>NC_090446.1:658448216-659090716 GCF_031143425.1 Pleurodeles waltl | reverse complement strand
CAAAACACCACACACCACTACACATCACCACACACATCAACACTCACACCGCCCCACACATCACACACACCACCTCATGGCACGCCAAAGACACCCCCACTTTTCCGAGGAGGAGCTCAGGGTCATGGTGGAGGAAATTGTCCGGGTAGAGCCACAACTATTTGGCTCACAGGTACAGCACACATCCATAGCCAGGAAGGTGGAGCTATGGCGAAGAATAGTGGACAGGGTCAACGCTGTGGGACAGCACCCAAGAAATAGGGAGGACATCAGGAAGAGGTGGAACGACCTACGGGGGAAGGTGCGTTCAACGGTCTCCAGGCACAACATCGCGGTTCAGCGGACTGGCGGCGGACCCCCCCTTCCTCCCCCACAACTAACAACATGGGAGGAGCAAGTCTTGACCGTCATGCATTCAGAGGGCCTCGGAGGAGTCGGTGGAGGATGGGACACTGGTAAGTCAAATCTTAACTAACATATCCCCCACCCTACCTGCATGCTATCACACACCCCCACCCTCACCCCCTCCCCTATCACCCCAAATCCTCACTAATGTATTCATAACACAAACTACACATCCCAACACCAAGCCCTGCATTACACAACTAAGCATGGTCACCCCTCACCAAAGCATGCTCACTGCACATACCCAGAACAACCCCTTAACCATCATCACACAAGCCCCCACGCAGGAATGCTTGCACTGGGGTACACAGACACCCACCCATTGCACACCATCACACACACAAATGCAATAATCATGCTCTTATGCCCCTGCAGGAACACGAAGGACCATCACCACACCAGAGGGTCCAGACAACACCACTCCACCCCCAGAAGAGGCCCACAGTGACGATAGCAGCTCTGCCCTACTGGAGCCTAATGACCAGCCCGGACCATCGTGGGTCTCAGGACAGTCGGTTCCCCTCGCACAGGCACAGCCCAACACTGACCTTCCACCCTCTAGTAACACCAGCACAGCACCCACCCAGCGGGCCCATACCTCCGTACCCAGGACAGGTCAATCAGCGGTGTGTCCACCACTACAGGGAACCCAGGGTAACCCACCACCCCAACAACAACAGGGACCTGGGGGTAGTGGTAGTGGGCACACGGTCCAGGGGACAGAGGCACAGGAGCACAGGGGAACTGGGAGGGCTGCTGTGCGACAGGGGGCGGACAGGCCAAGGGAACCCACTCTCCACGAGGCCCTCACCTCCATCATGGGAACATACCACCACTCCCAGGAGACGATGGCGACGGTCCTGGTAAAGTTTCAGGAGACCCAGCGACTGCAGGAGGACCAGTATTTGGGGTTCAGGGAGGAGCTCAGGACCATCAGCTCCACCCTGGGCACCATCGTAGGGTTGCTGAAGGACATACAGCAGACCCTGAGGGACACCGTGGCACTCCAAGGGGACCCTGACACTAGCCAGGACGATGAACTGCCCACCACCTCCGCGAGCGCTAGTGGACAGGACGCCCCGCCACAGGACCACCACACCAGCAACCCACCCCCTGCAGACGGACAACCACCACACAAGCGGTCCCTGAGAGCCAGGAACAGGACAGAGCAAGATGGCAAGACCCCCGCCAGGAAATGAGACCACCCTGATTGTCCCCCCACTGTCCCACTTTGTTACCCTGTCCATACTTGAACTGCCTCAGCTCCACTTCCTATGCCCATATGGGCAGTGCACCTGTGAGACTAATAGACTGGACTCGGCCATGGACATTCCTCCGCCATCACCCATCCTCATTTTACAACCCCCTCCCATTTCTGAGCACTTCAATAAACACCCTTGAAACACAAAACAATCTGGAGTCAGTCTATGATTTGTTAAAATGTAATATCTATGACGGTGTCAAAATGCATTGTGAGATGTAAAGGCAACATACCAATGTCACACATCAAAAGTCCTTGAAGGATGCAAGTAGATGACACACGTTGGTAACCACACCTGTGAAACCGTAATAGAAAGAAACAACTCAATTACCAAATAATCCCAATAAATTACACACAGTATTGAGGAAGATGTGTGACAGTGAATGTAATGTTAAAACTGAAAATGTTCTCACCTGTGTGTGACTGTAAATATTGCTGTATGACTGACTCCCTGTTGTCGTTGTCTTCTTCCTCAGCTTCCTCCTCATCACTGTCCACAGGCTCCACAAGCTCCACAGCTGCCACAACACCGTCATCTGGACCATCCTCCTGCTGAAAAGGCACCTGGCGTCGCAAAGCCAAATTATGAAGCATCGAGCAGGCGATGATGATCTGGCACACCTTCTTCGGTGAGTAGAATAGGGAACCACCTGTCATATGGAGGCACCTGAACCTGGCCTTAAGGAGGCCGAAGGTGCGTTCGATCACCCTCCTAGTCCGCCCATGGGCCTCATTCCTCTGCCCTGGTCCTGGGATTCCTCACTGGGGTCAATAGCCTGGAAAGGTTGGGGTAACCAGAGTCCCCTAATAGCCATACACGGTCCCTCTGGAGTTGACCCATCATATCACGGATGCTGCTATTCCGCAGGATGTAGGCATCATGCACTGAGCCAAGGAACATAGCATTAACCTGGGAGATGTACTGGTCTGCCAAACAACCATCTGTACATTCATGGAATGATAACTCTTCCTGTTTCTGTACACCTGTTCACTCCTGTGGGGGGGGACCAGCGCTACATGGGTCCCATCAATGGCACCTGTGATGTTGGGGATATGCCCAAGGGCATAGAAGTCACCTTTAACTGTAGGCAAATCTTCCACTCAGGGAAAATGATGTATCTCCTTACGTGTTTCAGCAGGGCAGACAACACTCTGGACAAGACGTTGGAAAACATAGGCTGGGACATCCCTGATGCCATGGCCACTGTTGTCTGAAAAGAGCCACTTGCAAGGAAATGGAGCACTGACAGCACCTGCACGTCAGGGGGGATTCCAGTGGGATGGCGGATTGGTGACATCAGGTCTGGCTCCAACTGGGTACATAGTTCCTGGATTGTGGCACGGTCAAACCTGTAGGTGACGATTACATGTCGCTCTTCCATTGTCAACAGGTCCACCAGCGGTCGGTACACCGGAGGATTCTGCCATCTTCTCACATGTCCCAGCTGACGGCGCCTACGAAGGACAACAGCGAAGATAAAGTCAATTTTCCTCCAGA
This sequence comes from Pleurodeles waltl, assembly GCF_031143425.1. Lineage (NCBI taxonomy): Eukaryota > Metazoa > Chordata > Amphibia > Caudata > Salamandridae > Pleurodeles > Pleurodeles waltl. Next base: position 659,087,552 of record NC_090446.1, on the reverse strand, counting down.
TATGTACCCACAGTTACACAGAAGACTACACCAAACACAAAACCCTTCCTGTATGTGTGTTGAGTGTAGGCCTAGCTATGTGTGACGCAGAAGTAAATGAAGCCATGTGGGCCCCTGAAATGGCGGCTGCCTGACCTCTAAACTGGGACAATGGGATTGTGGGGTAACTGCGCTGTCGTTGCACACCGTCACGGTAGGCGGTCGTAGACCGCGGCGAAATGTTGCATTGGTTAACATAGGACCATATGGGTCCCAGGAGCCAATGAACAGGTGCGCTGGCGGTGATGATATGCACCGCCGCGGACGTCACCGCCACGGACGTCACCGCCATTTTCTATCTGTTCAATCACTAGATACCTGACCTTCGACAGGAGAGGACCTACAGTGCAAGTGCTGCTGTGACCTCGGTCTGGAAGCGACGATGGCTGCTGCGTCTGGGGAAAGGGCCCCTGCCTTCACTGCTCAGGAGTTGGAGAAACTGGTAGACGGGGTCCTCCCCCAGTACACGCTACTCTACGGTCCTCCAGACCAACAGGTTAGTACACAGGGAGCACGTTGTATGGGCTAGGCCTGGGAGGAGAGGGCTGGTTGGAAGAGGGAAGGGTGCAGAGTTCAGGGAACATTAATGCATGTGAATGAATGGGCCACATGGCTAGAGTAGTGAGGGGGCCACTCACATCGACGGTGCAGTTGGTAATGACTTTTCGTCTTCCCTTGTGCATGTCATGTAGGTCAGTGCCCACCAGAAGAGGGACATTTGGCGTGCCATCGCCAAGGACGTCTGGACCCTGGGGGCCCACCAGAGACGGGGCACCCACTGCCGGAAAAGATGGGAGGACATTCGCCGCTGCAGCAAGAAGACGGAGGAGGCTCAGCTGGGGATGGCCTCCCAACGTGGGATGGGTGCCCGTCGCTCCATGACCCCCCTGATGTTCCGGATCCTGGCGGAAGCCTACCCTGAGTTGGATGGGCGCTTGAGGGCATCACAGCAGACACAAGGGGGTGAGTACAACCTCATTCTGCGGACTTTGCGCGCAGTAGAGGGGTCTGGGTGGGGGAGGAGGCCTGTGGGTGTACCTAGGCCAGCCAGAAATACGTAGACTAGGCCCCTCTGTAATGCAGCCCATGTGGCACTCTACCCCACCTCAGTAGAGTGCCAAGTAGAGGTATAGTTGGCCCTGTGGCATCCATGTGTGCAGATGTCCACCATAGCCATGTAGGCTATATCCCAGGAATTGCATATGCAGAGGCCAGGAGCACGGGGTAATGCAGGGGGCTGCTGTGTCTGTCTTGTCCGCCAACGGTAGCGGTATGCCATGCACTCAACCTGTTCTTCTTCTGTCTTCCACCCCCCTTTTTTGTGCTCTCCCTGTTCTTTTGTGCATCAGCATCATCAGGCGGAGGTACAGTGGCACCGGAGCACGAGGGAGCTGCATCCCACATGGCCATGGAGGGCCACACCACGGACTATGAATGCACCAGTGGGACGGAGGGCGAGGGGAGCTTCACGTCGGCCACCGGATCACCAACCAGCGACACGGACTCGTCCGCCGATGGTGGCTCCCTTGTGGTGGCGGCACCATCTGTGCGCCCCACTTCAACAGGTACAGCCGCCACTTCCCCTACCAGCACCGCCCTCCCAGCAGTCCCTCAGCGTTTGCCCCGTGCCCGCTCACCCAGGAGGGTGGGCATCACCTTCGCCCCAGGCACCTCAGGCCCTGCCCCAGTCACCCCTGCTGCCCTCAGTGAGGAGGCCATTGACCTCCTCAGGTCACTCACTGTTGGGCAGCCTACCATTGTGAATGCCATCCAGGGTGTAGAACGAGAGTTGCAACACAGTAATGCGTTCCTGGAGGGCATTCATTCTGGTCAGGCTGTCCTTCAGCGAACCCTGCAATCTCTGGCCTCAGCACTGATGGCAGCCATTGTCCCTGTGTCTAGCCTGCCCCCTCCAACTTCCTCCACCCAGACCAAATCCCCTGTACCCGAGCCCATCCCAAGCGCACCTACAGACCAGCATGCACACAAGTCAGCACACACAAGTAGCTCAAGCAAACGTAGGCACCACGCAACCCACAGGCACTCACGCAAGCCTCACCCACATACAGACACAGCAACATCCACTGCCTCCACTGTGTCCCCCTCCTCCTCTTCTCCCTCCTCCCTCCCAGTCTCATCTACACTCTCACCTGCATGCACCAGGAATCGCACCAGGACACCCATCACCACAAGCCGCTCACCTGCACTCACCACCTCCACTCACATTTACACGTCCCCTGTGTCCTCTCCCAGTGTGTCTGTGACGCCCCCTCCCAAAGTACACAAACGCCGGCAACCACACACCCAACATCCATCCACCTCACGACAGCCTCCAGTACCTGCACCTGCACCCAAAACACCTAAAGTGACACCTCCTACAACCACCTCCTCTTCCTCCACTCCCAGACCCCCTCCGACTACCCATCCCAGTGTTCGTCAGAAACTGTCCCTCTGTAAAGTTGAGCTTTTTGCCCCCACCCCCCCTCCAATTCATCAGTCCAGTCGTAGCGCCTCAGCCAAAAAGGCTCCAATACCAATGGTGCCTGTTCAAGGTATGTGGAGTACACCGGCCACCAGGGCAGGCAGTATGACCCGGAGCCAAGGCACTGGCAGCCCACCCCCTGTAAAGGCTCTGAAATTGGAAAGTGGACGACGGGACCGTGTGAAGACTCCTGGTGGGAAAACAACTCACAGGGGTCCCAAGGGGATTGGAGAGTCAGCTGTGACTCCACCAAAGGTGGGGAAGGGCCAGAGGAAGTCTGACCAGCCTGTTGTGAGTATCACGGCGGAGAGGGGCGGCAGCATTCCCAGCGGTCGAGATGCCACCGGCAGCACCGTCGTCACTGGTTAGGAGACCACCGCCACCGCCGGAGTCAGTGCCCAGGAGGGCCCAAGTATCGTCACTGGTCAGGAGACCACCACCACCGCCGGAGTCAGTGCCCAGGAGGGCCTAAGTATCGTCACTGGTCAGGAGACCACCGCCACTGCCGGAGTCAGTGCCCAGGAGGGCCAAAGTATCGTCACTGGTCAGGAGACCACCGCCGGAGTCATAGCCCAGGAGGGCCCAAGTATCGTCACTGGTCAGGAGACCACCGCCACCACCGGAGTCAGTGCCCAGGAGGGCCCCGGCTGCCACAGCCCTGGTGGGCTATGAGGGAACGTCATGCCACACACCAATGCCCAGTCTAGGGATCGTCATGCCACACACCAATGCCCATTCCAGAACCGCCATTGCAAAGCACCACTGAACAGGGCAAGCACCGCCATGGCAAAGCACCGCTGAACAGTCCAGAGACCGCCATGGCAAAGCACCGCTGAAAAGTCCAGAACCGCCATGGCAAAGCACCGCTGAACAGTCCAGAACCGCCATGGCAAAGCACCGCTGAACAGGGCAAGCACCGCCATGGCAAAGCACCGCTGAACAGTCCAGAGACCGCCATGGCAAAGCACCGCTGAACAGTCCAGAACCGCCATGGCAAAGCACCGCTGAACAGTCCAGAACCGCCATGGCAAAGCACCGCTGAACAGGGCAAGCACCGCCATGGCAAAGCACCGCTGAACAGTCCAGAGACCGCCATGGCAAAGCACCGCTGAACAGGGCAAGCACCGCCAAGGCAAAGCACCGCTGAACAGTCCAGAGACCGCCATGGCAAAGCACCGCTGAACAGTCCAGAACCGCCATGGCAAAGCACTGCTGAACAGTCCAGAACCGCCATGGCAAAGCACCGCTGAACAGGGCAAGCACCGCCATGGCAAAGCACCGCTGAACAGTCCAGAGACCGCCATGGCAAAGCACCGCTGAACAGGGCAAGCACCGCCATGGCAAAGCACTGCTGAACAGTCCAGAGACCGCCATGGCAAAGCACCGCTGAACAGGGCATGCACCGGGTAAGAATGAAAAGGCCGCCACATCAAGCATCCTTATCCCATGTGCAGCTGGGACAGTGACGGGACAGAAACTTTCACGGGGAGACTAATCCAGCTCCCCTCCAGAACCAGTGGAACATGTCACCCGCTTGAGAGACTGTGGCTTTGCCCTCTCCAGGATGGTCCAGTGGGCAAGCCACCCACTGTAGAGACTTGAGAGACTGTGGCTTTGCACTCCCCAGGATGGCACAGTGGGCAAGCCACCCACTGTAGAGACTTGAGAGACTGCGGCTTTGCACTCCCCAGGATGGCACAGTGGGCAAACCACCCACTGTAGAGACTTGAGAGACTGTGGCTTTGCACTCCCCAGGATGGAAAAGTGGGCAACCCACCCACTGTAGAGAATTGAGAGGCTGTGGCTTTGCACTCCCCAGGATTGAACAGTGGGCAAACCACCCACTGTAGAGACTTGAGAGACTGTGGCTTTGCACTCCCCAAGATGGAACATTGGGCAAGCCACCCACTGTAGAGACTTGAGAGACTGTGGCTTTGCACTCCCCAGGATTGAACAGTGGGCAAACCACCCACTGTAGAGACTAGAGAGACTGTGGCTTTGCACTCCCCAGGATGGAACAGTGGGCAAGCCACCCACTGTAGAGACTTGAGAGACTGTGGCTTTGCACTCCCCAGGATACATCAATGGGCATGGAGCCCCGTCGTGGATCTGGCTTTGCAGTCATCCGGCTGAGGTGCCCCCCCTTCCCTTCCCCCTGAGGTGCCTGTAGTATTTCTATCTGATGCCCCCACTGTGTTCTCTCCGATTGTGGACAGGTATCTTTTGTGGGCCTCGCCCATGCATTTTTTGACTAGTGGTGCATGGACATTGATATGTGCATATCTGCACTACTTCTCGTAATGTATATATTTCTGCCTGATTTTATTATATATCTGTATATTTTTGACAGACATGTATATTGATACATTGCAATGTTTGAACTGATTTCGCTTTGTCTTTGCATTCTTCCGGGGGGATAGTGGGTTGTTACTGTGATTTTTATGGATGCATTGGTGTGTATGTTGTAATATGCGAGGGTGGGGGTGTTTCGTGGGTGTCCCCCTAACTTTTGCCTCCCCCCTCCCCCATGTTGTAGGTGCAGTACTCACCGTTGTCTTCGGCCGCGCCGGTGTTGGTCTCCGTAGATGAGTAGGAAGACAAGGGCCGGTAGAATGTGTAATTCGGGCTCCATGGAGTCCTCGTTCCTCGTGGGATGTGTTCAGGTGAGCGTTTTCCCATTGCAGTAACTGTTTCCGCTGTGTTTTTATCCACGGTGAATCCGCCCCGGAAAAGGTGGCGGATTGGCCTGTTGTAATACTGTGGGCGGTACATTGTCTTCCGCCTGCCTGTTGGCGGTGACCGCCGCGCTGCTTGTCTGTACCGCCGTGGCGGGCTGTGTGTTAAAGTGGCTGTCTTTGTTGGCGGTTTCCACCAGGGTCATAATTCCCTTTTTTTGTCCGCCGGCCTGTTTGCGGTATTGCCGCACCTTTAACACCGTCCGCCAGGGTTGTAATGACCCCCTATATATTTTTCTAAACACTGTGTGGTGTATTTTTGTGGTGTTATATTGTGGTATTGTATGATTTATTTCACAAATACTTTACACATTGCCTTCTAAGTTAAGCCTGACTACTCAGTGCCAAGCAACCAGAGGATGGGCACAGGATTGTGTGTGACTTTTCCTGACTAGAGTGAGGGTCCTTGCTTGGACAGTGGGTGACCTGACTGCCAACCAAAGACCCCATTTCTAACAATACATATATATACATATCTTCAATGTATAGCAATAGTTTGGACTGAGTTTTCATAAGAAGATACTTTTTTTATTTTACTAATAGCCTGTGCCTAACTTGTATAAATGAATAAGTGGCAAGGTACTAGTCAGTAAACGACCGCAGCTTGCACCACATACTGCCCCTGCCAGCGCTGCCAATGACAGTACTGACACAAATACTTTACATCATGCTACTACAAGTGTAACAATTCAGTCTATTCGAGGCCTCTTCTGCTGTAAGTATGGGTTGGGTAGGAGATGCTAGTCATTTTCATATATATTGAAATAATAAACAACTGTTGCTTTGTTCATCTCTAAATTAGACAAACACCAACACCATGCGGCAGACTGCCATAAATGGTGGTGTTGACAAGTACCTATGCAGAGCACCAGAAACCACATGCTCAAATTAATCACTTCTAAAAGTTAACCAACCTTAGCTCCTTTCTGGAAAGTTTCCTGGTGATCTTTCAAGTGGCAGCCGAAAAAAAGGAGGGGTCTCAAAACATTGTTTTCCCATGCTAATTCCCTTAGTAAATTTTGCAAAGCAATGCAGAAAGAAACGGCTGAATAAAATGACATCAAGTTTGGCAGAAAGAGACCCTCAAGAGTCCTGGGTACTATAAGTTCAAAAAACAAGGGTTTCTGATTGGTTGAGAGACCTTTTTCGCCTGTTAGCCTTTTTGGTCCCATGCAACTGGCCACGTACACTAGGGCAAAGATCTGATTGTCTAGCCCAGTGGTTCCCAACCGGTAGTCTGCAGTCTCGAGGGATCCGTGACACATTCCTAGGGGGTCCACAGTCCCGGGCTATCAGGAAGGCACTTTTCCAGCTGGGGCCTCTCAACAGAAACAAGTGCATGTTTATTAGTATTTATTTTTTTCCTTGTGCAGCAGTTCCTTGTATATCCAGCAGTTTTCGGCCAAAAATAAAAGAGTCAAGATAACTCTGGTGAATAATGCACCTGCTAGAGAGAGATGGGAGTTTTGTCTAGTGGCAGTTTTGACTCATTTAAGGTACCACAAATGGTTAATATGCCTGCTACAAAGAATATTTATGATACAAAGAACAGTATTTTATGTGGATGGCACAGTGGATTACTGTTTTTGTCACAAAGATTATTCTGTTACTGTGCAGTTCATATGTTACAATCGTAATCTAACAGAGTGCGCTTTGCCATCAAAGAACTGCATGCAAACTGCATGGCACGAATTAGAAAGTTATTTTTTTCCCAGTCTTTCATTTAACTTATGCAGCTAAAAAAGGTTTGTTTCCATTAGAAATGCATTCTTCTTATTAAAGACAACGCTAACCACGGTGTTATGTTCCGAATCCCGAGTTTGTGCTTCTCTAGACCAAGCACTGTTAGAGAATGCCCACCATTGTGGATGACATGTGATTACTACACCACGTAATCCCCTTTTAAGGTGTTTACATTACATAAATAAGTCTTAACAACTCCTTACATCGGAGCCCACACTGTACGGTTGCATCACACAGGATCATGCTTCCACAGCTTATTTTGTAGACCAGAATCATAGTTTCAAACTTTCTGTAAGTATTCTGGTCCTCTCATAATATACTTTATGTATTTTATAAATCTTAATGAGATTAATGAACTCACAGGCCACAATTAATATATAGAATTATAGAGGGGTAACAGTAAACAATGGGAATGTTTTTCACTGAGGGGTTCTGAGTGATGTCAATTCGACAATGAGAGAGAAGCTCCAGTTATCTATGATCTCATTCAGAACCCAGAGGTTAAAAACATTCCTGTAATTTACATTTTACCCATCTACTTATGTATTTTTATTCATTTATAGTGGTTTATAAAGCATGAATATGACCACCATAGTATCAGAGTGCTGTACAAAGAGAGACATGAAAAGGGTTCCAGTACAGTAAAACATCTATTTGTTATGATACGCTGTACATAGAAGTTGAAGAGAAAGGTACAACACAATAGGATACAATATTAAATAAGGTTAATGACAAATTCAAAAGAGTTCTCTTATGGCACCTGTTTTTTAGTAGGAAGGCTTTAACTTCTCTCTTAAAAAGCCTGAATGAGGTAATTGCTGTCCTTCAGAGTGGTGGGGATTTTCATATTTTTGGGGCAGATCTAGAGAAAGTGTGGCCGTGTTTTTCCCTTTTTTTAAATCTAATTGGTTCTACCATGAGGGTTTTAGCACTTCTAGAACCACTTCCACCTCCTTGATCCTATTCATCTTGTATTTAGGACCAGAGTTTTGGAACGCTTTTTCTGTTATACATGCAACTTTCAGTTGGATCCCAGCTTCCACTGGGAGCCAGTTAAAGTCTCTGAGTGATGAGGAAATGCAACCGTAACTATATGTGCCTGTTAATAGTCTTGCCACTGCATCCCCATCTGTCTTCAACTACTGCACAGGGGCAAAGGATGATGAAAGAGCTATACATAACATGCCCTCTCCTCCCCAATGCTAATGTAAAAAATAAATATCTTAACTGCTACCCTTAACTAAAACCCACTACCTTCCCTGCCTTCCTTCCCTCCCCTGCAGCTTTCTGTTTTCAGTCAAAGCAGACAAGCAGAGCTGTGCTGACAGGCTCTCAGAAAGCCTAGACAATCTGACCTGGAAGGCCTGCATGACATCATAGCAGCTGATAGCCATTTTTTTTAATCAACTGTTGTGATGTCATAGCAAGGAGTTATGACTTCTGGAAACTTAAATAAACAATTGATGCTCTCTATGAGAGCCATACATAACAAATATACTATCAACTAATTTTTACTGTCCCAAGAACCATCTCTGTTTGTCTGATAAGGGACCTCTTTTCCAAGCTGCTGATTTATAGGAGAGTGCACACATGCATAGAACTGTTTCTGGCTTCAAGTACATATTGTCTCTCAGACCATCTTCTGTGCCAACCACAGCACAGAGACAGCCTTGATCTCTGTCACCAATTACATCAGAACCCTCCTCAGCCGGGGAGACACAGCAGCCCAGATTCCCCTTGACCTCTCAGCAGGGTTCAACACCGGATCCCACCACACCCTTATTAAGAGACTCCACAACATCGGGGTCCAAAGAGATGCTCGCAAATGGATCCCATCCTTCCTCACAGGATTAACCCAAAGAATCGGCTGACCACCCTTCACTTCGGAACCCAAGAGCATCATCTGCGGTGCCTCACAATGTTCATCCCTCAGCCCCACCCTACATGACACCCCTGACCACCATCATCAGAACACATGGCCTCAACATAATGTTTTACGCAGATGATACCCATCGCATCCTCTAGTTCTCAGAAGACCCGCCACCATTGGGTCAAATTTCCACAACTGCATGACGAGTGTTGCAGAATTGATGACAACCAACTGCCTAAAGCTCAAGGCAAACAAGACGGAAGTGCTGATCTATGGAAACACCACCTCTCTGTGGAATGACACCTGGTGGCTTTCAGAGCTCAGATGCATACCCATACCCATACTGACAGATCACGCCTGCAACCTTGGCATCATCCTGGACAAAAAACTCACCATGACGCTCCCAGATCAACGCAGTTGCCTCTGCCTGCTTCCACATCCTTTGCATGCTCCAAAGACCTTAAGATGGCACCCGGTTGACACCAGGAAAGCTGTCTCTCAAGCTCTAGTCTCCAATGACCTCGACTACTGCAACACTATCTATGAAGGAATCACCACCGACCACCTGGAAACACTCCAGACAATACAGAACTTGGCTGCCAGACTCACCCTCAACCTCCCCAAATGGCCTGACATCACCCTCCACCTCAGGAACCTCCACATGCTCCCTGTCCACAAAAGATGCCAATTTAAGATTCTGATACATGTCTACAAGGCCCTCCGTGACCAAGGACCAGCATGCATCAATCACCCTCTTAACTACCACCAACCATCCAGACACCTGTGCTCTGTCTCCCTCAGCCTTGCACAGATTCTCTGCATCTGCCAAAGCTAGAACGGAGGACGCTCCTTCTCCTAACTCGCTGCCAAATCCTGGAACAACCTTCCACTCCACATCCATACAGCACTCTCTCTCACGGAATTCAGAAAGGGACAAAAGACATGACTTTTCAATGGATCGCAACAGGACCTTAGCACCTAGATACCTCAATGGTGATTAGCCTCGATATACAAATCCGGACTGATTACGTGTTTCTGGCTTCAAGTGCACAGTCATGCTGACAATATTTTTTAAATTATTCCTGCAAATCTTCAAAGAAAGAGCTGCCATCGACCCTACAAAGCACCATACCTAGTACCACAATATAATGACTGAGAGATTGCTAAGGATTTGGTGAAGGGGCGGCTCTGCAAAATTCTGACCCTCAGCAAAAACTGTTATTATTAGAGCTGTGTTCGGGGTGATTAGGAAACCCACAATTATAAGAAAAGAATCCGTTCTACTCTTCTATCAACAAGTTCTGGCAAGGTTTCATTAAGTTTCTATTTTACTGCCCCATGGATTAGCTACTGATAACTGTTCTGATTCCAGCCTATTTTTGGAACAGTTATTTTCATAGACCCTCATCTTTTCCTTGTACGAGTAGCATAACTAGTGATAATGGTTTTCCTGGGCAGTGCATTATTCACCCAACCTGGGTGGTATTCCACACCTGCGTCTCATGAAGCTCTGCCACCCTGGAGAAAGAACACAATGGACACCAGCTCCTACGCCTGGCCTATACCCGGATCGGCGGACACCCCTCTCTCTTCATGCCTCCTTGTTTATTGTGCTTTTCCCTGCCCACCTGATGATTAGCCTTGGCAGCCTCATATTGGCCCTTTTGTTTTGATAATTCGTTTTGCGGTGGTGATATAACGAGCATGGTATTGAGCTAATCCCGCTGTGCCCTGGCCCGGAGCCCACAACAACTCATAAAAGCAGGCACTAATTGCACAAACGAGGAGCCAAGGGCTGTGGGAAGATATGTGATCCTGCATGTAAGGTTTCCGAAAAAAAGACATTTACTTTTTTAACAGGTACACAGAAAAAGCAAGAACAAAATATGTTTTCTGGGGAAAGACACAGGAAAGGTGTTCTCCAACTGTGCTCTGGTATGGTGGTACTCGGTCTAAGTTTGTACTGCTTTCAAATGTAGAGCTGTTAAGTGAGACTTTAGTAATGGTGGGTTTGTCTGAAGGCTTTTATGCCAGAATAATGACCACAAAATATTGTTCTGGGGAATTAATTTAGCTAGAATATCGACAATAAAATATCCTGAAGGTAGGTATATGTAGGAAACCATAGGTTTACTATTCTTAACTCCACATCTACACTAGATAGATAGATAGATAGATAGATAGATAGATAGATAGATAGATAGATAGATAGATAGATAGATAGATAGATAGATAGATAGATAGATTGATTGATTTTCAAGGTACTTATATGTAGAATTCTGGTACTACACAATGTGAATACGTTTTTATAACTGTGCATTATCGACTGAACCACCTCTTTGAGCTTCTTGGTAGATTCATCTACTTTGGCACAGTGGGTTGACAGGATTTGAAACGTTAAGTAGTGGGCATTGGAGGATGCAAGAGCTTTGTGTGGTCTCAGAATACTCTGGTACTATACCATGAAAGTTGTGGCCATAATTCTTTCTGATACGTCCCAAGCCTGCCTTCTCCCACGGGCAATTATAATAAAATAGGCTTTTTTTGCGTTCAAACAACAAAAAGTACCCACCCCATTAATTCTAAGTTCTTGTTACTGACTGCAAGCACCCTACTGGCCGGTGAGAGGATTTAATTAGCCCGTAGGACATCTCATTCTCTGTAAGACATGCCACTACCACGTGGCATCTGCTTTTAACATATAACTAAATAGGACCATTTTTTGAGCCTTTTAATACCGTTTATTTGCATCAAATATTACAGTAATATTTTTTTGCTAAAAAAAATGCATCACTTCTTCAGTCTAACCACACATCTCGTCTGCAAATCAACACTTGCCAAGACACAATAGGATCTTACAAAAGAATAGAAATCTTGCTCATCTAAAAGATTGCAGTAATCTTTACATGACGCACATTAAGCTCAAGCAAAGGTAAGATCTGCAGACTCCATCTTTAATAGATGAAAAAGTGCATTGAGGGAGCATATTGTCACTCTGTTATCATGGACAGTAATATTTGTTTCTGAATGATCGCTACTATGACATCTCATTGACCAGTGAGGAGAAGCAGTGGAATGAAGGGAGATCATTCCTCTCCTCTTCCTCTCCCTTTCTCCACCACTTTCACGTCTCCATACACCTGAGTGAAGTGAAGTAAGGCATGTGCTGACACCTGCTGTCTTTATCCAATGTTCCAGGTCTCCTTGGACCCAGCTTGAGAAGTGGATTTGCTGGGTCTATTCAGTTTCCGCCTACAGCGCCTCTTCATCTGGATGAAAAGAGCTGTGATAACCGGAGGGACTATGCTGTTCTCTGCAGCAGGAGCTCTGAAGCTCAGCAGCAGCCCCTGATCTGGAATAAAGAAATAGAGAGAAAAAGTACACAAGAAGCCAGTGGCTTAGCCACTGCTCGATGGACCTTAATGTAAGCAAAGAAATTAAGCCACCTACACAAGTGAGGTATCATTTTTCCTGGGACACTGAGGGGAACGTTGGGTGGTAGAAAATCTGTGCCGGTGCAGTGATCCCACACAGAAATGTGGGAAAAATGTCCCACATCAACTGGTTTAATAGAAACAGCCACAAACTGGGTATAAGTGGGCCCCATATACCAGTGGACCCAGGTCCACACCACTTAAAAGCAGTGTAAATTAGGCGGGATCTGGGAAGGAAGGCATGTGGTAGATTGTAGTGGGTGGTAGGACTTGAGTAAAAATTTAAATTAGGGGTGGGTGGAACTCACAGATTTTAACTCTGCCAAATTCCATGGAGTTACAGAAAAACTCTGCAAGATTCCACGGAGTTCCACCAGCGAACTGAAAATGTGCTTCTCATGCTGTAATTTAGCTTCGGTAATGCGAGAATCGCTGAAAATCAGAGGAAACACCACCATGCGTGCACAAGCATGTGTAGCCATTCAGGTTAATTTTGCTTCACCTCGAATAGAAACTCTACATTATCGGTAACAAATCACATGCCAGCATTATAAAATACAGTTGAAATCCACTAGAGGCTGAGAAATCTCACTCGTGGTCACAAGCGCACATTGTGAAGCCTCGCATTGTTTCTGTGAGGTGTGAAAGGCAGAATAATTTTGGCAATTTCGATTTGCGGACTTTGCCAGGAACTCAGTGTTACAAGCATAACACAAAGTTATCAAAATTCTACCAATTCCGTGAGCAGAATTAAAGTCTACCTGGGCCTAATTTAAATACATGTGAAGGAGGAAGGGGAAGATACCACCTTTGCAAACACACAACTAGTCTGGTGGACATACACTTGGGAGACATATCAAGTACCCATTCCTGTTCCGTTTCAGTTAATGCTGATTTGTGATACACGTTACAACGTGGCATACCCATAGATTTTTACTACTTTCAAATTCTCAATCTTTTTCTCTTACTGTTGTCTTCTTCATTTCTGGGTAATGTTCTATTTTGATCTCTACTTTATCGCTCAAAGCTTTTTTTTAAATGTGGCTTGAATGACTTGCTTGTAAAAATCATGTGTTGTAGCCAAGTCCAATTAGACACAGGCAATTATTTTCTCCAATGCTGAACTCCACAATTATTTTTTGCAGAACTGTGATCCATACTAGTTGTACTTCAGGTACATAGAAATAAATTACCTTTGTAGTGCGTCGGCAAAGCCTCCCAGATGAAAGGATGCTGTCTGGTTACCTAAGAACTTTTGGCTGCTTGCCAGTGACTAAACGGTCACACCCGCCTTTACCACTAATCCATCTAAATCTTCACATTACCATGCATCTCTGTGAATAATGCACTAGAATTGAGTTCATTGTGAGACTGTCATTATCTACTTGCTGTCACATCCAAAAATAAATGGGCTTGTCACTCTTTGTGGGCGCCTTTGCATGTGTCTTCTTAGCTGTTGGTCATTTTAGTGGTATATTTGGAGATGAGGTGAATATTAGAATATTTTGAAGGTAACTGAACGGGTTTGTCTTTGCCACCCATGTCCCCGAAAGCAATTTCTCATCCATGCTTGTCAACGTTCAATAAATTATTATATGTATAAACTGTTTAGTATTCGGTTATGTAACCGAACCTAAAGTATTACCTGGACCTCTGTCTCAGTATGAAATGATAATGTTAGCCTACAACACAAAGATTACTAGTCTGGCCAAAAGCACACACCAATAAAGACACTAAGGGGGTCATTATGACACCGGTGGTGAGTGGTAATGTGGCAGTAATACTGCCAACAGGCTGGCAGTACATACTGCCACATTATGAGAATGGTGGGTTGGCTGCAGCCAACCCGCCACTTCTCCACTCATACTGCCATGGTGGTCTACCTCCAGCCCGGCAGCCCGGATAGTACCTCCGGCGGCATTATGAGCCTGCCTACCACCATGGTTTTCGTGGCATTTGCAACACCACGAAAACCATGGTGGTAGGCCCTACCGGTGACAGGGAATTTCTTCCCTGTCACCGGTAGGCGGCTCCCCCACCCCCCAACACACACCTGACACCTCCAACCCCCCTCTATCCAAACTCTCCCCACTCCTTCCGATCCTCACACTCACCGGCCACCCTCCATACATGCACACACCAGCAGACACACACCACACATGCACCCAATCACTCACACTGGCATACACGCATACTTCTAGACATGCTTGCACACATTCCAGCAACTATCACACTGACATGCAGACATGCCCTCACTTCACCATTCTTACACGCATTCACTCACCCACATACAACCACGCAAACAACACAACACAAACAGATGCATTCACACACACACACTCACACATTCAGGCACACACTCAGACACACACACACACATCCCACCCCCCTACTCTATTGGAAGGCCAACTTACCTTGGTCGAGGAGGTCTTCCAGCAGGGAACGGGAAGGGGTACTGCTACCGCCAGCAGCACCCCGCCAGCAGAACACCGCTAGGCTGTACTACTGGTGTGCCGGTGCTGGTGGTAGCAGCGCCAGCTTACCACCGTCCGCCAGTATGATCACTGCTGGATTTCTGCCCTTCTTGTGGCGGAAGTCCGGCAGTGATCATAATTTGGTGGACGGATGGTAGCTGCGGAGACGGTATGTTGGTGGCCGCCACCGTGATGGTAGGGCGATTTTTACCACCATTGTTATAATGACGGCCTAAGTAAAGACTGCAAATGAAGGATCAGCATTAAGGGCAGCAATATGAAATATCAGGTAAGATGATCGCCTTGCCTGTACAAAAGGGATGTTGGTCCAGTCAATACCTGATCATGAGTTACAAGTATCTTTTAATCAAAGTCGACCTTTGCTAAGATAGTGCCCTGGTCGTGGGCAGAGAGAAATTTGGCACCCTTGCTGATCATGGTAAATTCAATGAAGCAGCAGGGGGGTATCTTTTGTGTTCAGTGGTCAGAACCTGCATGAGAAGTGACTGGCCCCTGAACACATACATCCCAGGACCACCCCCAGCTCACCTAAATCACTGCAAGCTTAGCTGCCTCAAGCAGATTATGCTTTTGTTGATGTATGTCAGCAGGGGTCAGAGGGTAAAGAGAGGGCAAGGAAGGGGACTAAAGGAGTGTTAAAAACATTGCCTGCCGTATGATGATGATGTACGAAAACCACTAGAAACTGGTAAATTAGGCATCAATATACGCTTAGGGACAACGACAAGGCTGGAGTAGGATTAAAAGGGCGCTGCTGTTGGCATAACCTTAATGCACACAGCTCCATGTGCCCTTGTCGGATGGCATGTTGCTTGCCTTTGTGATAGAGTGACCACCTGGCATTGAGGCAAATTCTGGACAGGACTGGCAAACATTCAGGACAACAGGTCAAATTCAGGATGAAAATTCAGGACGAAGGGTCAAAATTCAGGACAAACGTCAGTTTGGCAGACACATACAAGAGGCCATACCCCATTTTATTATCAGTGCATTTATTTACTCTTTGTTTACATAGCACTATTTCTTCACTGTGGTCTTATTGTGATTGCCTCTTGCTAAGTCACATTCAGGTGTCAGATTACATCCTTGTCCAGTAGTAAATGAAAGCCCTTCAGGACTGTGTCAAGGCCATCACCCCAACCCTAATTTATCAAATCTTCTTTGGAGAGAAAGCAACAGCAAATTTTGATTAAGTTTCTAAACATTTTAAAACCCAAAGCAAACAATTTGGGAAATGTTAAGGTAAGTAACCTTATGCTAGTTTAAAAAAGTTAAATAAAAACATCTGGCTCACCTCAACCTCCAATGGACTTTCAACCTAAAAAACATTAATGAGGCAGAGCAGATGGTGTGTACGACAGTCTCACACCGAATATCAGGAAGTAAAGTACCCACAACTTGTCTGTAGTCTCACAGCACTATTGTGTACATTTGGGACTCTACTTGTATCTCAGAGCTGTGAGCCCGAACTACCAATCAAAGACAATAAATGAGGAGGATGAAATAGAGATCATATGGGAGATCAACAGGAACTGATTCAAAGGGTTGTTGCTAAGAACTTGATAAATAAGGAAGAGAAGAACATTGTGGGACAATTCCTAAAATCTGTCAAAATGGGTCCATCAAGAGTATCAGAAGATATTGCATACCTGAGGAGTTGTCTCTGCAGGAGATAAACAGAAGAGGCACTGTCAAGTAGTTGAACAAGGAGCACCAACCCACCCTGGCAAACTCTTCTGGTGCAATAGCCCACTGTTTGTGCTTCTGAAGGGGTGGGCAGGGGCTGGAACCCTTGCAAGTCTGTGCAAGGCATTTGCCCACTTTGTTCATGTGTTAAAATGGTTTTGCAATTGAGCAAAAGTCAAACCAGTGATGTGGCTTATCCCTAATTTTCAAAGTACACATAGAGTCTTCAAAATATTTGGGATGTAAATTGCACAAATAAAATGTAAGAACATGAGAAAGATTTTAAAATGTAATTAGTGTTTCTTTAGCATATGGTACTGTTTCCCTCTTCATACACAATTAGACCTCGGTTTGAATTAGGAACTAGTTACCTTTCAATACCTAGGGATTAAAATCTACTATTACCCCACTGAGTTGCAGCATGGGAATCTCAGTAGAGCAACACAGCCCTTCTGAGCCCAGTTTGCTTTTTGGTCTTCTCTTCTGCTTTCTGCAGTGGGCCGATGTAGCACTAGTGAAAATGGTATTCTACCCCAATTATTGTATTATTTAGCAAATCTTCCCCTGCTCATCCCTCATTCCTTCTTCAGACACTCCACATATCATATTTGGTCACTGGGGTGCTGTCGGATAACTCTTTCCACCCTAAGGCTACCCATGACTGCGGGTAGATTAGGCCTTCCACACTCAGAACACTATTATTTAGCTGCCCTGTCCACTGGGTGGTTCACTAAATTTCTGCCAGCTCCCTGCATGCGATGGGGTTTATCTGTAAAGACTTTAAGGAGGGCTTACAGCAGTACTCATTGTTTCCTACTGACCATTCTATAGAACACCATCAGGGGTTACCCTGCACAGTTTTCTCTTGCCTTGCTAGAACCTGTAAACTCACTGACATGAAGAAACACTATGGTCCTGCACTACCTTTGCTAGGCCTTCCTACACACAAAGGATGGTTGCGCTCAGAGCAACTCTGTCAGTTGCATGCTTCAGGATTCTTAAATTTGGGGATTTGTATCTGGACGGCGAGCTACTAGATTTCCAAACCCTTGTGGAAGACCACCATCTTCTCCCGGGTCAAGTTCTTGCTTACAAATACCATAAACAATCATTAAAAGCCCTATTTCATATCTGCCACCTAGCATAACCCTACAAGAGATGTGCCAGAAGCTCTATACAATGGAGACTGGTGGCAAACTGACAAGATGGGTGTACAGACCTTTTCTGAAACATGGAGACCACTCTAGGGATTCACTTCATACTACCTGGGAGATAGATATTGCCAAACCTCTGCAAGATACGGACTGGGCTAAAATACTGGACTTTCCCCACAAAGTATCACATGGCTGCAACTTTAAGTACCTTTCATAGAGCTTCCCCGAGAATGCATTCCACCCTTTGTTTGTCATTAACTTTGCTTGTAACTCACATTTTGTGGCTTTCAATTTGCTGGCTCTATCTGTTTTAGGCTGGCCAGCTTGAGTTTGTCCTTTCCCTTGCCCAAACCATATTTACAGTATCCACTGAGTACTCCCTTTATGTAAACAGGCCTGTAAATCTTGTTCTAATCTCATCATGTGCTTTTAAGGAACAAGGGAAAATATCAGGCTCGGTCTTCAGTTGGAGCTTGGTGTTTACTTTTCTTTCTCTGACTTCAAAGTGAGAAGACTTATGTGACAATCTTGCTGGATATTTGGGGGTAGGAAAGAGGTTTTTTTTTAGCAAACAACAGCACTTAAATGAATTGTAGAAGTATTTCAGAATATATCAGAATAAGGAACACAAATGAAGCACATTTTTGTTAATTATGAACTGTGCTAGAAACAAATACCTTAATATGATTAAAACAAATAATTACAGTAGGTGATGCAATTTCCACACATTGTCTGTGAACTGTATACTTTTATGTGAAAAACTGTATGCTTTTGCAAATGTAATGTTCATTTTAATCAAAAACATGTTGTCTGTAATGGCAGTGTCCCCGCCACTCCACACCACTGCTCCTACTCTGTACCACTCCACATTACACTACTCCATGTCACTGCACTCTGAGACACTTCACTCTATGCCTTTCTACACCACTGCACTCAGAGCTTCTGCACGCTACACCAGTCCAGTCTAGACCACACCAATCTACTCAGCATAACTCTACTCCATGCTACTTTGCGACACTGCAGTGTACGCCACTGCACTCTATGCCTATACACTCTATGTTAATGCACTTTGATCTGTAACACTCAACTCTATTCTCCTGCACTCCACACCAGTACTCTGTACGTCACTCTAATATACTCTGCATCACTGCACTCTATGCCACGGCACTCTACACCACTTTACTCCATGCCATTACACTCTATGCCACTCTGCGTAAGTGCACTCTATCTTGCATCTCTCCACTTCACTTTACTGTGAAACAATCTATTTTACACCACTGCACTCTACACCACTGCCCTCTACCCTGCACCTCTCCACTCTATGCCACTGCACTCTACTCTGAAACTATCTTCTCTATGCCACTGCACTCTACACCACTTTGCCTCACTGCACTCTAAACCACTGCACTCTACTTCAATGCCCTCTATGCCAGTGCACTCTAAGCAACTGTACTCTACGCCACTGCTCTCTATGCCACTCTACTCCACTACACACCACTGCACTCTGACACTCTACTCTGCAACACTGCACTCTCCACCACTGTACTCTACACCACTCTACTCTGTACTACTGCATTCTGCACCAATATACTCTACACCACTGCACTCTATGCCACTGTACTCTAGATTACTCTTCTTTACACCACTACACTCTATAAAACAATACTCTACCATGCACTGCACCACTCTACACTACTGTACACTGCACCACTCTACGCCACTGCACTCTATGCCACTCGAGTCTACTCTGAACTTTATGCCACTGCGCTACACACCACTCTACTCCACTGTACTCTATGCCATTCTGCTCTGCCCCCACGCCACTCTATGCTACTGTACTCTAAACCACTGCACTCTATGCCAATGCACTCTAAACAGCTGCACTGTATGCCACTGCATTATATCCTGCACCACTGTACTCTGCGCCAGTGCTCTCTGTGCTCGCTATGCCACTCTACTCCACTCTACACCACTGCACTGACACTCTACTCTGCAACACTGCACTCTCTGCCACTGTACCCTACCCTACTCAACTTTGTATTACTGTATTCTATGCCAAATACACTCTATGCCACTGCATTGTATGCCACTCTACTCTGCATCATTCCATTCAACGCCACTGCACTTTACAGCACTATACCCTACTCTGAACTTCACCACTCTATTGGTACTCTGTACCACTGTACACCAATGCACTCTTTTCCCCTCAAATGTACTCGGCACTCTAGGGCACTACACCATACACCACTCTACACTACTGCACACTCTGCCACTCTATTGTATGCCACTCTATGACACTGCACTCTGTGCCACTCTACTCTGCGCCACCCCACTCTGCAGCCCTGCACTACACTATGCACCACTCAAATCTATGCCTCTGCATTCTGTGACACTGCATTGTATGCCTCTGAGTTCTATGCTTCTACATTCAATACCACTTCACTCTATACCACTATATTCTACAACATTCTATGCCAATGCACTCTACACCAGCCAACTCTACTACATACCACCCATCATATGCCACTCTATGCAACGCCACACTATGCCACTCCTAAACACCTCTGTCACTCCTCTCTGCAATGCTCTTCTTCACTCTTCGCCATTACACTCTGCTACACTCTGTACCACTCTCCTCCATGCCACTAATGTTTAGCCATGCTGAACAGCAGTCACTCTGGTGTATAACATTGCTAAAACACATTGGCAAAACCAATAACTTTCGTAAATGAGACCTATTGGTATTACCAATGTTTATTAGTACTATGAGGCGCCTAGGTCACTGAAAGCACTGTGAATGTGTAAGTCCTTGTTTTAAACATGCATTATACACAGCATAATATAGGCTGTCACAAAATGTGCAAATACATTTAGGTTACATTAGAAAGAGCCCTTCTAAATACATATTTCAATAATGTACAGATTATACCTAGTGCAAATATTTTTTATAACTTTCAATTAAAACCACACACTCCACAGCTCAGCTTGGAACACCATTACAGTACCTCTGTAAAAGTAAACATCTTTACCATCAGAAAGCTTCAGGTGACTCCTTCGATTAAAGCCAATACAGGTTTCCAAGCCACTTTACTTTTGTAGATTTACCAGTTACGCACATTTGCATTTTTTGTGGGAGGAGACACCCTGGCAAGAAGGCTTGTTCCTTATCTGCCTGCCCCTCCCTCAGGATGAGAGCACAGGAGACTCCCTGATTTTCAATCCAGCTGTGGAAACTGACTTGTCCTAATAACATTTGTCCTTTAGCTGAAAGGTTAAAATCACTCATTAAGCCTTTCATCACGTACAATAGTACTAAATTACTGGCAGTCTGTGAAATTACAGACTGGTGGTCACCCTACTTTGTGATCCAAGATCTGGACGACAATATAGCTCAGGTGGAGGGAGATCAAGCTCAGTTTAATCAGGACTGAGCTGCTGCCTCCGGGAAGGATTTTTTAAAGTGTGACATCTCAACCACTGTGGCACGCTCTTCAAAGGGCAGAAGTCCTTCTACCTTTGTCACAGATGAGAACCAGTGAGCCAGGAAGTCTAATAGTGCCAAGGTGTCTGCATCCATCCTCATAGTAAAAGGCACTACATGAGAGGAAGACTGATTACAGAACCCTAGAAATCTGCTAGACTTTCACAGAATACCACTGAAAGAAGAGTTTCCCTTAGTTGGCAGACCCTCGGGCAGCTGAGACCGTGGCAGTGCATAGAAACCATGACAGTTAAATGTGAATCCAGTGAGCGGGAGAGAGTTCCCTTGACAATTCAAAATTAATAAAGAATCCATAAACAGTCAGTGATGTCCCCTCTGCAAGTGGTAGGTCTAACACTTTTTAGAATGCAACTGTGGTGCATAATGTTGTCATGTAAAGGATGATATGAATTCCCAGGGGCTATTTCCCTGTATTCAATCAATTTTTACCACCATAATAATAATCTTTATTGTTTAGTTAATAAAAACCATAACAATCATCTCATAATACAACATGTTTAAAGATAAAACATCTCTAAAATTCTATAAAATTCCGTAAATTCCTTGGCCATGAAACCATGCGAGAATCTAAAATCAGTTTCTTAATTCTAAGATGCAAAAAAGTGTGTGATTAAGTATGCATCCCGGATGGCAGGTTTACGTCTTTGGTGTGTGCAGTCAAGAATTTGATAAATTTGCATATTGATTGTGCATCATTAGGATCAAACATTGACATCACCGCTGACCGACAGGAACGAGTCCCATTTCTCATAAAAAGCGGTTTTAATAGTTGTCTGCAGGCTTCTTTTAAGGCTGGACAAATACAAATCAGGTGAACCATATCTTCTTTCGGGCCTTTGCATAGCCTGCAGGAAGTCTCTCCTCTATTCTTCCACGATGGTTGATCCGCTCTAGCAGGAGATGCTCCCAAACGCAGAGTCAAGAAGCGATGCTTGATGTGAAGTGCAAAGGTTTCGGGCAGGTGTTGTGATGGGGCCATGGTGGTATAAGTGTGCATTACCAGCCAGGCGTGTGAGCGTTGCACAAGTTTAGCTTTATCATCTAGAAAAGATTGGATACTTATTTCCTTTTTTATCGCTCAACACAAAAGGGAATACGACATGTTGGAATCCCATAGGTACTTTGTTTTTGTCTCTTGCAAGGAGTTGTTCAGGTATCTGGTGTATACTGAATTAGGATTGCCATTTACTGAACTCCATAGTGCCGCTACTAGCGGGCTGACAGTGTTTTTACTTATTTTGTACCAGATCTTTATTGTGTGGGCCTTCCTGTCGAGCTGCTGTTGTGTTAGACCAAATTCCAGCCTTATCTGTGCAGGGGAAGCAGAGCAAGGAAGATTGAAGACTTGCTTATAGATTTTTATTTGCTGCCTTTCCAGAAGGCTAGCATCTTTCCCGTACCGGGCTGCGCTTCCGTATGTAATTGCTGGAAGGAATTTAGCCGACATAACCGACATTAGTGGTTTATATGATGGGCCCTTTAATCTTTTAGCAAGAGTGCCGAAAGCGAACGGCAAGGCTTTGGACTTCTGTAGAATATACTGGTTTTGCGGCACAAAATTGATCTTATTGTCTACTGTAAATCCAAGATATTTGTAGCTGCAGATCGTATTGAGAGTGAAACCGTTCAATTTTATTTTGTTTGCAGGATTCAAAGAGGAGCCTATTGACATTGTTTTGTCTTTGAAGTGTTAACCTCTAGTTTGTTTGTCTTTGCAAATTCACCCAAGGCAGTAACCAGTCGTTGCAACCCTATTTTTGTGTGGCTTAACAGAACAATGTCATCAGTATACGATAGATGTGTTATAGCCAGACTTCCCATCCTTGGAGAATGTGAGTGGGTTGCATCTAGTTTTGCAGAGAGATCTGCCATGAAGAGGTTAAAGAGGTGCGGGGCCAACACGCAGCCTTGCTTTAATCTTATATTTGTTGGTATTCTCCTGGAAACTTTTGAGCCGTCTGCTACCTTGATTCGTACCCAAGTTTTGTCATACAGCAATTCTATACACCTCAAAATGCGTTCTTGCAAACCCCAACTCCGTAGTTTGTTCCAGAGAATTGCTCTGTCCACACAATCAAAAGCACTTTTGAAATCCACAAAACATATGTGTAAATTTTTCTTTAAGCACTTTGCTCGGTTGGCTATATCTCCTAGCGCAAGATTGTTAGTCACTGTGCCGTAGCCCTTCCGGAAACCAGTTTGATTCATAGGGACCAAGTTATTTAAATTAGACCACCATGTTTCCTCCTCATCTATTTTGGTATGCTTTTAAGAGAAATAATCAAACTATAGCTACATTTTGGTTTCTGTAGGAGTGCTGTGCAAGAATGCATATTTGTTTCTGAATATGGCATCAAAGAGAGGTTTACTGTGCTCGGATCACTATCCCCATCTTATGGAGCAAGCCGGATTGTATCAACAATATTTTTACTTGGTTTTTCATTTTTCTAAAAAGAAGTCTATTTTGCTTGTTTTTTTCCTACATTTTTGTTTTTTTTGTGGTTTCAACCTGCTTCTATTCTTAGGTAGGAATAGAAAATGAAGACTAAATTCTGAATCTAGCAAGGGGTCATTTGTGTAGATCCCAAGGTTTACCCACACAAATATGTTGTTGAAATGAAAACAATAATACAATTAAGTAGGAAACAATCTGTTTGTGACAATGTTTTCATCTGTAATTTGGTGCCACAATGGCAGCTTTCCAAAAGCAATACATTATGACTGATAATCCCTCATAGTTTAAGATATATTTCGTGTTTGTAGGTTCTTCAAAAAACACACAATGCCCAGAGCACAAAATTGAGCTTCCCCTTACAACGATTTTTCATTGTATACAGATTCTACAGCAATTCATATGGTAAATTATAAGGAATGAAACAAGGGTATGAAGGAAACCTATATATTTCTGAAATGTACACTAGATACTTAGTTACATATAAGAATTTGTGGTTATCCATTTTATCATGTGCTTCAGCGGACATTTTGCAAAATGTATTCTTTCTTGCACTCTTAAAATAAAGAGAAATATAATTGGTAAAAACAAATGTTCTACTATCTGTGTTCCCATATGGCCCTTTATAAAAATGGTGCCCCACTTCTGTGTCTGGGCCTTGCGCCTGCAACACAAAATGCTCCAAAACACAATATGGAGACATTTAACTGAGCAAAAGAAATGCTTTATTACAATGTGGGTAGCTGCAGGATGTTTATGACATGGGTGAACTTCAGATGCTTTGTTACCCAGGAGCCCATGCAAAGCTCAAACTTTGGCTAAAACACCCATTTTCTCATATTTATGTGAAAGAAAGTTATAGAATCTGAGGGATCCACAAATTCCCTATCACTCAGCATTCCTATGTATTTCCAAGCAAAAACTATAACCGACTCGTGTGGATGGAACTAGGAAAGGATCCAAAACAAAACATGGACAGGTCAAGTT
Source organism: Pleurodeles waltl (assembly GCF_031143425.1). Taxonomy (NCBI): domain Eukaryota; kingdom Metazoa; phylum Chordata; class Amphibia; order Caudata; family Salamandridae; genus Pleurodeles; species Pleurodeles waltl. Next base: position 659,062,973 of record NC_090446.1, on the reverse strand, counting down.
TTCTGCGGAAATGACACTTTTTCTTATGCGGGTAGCTGTGGATTTTGTGCTTGCGGTTGGTTGCCACCCAGGGAAACCTACCAACAACAGACATTTCTGAATACTACATTCTTGGCGGCAGTCAGGGTGACTTGCAGGGATCTCACAAATGTGTTGTACCCAGAAGCCACTGTTTACCTTAAACTTCAAGTAAAAACACACATTCCCTTACATTTATGCGAGGGAAAGTTCTGGAGCCTGCCAGGACCCTTTCAGGACCCGCAAATTTCCTATCACCCAGTGTTTTCCTACATATCCCGATAAAAACAGTGCCCCAATTGCTGGGTGAGTCTAGCACTTGTAACATGAAAGATTCTAGAAGGCAACATGGATAGATCACATTTTCCCACCCAAAATCAATGCTGACACCACACAGGGAAACCTACCAAACATTTCTGAAATCTAGACAGTTGAGGGAGTGTAGGGTGGTGTAACTTGCATGCATCTCACAAGGTCTTCGTAACCAGAAGCCCATAGAAACCTGTGGATTGTATTTAGTTTTATTTGGGCACAGGGGACAGCTCAGCCTTTTGGCTTGCAGGCCTGTGCAATTGTCACCCGGTGACTTGTAACCTACTTAGCCTGCTCTGTTTTAGCAAATTTATTTAATTGTCTCTTTCAAAATGACAGCTATGTTTACAGTTAGGAAGATGTTTTGATTTCACGTTATCAGTGCCACTCTGTGAAGGCATCACTATCAGTTTAAAAAAAAGGGATATTTGCAGGTATTCACATCAAGTTCCTTTCCCACTTATGTGTGACAAGAACACAATGTACTTTTGGAGGGAATTGTTTATGTAGTTGCCGTCCCAAGCATGCCTTCTTATCAAATCAAATCAAATCAAATCAAATCATTAACATTTATGAAGCGCGCTACTCACCCGTGCGGGTCTCAAGGCGATAGGGGAAAAGGGCGGGGCGGGTTACTGCTGCTCGAAAAGCCAGGTTTTTAGGAGTCTCCGGAATGCGGAGTGGTCCTGGGTGGTCCTGAGGCTGGTGGGGAGGGAGTTCCAGGTCTTGGCTGCCAGGAAGGAGAAGGACCTCCCACCTGCAGTGGAGCGGCGGATGCGAGGGACGGCAGCGAGCGCGAGCGCGAGGCCCGAGGAACGGAGGAGACGGGTGGGGGCGTAGAAGCTGAGGCGACGGTTGAGGTAATCCGGTCCCTTGTTGTGGAGGGCTTTGTGTGCGTGGGTGAGAAGTCGGAAGGTGATCCTTTTGCTGACTGGGAGCCAATGCAGGTGTCTCAGGTGTGCGGAGATGTGGCTGTTGCGGGGTACGTCGAGGATGAGGCGGGCCGAGGCGTTTTGAATACGTTGCAGGCGTTTTTGGAGCTTGGCGGTGGTCCCAGCATAGAGGGTGTTGCCGTAGTCCAGGCGGCTCGTGACGAGGAACATACCTGCGTCAGGGGTCCTACAAGATCTTTGTAAGAACACCTCACACATACAAGGTTATCAGAGGGATTCCTGCCATTTGCCATCAATTCTACAATGCTACACATTCCCTTGATGCAGATCCAGCATTCGTGTCCCCACGGGGTCTGATCTAGAGACTCATTCCAAGGTAATGAGGGTTGGGGGGCTCTTCTTATGGACATGGTACTGGCAGATTATGTTTAGGTTAGGGGTTAGGCTCATCATGCTTGGATAGTAAGGCCTATATGAAATCTCATGTTATTGCAAGATGGTGGGGGTCTTTATAAAAAGGACTTTTGTTTGTACAATTCTGTTTCTTGCATTGTTCATTATCCTAATAATTGCAACGCATGCATTTTACAGTAGATTGCAGTCGTTAATAAAACCTATTGAAAACTTTACTGCATCTTCTTCAGTGCCTGTGAGTGACTGAGACTTTTTCTTCATGTGAGAAAAGGGTAATCTCCATTTAACCATAACTCCCCTGAGATGTTGCACTCTTGAGTCCATGCATAAAGGCTGCCAGAAATCACATTTTACTGTTAGGGTTTTTGGTGAGATACTGCTTGTGAGCCAGGAGGGTTCAGACAATAGTTGCGACTTGTTGTAGGATTGGCCTAGTTGCCTACAAACAAAAATGCTGTCATTCCAAAACCAGCAGTCTTGCCTAGAACAAAAGTCCAACTATGACAGGTTGCCCCTTACTATGGTGTTTTGGCACTAGTTTAAGGATGCCCTGAATATCTCTGTCTCACACACAACAGGTAACCTAAGTACCATTATACAGTCATGTCAGTGGTCTTTGGGATAATCCTCCTCAGCTGAACAGGGAGCACCTAACTAGGCTGTAGGTTGTTCGAGTTCAAACTCTTAAAAGGACTTTCTCCCCATTTGGTGTCCCATCTCTTTACCCATTTCATATTATGGCTAATGCCATAGACATTCCCAAGAATGTCAGACATGCACTCTCACTACATCTAATAGCGCATGGTTTAACAGATGAGGGAGGGGATGTCACATTCATTGTAGAAGCTCATGAAGCTTACCAAACAGAAACTTTTTATTCCTGGGTCACCTTTCCTGAGGAAGAGCCTAGAACATACACATTCTACACATATAGAGTTGCAAACATACCACAATGGTACCATGCATACCATTATCTTGAAATACAGATTGCTTATCAAGAACATCAGAACTGGTTTAGTGGCGCCCTACCACACATAATACAACCCGTGAGATTAGGTCCCTTACTCAATGACGGACCAACATGGCCAATGTTTGCCTCATACACACCGCACCCTGGTGTACAACACATGCAGGCAGTTGATCTGCATAATCTTTACAATGAGCTAGTAACACTATATAGACAACTTGTTCAGTTTGTCATGCCAACTTTGAAGACAACACCAGAGCATCCAGCACCACCAGCACCTGCTGCATACCAATTGGCCATTACTGGGATTAATCCACAAACAGTACATTCTATAATGGGCAAAGCACCCATGGAACAAGAGAAAATCCCCTTCTGGATAGCCCAGAATACTAATCAGCTGGAAGCTGTGTTTCCCCATAGAGGACCCGATGAAAAACAGAGAATTCTCATCATGTGCTTGCTATTTGGTATGGTTCCCTCAGTGGAAGACTGCACCACATGGCACATGCCAATTTACAAGAAGTGTTAAAACAAATTCAGAATGAACACAGGGCTGCTCCAGCCTAGCCTGAAATACAGAGTACCAACCCTAAGAAAGGTACAAAACAAGCACAGGGATAAACAAAAACAAATAAAAGACAGACGAAGTCAGAGAGAAAACTCTCCACATCCATAGAATTCCAAAAGGAGATATAGGCCCTCATTACGACCCTGGCGGTTTGTAACCGCCAGGGCCGCGGCACGCGGGAGCACCGCCGACAGGCCGGCGGTGCCCCGCGGGGCATTCTGACCGCGGCGGCTTAGCCGCGGTCAGAGAAGGGAAACCGGCGGTCTCCCGCCGGTTTCCCGCTGCCCCCAAGGAATCCTCCAAGCCGGCGCAGCTTGCTGCGCCGGCTTGGGGATTCCGACTCCCCCTCCCGCCATCCAGTTCCTGGCGGTTCGCCCGCCGGGAACCGGATGGCGGGAGGGGGAGTCGCGGGGCCCCTGGGGGCCCCTGCAGTGCCCATGCCAACGGCATGGGCACTGCAGGGGCCCCCGTAAGAGGGCCCCAAAATGTATTTCACTGTCTGCCTTGCAGACAGTGAAATACGCGACGGGTGCAGTAGCACCCGTCGCACCTTCCCACTCCGCCGGCTCGATTACGAGCCGGCATCCTCGTGGGAAGGGAGTTTTTCCCTGGGCTGGCGGGCGGTCTTTGGGAGACCGCCCGCCAGCCCAGGGAAAAACTCATAATACCCTCCGCGGTCTTCTGACCGCGGAGCGGTATTATAGAGGGCGGAATCCTGGCGGGCGGCCTCCGCCGCTGCCAGGGTCGTAATGAGGGCCATAATCTCAGAAATAGAGAAAATATAAAAGGTCCTGACAGATATACTGAGTCATGTCCCTCTCATTCCTTTCAAGATGCACCAGAGAGACGTACCGAGAGAGTGGGATGATCAGAGCAACTTCCTGACTACGTGAAACAGAAGAAAGACTCACAGCAGTCTTCAGACAAAAAAGAAGACAAGTCCCCACAACAAAAGCCATTATTTAAAAAGAAAAAGGTGGCAGCACTTTCAATAAAAAATACCCAGAAACTTGAGAACATTGCTGAAGAACAAGACATCGGCTGTGACCCTGCTGGACAGCATGGCATAAGTCACGATATGTCACCAGAGTCTGAAAGATCATCTGGATGCAACAGCAACTAGTTTCTTTACTGCAGTCGAGACTGTGGACGAGCACATTCTCCCACCCAACAAGGTTTATGAGTTAAATATCCAAATTGAGCGCACCATTAGTGTAATATTCTGGCATGAACTTAATTGTGATATCCTACTGGCCAAAAGAGACTGGCCACCTGAGCACGTCCATAACCTCCCACATGGGGAAGATGTAATTTTGCCTTCTTTCTCTCATCTTGTTCCAGAAGCGGTGAAACAAGCCTGTACTGTCAACTGGGCTTTAGTGCAGGCACCTGCGCTATACCGCACCCATGTAGGGTGGACTAAGCATTCTCCTTACCATGTAATAACGATTAGGTCTACACCCAGCCTCAGCCCCAATATCCTGTTAAACACAGGGAGATCCTCACTCAGCTCGAGTACCAGGCAATAACTGAGCCTGGTGTCTCTGCACTGAATAAACCATTAATCCCCATTGCAAAAGCTGACCATTCATATAGAAGAGTCTTAGATTACCGACACATAAACTGTCATACACGCACATACGCAATACAAAATTCACACACCACAGCACTAGCTACCAACATAATGCGTATGAAATACAAAAAAGCTTGGATATCTCCAATGGTTTTTTTCTGCGAAACATCAGCACATGAAAGTCGATTCCTGAGTGCATTCTCATTTGGCTCACAAAAATGCTTCTGTTGTTTGCCCCAGGGCTACAAGAACAGTCAGTGTAACATTAATATTTTGCATGATATTGATCTTGAGGGGTTGTCCTATATTGATGACATCTATCACACAGATGATGGCCTTAACATTCATCTTCCGAGGGCCGATTGATCATTCTGGGATTCGCAGCCCTTGGTTACATATTTAATTTTAAGAAAACTAAAATAGCCTTTCTCAGTGTATTGTTCTTGGGATATGATCTATCAAACGAGGGCAAGAGAAAAATGTGCTCAACTCCAGCCACCAAATACTATCAAGAAATTACAATCCTTCCTTGGTTTCTTCAACTTTGGCAGAACATTTATTCCTGACTATGCACAACGTATCAAAACACTCTATGATTTAATACAACCAGATTTTACCGGCAGACACTGAACAGTAGAACACACACGCATCCTTAGAGGATTGTAACAAGATATGCTAGAAGCAAAACACTTCCACACTTGTGACAACAAAACAAATTTGGTAATCAGAATAATTGCTGGTGCCATTGGGTTCTCTTATGTCACCTCTAACGAAGGCGACACAGTGCCCATAACATATAAATCACATTTATATGCCAATGCAGAACAATGGTTTGTACCCACAGAAAATATTCTAACTGCAGTACAGATGGCTGTCATCAAGGAGAGGTCACTTGCCCAGGAGAAAGCATTATTGTCGTTACCCCGGTGCCAGCTTTAGGAGCCGTCACCAAAGCTAGCATTCCTAACACTAAAGCATTACATCTACTTTGGACTCAATGGGCAACCTCCCTGGCTGCCACCGATGTTGATTACATCTTTGATCCAAAACTTTAAACACAAGAATTTCTCCATTACGAACAGGGGTACCCCACACCTCCTGATATCTTGCAGCTTGACAGATATCATACTGTCATTCACACTGATCGTTCAGCACAACCAGCTGTAGGTACTAAACATCAATACTCAGCCGCTTGGGCAGCCATGAGCGGATTGATGAAGGGTGGTATATTCCACTCTCACAATACCCTTACACAGACCCTAAGGAACTGCACAGCTCAGCTCGCTAAACGTAAAGCCCTTATTCTAGTGCTAGAACATAGGGATCGAGGACAATTCACATTGATTGTCTGTGATTCGTACTACTGTGTCCAGTCCTACAATGATTATCTTAATCATTAGCGATTGAATGGGTTCAGAGACTCAAAGGGGGACACCAATAAACATAGAACTCTGTCGGGGAAGGTAGCTGATCTTAAGGATAAGCTAACTAATGCTCATGTAGTCCATACATTGGGCCACCAACGTGTAGGAGTACACGTTATTGGCAACACTTTGGCTAATGAAGTAGCCAAATCTGCAGTAGCTACGGCTTCTTTTGCTGCATTGACTCATTCTCAGACGAGATTGAATAATTAAAATTTGGCTGCTGTGAAAGCTTCGGTTGAAGGCAAGCCTCTCTTAAAAGCATACCACACAAAATATTCATATCACATAGGTGCACAGAATGTTGCCTTTGCAACAATTCCTGGGGTTGCTGATTGAATGATCCCCAACCAAGACCAGCGATTAGATCTAATCAAAGCAGCGCATGAGGGTGTCGCCTCTGCACATGCTGGTGTTACGGCCACAATAACACTCTTACAGAAACGCTTCTGGTGGAAGGGTCTGTACAAACAGACCAAGCAATATATTATTTGCTGTGACATTGTGCCAGCAGATAAAGGGCTCAAACATCAAACTCCCTCCACAGACATCCCTCTTAGTGTCCAACAGGCCACTACAATGTGTGTATCTGGACCATTTTGGCCCACTTCAACATTATGGTACATACAAATAAATTTTAGTCGCTATAGATTCTTGTTAGTATGACATCAGCAGTCGGCTAACGCTCGCACTGTTTTAAAAGAATTGCTTATCTTTATCGGTACATTTGCGGTTGCAACAATCCATTCTGACCAGGGCCATGGCTTTGTCTCTAAGACATTCAGGGACACCACGAGGGCGTTGGGTGTTGAACTCCATTACTCCTCCTCCTGCCACCCCAAGGGTAATTTGGTTGTGGAGAGGAGAAATTGAGATCTAAAGCAGTCTTTAACAGCCAGCTAGTGTATTAGGTTCTGGCCGAAGTTGGCTTCATCATCTATATGGGGTCCAGAGTGCACTGAATAATCTGCCAAGATGGTCCTTGGAAGGATCCACTCCTTATTAGGTTCTCTTTGGATACCTATGTATGTTCCAGACTTAGATGTCTCTCATTTGGTGGCAGCAGATACACCTTTTGTCATAAATGAATATCTCACTGTCTTACAGGAGCTTCAGCGATTTTGTGAAGATAATTCATCTGCCAGTGCTGCCACCTTAGGAGTAAGGGATTTTCCAACAACTTCTACAGGCTGGATTCCTAAAGTCGTGGATCTGGTTTGTGAGAAGCTTGCTGTGAAGAAGGAATTCGCCCATCTTACAGAGCACCGGTCCAAGTTCTGGGAATAAAAGGTACCAGAACTGTCATCCTGCCACCGCTGCCTAGTTGCAAAGCAAAAAGATTTGTCTCCATTGACAACATTAAACTATACCATGTGGCTGATCCTGCAGAGTAGACCCAGAGGTCACTTGGGTAGTTCCCGGTCACCTCTCACTACCCAACAGGACATACCTCTTCAAATAAGAAACAACAACACTTCTGACTATGACAGCGTGTTCAAGTGTCTCCTCGAGCATGGGGAGGATGGAAAACAAGCTTCTGCTGATTCCTGTTACCACTTCACCAGCAACAACTATCCAAGATGTGGCTTTCTTCTACTCCAACTCAACACAAGCGGACGATATTGGCTATTATGAACCTCCACACGAAGTGGATCCATCCACCAGTAATGCAGCAGTTTCGGAGTTTGCAGAGGCTGCTTCTGGTTATTTAATCGACCTTCATGACGTTTCTTTGATTTCAGCCACACCTGCAACAGAAACTGTTTAAAGACATGTAAGCTGTACATATGGCTTAAAATAACTATTTAATTTATCCATGGAATTATCTGTGGATATTTCTGACATTGCTTGCCTTTCTATTATGGATTGGTTTTGTGACTGTTTTCTTTCTCCTTATTAATGGTCATTAGCTTCTTGAACGCTCTTCTGCCGAGCCAGTGGATGAAGTCCTAACTCCATAACTTTCCTTACATAAGGTCCGAAGAGACTTGTCCCTTGTGGATATTTCAGCAGTACCAATTCCTGATGGGTTTGCTTGGGATAAAGTTCCATTAGATATATATACGCGTCTACTGAGGTCATTCAAATTCCATATGTTTTCAAAATTTAAATGACTGATGTAATTACAGCTGGTGTTGTTTCTGATGGCTGTGATGTTCAAACAGTTGCTTGCTAAACTGCAGGATTATACTGTATTTAAAAGTGATGATGGGTACACTAACACACAGAACTATGGGGAAATGTTCTGTTATAACAATTGGGGACATTACTACCTGCACCAAGCAACTTGACACATCAGTATTTAATTACACATAGTGGGAACACCTTTCAATTCCACCTGTCGGTAGCCCAAAGCATTATTCAGATAAATTCACATATTGTTCTGGGCATGACATGAAGAATGCAGAATCCTACTACTTCAAGTTACCACCTTCTAAAATTAGGAAGATTTTCTAACAAACACTAAATTGATCTATTCAGATTCCTTTGTTTCCTGACTTGCAGTTGAAGGATACGAATACAGGAAGAACACTACTGATGTACGAAGTGTATGAGGAACACCAGATTGGCAAATTCAGGGTACGGACGCTTTGTTCAGAGCATGCCTTATCCTGTTCAAATGATATTTTTAAATGTCACAGTTCAGCAGACATCCTGCCTAGGGTTTGCAAAAATGAAGGAAATAAATGCACTGAGTATCCCTACACTGGCTAAATTCAACAGTTAGCAGTCCTTCCTGAATGTCACAGAGGAAGATTTAGATGCAAAGGTTTAGGCTGGTACCTATAATTCAGTTTCCATTCCCAGCGGGTGGTTATTGTGGCCAATAGACACAAATGAGTGTCAATCACATTTTGTTAATTCCTCGGGGGTTTCAAGTTTAGCCGGCCGTCCCTCGCTTTGTCTCAGGTCAACACTCGGATATAGTTACCACATATGGTGTGGGTAAACTGTGCCAACAATGGTTCCAGGCTAACACTTTAGCTGCAGTTAAACTTCTTGTTAGGTCCAAGAAAGCCACGCTTTAAAAGATTCATCTATGCCATCTACAATGAGATCTGGAAGCTTTCTGAAATAGAAATAGCTGTGCGTTTAAGGCATATTGATAAGGAACATTTGGAATAGGCTTTAGCTGTTGTCGATAATGGCATGAACACTTTGTCCAACAGAATATACTCCCTTAATGACATAAGCCTTCATTATGACATTGGAAGTAAATGCCGCTTACTGCCACGGTGAAGGCCGCCAACATACTGCCGTGGTGGCGAACATCCGTTCGCCATATTATGACACACACCAGACTGACAAAATACTGCCACACACACAAATCCGCCAGCCCAAAGGTCAGTGTTAAAGTGTCGGTACGAACACCCATACGTTACAATGCCCACCACATTATGACCCACAAATCACTAAGGTGGACATTTACTGGTGGGAAACCATTGGTGGTACACACTGGCATGCTCAGAATGGCCACCCAAATACAAAATAACACAACATTGGCCTAAACGAAAATCACACACCTGACACTGATACACACACACCCACAGCACTATAGAACACCCACCCACATTACCCACAACCCTTTACGAGCACCAATAATTGCCAGAAGACTAACACAAATACCACTGAGACAACTATATACACACACCACAAACACTCATCCAACCATCACGCACCCCACATCCCACACCCCATCACATCACTCAACCCCCCCGCACAGCACACACCACACAACACACACTCCTCATCAGTGAAAAGGGCACCCCTGGAGGAAATAGTCAGGGTAGAGTCACAGCTAGTTGGAGCACAGGTAGGAAGAGGTGGAACGACCTAGAGAGGAAGGTACGTTCCATAGCAGCAAGGCACCAGCTCGCCATCCAGAGGACTGGTGGTGGACCCCACCTCCTCCCCCACAGCTCACAGCATGGGAGGAGCAAGTCTTGGCAATGCTGCATCCTTAGGGGCTCACTGGAGTAGCCAAAGGACTGGACACTGATCAGTCAATATTTACTACTTGTCACCCCCATACCTACATGCTATCACACCCCCTCACCCTCACTCCCATCACTCTACTCTATCCCACACACTGGACCTACACATCTAACCCCAATGCCAAGCCCTGCATATTATACCTATGCATGGACAGCCCTCCCAGCAGTGCATGGACACCCATCACCAAAGCATGCACAGCATGGAAACTAACAATCCCACAATACATTACCATACACAAACAAAGATGGCAGGGCAACAACAACAACAGAGGGGGAGCCAATGGAGATGGAAATGGGGTTTGTGGGCCATATGTGTGACAGACTGAATTTTATGTGTAATGGTGTTCTCCTGTCTGTGTTTACTCTGTAGGTCAGTGCCCAGCAGAAGAAGGGATTGTGGCGTGCCATCACCAAGGATGTGCGGACCCTGGGGGTATGCGGTAGGCAGAGCACCCACTGTAGGAAAACGTGGGAGGCACGAGAAATGCTGGGCCTGGAAGACCGCGGAGGCCCAGCTGGGGATGGCCTCCCAACGGGGCAGGGTCCCAGTCGGAACCTAACCCCCCTGATGGCCCGCACACTGGTGGCGGCCTACCCAGAGCTAGATGGGCGCTTGAGGGCATCACAGCAGCCACAAGACTGTGAGTACAGTGGGCATTCTAACTATACTTGGTAGGTGGCATGGGATCCTGGTGGTGGGTGTCAGTTAGTGGGTGCCCCTTAATGCCAGCTCAGACATTGCAGCATGATCCAGCTCAAGGGTAATGGGTGCATTGCAAAATCTGGTAACCAAGCTAGGTTGCATTCCATGTCAGACAGGGCTTAGTGGGTCCCAGGAGGGGTGCAGTTGGCGGTGGTTGGCTCTCAGCTTGCTGTGGTACCTAGCCAATGGAATGCCAGTGAGATGCATGGTGCTCAATCCTGATCCCTGTGTGTGACAGTAATGTGTATGCCATCTGTGGTGTTGGTGCTGTAATTGACCCAGTGCTCCCTTTCTCTTTCCCGAACTTTTTTCCTCTGTCATCCTGTCCATGTGTGCATTAGCATCATCTGGCAGAGGAACAGGGGCACCGGCAACAGAGGGAGCTGCATCCCACAGGACCCAGGAGGCAGAGTCCACTGATGATGCAGGAACCAGTGGGACGGAGGGTGAGGGGAGCACCACTCGGAGACAGGAGGTGACAACACTGACCCTGACTCCTCCTCTGATGGAAGCTCCCTGGTGGTGGTGGACACCTCTGGGACCGACCCTGCTACAGGTAAAGCAACCCCTGTACCAGCACCGCCCTCCCATTAGCCCCTCACCAAGTTGCCCATGCCCGCTCACTCAGAAGGGTGGGCATCTCCTTCGTCCCAGGTGCCTCAGGCCCTGCCCTAGTCAGCCCTGATGCTCTCATTGAGAAGGCTATTGACCTCTTGAGATCCATCTCTGTAGGGCAGTCAACCATTGTGAATGCCATCCAGGGGCTGGCATCCCAGGTGCAGCAATTCAATGCATTCCTGGAGGGCATTCACGGTGTATTGGTAGCCCAACAGAGATCGTTCCAGGCTCTGGCCTCCTCTCTGATGGCAGCCATTGTCCCTGTTTCTACTGTCACCCCCTCCAACTACCACTTCCCAGTCTCCTCAACCCCAACCCATCCTATGCACACATACAGACAAGCATGCACACAAAAATCACACAAGAGCAGCACCAGCTAACAAAGGCAGCACACTTCAGGCCACAAGCACTCACACAAACAACAGACATTTGCCCACACAACAACATTCACTGCTTCCACTGTCTCCCCCTTCTCCTCCTCTTCCCTCACAGTCACATCCGCACTCACACCTGCATGCACTGCATCAACAGCCACCATCACCACACCAAGCAGCACACACACCTCACTTGCAGACACCTCCACAACATCCATCCCAGGGTCCACTGTGTCCTCTCCTACCCTGTCTGCCCCCTCCTAAGAGACACAAATGCATGCACTCAGACTCCCAACAGCCACCCACCTCACATCAGCACACTGCCCATGCACCTACACCCAAGTCCAGCAGACATACACCTCCAACAACCACTCCCTCAAACTCCACTCCCAGCCCTCCTCCCTCCTCCCGCCCCACTGTCCCCAAGAAGCTTTTCCTTGCCCAACTTGACCTCTTCCCTCCCCCTCTATGTCCCTGACCTACCTGTAAGAGCAGGGTCACAAAGACCCATCCCAGCACCTCAGCCAAACAGTCCACAGAGTCAGTGGAGGCACCTGATAGTCGTGGAGGCAAGAAAGGGAAGGATTCCACTCCACCACCCAAGAAAGGAAAGGATCCCAACCACCACCCAAGAGAAGGAAGGATCCCACTCCACCACCCAAGAAAGGGAAGGATCCTACTCCACCACCTAAGAGAGGAAAGGATCGCACTCCACCTCCCAAGAAAGGAAAGGTTCACATTCCACCACCCAAGAAAGGGAAGGTTCCCACTCCACCAACTAAGAGAGGCAAGAGGTCCCCTCCAACAGCAGTGGACAAGGAGCCCTCACCTTCAGTAGAGGCTGGTAGGGGTTCCCCTCCAACAGCAGTGGGCAAGGAACCCTCACCTCCAGCAGAGGCTAGCAGGGTTTTGCCTCCAACAGCAGTGGGCAACGAGCCCTCACCTCCAGCTCGGACACAGCAGCCCTCACCTCCAGCTGGGACACACCAGTCCTCACCTCCAGCTGGGACACAGCAGCCTCATCTTCAGCTCTCCTTTTCCTCCCTCCCTCTCTTGTGTGCTAGGCGGCTGTACTCATCGTCGTCATCTTCGTTGGCATTGATGTTCCAGGTGGAGCATGGCATAGAGGAGCATCAGGAAGACTTGAAGTTCCGGTTCCATGGCGGCGTTGATCTTCTCTGTGTCTCTGATGGTGAGTCTTTTGTCTTTTGTGCAGTGTTTCCACCAGGCTTTTGATGGCTTTGGTACCGCCCCAGAAATCATGGCGGTTTTCTATGTCATAATATGGAGGGCGGTACCTTGTCTTCTGCCTGGCTGTTGATGGCTGTTGCCGTGGTCAGTGGTGTTAACACCTTGGCGGTATTTGTGGTACATTGCCTGTATATGGGAGTTATCACCGCCATGGTCATCATTTGGCTGTAATTACCGTCAGCCTGTTGGCGGTTTTATCTCCACTTTAACAGTCACCTCCATTGTCATAAAGACCACCATAGTGCCATCTGCGATAGACATCATCCAGAATGACATGTCCTTTTTACACCATGGACAAAGTCAACTGCGTTCCGTGATGCAGTTAGGACACTACAGATTCTGAAAAATGGCCACGTTCTATGGAAATACATTAACAGTAGTGACTTGTTTTCTGCTTTTAATTTATCCAGGGAACAACAGACAATGGGTAAAAGGGAACCGACTTTCACCATGCTTTTTCAGAAAAGTTAGGAAAGTTGCCCTTTGAATATGTGTTTGAACGGCAAAACAAAAGTCTTTCTCAGCGGAAGTGAATGTGAGACTACTGTTATTCATTCAATGATTTGAAAACAGGCGTTCCTTCATGGCCTTTGCAATGCGGGAGTCACAAACTTGGCCTGTTTCCTGAAGGGTACTCCCGTCCCTTTGATTTGTCCATCATTTCATATACTTTTGAATGGAAGTTATGTGGTCTTGAACGAACAGAGCTTTTGTGGTATGAGACCATGAATTGCCTATGCAATTTCAGTCTCCAAGATTGTAACTTGTAGCAGACATGTTTTATTCCACCCACACGAGATAAGAGTAGCAGAAATGTGGCTTCACATTGATACTACTAATGTAAATTAAGAGAAGCTGAGCAGACTAAAGGCGCTATTGCTCCAGATACAAGTTGCGTTGACATCGGCTAGAGAGACTTATGCTCTCCAGATAGCAAGATCATCAGCCGAGAAACAGTCCATATTAAATGCCAACTTCCCTAAGCACTTTGGATAGCTGGTATCCAGAATATTCAACGCTTCAATCACTACAGGTATTGTGCACTTCTTGAAGGCTATCGGGTCTGGGGTCGTGTCCATCTTCCAGACTGTCTTCCGAGTCATTCCTTCAGCCATCCATTCACTCTTTTCAAGGATGTTTGGTGGCTTCCCTGTGACTGTGGCATTGATCAGGGGGATAGTGCTGCTGCTGTTCCTGATATGCAGTGGTTGTGCCTTCCCAGCTAAGCGGAGTAATGGAGCTACTACCACCAGCCCAGGTGTGCCATTATCACATGGTACAGTTCTTTGGTGCTCATTTGCTGGAAGTATTGAAGCATGATTGGTCACTGTCATTCCGACCAGTCTTATGGTGTGTTTCATTGCACCTAGTGCCTCTTTGAACATTTACCTTTGGTGTGCCTTGCTGTTCCACCAGTGCCTCCTGTGGACCAAGAACTGCTGATGTTCCAGATGAGGGTTCTTTCAAAGTCATGATCCATGAGACTGAGGCTGACACACTAAGCCACTTACGAGCCTCTCTTGGTGGACTATCTGGCTCCTTTAGGCACTTCGGATGGTGCTGCCCTCATGCGTGATCCTGTGCCTGATGCTTCTGCGCATTACTGCTGCGTGGATCCGTCTGCCAATACTGTCATCAATCTGACATCTGACGATGTGGTTTCCTTCCTGGATGCCCTTCCTTTCAATGACTTCAGAGACATTCTTCAAGATCATGACTATTGTAGGATGAATTTGACCATTACCTTTATTCTAAAATTCCAAAATTCCGAATTAGCTTTGGCCTGCTGTGCTTGTCATAGTCAACATTTTGGGGGTCATTCTGACCGCCAGGGTCGACGACAACGGAAGCACCGCCAACAGGCTTGCGGTGCTTCATTTTGTATTCCGACCGCGGCTGTGAAGTCGCGGTCGCCAAGCCGGGTCCGGCGGTTTCCCGCCGGATTACCCCAGGCTGGGAGACAAGCAGCGCCGCCATGGGGATTCCGACCCCCTTCCCGCCAGCCTGTTTCTGGCGGTTTTCACCGCCAGAACCAGGATGGCGGGAACGGGTGTCGTGGGGCCCCCTAACAGGGCCCCAGAAAGATTTTCACTGTCTGCATTGCAGACAGTGAAAATCGCGACGGGTGCAACTGCACCCGTCGCACCCCTGCAACTCCGCCGGCTCCATTCGGAGCCGGCTTCATTGTTGCAGGGCCTTTCCCGCTGGGCCGGCGGGCGCTCCTTTGGCGGGCACCCGCCGGCCCAGCGGGAAAGCCAGAATGGCCTCCGCGGTCTTTTGACCGCGGAGCGGCCAAGTGGCGATTCCCGTTTGGCTGGCGGCTACCTCCGCCAGCCAAACTCGGAATGAGGGCCTTTGTCTCTTTGTATGTTTTAGCTATTTCTAACTGTTTTTAATAAGATTTTATTAGCATTTTTATAAAGTTTTAGCTTGTTTTTAGTTCAAAGCATTTTAGCTTGGGTTCATGCACCATCTCAGGTGTCATCATTATGGCGTCATACTTGTTCCGGCAATGAGGAGGTGGTAGTGGGTCCTATTTAGTTTTATTGGGGATCAGGAGATAGCTTAGCCTTCTTCTTGCAGGCCTCTACCCTTGTCACTGTGTGACCTTTGACCTACTTAGCCTGCTCTGTTTTAGCAAATGTATTTCATTATTTCTTCCAATATGGCTGCTCTGTTTATAGTTAGGAAGATGTTTTGATTTCACATTATCAGTACCACTCTGTGAAGACGTCACTATCAGCATCAAAGATAAGTAATATAAGCAGGTATTTACATCATGTCCCTTTCCCACTTATGTGTGACAGGAACATAACATACTTTTGGAGGGAATTGTCAATTTAATTGCTGCCCCAATCAGGCCTTTTATCTATTGTTTGGTAACATACCTGCATCAGGGGTCCTACAAGATCTGCATAAATACATCTCCTGCAGACATGATTATCAGAAGGTTTTCTACCAGATGCCATCAATGCTATCTATGCTACACGTTGCCTTGAGGCAGACCCAGCCTTCGTGTTCCCACAGAGTCTGATCTAGAGACCTCATTCCAAGGTAATGAGGGTTGGGGGGCTCTCCACATGGATATGGTACTGGCAGATTAGGTTTATCACACCTAGCTCTCTTTAGATTAGTGATTATGTTCATCATGCTAGGGTATCAGGGCCTACTTCACATCTCATGTCATTGCAAGATGGTAGGAGTCTTTATTTGCACAACTCTCATTTTTACAATTCTGTTTCTTGCATTGTTCATTATCCTAATCATTGCAGCTCATGCATTTTACAATAGATTGCAGTCATTTTAATAAAACCTATTGAAAACTTTACTGCATCTCCTTCATTACCTTTTTGTAAAGGCTGCCAGAAATCACCTTTTACTGTTTGGGTTTCTGGTGAGGTACTGCTTGTGAGCCAGGAGCACTGGGCTGACAGTTACGGCTTGTTGTAGGATTGGCCTAGTCACCTACAAACAAAAGTGCTGTCATTCCTAAACCAGCAGTCTTGTCTAGAGCAAGAGTCCAACTACGACCCACATATTTTCTTTGCATTTACTTGAGGGAAAGTTCCAGAATCTGCTAGGAGCCACCATTTCCTACGACCCACCAATCCTACACATGTCCCCATAAACATTATACCCCATTTGTGTGGGTGGGCCTAGCTCTCTGAACAGGAAAGGGCTCAAAACTACCAAGCCTGGGTGGAGCTTCAGGAGTTCTGCTAAGCGAAATTCAGCGGAGTGCCCCAAAAACTCTGTGAGAACGCCGCCTCACTTCTCGAACAGGTGGAGTTGTGCTAAGCCACCGGTTCACACTGATTGGTTCGAGTAGGCCGTTCCGCAGTGCAGAGCCAATGCAAATGTCACCAAGTGCTTGAACGTGTGCATGGCCATCTTCTTTTCCCTGTTCTGTGCATGGTCTACTTTTTAATCCAGTCTGTATTTTAGTAATCCTTACCTTATCCCAATTATCCACCCCTGTTTTACATTTATTACATTAGTGTATTTGTGTTTGTGTATTTTATGTTTTTGTCACTTTTTTGTTTTCTGTGACTTTTGTCCCTTTATTATTTTCCCTTAACTTCCTCATTTCTTCCTTTCTATTCCTTTTCTTTCCTGTCTTTTTTTTTCTTCCCACCCAGCGTTTGGCGCACCTAGCAGCAGCTGACAAACCGCAGGTCCGACATCCTTGACCAGAAGCAAGACCTGCTGGATCTTCTGGGCGTCCAAGTTGCAGGGATTGGTAAGTACTGAGTATTAATAATTTGTTGTGTCCCACAATACTAATCTTTTTCAAATAGCCTGCTGCTCACACTTAGAGGTAAGTTAAGATCACGTAATGTCACAAATATTATGCGATACAATTTAAGCCAGCCAGGTGCTCAGTGCTACACAGCTCTGCTTGTCACTGTAGGAACTCGCTTGGGCTGATTATTTAGGAAGTCATGCACACTCTTCTGTCCTCCCAATAGGAAACTGGTACTGTGCTAGTTGTTGTAATATCAGTGAGTTAGACTCTCTGGGGGTCATTCTGACCCTGGCGGTCATTGACCGCCAGGGTCAACGACCACGAGAGCACCGCCAACAGGCTGGCGGTGCTCTCAAGGTCATTCTGACCACGGCAGTTTGGCCGCGGTCAGAAAGGGAAAACCGGCGGTCTCCCGCCGGTTTTCCACTGCCCTCAGGAATCCGGGATTCCGACACCCCATACCGCCATCCTGTTCCTGACGGTTCGCCCGCCAGGAACAGGATGGCGGTATGGGGTGTTGTGGGGCCCCTGGGGGCCCCTGCAGTGCCCATGCCAATGGCATGGGCACTGCAGGGGCCCCCGTAAGAGGGCCCCACAAAGAATTTCAGTGTCTGCTTAGCAGACACTGAAATTCGCGACGGGTGCAACTGCACCCGTCGCACCTTCCCACTCCGCCGGCTCCATTCGGAGCCGGCTTCCTCGTGGGAAGGGGTTTCCCGCTGGGCTGGCGGGCGGCCTTCTGGCGGTCGCCCGCCAGCCCAGCGGGAAAGCCAGAATGGATATGGCGGTTCCCGCCAGGCGGGCGGCGACCGCCACCCGCCGGCCTCGGAATGAGGCCCTCTGTGTCTTTCATTTTAAGGAGCTCATACAGTCCCACAAAATCTCCCAGTGATGCGTACTATGCATCTATTCATTGAAAAGGGAAACTGACCGAGATGACCCATCAAAGGGGGATGTGAAGCAAAGATCATTCATTACAATAAATTAGTAGTTCCACATGTAGTTTAGGAAATTTGCAATAGAGCTTAGGTAAGGTTTCAGAATTTAGGAATAGGTGAACTTGATAATACAGGTGCTCTGATTTAGAAAAGTACAATTTCAATATGTTACTACATTTTCTATTGCCTGTACAAAATATTTTCTAGGAGATTAGCTGTACCACTAATCTATCTTTGTTATCTTCTGCATTGCTTATATATTAACCCAAGAGCAAGAAAAAGGCATCAGAGACAAGCCAAGGCTGCCACTACCAGTGCTGCGGATAATGGAAGTACCACAGCCACCAAAAGTGCCGCAACCACGCTGATGGCTCTGCTGGTCCCAGTAAGTTCTTGTTCATATTATTTACTTCTCTAACTTTTACCTCTCCCCATTAGAATACTTTTGCCTTGTTTTTTTATAGAGTGTCTTTGTTTTTTTTTTAAACCTCCTTGTTCAATTGCATGTTTGTTAATTCTTGTTATTCCTCTCTGCTTTATCTTTTTTTCTACATTTTTTGTTTCTGTAGCTGACTTCCTCCTGTCTGTACTAATCTGTAGCTTTTTTCTGCTTCGTTATTATGCTTTCCCTTTCCCTTTCCCCTAACTTATGTACCCTGTGGACTGGTATTGTAAGACCAGGTATTCTACTGTGAAGATTGCAGAGTTTGAGGATCCAAGCAAGCTATTCTACACTTGTTTGTTGACAAAGATTTCCATTTCTTGCTCATGCTCAGATGATGAGAGAGTTGGCCATGGTTAAGGTGACACCCACCCCCACAATGTTGTGTTGCACGTATTACTCAGTATCCCAGCAGTTTTGATGACAGTGCAGCATGGCAGGAAAATAGTATGAGGATGGTCCCATTGCATTTGCCAACCAAAACCATATGTCATGGACCAATTTATTCTACCCCATCATTGTGCTTCAGATGACTCATAGTTACCATCATATCTCTAGTTTTCCATTATGGTTGGTTTGACTACTAACTTTTCCAGCATTGTTAACCAACAAAATGCCCAAAGTGATATTTTAGATGGAAGAGGAGATACAGTGAACCAAAATGTAGTGATTTATTGTGGATGCCCCCGGCCCACGACAGCAGTTCATCAACTCCATTACCGACGCCATCAGCACGCACGCTCTCGCATCCACTGACTACATACTCCTCGGAGACTTAAACTTCCACCTCAAGAACCCAACAACAACAACACCGCCACCCTGCTCGACAACCTCTCCAACCTCGGCTTCAAACAGCTCATCACGATACCAACCCACTCCGCAGGACACATACTCTACCCTATTTTCTCTGCCAGCAATCACGTCTCTTTCAGCCGCACCACCGAACCCCACAACACATCACCACCCACAACAGATCTTCCAACGCAGTTGGAACAAGTTCACCGAAGACCAACTTATCGTGACCCTCTCCCAGAACCCACCCATCGACTCCACCAACACTGATGCAGCTGCCCACAACTTCAGGCAATGGGTCAACACCTGTGCCAATACTCTCACCCCAATCAAGAATCCCTTCAACAGACCACCGACAGAAAGGCCTTCTGGTTTACCGCCGACCTCCACGAATCTAAGCAAAGCTGCCGAAGACTTGAAAGGAGGTGGCACCAAGATCAGACTCTGGACAACCTCGCAGCCTTCAAAAACTCCATCCACAGACACCACCAACTCATCCGAGCCGCAAAGAGAACTGCCTTCAAAGACCGAAATAACAACAATGTACATAGCCACAAGGAGCTCTTCAACTTTGTGAAGGACGCCTCCAACACCACCTCCAACGCCAATGATATCCCACCATTCCAAGACCTCTGCGACTTCCTAGCCTTCTACTTCCACTACAAGATTGCAGACATCCATGACAGCTTCAGCACCCAGACCCCCCGGCAACCACCAACACCACAGATTCACCTCCGACCAACCTCCTGCTCTCCTGGACCCCCGTCAATGACAACAACACCATCTAAATCATGAGCACCATCCACTCCGGCTCGCCATCTGACCTCTGCCCTCACCACATCCTATACAAAGCAAGCTCCGTCGTCACACCCCAAGTACGGAAGATCATCAACAGCTCCTTCAAGTCCGCCACCTTCCCGGAGAGCTGGAAACATGCTGAGATCAAAGCCCTCATCAAAAAATCCAAGGCGGATCCAAAGGACCTCAAGAACTTCCGGCCTATCTCCCTGCTCCCCTACCTGGCAAAAGTCATCGAGAAGGCTGTCAACAGACAACTAACCCGCTTCCTCGAGGAGAACCGCACCCTGGATCCTTCCCAATCTGGATTCTGCAGCAACCACAGCACAAAAACCGCCCTCATTACCACCACCGACGACATCAGAACCATACTGGACAGCGGTGAAACCGCGGCCCTCATCCTCTCGGCCGTGTTTGACATCGTCTGCCACCACACCCTATGCTCATGCCTCAGCAATGCTGGAATCCGCGACAGAGCCCTGGACTGGGTCACCAACTTTCAGAACCCAGAGAGTCCGCCTTCCCCCATTCTGCTCGGAGGCCACCGAAATCATATGCGGCGTACCCCAGGGTTCATCCCTCAGCCCGACCCTCTTCAACATCCACATGGCCCCTCTCGCTAATATCGCCAGATCCCACAACCTCAACATCCTCTCATACGCCGACGACACCCAGCTGATCCTCTCCCTCACCAAGGACTCCTCTAAGATCTACCTCCACGAAGGAATGAAGGCCATCACTGAATGGATGAAGAGCAGCTGCCTCAAACTCAATTCCAACAAGACGGAAGTCCTGATCTTCAGCTCCACCCCTTCTGTATGGGAGGACTCCTGGTGACCTGCCACTCTCGGAACCGCTCCGGCTCCCACCGACCACGCATGCAATCTAGGATTTATCTTGGACCCCTTACTATCCATTACCCAGAAAGTCAACGCCATCTCCCCCTCCTGCTTCAACACCCTCTGCATTCTCCAAAAGATCTACAAACGGATACCCACCGAAACCAGAAGAACATTCACCCAAGCCCTCGGAAGCAGCAAGCTGGACTACGGCAATGCCCTCTACCCAGGAACCACTGCCATACTCCAGAAGAGGCTGCAACGCATTCAGAACGCCTCTGCACGCCTCATCCTGGACATCCCCTGCCACTGACACATCACAGACCACCTGAAAAACCTGCACTGGCTCCCAGTCAACAAGAGAATCACCTTCAAACTCCTCACCCATGCTCACAAAGCACTGCACAGCACCGGACCAGAATACCTCAACAGACGACTCTTCTTCTACACCCCGACCCGGCAACTCCACTCCGCCGACCTTGCAACCGCCCCACGCTTCCACAGAACTACAACCGGCGGTAGATCATTCTCAAACCTCACCACGAAAACGTGGAATACTCTTCCCACCCACCTGTGCCAGACAAAAGACCTCGTTACCTTCAGGAAACTTCTCAAGATCTGGCGGTTCGAGCAGTAGCAGCACCTCCTCCCTTTTCCCCCCTCCCCTCCTCAGTTCCTTGAGACCCTCACGAGTGAGTAGTGTGCTTTACAAATTCCTGATTGATTGAATAAAAAGAAATAAGAAGGGGAGGCCCATCTGCCATCCATCTGGTAATGTTTTTTCTATCTGCACAGACCACTAGTGCTGGGGCCAGTGCACAAGAGGGTGCATTTGCAGTTGAAGGGGGAGTCTCTGCTGTGGCAGGGATGGGTGGGGGTAAGTCACATTGCTTTGTATTTGACAATTGCTAGTGTACCCACTGTATTTGATAAGCAAGGCAGATCCCATCCATCATCATCCATGACCTCCTTCCCTATAGCATTTCGTGACCCTTGGTCCATGAACTCACCTAACTGCAGCATGATTCAATTTGGCACTACAGTGTTGGATGTGCAATGTGCATCTGCTTCTGTCAATGCAGCATTTACAAAGCTTTTAATGGATTGCAAAACAAAACAAAAACAAGACTTTCTTTCCCTTCCCTTCCCTTCCCGTACCTACTCAGTCACCTCCTAGTACTGCATTCCTTTATTTGTTTCTAAGTTCTTCCCCGTCTACCAAAAACATTGGGGAAAAAACCTTATTCCACATGTTAAAGGGCAAGTGGTTCATATGACTTCAAGGATGTATGCATGTTAAATTATTTCCCTTTTGACATTCATCATCCTTCAGTTTCAGCTACAGTGTCTGACCAAACATAAGCTTAGCCACATGACATTCTGCAAAACCCCACTATTCTATAGCAAAACCTCTACTGTACCCACCCGGCCATTTCCCTGTACCCTACCGTGCAGCAAACTAAGAGCCTTATTTATAGATTTGTGGATGCGTTTACTCTGTCAGAAACATAACTGATAGCCCATCCACCATATTACGATCCCATTATATTATATGGGAATCATAATACATCGGACGGGATATCCATCTTGTTTGTGCCAAAGTAACCCATTCGCCAAACTCTGCATCAGTCCCTAAGTCAAGTTTCCTTCCCTTAATGCAAGCGAATGTGATTGAAATAATTTGTGTTTGAGGGAGTGTCCAGGAAGTAAAGTAAGATGAAGTGACTGTGATTGCATGTTTGTGGATGGTATACTCTGTGTCTAATGTGTCCAATAAAATCTATATAACCTGTTCCTTTACCTGTAGCACAGTGCATCGTCTTTCTTATTGTAGACAGGATATCTATTATCCTCATGTTTTATATGACATGTGCAACGTATATATTTGATGTGCCTCTTTGGAGTCAGGGGGAATTGAAAGGCATTTGGAGAAGAACAGGGCCATTGGAATCAGAGATAACTGTTTGTCCATTGCAACTGTCCCAACTGCAGACTGCAGAGTATCCAATTTCTACCCAATGCACTAGCTAGCATTACTCCAGACATTTAGCATAACAAGAATAGAATACTTCTACTTCATAGTGGATGATGCCGTACTCATCAATCAGAGCTATTTTTCCTTTTTGCACACAAAAAGACTGTGTGGTTTACTTTTTTAAGAAATCCGTTACAAGAATAAAAATAATTCAGTTTTTTTTAAAACCTGGGAATATGCTTCCTCCTTTTAGCCAGTCATTGATTTTATGTAGGATGTGTGTTGGTAGATTCATGTCCCTGTGACTCTCCTAATCACATCAAAAATGTTCTTTCTTGATGTAGCTACTACTACTGGTCCACCACCACTACCACTGGCCAAGCAGAAGATAGCGACCTGACTCCGGGAGCAGAGGCTGGAGGCCACCCAGGCACAGTACAAATGGCTGGTGGAGGAGAAGAGTGAGGCACATGCCCATGCCCCAGTTCCCAGTTGTGACAGCCAACCTCCTTTACCTCCAGCCTCTAGGCCACGTCAGTGCTGCCGGCAGATTGGAGCTACCCATTTCCATACCACCATTGCAGCCCACCTTCAGACTGGCTACTCCGTTGCTGAGTGTTGCATGAGCTGCGGTACTTAGGCCTTAGGATGGCACGCCTCAAGTCCCAGATGCAACACCTATAGACACTCATTGAGAATGCCCTCTTCTGAGCCCTTTTTTAATTTTTTGTTTTGGTAGGAGGGAGTTTTGGTGTGGGTGGAGAGGGTGGGAATTGGGCAGGGCATCTTTGGACTTTTGGACATTGATATTTATTTTGGACATTGGTTGGGAATGGGGAGATATTGTTATGGTCTAGGGGTGGGCCTGTTTAGGGTGGAGAGGGTGGGTTTAGCTTTTGATATTTTGTTTTAGTAAAGGGAAACCTTTCTATTCTAGTTTATGTCTGAAGATTTTTCTTTGTGTTTTACTTTAACTTTGTACTGATAACTTTTCAAACATCCAGTCTTTTAATCTACTTCTCAAAGTGTATGCCAGCTATTTAGAGTTAGTTAAACCCTTCTCCTATCTTTTGTACTGATACTTACCATTAGGAAGGTATGCTGCTATTCCCTATATTGCCTCCAGAAACCTAAATAAACAATTACTTATTCCATCTGCAGCAGAAGTTAGCTAAGTACTAACTTAACTAGTTCATTTCACCAGATTGTTCTCTTACCTGAATAAATGAAATGATGGCTGCTCCCTCTGTCAATTTTCCAATACCTTATTGGAGGTTTTTCCAAGGTGCCTTCTTTATGGTAGTGGTACTGCAGTAACACAGAAGGCATCACTAGCAAGGTCCTACTCCCACCTAGGTGATCTCAGACTGTACGATTAATCAAAAGGATTATCCATCCCATGCGACTATATTGAAAGAAAAACACAGAATTAGTGGGTTATACAGTATATACATTTGTATTTAGAAAGAGTATGGGCAGACTACTATGACCATGACACATCAGAATACCACATATTACAACAAAACTATTATGTAGTAAATTATTCTGAGCAATGGTTAGCATGGAATTTAATGAACACCAAAGGTATGAAATCCTCAAGTCAGAAAAAGTGTACTCAGAGTCTGTAGTCAACAAGGTTGTGTTTACACATAACAAAGGCCTGAATGATGATATTGATGTTGACAACTGAATCTTTGAGTAAGTGGGGCTGGCGTGGGCTATTTCTTGGGTAACAGAAGATCCTACAGTGAGTTGGTGCCGCATTTCACCACATCCGCCCCACCAAGTGTGTCATACACTGTGTGTAAATTAAGTCACCCCTCAACAAATCATACAGCCCAAGGAAAGAGGGTTAGGGCTTTGATGAATGAATGGGAAAGGGGATTTAGGGAAAGATGTGAGAAAGACAAACACGAAACAAGAACAATATTCATCAGGGCTATGAGCAGCACATCATCATCAATATGTTGTAAAAGAAAATGAGGGAATGAGTATGAAACAGTATGATTCAGTTCAGTTAAATGCAATGCAATGAAATGCTTTGACATCTAGGTTTGAAAAAATCCAATTATGAAGGATTGAATTGAACCCACCCAGTACTAAAAAATATGATTGTTAAAATAAAAATGATAGTATATTGTCAAATTGGCTGGTGCAGCTGCATTCTCCTCAGAAATGTCCTTCACTCCTGGGTGCCTGGCTAAATCGGTTTGGTAGGTAAGCAGTAGTGTTGAGCTCAGCTTTTGCCTTTCATTTGTTCTGGAGAGGAGAAAGCCTGCACATCATAAAAAAGTAACTCTATTGTAGAATCAAGAAGAAGGACAGAAGAAAGGTAAGCTTCATGAGTAGTATACCACTAAGACTCAGAGGCAGAGCAAAAACAAGAGGAGTTTCACTTTTGCCAGTAGTGCGCACACATACTCAGCAGCATTTTCCAAATGAACGCACCTCTGTCCATTCCAAATAGCTAAATAATAGGCCTCAGAGTCCTCATCATCATGGTTTCCCTTTGAAGTTGATAACTTCCATCTTCTAGTTGTTGAGGAAGTACGGCAACCTCCTCCTGACTCTGAGTGACTCTGTCCCAGTCCTGAGCTGAGTGAGATAAACCAGAAGTGCACGCTGTTGAAGAACAAGTAGAGAAAGAGAATTGCAGCATTGTGTGTAGATTTGTGTTGGTTAACTAAAGTGACTGGTCTGATCTGTGAAAAACCAGAATAAAGGAGTGAACCCTGCAGAAAATTTTCACTCAGTTTGAAAGGGCCAATCACCTTCAAGGAAAATGATCACCCATCAGGCACCAAACATTGAAATTCATTGAAATCTAGTTTACTAATTAGTTTAACACCCCACCTTGCTGTCTACCACTACACAAATCATCAATCATCACTCAATTATATATCATCACTCATTGTTGCAATAGTTGTAGTTACCTCTTCCAATCCAAGCATGGTGATAGGTACACAGTTGCATCTCCTCTTTGATGCAGGCAACACACTGGAATTCAACATTGGCAGTCTTATAAATCCGTGATCTTCTAGGGCAGCCCTGCTAGGTAATGCAAAAACAGGACAGGCATGCAAGAAAGGCAGGCATTGTCTCCAATGTCCGGAAGAAATAAGGAATTGTGGAGGCTGCTTTACTGCACATTGTTCCAATTCCAAAACGGCTATAGATTAGACTAAAAAATGGTGCAGCAACAAAAATCAGACACAAATATAGGCGGTCATTCTGACCGCGGCGGTCGGCGGTCGCCGCCTGCCAAGCGGTTCCCGCCGAAAGACCGCACAGCGGTCAAAAGACCGCAGCGGTCATTCCGGCTTTCCCGCTGGGCCGGCGGGCGACCGCCAGAAGACCGCCGGCCGGCCCAGGGGGACAGCCCCTTCAACAATGAAGCCGGCTCGGAATGGAGCCGGCGGAGTTGAAGGGTTGCGACGGGTGCAGTGAAAATTTTTGTGGGGCCCTGTTAGGGGGCCCCTGCACTGCCCATGCCAGCGGCATGGGCAGTGCAGGGGCCCCCAGGGGCCCCACGGCACCCGTTCCCGCCATCCTGGTTCTGGCGGTGGACACCGCCAGAAACAGGCTGGCGGTAAGGGGGTCGGAATCCCCATGGCGGTGCTGCAAGCAGCGCCGCCATGGCGGGTTCCCTGGGCCAGCGGGAAACTGGCAGGAAACCGCCGGCTCCCCTTTTCCGACCGCGGCTTTACCGCCGCGGTCAGAATCGCCAAGGAAGCACCGCCAGCCTGTTGGTGGTGCTTCCGCCGCACTCCGCCATGGCGGTCATGGACCGCCAAGGTCGGAATGACCCCCATAGTGTTCAACTAGCTATTTTTGGGACAAAAATAAAACGTTCTCTATAGTGGCATACTCTTAGACTTGTCATCCTTGGCGTCGTCTCCTCTAATGTTTTGCCTCTGTTTCCCAGGTTGTTGATGTGTGCTGGACTCTGTTTTTGCTGTTTTTGTTCCTCTGGGCACTTTACCACTACTATCCAGTGCTACAGTGCCAGTGCTCCTGTATAAAATGTGTATGTAATTGGCTTTCCATGATTGGCATATTTTATTTACTGGTAAGTCCCTAGTACAGTGCACTAGAGATGCCCAACACCTGTAAATCAAATGCTACTAGTGGGCCTGCAGCACTGGTTGTGCCACCCACAATAGCAGCTCTGTAAACATGGCTCAGACCTGCCACTGCAGTGCCTGTGTGTGCAGTTTTAAAATGCCAATTCGATTTGGCAAGTGTAATCACTTTCCAGCCCTAAACCTTCCCTTTTCTTACATGTAATGTTATGAGCCATCTGTGCTAGGAGGGAGGGGAGGAGTGGTCACTTACACCTGAGAGGGCTGTGCCTGCCTTCACACAATGCAGTCTCCAACCCCCTGGTTTGTGTCTGGGTTCTGGCCTGGGCAAGGCAGAAATTCACACACAAGAGAGACTTTCCTTTGAACTAAGCCTACTTCGAAGGCCAAAATGGGTATAAGAAGGGCACCCAAAACCACAGACTTTAGATCACTTCTGGACATCAAGAGGAACCTCTGCCTGGAGAAGAGCTGAAGAGCTGAGGAGAAGTGCTGCCCTGCCTGATACTGTGCTTCGTGGAGTTATCCTGCAGTAGCTGTTTCTGCCTGTGCAAGAGGACAAAGACAAGACTTTGTGTGCATTTCTGCTTGTGAAGAAATCTCCAGGGGCTTGTCCTGAGCTTGCCTCCTTATGTTGAAGTCTCAGGGCCTTCAAAGACTTCTCCTGCCAGCAACTGGACTCTGCTGAGACTTCTGCCCTGCCAAGTGGTGCCCTATCCAGTTCCTGGGGCCTTGGAAGTTGAAGCTGGCAGACCAAGCCTAAAAATCCACGAAACGTGGCTAAAAAACGACACGCTGCCGGCTCCGCGACAGAAATCGACACTCAACCAGCATCGCGGGTGGAAAACCGATATACGTAGCTGGAAGAACGCAACACTTGCTGACAGAGGCTGGTAATGTCGCAACCCACATTGCGCAGTTTTGCTGATACCGTGCAGCAGGATTTTCGATGCAAACCTTGGTGGGTGTGGAAAAACGACATAATGCCTGCCCCGACCTGAGTGCTGCCCAGATCGCCACATCGCTCCCCAGTGGAGGGGAAAAACAATGCACGCCGACCCAACCGGAGAAGGAGAAATGACGCACGGTCTCGCTTGCAGGTGAGAAATCGATGCACCACTTACCTTTTTCGACGCACTCTTACCCGTGCGTGTTATTTTTACGCTACCCAGGCACTTTCAATGGTAACAGTGTTTTACCTGTTTTCTCAAGGATTCAAAACTCTTTTTGCATTTTAATTAATAACTTGACTTGTGTATGTTGGATTTTTGTCATTTTGGTCTTGTTTTGTTAAGATAAATATTTCATATTTTTCTAAACCTGTCTTGTGTCATTTTATAGTGTTTTTATTAAGTTACTATGTGTGTTGGTACAAATACTTTACACCTAGCACTCTGAATTTAAGCCTGCCTGCTCGTGCCGAGCTACCAAGGGAGTGAGCAGGGTTTAGCAGATGGTGATTCTCCTTTACCCTGACTAGAATGAGGGTCCTTGCCTGGACAGGAGATAACCTGACTGCCAGCCAAATACCCCATTTCTAACACGTACTCAGTCAGGCGAGTAGAGTTCTTACTCAAACTCCCAGAAGTTGGTCAGCTAGCACACTTGATTTTGACCAATCGCCCTCTTCATCCTGTGCTCTTTCCGGAAAGTTGTAGTAGTGTGGTATGAAATGTTGGCTCATTTTGAACATCGTAAATTTCTCCACATTTTGAAGTTACAGATTGGTTCTTCTCACTATGACAATTGCATCAGCTATGCTGAACACACACTCAGCAGACACACTGGCTACAGGACAAGCCAGATACTTTATTGCCAGTCTGCTGAGCTCTTGGTATTGAGGCATCTTCCCATACGAATACATCAACGTCTTTTGTTCAACATATATCTCTTTTGGAATGTAATGTGTTGGCACCTCCTTGGGTCATCCAGATACTCCTGGAACATCCTCTGAATTGTCAATGGTGGTGTCACTTGCTCAACCTCATTTGTTTTCACCTCTGCACTGGACTTAAGACCTGCCACTTTAAACCGAGAAAATGCAGAGGTTGGGGGCAATCCTTCTATTTCTGGTTTTTGCTGGTGTTCTTGTTGCTGGTGGCATCCAAGAGCTTCTGAGTGGGACTCTAATTTCCAGCCATTCTTCTTCCAGATCTCTGGCTTGTTCAACAATCCATTTCTTGTATTTTGAAACATCCATTTCAGAAAAAGTAATGATAGTGGGCAGAACTTTTTTGTACTGTAGATCGAGTAGCAAGATACAGATGTGCTCTTTCTACAACATGATGGCATTTTACAGTCTTGAATTACATTCCAAGAAAAGGATTAACCAAGGCATGCACTTCTGGGTTTTCCCTCACATCTGTAACTGCAAACCTTCCAGTCACCTTCTTTAACCGGTTCTGTAGTTGATGCAACAAAGGGATAGCATGGCCTATCATACTGTCCTCCTTTATAACTTCCCATGTGAAAACCTCAAAAGGGAGTAGCATGTGTGTCAGGCACTTGACTAGGCCCCATTTGTCACAATCAAGGTCATGCTTTCACATTTGCATCACCTCCTCTTTGAATGAGATAGTCATTGATCTGTCTGTGGTGCTCAAACAGATATTGCAACTTGTAATAGGTCAAGTTCTAATATGTTGGCACCTCCTGTATAAGAGCTTTAACTACTACTCTAGTAGCACACTCAATAATACACATTTGCTTCCGGGCTTTAAAATAATGGCTGAAAGGAGTGCAGATTGTTTTGCAGTTGGTCAGTATTTTGCTGACTATGGCCCTCATTTGACCTTGGTATCTTGCCGTGCTGAAGACCGCCAGTGCAGGCGGTTTTCCACACGGCGTATTATGACTGCTGGCACCCCTCTGTCCTTTTTCGGACAGAGAGCCGCCAGCAGTCATACTAGCGGTCAGCGGGGAAGTGGAGGTTGCTCCACTGCCCCATCATCAGAACACCGCCCACCGAATCACGTCTCATGACTCAGTGTGGCGGTGTTCTGGTGACGGGGTGCTGGTGGCGGAGCAGCCCCCATGGATCCCGTCCCCTCCCGGAGGATCAGCAGACAAGTTGATCGTACATTAGGGGAGGGGGTGGGGGTGTTGTGTGTTGTGTGCGTGCATGGGGGTGTGCGTGCGAGTATGTAGAGAAGGTGTATGAGTGTGTGTATGCATGCTGGGAGTGTTTTGTGTGTATGGGAAATGTGTGCAGGTTGGTCTGTGTGCATGTCTGTTTGTATGTGTTCGGGTATGTATTGTTGTAATGTATGTGTGCGTGTAGGGGTGTGTGTATGTGCATGTTGGGGGTGGGGTGGGGGGGTCCTGCCACCTTTGGGGGGGTGGCAGGGGTGTGGGGGGCTTGGGAGGAGGACTCAGGGGTGGGGGAGACCCCTTTCAGTGCCAGGGAAGGAATTCCCTGGCACTGATAGTGCCTACCGCCATGGATTTCGTGGCGGTTCCAAACCACCCAAAATCCATGGCGGTATGCAGGGTCCTGATACCGCTGGCGGTCTTGTGACAGCTGCCGGGGTGGAGACCTAAGTCTCCAGCCCAGCGGTCATCACTGCCCTGGCTGAAGGAGTGGAGAAGTGGCGGTTGACCATGGTGGTAACCGCCATGGTCTTAATTCCATTTTATTTCTGCCGGCCTGTGGGCGGTATTACCGCCACTTCTCCCCCGTCCGCCAGGGTTGTAATGAGGGCCTATGACTTTTTTGTTAGAAACACCTATACTACTAGGTTGATGCAATGCACCAAACACTAGACACTGAAATAGCAACTGTCTGCCATGGCCTTGACTATATTACTGCCAGTATTTGTGGCAACAAATCCAATCCTGAGAACTCTGGGTTGCAGCCATTCAGACATCTTGCTGTTAAATTTGTCCAAGATGTTTGCAGCTGTATATGATTTCTCCATGGGGAACATGGTTACTGTTGCATGCCGCCGAACACTCTTAATAACAAATTCAGGGTTAAGACCTGTAAATAGCAATTGCCTTACCCCAAAAGAGATCTGGTGTGCAGTGTTTCACATGTGATCAATCGCCTGACAACTGGTCCACCTGTCTGACGTCAGGTGGATAAAGTGAACAGCACCTTGCTGCAAAGCGTGTGCAAACAATTGCAGCACTTTGTGATGCAGTGCTGAAACAGCAACTCTGGAAAAATAGGACCAACTGGGAATCCTTCCATTTCAAGCAGCTGGCCACCACAAATTCCAAAAATCCCACTCCTTCCACAAAAAAAAAAAGGGAGGAGGTCCAGCATTAACATTTTTGCCAGTTTCCCATTGTACAAGCATCTCATTGGGTGGTTGTGGTCATAGAGTCACTCCTGCCTAAACATGTCCGTAATAGTAATCTGGATTTACGTCTTTGCTGGTGCCACTGACACAGCCTACTTTCAAGATGGAGGCTTACTTCAATGAACACTCATGTTGCAAATGGAGCACATTGCATTGTTCTTCTCCTGTTTGCTAAGCATAAACAAGTCTCAAACTGAGAAGGAGTACTTTCTTAGTTGTTGAGTGTCAATGCCTATAGAAGAAATGGAGATAGTTGGGTGTATTGTTGATTGTCTCCCTGAAGTGCATGCTTCTACTTAGGTAGGGGATGGTGAAGGTCTCAGCTGGGGCTTTACAAATATGGGGACTGGCAGTAGTATCTGTGCCACATACCTCGCAGCAGGTTGAATAGGAGGAGTAAAGTTAGAGTCTTTTGTGCCAGCTTCTACAATGACTGACTCGTTGTCATCCTCCTCATCTTCCCCTTCCATAAATCCAAGGCTTTCAGGAACCTTTCTTTTTCCTTGTCTCTCCTGGTATGTCCCAGACTCTGCCTGTGTCCACTCCATGTTCACATCATCATCATCATCATCATTATCATAAGGTGTGCTTGTTGAAGATGGTGAAGTACCCTTCCTTTTTCTTGCTGGAGATCTGGGAGCCAATGATACTAAAAGAGACAGGAAGCTCAACATCCTGTTTTACTCCACCTTCAGGAAGGCCACTAGCAGAAAGTGGCTTCTTCTCACTGGCCACTTTCTTGGCAGCACCTTTCTTTGGAGCCATATTAAAGCTCTCAGTTGGCAGTGGCACTAAGCTGCAGAAGAGGAAGAGAATGGAGGACTGATGTCACTTTTTTTGTATTGGTCTTCTGCAGTACTGTGCATGAAGTCTCTTCTTCTTTTTTACAGCTAAAAGAAAACAAGCAAGAAAAACATTTGATAAAACATGACTTTGTTGGAGTTTTAATTAGTTCAGACAAAGTCGATATCATTTAGTGTGGTTGGTTACTTAGGTAATAATTAACAATAATTTATCCAACCATTTTTTAAGTCAAACTATGCCACCCTACAATAAAATTGTATTTACAATCAGGATACTACAACATAGAAATATAGCTTTTCGCTTTATATGCATCTATTCCAATGGAAACATCTTTGGCAGTCAGGGAGGTGCATGGGTAAATGGAATAATCCAAAAAAATAAAGGTTGGTGTGCAGCTCTGGCAGGCAAGGTGGTTCTGATTAAATTGAATAATCATAAAAAATTATTAATGTTGATGTGTCTGCAGGGCACCTACTTTGTGGGAGGCAGGGTGTCCAGGAGGAAATAGAATTATACTTAAAAAATGAGCGATTTTTTGCAGCTATGCACCTATGGTAGATGGATCAAGGCAAAATGCAACAAAAAAAAACTAAAATAAAAAACACGAATTAAGATAAAGTGAACAATTTTAATTAAAAAAATAAACAATGTAATAATTAAAATAAAATATGAAAATAAAAAAAAAACAATAATGAATTGCTGATGTTTGTATGGGAGTATGAGAAACCTATTGTGAGGCAAGGAGGTGCAGATGAAAAATGCAAACAAATTCATGTAATATACAGTGCTGTTCATCATAATCATATTTTTAAACTGATATCACATCCAAGCAGGCCTATGTCAGAAACATACTGGCTGGATGCACATAATGACCTCCGGATACATGGTCAAACAAACAATAACAACAAGCAAGGAGACATGGAGAATAAAGAACATATTCAAGCCAATGGCAAACCCACACCATCTGAATGTACCAATTGGCCTCTGGATACATGATCGAACAACAGCGAGCAAAGAGGCATGGCAAAGCACACTGGTTGATTGTACAAAATAGTTGATGGCCAAATAGTCAAACAACAATAGTGAGCAAGGAGGCATGGGGAACAAAGAACCAATGCAAGGCTATGGGAGAAGTGTAATGGCTGAATTCACAAAATGCTACTGGCCACTTGGTCAAACAACAACAGCGGGCAAGGAGGCATGAGGAACAAAGCCTATGGCAAAAGAACACTGGCTGAGTACACAATATGGCCCCCCGCCACATGGTCAAACAACAACAGCAAGCAAGGAGGCATGGTGAACAAAGAACACAAGCAAGCCTATGCAAAAACATACAGCTGGCTGCACAATATAGCTGCTAGCCACAGGGTCAAATAACAACAGCGAGCAAGGAGACATGGGGAACAAAGAACACATGCAAGTATATGGCAGAAACACACTGGCTGGATGCACATAATGCTGCCGGACACATGGTCAAACAACAACAGTGAGCAAGGAGGCTTGGAGAACAGAGAACACATGGAAGCCTATGGTAAAAGCACACTGTCTGACTGCACAGATTGGCTGCTGGTCACATGGTCAAACAACAACAGTGAGCAAGGAGGTATGGGGGACAAATAACACAAGCATGCCTATGGCAAATTCACACTAGTTGAGTACACAAAATGGCTGCTCCCCACATGTCCAAACAAGAACAGCAAACAAGAAGGCATGGAGACATAAGAACACATGCAAGCCCATGGCTGAGTACACAAAATGGCCTCTGGCCACATGTTCAAACAACAACAGCGAGTAAGGCGGCATGGCAAACAAAGACCACATGCAAGCCTATGGCAAAAGCACACTGGTTGAGTATACAAAATGGCCTCCGGCCACATGGTCAAACAACAATAGCAAGCAAGGAGGCATGGCGAACAAAGAACACAAGCAAGCCTATGGCAAAAACATACAGCTGGCTGCACAATATAGCTGCTAGCCACATGGTCAAATAACAACAGCGAGCAAGGAGACATGGGGAGCAAAAAACACATGCAAGCATACTGCAGAAACACACTGGCTAGATGCACAAAATGCTGCCGGGCACATGGTCAAACAAAAACAATGAGCAAGGGGGTATAGAGAAAAAAGAACACATTCATGTCTATGGACACAGACTGCAAAAAATGGCCTCCGGCCAAAGACAAACGGTGGCTAATGGCAAGCATATTCTCACACACTGGCCAGACAAAGGAGGCTTGGTAATACTAAAGAAAAAAACTACTTTTAAATTCATCAGTTCTAAACACCAAATTTAACTGAGGCATACAAATTTTACAACAATACACATCCTCCTATGGCATCAAATATTACCCCACAAATACTCTTTTTGCAGAGCAAACATGCAAGCAACAGCTAACATTTTTAATTTAATCCAATGCCACCCCTACCCTAAATGATATTTTAAAAACATATACCACAGAAACATTGTTTTTGTGCACTGATGACTAGTACAGGAGCTACTGGCTGAATAGCCCGTTGGAAGACCAGACCACATAGTAAAATAAATGAATGTTGCAATTGTAACAAACATGGAGAAAAATACTGAACTGTGAAAACTGAAATACAAAGGCCATCCTCCGCAATGAAATTTAAAAATTAAAAAGTACAAAGAGATACTAGTGCATGCCATATCAAACAAACAATACTGTTATACAATATACTCTTTGAACTTACTAGAGTGGCATCACAAAAACAGAGTCCCTAACCCCAAAGGTATATATCCAGCAGACAAAGAGAGTGATCCTTCCACCTCAAAATCCATGTGAAATGTGACCAGGAGATGGACAAAGCACTGGGAGGATCCTGCTGAGCAGGAACAGGAAGTTGGAGTATCTAGGGCACTTCCTGCCTGTTGGAAAAAACATTTTTAAAAAAGTTACTCACACTAAAAATCAACTAGTGGCCTGAGAATATCATGATGCTCACTTACGAGCACCGAAAACAAATCTTGCGCTCGCTAACTGAGGAAAGAATTCCACTCCACACTGAATGGTGGAATTTGGGAACTCTGCATTACTCTGAGTAGCGCGGAGTACCCAAATTATGAAAACTCCATGAGAGAAGCAGATTTTACCGCCCAGCCCTACTTAAAACGCAATCTTTATCATTCAAAGCGGACCTTTTTGTTTTCTTTCAATTTGGATGGCTGTTGAATTACTTACCCAGAAAACCTTCTATCCTCAAACATTGACTAAATACACACACTTTCCTCATTCAGGAGTACACAAATTTTCTACCACCCAGCATTCCTATACATCTACAGATAAAGATGATATCCCACTTGTATGGATGGTTCTAGCACCCGCCACAAGAAAGGTCACAGAATGCAACATGGAAGTATTAAATCTTTTCTTTCAAAACTAACTCTTTTTTTTCAATGTGTATAGCTGTGGATTTGGGGTCAGTCACTAATTCCACCCCGGTAAAGCTAGCAAAGCCAGACGTTTCTGGAAACTAGATGTGAGAAAAGTGGTTTATTATATGGTGTGATTGTGTGACATCACCACATAATAAGCTCACAATCCTGCTGTGGATCCAGTCATGGTGATTTGCAAAAAGGTAGCTCATCCATGGGTATGTATGGCTTATAGGAATCATGTTTTGGCAAGAACAAGCAGAAAGCATCCAAAAGTAATAAAACAGTTGAATAAGAAAAAAACACAACACAAAGAAAATCTTACAGCAATTTATTAAATAGCTCTTATTTTATTAATTTTGAGCACCAAAATAAACAAAATCTGCCAGAGGCTTCTGGAAGTAAGATTTATCAAGCCATTTCCAAGCCCAAACATGCACTCGTGGAATGCTAGGGCTACCAGCCGATAGGCTACCTGGTCCACTTCAACCTGATGATGACTTACTGTCAAGTATGGCATCTAGCTGTTCCAGAATGCAATATTCTGTCATCTCCTAAAATGGCAGGATCCCACCGTCGGTGTTTGGAGCTTGGTAGCTCATCCTAAAGATATGGCTATCTAAGGGCTGCACTACCATGGGAAAACTGGTTTCTATCCCGAAAGCCAACCTGTCTACTTGAAAAAAGGAGCAGCCCCTCTCCAGTGTTTACACCATTTGCCGTTCAACAACGTGTGAAAATAAATCAATTGGGCAATTACAACTAGAGACTGTGAAAGCCCTTTTTGTTGATGCTGAACTACATCAGCAATTTTTTTCAGTATTGTTTAGTACGGCAAAAAGAAAGGGAACAGTAATGAAGATGCTGTTGGATGTAGTGTCATTCTGTAGGCATATGAATGCACAATTATGTGGTTTCACTTCTGGGAATCTCACAGTGTTTTCTTACCTAGAAGCACTTGCTAACCTAAAACTTTAAAAGAAACGAAAAATGTTCTCACTTTACGTGAGGGAAAGTTCCAGGATCAGCTGGGATCCACAATTTCCCACACAAAATTAGTATCTCAATTGTATGCCTGAACATAGCTTCTGTGACAGGAAAGGGGCCAAAATGCAATAGGGACAGATAACATTTTTCCACTCAAAACCAATTATGTTTTGCAATGTGAATAGCTGTGGATTCACCAGGGTAAACCTATAAAAAAGCCAGATATTTTTAGACACTAGACACCCAGTGGAGTCCAGGGTGGTGTGCCTTGTGTGAATCCTACAATGTTTTCTTACCCACAATGCCCTGCAAACCTCAAACTTTGCAGACAATCAGACGTTGTTCATGCATTTCTTTGAAGGAAACCTCCAAAATCCGCAGCATCCCCTAAATTCCTACCACCCAGCATTCCGACACTTGTTGTGACAAAAACACTGATCCACTTGTGCCCAAAACAGGAATGGATCAAACCAGGGAGAATGGGAGACAGGAACAGTGAGTGGTTGTGCTTGGAGAATCCAGAAGTTTCTATTGCAGACATATGAAGACAATGTTTGATTTTAGGAAAGTTTGAGGTTTGTTGGGCATTGTAGGTAAGAATATGTCAAGAGATTCATGAAAGGCACACCCCCCAGGATTCCTTTGAAGTGTCTAGTTGCAACAAAAATGTCTGGGTATCGTGGGCTTCCGTAGGTGGTGGCTGAATTCACCCCAGATAAACCTCTACTTCCTATGCCTCCATGAAGCATTTCCGGCCTTATGTGCTGCAAGCATTATGCTGAGCCACACAAGTGGTGTAGAGTTTTTATCAGGAAAAATGTGAGAATGCTGGCTGCTAGTACTTGTGTGGATCACTGCATGTTCTGCACCTTTAGGGTGTAGAATGTGAGGAAAATGAGTGATATTAGTCACAGCTTGAGATTTGCAGGTTGTTGGTAAAACAACATTTTTGGATTCATGAAAAACACAATACTTTGGACACCTTTGTGTGTCTAGTTTTAAAAAATATCTGGGTTTGCTAAGTTTTCCTGAGTGACAGCTGACCCCGTGCCTAAATAGTACAGTAATTCAGCACGACAAGTGGGACCATATTGGTATTTATTCCTGAGCTGCTGGCACATATGTAAGAACAACACCTAAAGGGCTAAAAATATTCTTCTTGATTGACGCAGGGCTGGGGATAGTTTAGTCCCCAGGGGTGCAGAAAAACTGTTCAATCTTTAAGTGTGGGTGTGGGGCCAATGTCAGGATTTGCCACACACCACCCCATTATTTTATTTAAAAAATAATCCAACCATCCAGGAGGCTTTCTTCC
Organism: Pleurodeles waltl; assembly: GCF_031143425.1. Classification (NCBI taxonomy): domain Eukaryota; kingdom Metazoa; phylum Chordata; class Amphibia; order Caudata; family Salamandridae; genus Pleurodeles; species Pleurodeles waltl. Next base: position 659,024,947 of record NC_090446.1, on the reverse strand, counting down.
CACCTCTCAAGGGGAAAACAGAGGCAAACCACCCCTTTCTAGTCCAGTGGGGTAGAAATACTGGTGAGTCCCATTTAGGGGTGGAGTATGGCCCAAAGGGTGGGAAATCTCACTCCTTTGCTTTGCCCAAATGTAAAATTACTAGTGTCTTTTTGTCTTTCTATCCCTCTGAGGGCAGATTACGAGCAACACCCAATCAGAACAGACCTCCTATCTGCCCCCCAAAGGGCAGAGAACCCCCTTTACCCCTTCTGATGTTGGTGTATGACCTGATGCCTAGATGGGCTGCCCCTGTAACAGGGAAATTGGAGACAAATCTCGTCTCTCCCCTGGGGGGGAGCAGAAATAATGGTTTGCCCTTTTCTACAGTGATGGGATGGCCCAATGCCATGGTAGGACATCTCTTTGCTTTGCCCAATAGTAAAATCTCTGGAGTCTATTGGACTTTCGGTCTTCCTCCCAGGAGAAAAACCTTTGAAGTTCCTTCCTAGGGGGACAGGAAGACTGTAATGTCCCCTTTATGGTGGTGGCGAGGACGTATGCCATGGTGGGCAATCTCCACTATTTTGCTTTTTTTTCAAATAAATCTAGCTTTTTACCACTCACTCCTAGAGGTAGATTGGAGGCCAACCATCCAATCTGCCTCACAGAGGAGGCGAAAAGACTGTAGAGTCCTTTGCAATGGTGGATCACCCCCACCCCTTTACTTTAAAAAACAAAAAAATCACTGGTGTCTAGTAGGCTTTCTGTGAGTGGAAGAAAAACACCAATGCCCCTTTTACAGTGTAGGTATGGATCTATACTAGGGTGACCTACTCTCATCCCTTTGTTTATTTTTCACTAAGTTTACTGTCTGGAGTCCGGTGGGCTTTCTATCACCACTCTCCTTGGCCGACAAGTTGGTGACAACCCCTAATCTCCAGTTTCCCTAGCAATGGTGGGGCTGAAGGTTTGTAGTGACCCTAAGCATGGTGGGCCACCCACACACTTTTGTTTTTTAGAAAACTTTCACTGATCTATTTCCCTGGAACTTTCTGCTCCAGCAGTAGGGGAAAATAATCTTGGGTAAACAACCCCATCCTCCCCTCAGGGAAACAGAAATCTGAACAAAATTAGGGGTTGAGGAGAGCACAGGCTCCTGTGTAAGAATCACTTCCCCTACAACAAAACCCTGCTCTCTAACTTTGCTGGGTAAGAAATGTTTCATTGAAAATCGGAATTTCTCAGGTGTCTTGTAATACCTCCCTTTTGGCAGAATTTGTTGGGAGTACAGAAAATTATGTTTTCTGCCCCTCTGAATTCCCAGGCAATGCAGGAAGCCATTCATTGGGTACCAGTCCTACAAAAGAAAGACATGATTGAATCACTGATGCTATTACATCATTTGGAGGACTGTCACACCCCCCTGGGCTGGCGCAGGAGAGTCTCCCACTCTGCCAAAGAGGAAATGGGGAGAGGGGATTGGCAGGCAGGGTCACCATAGCAGATCACAACAGCTGCTGCTCTTGTGGCAGGGGCTTGGACGTGGCCTCCACATTCAGAGCACCATTTTGAATGCTATGGATGTAAAGGTCAAATTCATAGTACCCAAGGTAGTAAAGTTTTTTCAGGGCTGTATTATTATAATCAACTTTCCTCAGATGAAGGCAGTGTCTTTCCACTTGAATCTTTACTTTCTGGAGCTTCAGATTAACCATTTTAGGATCACTGATGTAGATGGTGTTGGAAAAGACGAGGTGCGATTTCCCTATGGCTCATCTAAGCTACAATTTCTGTTTCTTATACAGGAAAGGTAGCAGCTGTAATATTAAATCATGATCTGAAGGACATGGACATGGATATACTACAGTGCTTAAATTTCTAGCTTGTCTCATGGAATGGCATTGCTAGCAAAGACATGGTTAATCAATCCAGCTCCCAAGACATTGGTAGTCTGTCACGCAACAAAGATATTGCTATTCTATCCCACTCAGAATCAATGCAGGCAAATAGACAGCATAATGCTTGCCTATTTTATATCAACCTACCAAAAAGGTAAGCAGGGTCACCTAACTTTGAAATATTGATCTAAATGAAGGTGAGCTGAGAGATATAACACTCTACAGAACATATCTCAAAAGGCTATCCTACAACTCAGAAATTGCATTAAAGTCTCACAGGACAGATGTTGGCATTCCATTCCACAGCACATGCACTGCTGGTGTACCGGGAGCAGCCACTATCTGCCAGTCCCACAATGCAGAAACTGCCAGTCATTCCTAGAGCAATGACGTTCCTTGTCTATCTCAGAGTAGATGTTGCACATAATTGTCCACAGCATGAACTGTGGCAGTCCTTTCCTGAGCCTCCCCATTGCTACTCTGTCCCTAGCACAGATGTTGCTTGTCTATCCTACAATACAAGCATTATTTGTCTACTCCTCTAGTTTAACCCAAAGTGCAGATATTACTATATTACTAGTGGACTCCTCACAAAAGGCACTTCCTGTAGTGTGATGCACAACCCCATACTTCTAGTGTAACCCACAACACAGAGATTGCAAGTCTATTAAAATTAGTTTTATCTTGGAATTCATGGCTGAATTTTCCTTGACAAGCATTTCAGCAGTGTACAGACTGACATCCTCTCTGTGCAGTATGGATTCTCTGGACAGATGCAACAGAGAGCTTAACTCTAGCATAAAAAGTTTTTTGTTTCTGTTCTCTCATGTTAAAGCTTTATTAACAGACTTTCGTATAGCTATTCCCCCATTAATGCCTAAACAAAGCATGCTTAGATTTTTGTATGCAAACAAGGGCAAAGCACGTTATGGGCCTGATCTGGAGTTTTCGGATCGGGTTATTCCATCACAAGCGTGATGGAAATCCCATCCACTGCATTACAATTCCACTACATGGAAATCATAATATGGTGGGCGGGATATGTGGCACATTAGCTCAGGAGTAACCTATCCGCCAAATTCTAAATCAGGCCCTCAATCTGGTGCAATAGCCAAAATGAACATTGAAGGACATCAATATAGCAAATCTCAGTTATTCTTGCATACTGCAATAATGTCTCTTCAGATAAAATTGCAGCAGTATAAATAGTTTGGGTCAATAGTAGTTGACTAAACACTTTTTGTAACCCTGTGGAGCTACTGCTTCTTATTCAATGTGTTCATTTTCTCCATGAGGCATCAAAGAACCATTGCTTTTGATAAATGGGCGTGTAGGTAAGCCACACCTCTCAGGTTGGATTGTTGACAGAGCTTTGCCACAGTCTTTTCTAGACTGATATTACTATCTATACATGTCACCCAATAATGTTACATCTCGAGGACAGGTATGGGAAAATGCATGGGAGAAACTTGTTTGGGGGCCCCCTTTTTTCTCGGCCCTTGCTTAACGGATCACCCCAAAACTTTCAACATAGCAGCTGAACTGACTGAAGTATAAGCTTTGAAAGTTTCATGAAGATTTATCAAGAGGCGCAAAAGTTATTGCCAAAAGAAAAAAAAAAATTCTTCCTATGGAAACTAGGTCCTAACTATACCTACCTACGGGCGACGGACAGTGGTATATGTGTATGTATGTGTGTATGTATGCCCAACAATTTTCGGTCACCCGGACCTTGTTAACGAGCATACCACCTTCATCCCCTTTTAGTTTTTATATACAAAATAAGAATTGCGCATGTGCCATTTTAATCAAAGTCATTCTAGATACTATTTACATTTGCAAACAATAGTTGAATACACCAAATCCAATTATGTTCATCAAATTAGAGCATTGTTGTGAAAATCACTTTTACAAAATTCATAAATATTGATTTCCCCACTGCATCTGTTTGCAGTACATGCACTATTTATCATTACATTGTGGTATTTGTAGTCTTTTTTGTTGCTGGTATTCCGGCTCAATTATTAACTACAAGGGAACTTTCAGCTGCTGAATCCATATGTATCTCATGCACCTTTCGGTCACAGAATGGGCGTGTAACTTTTCAATTACCAATTATGGACCACCATAACGGTTGAATTACATATTGATTTGCCCCTCAGCACGTCATAATAATATAAATATCTTTAATACTGGATTTTAGTACCCAGTAATTAAGATATGTAAATATAAATCTTACTATAAGATGTCCCTTCCAAATCTACATCTTCCTTAAAGTGACCCTGTGCTGCAATTTGTACATTTCTTGAGACTCCAGTGTCTTACTATTATAATGACAACTATTACCTTAATATTTCTCTATAACCACAAAATTGCAATTTCATGGTAGAGTGTGCCAACTTAATCCATTTGTTGGTAAAACATAACCTCATTGGCATCAAAACACCCATTCTTATAGTGTCCACCTACTACCTGCTTGCCTCCTTGTTAATCACAAAACCTTTTCTGAACATGGTATCCCACTATCACAGATGAAATTGAGTTCTAAATTACAGTGTATGTACTTAATTCATTCTTTATACATCATACCCATCTATCTACATGTACTAAATTTGCAAAACTCATTGTTAAAAACTGATATGAAACAATCTAAAAAAGACTAAAGAAAGACTAAAAAAATGGGAAGCACCAAACATCGGCATCACTTTTCTTGTGTAAATCATTTCCTTTCCATTTGGATGTGACACTATTAGGAAATAATTATTTAAAGAATATATCCTCACCCCTGGTAAATAATTCAAATTCATTCATAATTAGGTCTATTGCATTCTGAACACATTTAAGTATCTTTCTTATAGTAAATGTATGAACAGTTCTTCATCCGAGTTCAAACCAAGGAGAGTGAGAGACTGCATCTCCATTAAATGTCTTGACTCCTGTTTGTCGGAGCCTTTTCTCTCTGACCCCTCTCATTCATTTATGGGCACATGATCTACGGCATAGTATCTTAATAACTGCCATTGACTGTTATGAGACAACTCCATGTTCCTTCACACCGCATAATTCCTATCCAAATTGTGAGTGGCACAAATATGTCTCTAAAATACGTCTTTTTGTTTCACATACTGTACTTCCCACGTATTTTAAACCACAGGGACACCCAATGACATGAAATGTAGAGCGACTTCTGCATGTGATATGCTGTCTAATTTTCTTGACTCATCCATTACCAATGGAATATTCTTTCTTGCTAATTCCAATCTTACAGTCCTTGCAGCTTGGGCACTTCCTTAATCCTGGTTGCTTTAACGAATTGTTCCTCTCATAACTGAAATGACTCATAACCAGTTTATCCTTCAGGCTAAGAGCCCTCCTGAATGTTATTTGTGGTTGGTCCCCCTTAATGCCACTAATTGTCGGATCCATCTTCACTATTGACCAGTGCTTCTTTAATATTCAATGAATATCTGTTGCCTCTTTTGAATATGTGGTGATAAAGTGTATTGTACTATCTGGATCTACTACAAGTTTTTTTCTTTTTTATTAACTCTGTTCTTGAGATGTAGCTCATTTTTTCTTTTGCTGTGGCTACACATTTCTTGGGATTTTGTCTAGCTTTAAATCTTTCTTCAGAAGCTTCGTGGTGTCTCTCACTTTCAGCAAGCTCTGAACAAATTATTTTATTTTGAAGGAACTCGCCATAACGGATATTCCATTTTGTGCTCGGCTGATGAAAACTGATAGCATAACACTTAATTTGTTGCTGTTGATTCTCTATGGAGTGTGATTTGTACTAGGCACTTGTGTACATAGATTTCTGTGTCTAAGAATGTCACCCTAGTTGCACCGATTTCCTATGTAAAACTCAATTTTGCCAGATTTGTGATCAATTTTTCAAAATATTCCTTGAATTCTGATTCTGTTCCGTCCCAAATCAGGAACAGATCATCTATGAATCTAAGCCAGATTACTATTTTCTGCACATATATTTAATTCTCTTCAGACCAAGCAATAGGCTGTTCAAACCAACCCCTAGTTAAATTGACAAAATTTGGAGAAAAGAAAAACCCATGGCTCTGGCTTTTTATTTGCAAATAGAATTGCTGATTGAATAAAAAATAGTTCTTTGTTAGGCACATTTTGATTATTTCCAATATAATATTATTATGTTGAAAAAATTGGATATTCCGTTGTTGTAAGAAATATTCACATGCCTTAATGCCTATAACATCTTCTATGTTGATGTATAAAGATACCAAATGCATTGTTATCAGTTTGTATGATTTATGCCACAGGATGACCTCCAGATGTTGTAACAAATCCCTTGTGTTACATAGATAGGAGTTGAGATTCTGCACTAATGGTGCCAGGAAATAATGTATGTAATTTGACATAGGTTCCATCACAGATCCATTCGCTATTATAGGCCTGCCTGGTGGATTAGTTGCAGGTTTATGAAGTTGGGGCAGAAAATATAGAGTAGGAATGATCGGATGTTCCACAGTTAAATATTTTACTTCATCCAAATCAGTCAACCTATGCTCTTCCCATTCAATTAGCCTTGTTGGATTGGACTCCATTTTTCTGTAGCAAGTTACATCTAAAAGCTGACTCAGTGCTTCTTTCACATGATCTTATTTATTTAGTATTACTATGTTGCCGCTCTTATCAGCTAACTGAATTTCAATAGTAGTGTCTGATTGAAGATCATGAAGGCCCTGTTTCTCCACCAGTGATAAATTACTTTTGTATCTATTCCAACGTATTTTATATAAATCATGACTCACTAATTCCGCATACTGACCCACTTTGTTGCCCTGTGGCAATACTGGATGGAAAACTGATTTTGTTTTTTTACCTGGGAGGCCTGCTCCCAAAGGAGTTATTGCCTCAACATCTGTCATAATGTTCGCATTTTCTACATTTTCACATAAATTCATTAAAGACATAAGTGTATAAATCACTTTTTACAAAGTTCATGAATATTGATTTCCACATTGCGTCTGTAATGAAAGATACAATCAAAGATATATATATACGTATATATAGATATATACTAAAGCATATGAATTGATGAAGATTTACTGTGGAAGCGCCATATCAGAAAAACAGGGCCACAATGCTTAATAGAGGCACTACAATCCTCTGGGACCAGGAACCCTACTTTACTAAACCCATATCTCCTGTCTTAGTCATCCATAGAGTGAAGGTGAAATCGGCAGCATTGCATATGGCAGAAATTTGAGGAACTGATAATATTAATGCATTGTCTATCAGAGAACATTCTTTCTTTATGTCCTCATTAAATGTGCCCCAGTGTACCCCTTTCCTGCCACTTTACTCAAATATGGGGTTGAAGAGAATTGAGCATGTTGGTAACTTTTCCTCATTGGAGTATCGAACACCTGGGTGGTCAACGCCACAGCTTTCAACTTATACAGATGGTCTTCAGCAGAATATGTGACTGAAGCCAAAAGATGGGCCTTAGGGCCAGCTTATTGGCCAATTCCTAGTTGCAAAATCATTTTACTTGACAGAGCTACACCTAGATGAAATGTATAGATCCAGTCTACAACTCTCTATATGAAATTTTGATTTTGTACTCTAGGCTTAATGCGCTTCCTGTATCACTGAAATTAGTCTACCAATCCTAACAATATTTTCACAATGTATAGTGAGGGCAGCAGAGAAACTATTGTTTGCGTATTATTTTTTTGAGATGCTTATCTTCCAGCTTGGAAAAAATGGATCCGTCCAGTACATCACTCGCTGGGATTGAGAAACTATAGACCTGTTATGAGAGTACTACACACCTACACCACGCCATTTATAATGTGTGGAGTGAGGAAATTCTGATATTGTGTTTGGATCAAGAGATAAAGTGCAGGCCGGGACTTATAATTGAATTTATTCCGTAGAATTGATCCTGCATTGAATTATCATCATGGCATACGTAGCCAAATCAATTGTTGTAGTGCTTTTTTAATCAATTCAATTAATGAATGCCAACAAACAATTACATATAATAAGAAGTATAATAATGTTAAATTCTTCTATCAATTAAATTATGAAATTAAATAATTTAAATTAAATAAATTGACATATACAAAATTATCACAATTTAATACTTAAATAAACTGGACAGGCCATTAGAAATTAAGTAAAATTCAACAAATAATATATAACATATAATCAGTTAAAACATTTACACATTTATTTAGCAATTTAAAAAGTAATTACATCAAAAATGTATCAGTTCTGAAACACAGGGATGCACCGTATTTACAAAAATACGGTGCATCTTTGTGTTACCCCTGCCATTGCCAGCGCAGGCATCTTTGCACCATAGTGTAAGGGTGTCTGCATTGAAGGGAATGAAACATGTCGGCCATTCTTCTTCAAATGGTCTAATCATGGTATGAATTTTTTCACCCATGAGTGCGGGCACAACTAATTAAAGATGTATGCAGTGTGATGCCACAACTAATTTTTAGCCTTTTTTCCTGTTAGTAAGGAAGAAGTATCTTCTCCCTTCATGGGGATCCAGAAGGAGTGGCTCAGATGTGTACCATACATGGTAGAGGTTTTTAAGTTACACACACACACACATAACATTCTTGTTGCACTTGCTTGGGTCTTGTTTTTTTCCCTATGTAAGAAAATCGCAGATGATGAGAGAGTGAGCAAATTGGCGAGAATCTTCCAATCACTCGTTGGTGGCTGCTTACGTGAGTACACACAATGGGGTGGTTCAAAGATATGTGATAGAACCAGTTCCCTGCTTGAAATTTGGGAAAAAGAAGGAACCCCGAAAGCATTTATTGGATGTGTGATGCATAACAAGGGCTTCTTTGGTTGTAGACTTCTGATCATGCCTTTTAGGGTCTTGTTGAGCGTTTTTACAAGACCGTTCGTTTCGTGGTGGTAGCGGGTGGGGACCTTGTAAGTCACTCCACACATCTTTCATTTGGACTGAATGTATGCAGACATGAAGTTGGTACCTCTGTCACACACCACTTCCTTGGGGAACCCTGCCCATTTGCAAATCCCCACTAGAGCTTTTGCCACTACAGGTGCAGTTGTGGTCCTCGGTCCTCAGAGGGATGGCCTCTGGGTACCGCTAAGCGTGATCCACCAGAATCAGGATAAACCTGTGACCAGAAGTGGTCGGGGATGCATAGGCCCAACGATGTTGATACTCACCCTCTCCAAGGGGATGCTAATGACTGGCAGTAGTTCCAGGGGAGCTTTCAGCTTCTGCCCTATCCTCCCACTGGCCTGGTAGGTCACACAAGTCCCGCTGAACGCATCTGAGAAAGTCCTGATCTTAGGGCAAGAAAAGTGGGGGACAAGCCGTGCAAAGGTCATGTCTTGACCCAAGTGCCCTGCCAGCAGTATCTCATGAGCCAGCTCCTGTAGGAAGGCCCTCTAGCTTTGGGTGGCCACCAGGCCCTTGCTGTCCTATGCACAAGAGCCTTAGGTTCACTGTAAAGTAGATTGTCCTCACAGTAAATATGATGGCTCCCAGAGACATCACCTGCTTCTTGGGCTTCGGCCTTTCATTTCATGCCCTCACTCCCTTTATGCCTTACAGAATTCCTGGTTGGTGTGTCCTCCTTTCAAATGCCAGTCAGCAGGTGAAGGCAGGCCAGTAAGGGCAGCAGTGCCCTCCTCAGTGGGCTCAGGGGTGACAACCACAGGTATCCTACCCCTCTCTCTAGGGTACACTCACGGGCTGGTTTACCACACCCTCTGCCTTTACCTTTTTTAGCAGATGGCAGGGCCATTGTTCCTGGCTCCAGCCCTTCTTGACTAGACTTCCTGGCAGCCATGGACCTCATTGTTGCACAGATCAAATCAGGTAATCCCCAAATCTCAACATGAGCCTTGAGTTCCACCTCCTTCTAGGCAGAGTACTCTAGGTCATTAACTAACAAACAGTCCACAAGCATGGCATGCCTTACAGCAACCTTCAGAAGTCCTGACCCCGCCACACACACACCCTTACTCAAATGGAACAGTGGCCACAGGAAAGTAACAATTTCTGCTGTCAGACACCACAAATTGGTGGAATGCATTGTCAATCACCTGTTCTGGGACACTAGCTGGCTACTTTCCATAGTCATTCTGGCCCCTGTGCCCCTCAGAGCATCTACAACTCACCCATAAATGGTGACCCTTTAACTATACTTGGTAGTATTTGAAGGCACGTGGATCTTATGAACCATCTCACTGTCACCCAGGGACACTAGGTTAATGTCAGCGAGACCGGATCCTCGGGGTTTGCGTCTGTTCCCAATATGTCCACCTCTTGGCAGCTCCAAACTCTACTAGCCGTTATAGCACAGAGTTAAAGAATGGCCAAGCGGGGGATGGGGTTTAGGTTGGGAACAGCGGGGAAAGAGACCTGTGGAAGCAAGAGTTAAGAACACAATAGCAAGGTCATTCACATTAATCTTCATGAACTTTGTTTTAACTCTTTATGCTCTAATAACATGAGAGATCAAGAACTTTTCAATAACATGACCTTTTTATAATCATATACTCTGAACATTGAACTTTCTCAGGTTAATCCTTAGAATAGCAATTACATCACAACAAGAGTCAATGAGTGAATTCATTCCCAAAGAATTAACTGCTATAGGATTCATGAATTATACTGTTGAATAGGCAAACTGACTAAACTTGTTTGTCTAGAAAGATCACACTCTGTTTGATCTAAGTTTCAAGATTATTGCCAGACTGCGCATCAAGACTCAAGTACCTGGAATGAGCGCGCGCTCTGCCGATCTGATCTGCAAGGGTTAATTGCCAAGAATGAATCGAACACACTGTTGCTGATTCAACCATCAAGATTCAAATGCCTTGAAATGATCAGGCACTCTGCCGATCTGAACTGCAGGGGTTAATTGCCAATGCATCGTGCACACTGTTGCCGATTCAACCATCAAGATTCAAATACCTTGAAATGATTGCGCCCTCTGCCGATCCGAACTGCAAGGGTTAATTGCCAAGAATGAATCGCGCACACTGTTGCCGATTCAACCATCAAGATTCAAATGCTTTGAAATGATTGCGCACTCAGCCGATCAGAAGTGCAAGGGTTAATTTCCAAGAATGAATCGCACACACTGTTGCCGATTCAACCATCAAGATTCAAATGCCTTGAAATGATCAGGCACTCTGCCGATCTGAACTGCAGGGATTAATTGCCAATGCATCGTGCACACTGTTGCCGATTCAACCATCAAGATTCAAATGCCTTGAAATGATTGCGCACTCTGCCGATCCGAACTGCAAGGGTTAATTGCCAAGAATGAATCGCGCACACTGTTGCCGATTCAACCATCAAGATTCAAATGCTTTGAAATGATTGCGCACACTGCCGATCCGAACTGCAAGGGTTTATTGCCAAGAATGAATTGCGCTCACTGTTGCCAATTCGACCATCAAGATTCAAATGCCTTGAAGTGATCACGCACTCTGCCGATCCGAACTGCAAGGGTTAATTGCCAAGAATGAATTGTGCACACTGTTGCCGATTCAACCATCAAGATTCAAGTGCCTTGAAATGATTGCGCACTCTGCCGATCCGAAATGCAAGGGTTAAGTGCCAAGAGTAAATCGCACAAGCGGTAAATCACAAGGCCAAAAACTCAAATGTTTCTAGAAAACAGAGTTGAGGTCTATCTCGAACTCCGCCTTACCGACCTGCTTGAAGATCAGCAAGAAAATGAGGACAGGGCCAGGAAATGTCCAAGTAGGCCTCCGGAACAGGAGCCCTGGAAAATGCTGCTGCTCTGCACCGGGACCTCTGAATAGTGAGCACGTGGAGCTGGGCTGGGTTCCTTAAATAGACCCAAGCCCCGCCCACCTGCCACACCCAGCCAGGCTGCAGGAAAGGCTTGAAATTGAACAATACATTGCAAACAGTATTAAAGACATTTCAAGATAAATACCTGCAATGCAAAAAGTTAATAGGCAATATCAGCACACAATGCATGAATTATTACATTGCATAAGGTTTGTCATTTTGCATTATGTTGCCCGTAGAGCGCGCACTGTCCTGGTGTTGACAGGTCACCCCATTAAATTTCCCCCCATTAACTGGGACAAATTACTCTTGTAGCACTATGCTAGCCATCCCTGGGTTCTTATCTGCAGTGAGAGGGTGTGCACTTTTTGGGCACTTGAGGACCCCTTTGTAGTGTTCATCTTTGTCACACTCATAGCATTTGGACATTTTGGGCTGCTGAATTTAGTCAGGGTAGTTTTGTTTCAGGTGGCCAGACTGAGAATGAAAACCAGACTCTTTCCCATGTGAGCTGTTTTGGTGGAGAGCTCCTTTTTATCTCCCTCTTCTTTTTTCTGGTGGGAACTCTGGCCACCCTTTAGGGAGTCCCCCCCAGACACCTTTGTGGACACTCTAGAACTGACCTAGATGTCCACCTTCTCAGCAAGCTTCCTGAGATCGGTCACCTTGCTATCCACGAGATGTTGGCACAGCTCTGTAAAACAACTTTCATGCATGTGCTCCTTCAAAAACAAGTTGTACAGCCCATCAAAATCATTCACATTGCTGCCCTTCACCCAGCCCTTCGGTGCCTTACCAGCATAATTTAGAAAATCTACTCATGTTTGCATGTTGAGTTTGCAACTGACGCTGAAAATTTGCCTGTGCTTTTTAGGAGTCAGACCAAACCTCTTGACTACGATGGCCATCATAGCAGAATGGTTTGTCTAGTCCTCCACCTTTAAGGTTAGGAGGGTGTGCCTTCCCATTGGGGGCATGTACCACCTAAGACTACCTCTGAAGAACTCCTCCGGGACCCTGTGCACTCCTAAAGCCACTTCTTAGGCTGCCAACCACTTACAAATGTAATACTCCACACTGAAACTGGACACCACATCTTTTGAGGTGTGGATGATAGACTCACTTGAAGACACTGGAGGTATGCTGTTGCCATTTCCATCGCTGGACCCTAATTCCAGGGCTCTTATGTCCAGCTCTCTCAAACTGAGCTCTTGGGACAACTTCTTCTACTCAAGAGCCAGTTTCCTTTCCTCACAAACTTGTTCCAATTTAGCAAGCTCCAACATGAGCTACCTTTCCTCCCTCCTGTATGCCAGCTCCTTTGGTGACAAGTTCCTTGAATAGACACTGCTCCTTGGTCTGGAAACCACTCACACTCCTGGCAAGCTGTTGGCCCTTTCCACAGGTTGTCCCCCTTTTTAGCCGAGCCCTGGCTCCAGACTATCAGTGGGGGGTAATCAGCCCCTTTGAGTGGGTTCAAGCCACTACCCTTTGAAGTGTAAGTGTGATCCCTTCCCTACCTCCTCCCCAGGCACACCAATCAATATGCAGATGAATACAGATACGGTTGAGTATCCTGTGTTGTGGGTGTCTGTAGGTAATGCACAAGGGTAGCTGTCACCCAGCCCAGGCCTAGTGTGTATTGGAGACATGCAGTAAGGCACACATGGCAGTGAGGGCACAAAAATGCCAACTTCATAAAAGTGGCATTTTTGAAAATAGTAATAATAAATCAGACATTACCAGTAAAGAGGATTTATCATTACCATTCCAGTGAAACATGCTGCAGCTACTCCACTCTGATCAGGAATTACAACTTAACAGTATTTTAACCCCTTTGCCACCATAGAGGTAATGGTTATTTCCATGGCTGCCCCTGTGTGGGGCCATGGACGTAACCATTTCGCCCATACACCCCAACCTCCCCAGTGACGTCTGATGACGTCAGCACACAAAAGCATGCTGACCTCATCAGAGGTCACCCCCCATCGCGCTGGAAATTGCGGAAGAGAAATACTCAGCATTTCTCTTCCGCTTAGGAGGAGGGGGCTGGCAGGGACATGAAAGGAAAGGACAGACTTTTCCTTTCATGTCTCTGCAAGCATTTCTGCGATTGGGCATCAGAAATGGCCACTAGACACCAAGGAATTCATTTCGTTTTTTAAATGGACATAAGGGGAGCTGCCCCTTGGGCAAGGGCCACTCCACAGTGGAGCAAATAATTTTCATGCCATTTCTGCCCCCCCTGGCAGAAAAGCCCCTAGACACCAGGGATTTTTTTTTTTCTTTTGTTTTTTTTTCTTTTATGTTTAGGGAGCGACCCCTTCAGCAAGAGTCGCTCCCGCGGGGGGCCACATTTTTTCTAGGCCATTTCTGCCTCCCTGGGGGGGCAGAAACCCCTAGACACCAGGGAATTTTTTTTCTTGAAATGAACATAAGGGGAGCGGCCCCTTGGGCAGTGGCCACTCCCCAGGGGGGGGCAAACAATTTTTAGGCCATTTCTGCCTCTCTAGACACTGGGGATTTTTTTTTCTCTTTTAGGTTTAGGGAGCGATCCCTTCAGCAAGGGTTGCTCCCTGTGGGGCCAAATTGTTTCTAGGCCATTTCTGCCCCTCCAGGGGCAGATTGGCCTAATATAATTAGGCCGATCTGCCCCCGGGGGGGCAGAAACCACTAGACACCAGGGATTTTATTTATTTTTTAAATGAACATAAGGGGAGCGGCCCCTTTGGCAAGGACCGTTCCCCAGGGGGGCAAATAATTTTTAGGCCATTTCTGCCCCCAGGGGGTGCAGAAAACCCCCTAGACAACAGGGATTTTTTTTTTCTTTTGTTTAGGGAGCGACCTGGGGGGCCAAATTGTTTCTAGGCTATTTCTGCCCCCCCCCCCAGGGCAGATTGGCCTAATATAATTAGGCGGATCTGCCTCCGGGGGGGCAGAAACCACTAGACACTAGGGATTTTTTTTTTTTATCTTATCCTTACGTATTTGGGGAGCCGCCCCTGGGGTGAGGGCCGCTCCCCAGTAGGGCAAATTATTTTTGGCCATTTCTGCCACCCCTGGGGGCAGATCGGCCAAATATAATTAGGCTGATCTGCCCCCGGGGGGAGGCAGAAAACCCCATAGACACCAGGGATCTTTTTTTTTCTTTTTGTTCTTTTATGTGTAGGAGGCGACCCCCGGGGGGGACAGAAACCACTAGACACCAGGGATTGGTGTGTGTGTATGTGTGTGTTTTGTTTGGGGGGCTGCCCCTTGGGCAAGGGTCACTCCCCATGGGGGCACTTTGCTGTTGGTTATATTATACTTTGCTTGACGGCAGATCGGCATATTTTTGGAAGGTCCATCTGCCCCCAAGGGGGGCAGAAAGCCCACCTGAGACCTGGGAAGATTTTTTTTTCAAAATAAGAGGATGGGGGTATGACCATACCCCCACCCCAAATAAATGGGGCCAAAGTTGTTCTGCCCACCAGTGGGCAGATGGGGCAACTCCCCTCGATCCACACTCCGGGGGAGGCAAAAAGTCTAAAAGATGGCATGGAATAAAAATAAAAAAAAATTGTGGGGTGGTGGCTACCGGTGGCTACCAACCAGGGCCTGGTTATGCCCCCACCTCAGCTGAAGGGGGTAACAGTCTTTTAGCTCTCTCCCGCACAATAAAACATTTTATCCCATGGCAAGCAAGAAGACATTTGATTATTTGGGGTTTTGGTTTTACATTTGGGCCATGGGAGCTTGGTAACTCTCAAAATCGTCCAACCTTGAATGGTGAGGGCTGCACTTTTTTTTCATTGGGACACTGCCATGTAGAAAAATCCACAAGACCCAGACACATCTGAAAACTAAACATCTGGTTGATTCCAGGGTGGTGTGCTTCACATGCACCCTGCACCATTTTCTTACCCACAATGCCCTGCAAACCTCGAACTTTGCTGAAAATCACACATTTTTCACACATTTTTGTGATGGAACCTTCTGGAATCTGCAGGAATCCACAAAATTCCTACCACCCAACATTCTCCCATCTATACCGACAAAAATTCTGCTGCACTTGTCAGCCTAAAAATGTTTTTTTTTTTTCAAACTGCTCTTTTGGACCTACTTTGGTTCCCAAGCAATTTCAACATGTTTTTGGCTCTTCCCAGTCACAGGCACTTGGCCCACCTACACAAGTGAGGTATCATTTTTATTGGGAGACTGAGGTGAACTTTGGGTGGTTGGAAATTTGTCCCGGTGCAGTAATTCCACACAGAAATGTGAGGAAAAATTTATTTTTTTAGCTAAATTTGAGGTTTGCTGAGGATTCTGGGTAAGAAATCATTGGGGGATCCATGCGTCACACCTTCCTGGACCCCCACGCATGTCTAGTTTTCAGTAATGTCTGGGTTTGGTATGTTTCCCTAGAATGCTGCTGAGCCCAGGACCAAAAACGCAGGTTGCCCCCCCCCCCCAAAAAAACAGGTAGTTTTGTATTTGATAATTTTGATGTGTCCAGATAGTGTTTTGGGGCATTTCCTGTTGCGGGCACTAGGCCTACCCACACAAGTGAGGTATCATTGTTATCAGGAGACTTAGGGAAACACTGGGTGGAAGGAAATTTGTGGCTCCTCTCAGATTCCAGAACTTTCTGTGACCGAAATTTGAGGAGAAAGTGTTTTTTTAGCCAAATTTTGAGGTTTGCAAAGGATTCTGGGTAACAAACCGTGGTGAGAGCCCCACAAGTCACCCCATCATGGATTTCCCTAGGTGTCTAGTTTTCAAAAATGCGCAGGTTTGGTAGGTTTCCCTAGCTGCCGGCTGAGCTAGAGGCCAAAATCCACAGGTAGGCACTTTGCAAAAAACACCTCTGTTTTCGTAGGGAAAATTTGATCCGTCCTGTTCTGTTTTGGGGCATTTCCTGTCGCGGGCGCTAGGCCTATCCACACAAGTGAGGTATCTTTTTATCGGGAGACTCAGGGAATTGCTTGGTGGAAGGAAATTTGTGGCTTCTCTCAGATTCCAGAACTTTTTGTCACCGAAATAAGAGGAAAAAGTGTTTTTTTGGCCAAATTTTTAGGATTGCAAAGGATTCTGGGTAACAGTCACCCCATCTTGGATTTCCCTAGGTGTCTAGTTTTCAGAAATGCACAGGTTTGGTAGGTTTCCCTAGGTGCCGGCTGAGCTAGAGGCCAAAATCAACAGGTAGGCACTTAGCAAAACACACATCAGATTTCAATGTAAAAATGTGATGAGTCCATGTTGCGTTTCCTGTCGTGAGCATCAGGCCTACCTACGCAAGTGAGGTACAATTTGTATCAGGAGACTTGGGGGAACACAGAATAGCAAAATAAGTGTAATTGTCCCTTGCTTTCTTCTAATTTTTTCCTTCCAAATGTTAGACAGTTTGTGAAAAAGACGTATAATTGAGAAATGCCCTGTAATTCACATGCTAGTATGGGCACCCCGGAATTCAGAGATGTGCAAATAACCACTGCTTCTCAACACCTTATCTTGTGCCCATTTTGGAAATAGAAAGGTTTTTTTGATACCTATTTTTCACTCTTTATATTTCAGCAAATAATTAGCTGTATACCCGGTATATAATGAAAACCCATTGAAAGGTGCAGCTCATGTATTGGCTCTGGGTACCTAGGGTTCTTGATGAACCTACAAGCCCTATATATCCCCGCAACCAGAAGAGTCCAGAAGACGTAACGGTATATTGGTTTAAAAAATCTGACATTGCAGGAAAAAGTTACAGAGTAAAATGTAGAGAAAAATGGCTGTTTTTTACCTCAATTTCAATATTTTTTTATTTCAGTTGTTATTTTCTGTAGGAAACCCTTGTAGGATCTACACAAATTACCCATTGTTGAATTGAGAACTTTATCTACTTTTCAGAAATGTTTAGGTTTCTGGGATCCAGCACTGGTTTCACACCCATTTCTGTCACTGACTGGAAGGAGGCTGAAAGCACAAAAAATCATAAAAATGGGGTAGGTCCCAGTAAAATGGCAAAATTGTGTTGTAAAAGTGGGTTTTCTGATTCAAGTCTGCCTGTTCCTGAAAGCTGGGAAGCTGGTGATTGTAGCACTGCAAACCCTTTGTTGATGCAATTTTCAGGGAAAAAACCACAAGCCTTCTTCGGCAGCCCTTTTTTCCCATTTTGTTTGAAAAAAACAAAGTTTTCACTGTATTTTGGCTAATTTCTTGGTCTCCTTCAGGGGAACCCACAAAGTCTGGGTACCTCTAGAATCCCTAGGATGTTGGAAAAAGTGAAGCAAATTTGGTGTGGGTACCTTATGTGGACAAGAAGTTATGAGTGCCTAAGCGCGATCTGCCCCAAAAGCCAAAAAAAGGCTTTGGCACCTGAGGGGGAAAAGGCCTGGCAGTGACAGCGTTAAGGAAATCCCAATGCTGGCCTATGACAGGGGCAGGCCTCGCAGTAATGAACAATGACTTTGGGAGTTTTTTAATTCCCAGGACATGTAAAACTAAAAACACATGTCCTGCATTTTACTTACATGGCACCCTGCTCTATGGGCTATCTAGAGCCTACCTTAGTGGTGACATATATGCAAGTCAAGGGGGGTTTAGGGCTTGGCAAGAGCTTTTCAATGCCAAGTTGAAGTGGCAGTGAAACTGCACACACAGGGTCTGCAGTGGCAGGCCAGAGACATCTTTACAGGGCTACTTAAATGGATGACACCACCAGTGTTGCAGGCCCACTAGTAGCATTTAATTTACAGGCTCTGAGTATATGGCATACCGCTTTACAAGGGACATACAGGTAAATTGATTATGCCAATTGTAGATACACCAACATTACCATGTTTAGGGCCGATGCACGTGCACTTTAGCACTGGTTAGCAGCAGTAAAGTGCTCAGAGTCCTAAGTCCAACAAAAAGGCAGAGCAGCACAACAGGAGGTATGAAGTATAGTGCACAATAATAACCCTACTAAGTGGGTGGACTACACATGTGGTATTGCATAGTCAGTTCATCCTTTGTGGTGCTAGAAACTGGGTTGTATGTTTTCTTGATATCAGTGATGGAAATTCTGTACTACAAGAAAAACGAGGTGATAGAAAATTGAGAGCTAGAATATTCATATTTCTAATATCCAAACCCTAATGAGAATTTATATTTGTTTTCTTTTATGTGTGACTTTGGATATCCTATACCTATGCCTAAACCATCAATCTCAACAGAAAGAAACATAGCTTAGCAGTTTGTGTTTGTAGTGTTTTTCAGAACCAGAAAATCTCTACTTACCTGAGTTGCAGAGCTTTAAAAATCTGCCACAGAGGGATATCAACATCTGAGCCTTAAATATTCAAGTATATTTGTCATGATCCTTGACTACAAATAATAACATTAATAAATCAGAAAGATTTTGAAGCTAATCTTCATGTCTATAAACTTCTTTAAGAAGTAAAGCACCACAACCATTTAAACTAATCAAAAATAAAGGGGCATATTTATACTCCGTTTGCGCCGAATTTGCGTCGTTTTTTTCGACGCAAATTCGACGCAAAACTAACTCCATATTTATACTTTGGCGTTAGACGCGTCTAGCGCCAAAGTTCATGGAGTTAGCGTCATTTTTTTGCGTGAACACCTTCCTTGCGTTAATGATATGCAAGGAAGGCGTTCCCGTCTTAAAAAATGACTCCGATGCTATTGCGTCAGATTTATACTCCCGGGCAAAAATGACGCCCGGGAGTGGGCGGGACTAAAAAACCTGCATTTGCGCCGGATTTTAGCGCCTGGGTCAGGGCTGGCGTTAAGGGACCTGTGGGCTCAGAATGAGCCCAGAGGTGCCCTCCCAAGCCCCCAGGGACACCCCCTGCCACCCTTGCCCACCCCAGGAGGACACCCAAGGATGGAGGGACCCACCCCAGGGAAGGAAAGGTAAGTTGTGGTAAGTATTTTTTTTTTTGGCATAGGGGGGCCTGATTTGTGCCCCCCTACATCCCACTATGCCCAATGACCATGCCCAGGGGACAGAAGTCCCCTGGGCATGGCCATTGGGCAAGGGGGCATGACTCCTGTCTTTGCTAAGACAGGAGTCATGTTAATGGCGTCTGGGCGCCAAAAAAAAATGGCGCAAATCGGGTTAAGACGTTTTTTTTTGCCTCAGCCTGACTTGCCCCATTTTTGGACGCCCAAACGCCATTTTTCCCTACGCCGGCGCTGCCTGGTGTACGTGTTTTTTTTTCACGCACACCAGGCAGCGCCGGTCGGCTAACGCCATTCAATAAATATGGCGCCCGCATGGCGCTTCAGAATGGCGTTAGCTGGTGCAAATTTTTTTGTCGCTAAACTGCGTTAGCGCAGTTTTGCATCAAAAAGTATAAATATGGCCCAAAGTATCTGCTAAGCGCATCACTGATTGCTGTAGTTCAACCTCTATTTTAAAAAGGGATCACAGGGTTAGCAAGTACCTCATAGGGTTTCAGGCCATCAGATATCTTCAGGCAGATGGAGGGACAACCAAGCAATATTTCACAGTCTATAAATGCTGTGCTTGTTAGTACCATGAGGAATATTAATCCAAAACCTTTAAAACCTAGACATAAAAATAAGAAAATGTACTGTTTCTCCAGTGGATACCACGGGTACATCTGTATTTATGCAATGGTTTACTCTCCCACCTCTCTCTAACCGCTAACAGGGGGATTTTATCTGAGTAACATTTAGTGGATACTTGTTTTCTTAATTGGGGAAGCAAGTGTGTAATCCGATTTAGTATTTGCAGTCTTTTGTTAAAGTGAGGTACTTTTTAACTAACGGTTATAAAAGGGCCTTTAATTCTTCAGAGTTGCTCAAAAAATGGCTGCTTAGAAGGGAATTGAATGAGATTTGTAAACTAAGGGGAATATTTATAAGAAAGTGTAGCTTCAGTACCAATGCGCCAGTTTTTTTTGCATTCCCCTACCACCACCTAACAACACCATGGTTGTGCCATATTTATAATAGAGCACACCATGGTGGTCGTTGGCACAATAGTGTCTAACATTTTAATGCTATTGAGACGCATTGCTGCACAAGTGTCAAAAATGTTGACACTAGTGCAGCGAGGCACAGGGAGGCCCATAGGTTAATATGGGTGCGTCATTTTAATGCCTGCTCCGAGCAGGTGTTTAAAATGACCGAAAAATGGTGCAGTGAAATCTTGTAAATTTCACTGCACCATTTTTTGGGCATCCTGCATCAGAACGGCCCCTTTGCGTACATTATGCCTAGCACAGGCATAAAGTCTTGCAAGGGTTCACAAATTGGCGCAATGCATGCACTATGCCACTTTGTAAATATGCCGCTGGCAAAATGCCTCCTTAACGCCACATCGGTGTAAAAAAAATTACGCTAGTGTGGCTCAATGGACTTATAAATATGCCCCTAAATTTCATCTAGTTTGTCGTTCAAGTTCAAAATGTATGGACGAGCTGAAAAAAATAAATCATTTAACCTTGCATTCCATAACAACTCCAGACTCAAGATCAGCACATATATTAGAAGATCGATTATCAAACTGGTCAATTTATGTATCGTTGGACCCTGTCCTGCTGTAGCTTTCCAATAGGACTAGAAAGCCAACAATTACTACCCCAAGCCTACTGTCAATCACCAAGACTGCCCCAGCAAATACAAGCTGTTCAAATGTATTAAAGATACTGAAGACTGTCCTACAGTCATAAACGCGTCCTCTGCAAATTGCAGTTATTTCCTAATTGGTCTTAATTGTTTTAACTATTTAACAACTTCCTTGCTGTACCTCAAGCTATCTGCAGCGTGTGATATGGTGGACCACAGAATCCTCATGGATTGGCTGACAGAGTTGGAGAGTATCTCTAGAGCTGCCTTTAGTTGCAATTAATCCTTCATCTCTGATTAGATTCAGAAAATTAAGTGGAGTCGTCTTCAAGGCTGGTGTCTTGCTGAGCTCCCATGGTATTAACTCAGTCTTGCTTGCTTTTTTAATATCTACATGCTCACACTGGAGCACCTCCTCGAGCAAGTCCAGTTAAAGGTCCAAATGTTTGTTAGTAATACCCAAATCCACTGCAAGTTAAGGAACAACCCAAAACTTCAAGCCAGCATTACCGCATGCTTCCATCACATGCCACTGGACGTAGGAGAGTTGATGTTATTTATTTAGCAAAAGCATATACCATTTCGATCAGAAATGTACGTAGTGTCTGTGATGGCATATAAGTTAGATGAGTTCATATTATTTCCTTATAAAATGCACTTGGCAGAGTGGGTGGGTGTCATAAAATTCATCACAATCTCGAAATGTTTGAGAAACAAGTTGCTTGGTGGACACAATCTTTCTAGCTAAGGACAGATCTAGTTTTAGGTGCTATGTTCATGTGTTAGCTAAGGGCATTTTTATATTCGAGGTGCTATGTAGATGTATTTAATAGAGACATGGAATAAAGTAAGTATTGTTACAGTTTGTATCTCTTGTTATAGATGTTTTTTCAATGCAATTTCGAAATCGTAAAGAAAGTTTGGAACTGGACGGACAGGTAGGACGTTCCAAAAGAATGTGCCCTTCATATAAACTTACGAAAATTGGAAGAGATAGACGGTAGGCTATTGTTAGCAGATTGAACGTTACGTGATGCTGTACAGCGTGAACGAGTATTGTCGAGATAGTTTGGGACCAGGGGCCAGATGTAGGAAACGTTTAGCGACTCGCAAACGGCAAAAATTGCCGCTTGCGAGTCGCTAAACGCGTTTCCCAATGCAGAAATGCATATTGCGAGTCGGTACCGACTCGCAATATGCATTTCGGAATCGCAAATAGGAAGGGGTGTTCCCTTCCTATTTGCGAGTCTGAGTGGTATGCAATACCATTTGCGACCGCGTACGCGGTCGCAAATGGTGTCGCAGTTACCATCCACTTCAAGTGGATGGTAACCCACTCGCAAATTGGAAGGGGTCCCCATGGGACCCCTTCCACTTTGTGAATGGACCCAAAAATATTTTTTCAGGGTAGGTAGTGGTCCAAGGGACCACTACCTGCCCTGAAAAAAAACCGAAACTAAAGGTTTCGTTTTTTTTTTTTAAGTGCAGCTCGTTTTCCTTTAAGGAAAACGGGCTACACTTAAAAAAAAAAAACTGCTTTATTGAAAGCAGTCACGAACATGGAGGTCTGCTGACGACAGCAGGCCTCCATGTTTGCGAGTGCCTATACTCGCTATGGGGCTGCAATTTGCGACCCACCTCATGAATATTTATGAGGTGGGTCATTGCGACCCCATAGCGAGTCGCAGTCGGTGTCTGAGACACCGTACTGCATACCAATTTGCGACTTGCAAATTGCGAGTCGCAGGGACTCGCAATTTGCAAGTCGCAAATTGGTTCTTTGCTACATCTGGCCCCAGATTCTTTATTTAGTTGAAAACTAATGTTAGCAACTTACATAGTTCTCTATTTTTGGAATTTGGTATTCTTACTTGATGACAGTGGGTAGAAGTGAACATATGGCACCAGATATTCAATAAAGTTTGGGTTGCAAAGTGCAGAAACTTTTCAGAGCAGTGTAGACGTGAATATTATATTAAATCTGTCTGGAAGACTATTGTAATAAACCAGTCTTCTGAAAACCAATGTATTGATGAGCGACTATGTTAAGTAATTGGAAGCAGGCTTCTGTGGCTCTGCTGGCGGTGAACATTTTAGGATTGAGAAATGGACTTAGCATAGGAAGCAAAATTCAGTAAATCAGCAGTAAATTGGATGGAGTAGGACAGAGAGGAAGTTGCAGAAGAAGGTGAAAGAATAGCTCTCGTGATTTTGTGGAATTTTACAATAACAGCTGTCATGCCATCCTGTGAGGAAATAGCTGGGAGACAATCAGAGATGCATGCTTGGAGGTCAGAGTTGAAATTTGGGATTGAGAATGACATTTTCCTATTGTTGTCAGGGGATTTTATATCATCACGACAGGTGATGTAGAGATAGAGGTCCAAGAAATAAAGCTTTTGTGTGTGAATAGAGCTAATGGTGTGGTCTCTCTTTGCCCTTCACATGTCCCTGGATGTTGTAACACTCCAACCCCCTTACCAAAGTAACAATCCTAGAAGTTATTTTATACTGCACACTCTCTCTGCAGCATTGTGGATGTGGCAAAGAACTTTGGACAAAGTTCTTGCTCCCCTATTGTACTCTGAGAAATCCTTTCAGGATCTGAGGTTCACTTCTTCTTTATCAAGTATTTCAGTGCTTTGAAGTAACCCATATGAAACATATATAAACTCTCAAATGTATAAACAATAAAGAAATAGCGTATGCATGCTTATATTAAAAACAAGCATTGGCAAAGCCAATAGATTTCACCTCCATAGAGCTATTGACTTTGCCAAAGCCTTTTAGTCATGTTGTACAGCAGCATGGAGTGGGGTGGAGTGGCATGGCATAGAGTGGTGTAGAGTGGCAGAGAGTAGTGTGGTGTAGAGCGGCTTCCAGCGGCAAAGAGTAGTGTACATTGGAATTACATACAGTGGAGTGGCGTAGAGTAGAGAGACATGGCATGTTGTGGAGTAGAGTGGAGTGAACTGGTATAGAGTAGATTGGTGTAGAGTTCAGTTGTGTAGAGTAGATTGACAATGAGTAGAGTACAGTGGCTTAGAGTGGATTAAGTTAGAGTGGAGTAGAGTGGACTGGTGTATAGAGGAGTAGGGTGACGTACAGTGGAGTAGATTGGCATAGAGTAGAGTGGTTTGAAGTGGCATGAAGTAGAGTAGTGTAGAGTGGTGTAGAGTGAAGGGGTAGAGTAGGGCAGTGTAGAGTGGAGTTGCATTGTGTAGAGTGGATTGGGGTATTGTGACAAAGAGTGGCACTGTGTGGAGTGTCATAGAGTTGCAAGGGGAGGCATAAGGTAAAGTAGAGTGAAGTAGAGTAGAGTGGACTGGCATAGAGTGCAGTGGCACAGAGTAGACTGCAGTGGCATAGAGAAGAGTGGTGCAATGTCGAGTAGAGTGGCATAGAGTGCAGTGGTGTACAGTGCAGTGGCGTAGTGTGGTGTGGAGTATACTGATGAGCAGTCCATTGGGGTAGAGTGCAGTGAAGTAGAGGTGTGCAGAGTAGAGAGGTTTAGCATGCAGTGGTGTAGAGCAGAGTGCAGTGGCATAGACTGCAGTGGAATAGGGTGCATTGACATAGAGGAGCGTGGTGTGGCGTGGTGTGGTGTAGAATGCTGTGCTGTAAAGTAGAGGGATGTAGAGTGGAGTGACATAGAGTGGAGTAGAGTGTACAGAGTAGAGAAGAGTGATTTAGAGTGGAGTGACATGGAGCACAGTGGCATACAGTAGCGTAGTGCTGAACAGAGTAGAGTGGTGCAGAATGCGGTGACAGAGTACAGTGGTGTTGGTTAGAACAGAGTGGCCTAGACTGCAGTGGTGCAGAGTAGAGTGGTAAACAGTGCAGTGGCATACAGTGTTTTGGTGCAGAGTAGAGTACAGTGGCATGGCATAACGTGCATTGGCGCAGGTGTAGATTGCAGTAGTACTGAGTACAGTGCAGGGGTGTAGAGTGCAGTGACAGAGCAGAATGGTGCAGAGTAGTGTGGTATAGAGTGCATTGGTGTAGAGTAAAGTGGAGTTGAATAGAGTGGTGTAGAGTGCAGTGGCGTGAAAGGCAGTCACCTACAATAGAGTGGTGTGGCATAAAGTGCAATGGTGTATAGTATAGTGGTGTAGAGTAGAGTGTTGTAGATTTCAGTGGCATAAATTGCAATGTTTCAAACTGCAGTGGCGTAGAGTGGTGCAGAATAGAATGGCATAGAGTGCAATTTGGGAGAGTGTAGTGGCTAGAGTAGAATAGTGTTGAGAAGGGTGCAGTGGCATAGGTTTTAGTAGTGCAGAGTAAAGTGTCATAGAATGCAGAGGCATAATGTTTAGTGGCATGGAGTGGTGCAGAGTAGAGTGGCATAGAGTGCAGTGGCCTAGAATAGAGTGGAGCTGAGTAGAGTACAAAGGCGTAGAGTGCAGTAGTGCAGAGTGGAGTGCAGTGGCATAGACTTCAGTGGTGTAGAATGCAGTGGTGCAGAGTAGTGTCATGCAGAGTGGAGTGGAACAGAGTAGAGTGGTTCAGAGTGCAGAGGCATTGAGTGGTGTAGAGTACAGTGGCACAGAGTGCAGTGGTGTAGAGTGCACCCACCTAGAGTAGAATGATAGTGCATAAAGTGTAGTGCCATATAGTATAGTTGTGTAGAAGGTTGAAGAGTGCAATGGCATAAATTGCAATGTCATAAAGTGTAGTGGTGCAGAGTACTGCAGAGATGAGCGGCGTAGAGTGCAGTGGCATAAAGGTTTGTAGCCTAGATTAGAGTGGTGTAGAGTAGAGGGGAGTGGTATAGAGTGTAGTGGCATAGGGTAGAGTGGTTAGGAGAAAGGTGTCTTAGAGTGAAATGGCATGACATGCAGTAGCATGAAGTGTACTGGCAGGGAGTGGTGCAGACTGAAGTGGTATTGAGTGCAGTGGTTTAGAGTGCATTGGTCTAGAGTAAACTGGTGCAGAGTAGAGTAGAGAGGTGTAGAGTGCAATGGTGTGGAAGAGAGTCCAATGACACATCTTGTAGTGGTGTAGAGTGCACAGGTTCAGAGTAGAATGGCACAGGTCAGAGTGGTGCAGTGCAGAGTGGCATAGAGTGCAGTAGTGCAAAGTGGTGTAGAGCAGAGTGGCATAGAGTGCAGTGGTGTAGTGACCTAGAGAATAGTGATGTTGCATAAAGTACAGTAGCATAGAGTGCAATGGCATAGAGTAGATTGGTGCAGAGTAGAGTGTTGAAAAGTGCAGTTACATAAAGTGCAGCAGTGTAAAGTGGAGTGGGATGAAGTAGAGAGGTACAGAGTAGAGTGTTGCAGAGTGCAGAGGTGTAGAGTGGCATAAAGTGCAGTGGCACAGATGGCATGGAGTGCAGTGGTGTAGAGTTGAGTGGCATAGAGAGGAGTGGTGCAGAGAAGGGCAGAGTGTCATAGAGTGTAGTGGCATGGACTGGAGTGGCGCAGAGTGGAGGAAAGTGGTGTAGAATGGAGTGGCATAAGGACATGGTAGATAGTGGGAGGAAAAAGAAACAACATAGAAGGGTTATGGGTGGGACAGAATAAAAGCTATTTGGACCAGGATAAGGGAGATGGACTGAAAACACACTCATATGAAGTACTTGAACATAAAGAAAAGTAGCTCCAACAGCGGAAACAGTGGAGGGCCATTAACAAGAAGAGGACATAACAGCGGCCTAGCATGACAAATGGAGTTGATGGAAACTAGAGCAACATTGAAGCCATCAAATGATAAGGTATTGGTGGGCTATAAGTCCACTGTATGTAAACATGTCTTGCAGAGGGAGTGCGTGCACTGTCAAGGCGAAACATAACTAGAGGTCTGAGTACTGTGAGCTCAAGGAAACTAAAAATTTTAGACACTACAAATGTTACCGCAACAAGAATGCCCACATTCACTGGATTGGATTTCAAGTGGTAATGTGTACCTGCTTTAAGGCACCGTCTAAAGCATCAAAAGGAAAAAACAATTAAAATCAGTTAATGGAATGAATAGAAAAGGCCCACTCAATAACTGAATTGTAGATCAACAGAAGATTAAAGAGTTTTATCACAAAATCAGCAAGAGAGCAGTACAGGATTTATGCCACGAAGGCACTCAAAGTAAAATTATACAGCATAAAAAATAAGAAATTATTCTAAATCACAAGTGGGCAGAAAAATTGAGAAAGACACGGACAACATCTCTAGTAGAATATGAAAGTCTTCTGGCTCACTCCCAAAGTTGAGGATTTTTCTACAATATTTTTGCATACAATGTTACAGAATCTGCAGACTGACTGTATTGTAGTGTGAATAAATGTAATATTTCCTCAGTAAATCATAGCACATGAAAAATAAATGTCACATTACTTTAATACTCAAGCACTATCCCACTACATGAATAATCATTAAGCAACATCTATGCTAAGGTCATCCAGACATGCTAGAACAAATCTACATACATGAACAATAATGTGTTGCATGAATGGTTGGGCACAGTAAATCAGAGGAAGGACCTTGGTAATGTATCAGGTTGTGATTGAAAGTTCAAGAGCAGAACAACAATAACAGTGGAACCAGTGCATCTTAGCCTGACTGTGTGTTGCTGATTTTGCAAACAGAGAAGGTGGGCATGGGGGAAAGAAACATAAGTGATAGTGTGACTTCTATATCGGACGAGATGTTGTTTATGTTTAAACTAGGGCCTAGTTAAAACATTAAAGAACACACTTCTGCACATCATAGAGAATTAGCTTCAAGAGCAACAGTACTATATCACTGTGCACATGTAAAACAAGGGTAGAAAATGTAATCTCTACATTGTTAACGAAGCACAAAAATGTAAACACATACAAATGTGCAAAAGAACACACCAGTGTATTATATCACTTCTGATTATAATGGCACTGTTCAGTGTTCAATGTCAGCTTACCATTCCCACAGTCTGCAGTGGTCTTTATATTCGTGGGCAAACGTTGAGCACTTCGAAAGAAGGTGAGTGAAGCCTAGATCAGCGAAAGAAGGTGAGATATGCCCAGATCAGTGTGTAATGTCGCACAGACCTTCGATTTAACCAATAACTTTGTGGCAAGGCAAACACACACTACACCATCTGTGTAGTAAACCAACTAAGACCTAAGTCAGAGAGACTTTTCTCTAAAGGTCTCAAGCCAACCACAGATCCTATTTGAACCGCAGAAAACATATGATTTTCCAACAGATAGTCTTACCTGTGTACAAGTGTCACTTTACCAAAGAAACTTCCAGGTGGAATGAACGGACTGAAGGGATGCATTGTGATGGTAATATCTGGTATCCCACCTTAAAAAAAATTGTTAGTAACTATGGTTCGGTAGGAGAATGGAACTGTAATGGCACTTGAAAGTAGGGGCCTCCAGCCACCTTACACAAAAAGGCTTAGCGGCTCACTCTGAACTCAGTCATAACTGCTAGTATCTACTCGTCCATTTTCCTGGATGCAGCCTTCTGCTGAGATATTTCTCCTTTCTGACAGAACCAATCCCCTACCTGAAGCACAAAGGTCCCCCAAGGTGGCCCCCATTACTCAGGAGCCATCAAGGAATTACTGACGCCCTTCCTGTAACATGCCACGTAAATCCCAAGAGACAAAATAAAAACTGGATATAATCAACTGCCATGTCCATGGTGGGAGGGCGGGATTCAGGACTGCATCACGGAAGACCAGGACTCAAAGTAATGAAGATTGCTGGTAAGTAACCGGGGCATTATCAATTGCCACAGTAAATGATTATGTTATAGGCATCTGAAAGGTAACAGTGTGGGGAAAATATTGGAACTTGTGACCTGCAGGCTTCGCGCACTGGCGCAGGAATATTAGCCCTCTAACCATCACTTTTGCAAACGCAGGCTGCAGCACCCCCTTGGTCTGTCATTGTCCGGCGATGCTGCTGTCTTCAACTAAAGGCTGCTGTCATTGCAGGCTAACGTCATCCTTGCAGCTCGCGCGCGACGGATAGGATGGATAAATTGATAAACGGGAAACAATCAGACACGCTACCACTCTTTGATGGCTTATTCGCCTCATGTACTATGCTTGTCAAGACTTCATTTTGTCTTCAACGTTTCCATCATTTAGCAAGAGAAGGTTTGGTCGGCCTCGCCCCGATTTTTTGAAATCGCTTATGATTTGCAAGGTTTCTTGTCTGTGTTGGTTTAGTTAACGCAGGGAGGAAGAACGCTCACTCCGCCCCTCCTCCCCTTGCGTGATTGTCCAGGGAAGGATGGGAGAGGACAGAGGGTGGGTTGCTATTTTCATGGTTTCTCTCTTGGCATCGAAGATATTAATTTAACGTTTCGCCTTTATCTTTGATTCTTTTTCTTTCTGTTTTTTGTCTCTTATTTTGTCGTTTCTTTCTTTGTCTGTCTCTTTATCTTTTGCATTTTTTTTATTACATGTCTGTCTTTCTCAAACCTTCCTTTTATGCAGTTTCGAAAAGAAAGATAGATTGACGGTGGCCACGTCATTACTAAGATCTCATCTGACTTATTGGGTTCGGTTATGGATGTAGCATCCAGAATGTTGTGTGCATTTTTTACATTTGGATTGTTCTTTAGGCCTGGTTTCATTCCCAATACTTCTCTCTTGATGGCCCCATCATAATATTTATCCATTTAGACATAAGCGAATATAAGGATGGCAGGATGTTGAAGAACAGGAGATATTTACACTGTTATCAAGTCTGACTGCATTCTGCAAGTTTAACATTTTTTTGGTGAGCAGCAGACTAGGGCTGCTTTCAGAGCGAGAAGTCTCACCTCTATTCATAGATCCTTCAGTGTTGGGCTTGTGTGGACATTTTTGCCAAGATTTATCTTGGTTTCCAGTCCTATTGTGCTGTATTTGATTCTGCTCTAATTCAGTAGGGGAATATTGGACTGCTTGTGCTTGCACTTTACATGAGTGTCTGTCTGCTCTGTTCTGCATACTTTTATTGTCCAGGCTGTAATCATGTCCTGAGTGTGAGAATGCCTTGCCCTGCTACCTTCACATTTTACTGAAGTTTCTAGCAACATTTTCACAATACAAAAGTCAAGTAATCCGCTTTGCCTATACGTTTTGTTTCTCTCCATCAAGTTTTTAATCTTACATAGTTGTACACCTATACTTACTGTTTTACTGAACATCATCTCCACTCATTTCCTCACATTCTGCTTTCCAAGCCATAATTGTTCCCACAAAGTCCTGATAGTGGCTCATACAGTAATACATGCTATCCACCCGTTGCTTTCAAAACTAACAGTATCGCTTTTTATCCTGGGCACAAATCTTAGATCATTCCACAGTATACACAAACCATGAACATTAATGGATCTCCACTGTGGTGGGCTTTGTACAGCTTTTATAATAAAGGGTTTGGAGTTTGCCCATTAATTACCATTTGTTGGTTCCAGTGAAACTCTTCTTTTCAGCCTCCCATTTGGCCAACACGGGCTAAGCGTCACTTCTGTTCCTTCAGGCGGACCATGGACCAAGCAACTCAATGTAATTAGTGCCCATCTGCTACTAATTCTTCTTCCCACTCCAACTGACCCATCTGGCACTCCCTTCCTCTTCCACCACACCTCCTTAGTTTTATCTTAATACCTCCCCACCTCCTGTACTATATTATTGTTGCTTTCACCCCTCACCCCCTTGTGTTGCCCCCTCCAATGTTTGATACATAATGCACAGCCACACAGTCCGTTTTGCAACATGGCTTAAAAAGTGCTATGATATTATCAACAGCGGCTACACCATAACCATTTTTCTGGATTTTAAGCCATGTGGCCCAGCAGCATTGCGTTGTCTTAAACCTTTTGACAAAGCCATTTGATCTGGCATAGGTGAGACCTATTGGCTTTGCCAATACTAGTTTATGACCATAGTCCTCGTATCTGGTTATTGCACTGGGTTGCTCAATTCAAAATGTTTTCTTTAAAGGTTTAAGGTCCTTGGGTTAGTTGGCTAAAAGTATTTATGTGTTAAATGTTGTGTTAAATGCTGTAATGCACACCTCCCAATTCAGTCCTTCTTAATCTCTTTACTATGCCTTATGCTTGGCGTTTGACTGCAAACGGATGATGAGATAATCTATTTTGAGCCTCCTTCCTTCCTTCACCGCGTCTTAAATGGGTGCACAGATAAATGCATGTCTGTTACCATATATGCAAGTAAGAGGTGTTTATAGAGACCATAGAACTTCCCGTAGCTCATTTGACAAGACAAATATGCCAAACTTGCAGATATAACCTACAATCATCAAATGTGCAAGACTCATTTTTCTTGTGCTAAACCACATCCATTGGATTTGTGTGTGTGTGTGATATGTTTTTAAGCTCCAATTGAGCTTCAGTTCTGGATTTCACTTTCGTCCACCATTTATCCCTCTCTCATCTTTCCTGCTTCACCCAGCTGCTCTTCCAGCAATGTGTGTTCTCTCTACAACATACTTTAGGCCGTAGATTTTATAAACCTTACACTGCATCCACATCTGCCATTCCATGATGCAACCACGATCCGTGCCAGCCTGCATGCGGCGCTGTGTTTCGTTCTTCATTCAGTTTATTTGCCACAGACGTTATTTATTTTGCAAAACAGTGACACTTTGTGGGAACAGTACGTTTTAACAGTTCCTCACTAGATTAAAATCTGACTCATAAACTAATACATATACCACATATACATGTTAATTATATGATATAATGCTAAAAGACGCCTAAACAATATTTAGGACCATAATAGCAACAATTGGTCGTCCATCCTCCACAATCACAGAGAATAAAATAAACTTATTGTGTATAAAATAAAATGATTAACTTCATTAGCGCGTCTCATCCTTTTTGCTAATGGAAGATAAACACAGAACTCTACACATTACCTGGCACCATTTGTTTTAAGTAGTTGTTTAATAAATCTTTGCTTTGCTGGTCTATTTTTAGGATTTTCTTACATCCCCACCCTTAGCTGGGCTGTGCCAGACATTTGTAGGTATTGTTCACTATATAGATGTCACGATCCAATCATTCAGCTGATAGGGACCATTAGCAGTCACACGGAGATGTAATAACAATATTAGGAGCACTAATCCCATAACAGAACTGAGAAAGAGCAGTGAGATAGAAAAAGGATAGAGCTAAGGCAAGGAAAACCATAATACCATGAAAAGAAAGTATCACAAATGACCTAGTCTCCTCACCACCTCCCAGCCCATGCTAGAAAGTAAACTGTACTCACATAAGCCACAAGAGACAGCGTCCTTCCAACCAACCTTGTCAGCCGACACTGATTCTCTGTTTACACTCTTGTTAGAAATGGGGTCTTTGGTTGGCAGTCAGGTTACCCACTGTCCAAGCAAGGACTCTCAATCTAATCAGGGTAAAAAACAAGACCAAAACAACAAAGATCCACAATATACAAGACAAGTTATCACTTAAAAACCAAAAACAGTCTTCATGTAAATTTGAACACAACTCTAACGCTGTTAGCGTGGAAATGTACCTGGGTGCGTCAAAAATAACCCTGCATGGGTGAGTGTACGTCAAAAAGAGCTTGCGATGCGTCGATATAACTCATGAGCGTGACCGTGCATTGTTTCTCCTTCAATCGAGTTGCGTTGTTTCTTCTCTCTGCAGGAGAGAGATGCATCGATTCAAACCGCACTCTCTGGTTTGGGCAGGCCTTGCGTCGATTTTACATGCCCAGTAATGTTTGCGTCAGAAATCCAGCCGCAGAATGATCCGAAAACCCCGCAGTGCAGGTTGAGATCTCACCAGCCTCCGTCAGAGGTGCTGCGCATCGTTCCTCCAGCATGTGCATCGATCTTCCAGTTGCGCTGCAGGTGAGCATCGATTTTCAGCCGCAAAGCCAGAGGCGCGTTGATTTTTCAGCCGCAGATCGGAGTTGCGTCCATCTTTTCCCCGCACGTCGGTATGTGCGTAGATTTCTCACTCTTGTTCTGCCAGCTTCTCCTTTCAGGGTCCCAGGAACTGGATGGGCACCTACTTGGCAGAGTAGGAGTCTCAGCAGAGGCTCCAGGTGCTGGCAAAGAGAAGTCTTTGCTGTCCCTGAGACTTCAAACAAGAGGAGGCAAGCTCTAAATCAAGCCATTGGAGAGTTCTTCACAAGAAAGAAGGCACACAAACTCCAGTCTTTATCCTCTAGCACAGGCAGAAGCAGCAGCTGCAGGATAGCTCCACAAAGCACAGTCTCAGGCAGGGCAGCTCTTCTTCCTCAGCTCTTCAGCTCTTCTCCCGGCAGATATTCCTCTTGGTTTCCAGAAGTGTTCTAAAGTCTGTGGTTTTGGGTGCCCTTCTTATACCCATTTTCCCCTTTGAAGTAGGCCTACTTCAAAGCAAAGTCTCTCTTGTTTGTGAAATCCTGCCTTCCCCCGGCTAGACCTCAGACACACACCAGGGGGTTGGAGACTGGATTGTGTGAGGGCAGGCACAACCCTTTCAGGTGTGAGTGACCACTCCTCCCCTCCCTCCTAGCACAGATGGCTCATCAGGAAATGCAGACTACACCTCAGCTCCCTTTGTGTCACTGTCTAGTGAGAGGTACAACTAGCCCAACTGTCAAGCTGACCCAGACAGGGAATCCACAAACAGGCAGAGTCACAGAAATGGTTTAAGCAAGAAAATGCCCACCTTCTAAAAGTGTCATTTTCAAAAACACAATCTTAAAATCAACTTTACTAAAAGATGTATTTTTAAATTGTGAGCTCAGAGACCCCAAACTTCACATGTGTATCCGCTCCCAAAGGGAATCTACACTTTAATAATTTTTAAAGGTAGCTCCCATGTTAACCTATGAGAGGGACAAGCCTTGCAACAGAGAAAAACTAATTTAGCAGTATTTCACTGTCAGGACATATAAAACACATTACTATATGTCCTACCTTAACCATACTCTGCACCCTGACCTTGGGGCTACCTAGGGCCTACCTTAGGGTGCCTTACATGTAAGGAAAGGGAAGGTTTAGGCCTGGCAAGTGGGTACACTTGCCAAGTTGAATTTACAATTTAAAACTGCACACCCAGACACTGCAGTGGCAGGTCTGAGACATGATTACAGAGGGTGGCACAACCAGTGCTGCATGCCCAGTAGTAGCATTTGATTTACAGGCTCTGGACACCTCTAGTGCACTGTACTAGGGACTTACCAGTAAATCAAATATGCTAATCATGGATAAACCAATCAATGATACACTTTACATAGAGAGCGTATGCACTTTAGCACTGGTTAGCAGTGGTAAAGTGCTTAGAGTTCAAAAGCCAACAGAAACAGGTCAGAAAAAGTAGGAGGCAGGAGGCAAAAAGTCTGGGGATGACCTCTTCAAAATCAATTGTTGTCAGAGAAATCTCAGCAACCAGTGTCCTAAACAAATACAACAAACAAACATATCAGACTTTTCTTGTAACAAATTTCTCCTGATATTAAAGTGATCACATATTTTGAAATCTACAGTTCAATGCACTGAAATCGTTTTGAGAGTAACATCATGAAATGTGTTTGTTTTGATCTCAAAGTGAGAGTAAAAATCTATTTTTTTCTCTTCTTTCTGCTCCAAAGTTCTGTTTGACTGACGACTACCACTGGAGTGACACACCTTTAACGTAAATGAAAAAACACAAAAAGACGAGAAACACCAATACTTCACTGCCAAAGGACAATGTGAGTCAACCAGCTCTGAATCTAGGCCAAATTTATCAAGCTGTTGCATTGTCCTTGTATCGTGCAACGCAAGACAAGGACAACGCAAATGCTTCATGGATATTTACAAAGCCACACAAAGGGTACATGGCCTTGCCTGGCTTTGTAAAGATATGTAATCCAGCACCGTGGCCTGTCCTGTGTTACTTTGCATTTCATGCTGGGAAGTGTTCCATGGGTGGAGCATGGGCATTCCCATGCATCAGGGTTGCAACTAGACCAGAACTTCATGAGGGGCTACAAGATCAAGCAATGGATCCGGGGCTAACACTTGAAACAATGGGACAGGGCAATCATTGGTGCCAATACAAGAAAATAGAGAGATAAATTGTGCATTTTAAATATATTGATCAAATGAGATCCAATTATGACAAACTTGGTTTAGTGGATGTGGCACTGTTTATAATTTATGGACAAATATCTATAAAAAGGGGAATGAGTAAAACAACCTAAAAGCAGCTTTTATATATTTCAATCTAAAACACTTTAGAGACAGTTTTTGTGAAGGTATTGCAAAACAACAATCCTTTTTGCCATCGCTCCAAATAATTCCTTCTTTGAAATGATTAGGGCATATTTAAAATTTCATCTTCAGAAAGACACTTGTGTCGAACTGTTGAGCAAAGGTATTTTTTCTGTCTGCTTTGGAGGACATTGCAACACATGCTTGTTTGAGGCTGCATACATGTACAGGTCTCAGAACATTGTAATTGGTGGGTTTACTGGATGTGTGACTGGCAGGTCTCAGGTTGGATTCCTATTGCCTCTTCCATTTCTCCTGAAACTGAAATAATGAGCGCCAATCAGTTGGCATTATTACCACCTGTTAATTACTCTGACAGGAATCAGTGGTATTCAAAAGCAAAACAAAATAGTTGTTTTCTCACCACACATGGAGCAGTTCTCATGTGAAATGTCTGAGCCAAATCCAAGGAGGAAGCCACCAGACCTAAAAAAGTGATAAAACGGTAGTTACTTTGGAATAACTTTATAACACAGTTCTAACATACCAAGGATATACGTATTCACTCAAGCTCCAGAACATATAGAAAGTGTGGCTGATGGGTAATGTCCAACTCCAATAGAATCAGAAATAGTGCCACATAAACTGTTTCTAAGTTTGTTCTGAAGCTACAGCACATAAAGTGAACCAACTAAAATATTAATATTGCTCAGAGGCTATGTGCAATTGAATATTATTACAAATTTCTCCAAAATTCCCTTGAAAGAATGCCCATATTTTCTATAATGGATGTTAATAAAGGATATACTAATTATAGCAATTACCCTGTCCTGGAAGAGAAAGGAACAACCTTGAATGGGCCACAAGAGAGAAACAAGGTAGGCAACATGGTTATCAGTTTTTCATGGTAATACAGGAACAAGCAGTGCACAAAGTAGTGTGTTCATTGTATAGTGCTTATTCTCTGGTAACATATTACACCTATTGACAGATTTATGCTGCTTTTGAAGGACCCAGGCTTAGATTGGCAGCAGAATAAGGTTATCCCAAACATTTTACTTCCAAACTACATTAGTTTGAAGAGGCAGGACACAGCGATTTTAAGTGTACACCTGGGGAGTGCTGGTGTACTGACTCTGTACTGGCACCATCCTGTAGAAAAAACACACAAGCCATATGTTAAAGAAAATTTTACAACTATCTTACAATGTACCCTGAAAACTGATCATAGAGGTGTTTTCTTTAGGTGGGCGAGGTATTCCTATGGGTAGACGTAAACTGAATGTTGAGGCTTCACATAGCTGAGCTACCTCCCAGTTTATCCATAGGTCAGGTACACATTATCTGAGGTATCCTTCAGATGAGAATGCACCATCTCCAAAGGAGAAAAGCCACATCCCATTAATTTTGCTGAATGTATTCTACAATTTGCCACTAGCCATATGTTTAGCGCCTGAGGGAATCCACTAAAATATATTGAAAAGCTATACATGCAAGATATGATGGAATCTTGTATTCTCTGTCTTTTTGTTGAAGGTAATGTGCTATGAACAGAGGGAGTGAGAAGGGTGAAGGAAGGATGGGAGATTGTTGGATGACAAGGGAGCATCTTGTGTCTTGTCTAGAGGTTTGGGAAGGGGACATAGAAAAGGGCATAGCACAATGCATCTTTTTCAAACAGTGATTCTAGTTGTTGGATTTTCCGGTCAGAAAAATCCAATTTGTTGTCTCTGCAGTAATTCTGGATGCAAGAACACTGGACCATTTACAATTGTGTGGAATGGGTTTCCACAAGGAAATTCCTCTCTGCACATTCCCAATCTTTTATCATTTTTACAATAACTTTCCATACTTTAGCATCTGGTTAAAGGAAAAGAGCGAGGCTGTCCTGTTCTTTAAAGCAAAGTGACATCCACAGAACAAAAGAAGAAGCAAGCGTACTTGCCAAGGTGCCAGCTACATGAAAGAAATGTAAATGTGAGCAGTTGAGTAATCATCAAATACAATGGGTACTTGGGAGACAGTATATGGCTCTAATTGATGGAGTCTTTTGAGGCTTAATGGTGACAAAGGTTTGTTTTTGAGATGCAATGTAAGGGTGTGATCAGCTGCATTCTGGGGTGCATTCTAATGAAAACCTATTTAAAAAAGTTTACACAATGTACAGTCTGATTGTGTATTACTAAATATACATACTTTAACTTTTAACATACTTTTTATTAATCATAAACATGTAGGACAGATTTACATGCAATTTGTGCTGGGTTAGTGTCACAAAAGTGATGCAAACCAATCCAAATAATTGATTTGGGATTTACTGTCTACTGCAAAACATTATTTGCCCTGGGAAGTAGGCCTAAAGAATTGTAGTAAAGTAGTGCAGTGCTGCTTTGCATCAAGGCGGCATACCATAGGCGGTACATGGGCATTCCCATGCACGTGCCCATGGTTTTTAACAAAAGTCCTATATTAACATTTGTGGACAGGGCTTTGTGCAGAAAAATAACACTTCTTTGAGGATGGCTTTGATTTAGAGAAATGTTTTTTCTTCCAAATCTTTCCGGCGTTTCATGCATGCTGCTCTGTACAGCACATGTACAAAGTGAGAAAAGTGTAAATCTATGTCTAACTGTAGTATTTTGTACTGGAAGAGTACCTTTCCTATGTATACTTGCCAGAATACACACACCCTTGCTCAAGGGCAAGTGTGTGTTGGACCATGTTAACGTAACATGTGGAAGCACCAGGAGCGAAGAAAACAGTGCCAAATCTTTGTAGATATGGTGTTATTCACCATAACTTATAAGATGTTGTGCTGTTATGCTGTTCTACTCCCCTGTTTTCAAGCAATGCAGTGCAACTTTGGTTGCTGCTCTATGTCGGTAAGTAATTAGTAAATCTGTGTCTTAATCGCTGCACATTTTGCGGCAACCTTTCTTATTCTGGGTGTATTGCACACAGAAACTTGCATATTCACAGTGCTTTCAGTCGTCACAGGCTGGACCATGTAGCACTATAAATACAGATCACTATTTTAGCATGCCCAGACTAGGATTCCATTGTCTGACTGTCTGGTTACACACAGAGACATCTGCAGTGACCAAATTACCAAATCCAGCTTTCCTAGTCTAAAAGAATGCATTTCTACACATTATTTTGACATTCATTTTTAAATTAAATTGTGCTTTATATTTTGTATGCATTTGTCTGAAGATGAAAGGGCATTCAAACAGATGCAGAATGTTTCAAGTCAAATTGCACTAGGGATCGGAGTTCCCACAGACTTTTAATGAACTTCAAATCCTTTGGACATATTTTGGGGCTGTCATTGAGGTTCCATCTACAGCGCAGTCCAGCACAAATATAAAGATCTGTGTGTGCCCTTGAAGCTGCAGCATCCCGTGCGGAGACACACGATGGGAGGGGCTGAAGCCCTTTTAGCCTAATGGACATTGCACCCCTGCCATGAATCCACCCATGGATTTAGGTGTATTCCCAGATTTTCTAAAGCTAGTATACCTGGGAATGGACCAAAATGCATGGTGAGGCATAACCGAGGAGAAATATCTTTATTTTTCCTTGTTACTTACTCTTTTATGCATGATGAATTCTGCATCACAGGCAGAAAATGCCCCCAAGGATTGTTTTTTTGCAGGAAGGTATTTATCCCTGCACAAAAACAACATGCCATAGCCCAAGGGTGCCTGCATTGGCACTAGGCTGCATACAATGCTCATATGCAAGGACTGCTCCATATCTTTGTAATTAGAATGTTCCAACACACTTAGGGTAAAATGTTTTATTTTAAAAAGGGAAAATAACCAAGACAAACATTGGAATGTTGGAGCTCTGGGCTTATAGAAGCCATTATAAGCCAGGGACTACTCCAGTTTCCTCAGTAGAGCTCTCATTCTCTCTCATTCCAATGAGATCCAGTGGCCGTTTGACTTACAGTGAAAGAGGCAGGGAAG
The DNA here is from genome assembly GCF_031143425.1 of Pleurodeles waltl. Lineage (NCBI taxonomy): Eukaryota > Metazoa > Chordata > Amphibia > Caudata > Salamandridae > Pleurodeles > Pleurodeles waltl. The sequence continues at coordinate 658,985,548 of NC_090446.1, read as the reverse complement.
AGAGATGTTGGTAGAGTGTTTTACTTATTTAGTGTTTGTAGGAAGTTGGCTCTGTATGCACTATTTCAAAGTAAGGAATAGTATGCACAGAGTCCAAGGGTTCCCCTTAGAGGTAAGATAGTGGCAAAAAGAGATAATAATAATGCTCTATTTTGTGGTAGTGTGGTCGAGCAGTAGGCTTATCAAAGGAGTAGTGTTAAGCATTTGTTGTACATACGCACAGGCAATAAATGAGGAACACACACTCAGAGACAATTCCAGGCCAATAGGTTTTTGTTATAGAAAAATATCTTTTCTTAGTTTATTTTAAGAACCACAGGTTCAAATTCTACATGTAATATCTCATTTGAAAGGTATTGCAGGTAAGTACTTTAGGAACTTTGAATAATCACAATAGTATATATACTTTTTACATCAAACACATATAGCTATTTTAAAAGTGGACACTGCAATTTTCACACTTCCTGGGGGAGGTAAGTTAATGTTAGTTTTTGCAGGTAAGTAAACCACCTATGGGGTTCAAATTGGGGTCCAAGGTAGCCCACCGTTGGGGGTTCAGAGCAACCCCAAAGTCACCACACCAGCAGCTCAGGGCCGGTCAGGTGCAGAGTTCAAAGTGGTGCCCAAAACACATAGGCTTCAATGGAGAAGGGGGTGCCCCGGTTCCAGTCTGCCAGCAGGTAAGTACCCGCGTCTTCAGAGGGCAGACCAGGGGGGTTTTGTAGGGCACCGGGGGGGACACAAGTCCACACAGAAAGTACACCCTCAGCAGCGCGGGGGCGGCCGGGTGCAGTGTGGAAACACGCGTCGGGTTTGTAATAGGAATCAATGGGAGACCAAGGGGTCTGTTCAGCGGTGCAGGCAAGGGTGGGGGCTCCTCGGGGTAGCCACCACCTGGGCAAGGGAGAGGGCCTCCTGGGGGTCACTCCTGCACTGGAGTTCCGATCCTTCAGGTCCTTGGGGCTGCGGGTGCAGGGTCTTTTCCAGGCGTCGGGATCTTAGAGTCAGGCAGTCGCGGTCAGGGGAGCCTCGGGATTCCCTCTGCAGGCGTCACTGTGGGGGCTCAGGGGGGACAACTTTGGTTACTCACAGTCTTGGAGTCGCCTGGGGGTCCTCCCTGTAGCGTTGTTTCTTCACCAGTCGAGTCGGGGTCGCCGGGTGCAGTGTTGCAAGTCTCACGCTTCTGGCGGGAATTGCAGGGGTCTTTAAAGTTGCTCCTCTGGAAACAAAGTTGCAGTCTTTGTTGAACAGGGCCGCTGTTCTCAGGAGTTTCTTGGTCCTTTTTAGAGCAGGGCAGTCCTCTGAGGATTCAGAGGTCGCTGGTCCTGGGGAAAGCGTCGCTGGAGCAGTTTTCTTCCCAAGGGGGGAGACAGGCCGGTAGAGTTGGGGCCAATGCAGTTGGTGTCTCTGTCTTCTCTGCAGGGTTTTTCAGCTCAGCAGTCCTCTTCTTCTTTAGGTTACAGGAATCTGAGTTCCTAGGTTCAGGGGAGCCCTTAAATACTAAATTTAAGAGCGTGTTTAGGTCAGAGGGGTTAGTAGCCAATGGCTACTAGCCCTGAGGGTGGGTACACCCTCTTTGTGCCTCCTCCCAAGGGGAGGGGGCCACATTCCTATCCCTATTGGGGGAATCCTCCATCTGCAAGATGGAGGATTTCTAAAAGTTAGAGTCACCTCATTTCAGGACACCTTAGGGGCTGTCCTGACTGGCCAGTGACTCCTCCTTGTTATTCTCATTATTTCCTCCGGCCTTGTCGCCAAAAGTGGTGTCGTGGCCGGAGGGGGCGGGCAACTCCACTAGCTGGAGTGCCCTGTGGTGCTGGAACAAAGGGGGTGAGCCTTTGAGGCTCACCGCCAGGTGTTACAGCTCCTGCCTGGGGGAGGTGATAGCATCTCCACCCAGTGCAGGCTTTGTTACTAGCCACAGAGTGACAAAGGCACTCTCCCAATGTGGCCAGCAACATGTCTCGAGTGTGGCAGGCTGCTAAAACCAGTCAGCCTACACGGGTAGTTGGTTAAGGTTTCAGGGGGCACCTCTAAGGTGCCCTCTGGGGTGTATTTTACAATAAAATGTACACTGGCATCAGTGTGCATTTATTGTGCTGCGAAGTTTGATACCAAACTTCCCAGTTTTCGGTGTAGCCATTATGGTGCTGTGGAGTCCGTGTTTGACAGACTCCCAGACCATATACTCTTATGGCTACCCTGCACTTACAATGTCTAAGGTTTTGCTTAGACACTGTAGGGGCACAGAGCTCATGCACTGGTGCCCTCACCTATGGTATAGTGCACCCTGCCTTAGGGCTGTAAGGCCTGCTAGAGGGGTGACTTATCTATACTGCATAGGCAGTGTAAGGTTGGCATGGCACCCTGAGGGGAGTGCCATGTCGACTTACTCGTTTTGTCCTCCGCAGCACACACAAGCTGGCAAGCAGTGTGTCTGAGCTGAGTGAGGGGTCCCCAGGGTGGCATAAGATATGCTGCAGCCCTTAGAGACCTTCCCTGGCATCAGGGCCCTTGGTACCAGGGGTACCAGTTACAAGGGACTTACCTGGATGCCAGGGTGTGCCAATTGTGAAAACAAAAGTACAGGTTAGGGAAAGAACACTGGTGCTGGGGCCTGGTTAGCAGGCCTCAGCACACTTTCAATTCAAAACATAGCATCAACAAAGGCAAAAAGTCAGGGGGTAACCATGCCAAGGAGGCAATTCGTTACACAACCCCCCCCCCCCCCCACCCAAACGAAAGAGGATGAGACTAACCTTTCCCAAGAGAGTCTTCATTTTCTAAGTGGAAGAACCTGGAAAGGCCAGCTGCATTGGCATGGGCAGTCCCAGGTCTGTGTTCCACTATAAAGTCCATTCCCTGTAGGGAGATGGACCACCTCAACAGTTTTGGATTTTCACCTTTCATTTGCATCAGCCATCTGAGAGGTCTGTGGTCAGTTTGAACTACAAAGTGAGTACCAAAGAGGTATGGTCTCAGCTTCTTCAGGGACCAAACCATAGCAAAGGCCTCCCTCTCAATGGCACTCCAACGCTGCTCCCTGGGGAGTAACCTCCTGCTAATGAAAGCAACAGGCTGGTCAAAGCCATCTTCATTTGTTTGGGACAAAACTGCCCCTATCTTATGTTCAGAGGCATCTGTCTGCACAATGAACTGCTTGGAGTAATATGGAGCTTTTAGAACTGGTGCTGTACACATTGCTTGTTTCAGGGTGTCAAAGGCCTGTTGGCATTCTACAGTCCAGTTTACCTTCTTGGGCATTTTCTTACAGGTGAGTTCTGTGAGGGATGTCACTATGGATCCATATCCCTTCACAAACCTCCTGTAATACCCAGTCAAGCCAAGGAATGCCCTGACTTGAGTCTGGGTTTTTGGAGCTGCCCAGTCCAGAATAGTCTGGATCTTAGGCTGGAGTGGCTGAACTTGGCCTCCACCTACAAGGTGTCCCAAGTAAACCACAGTTCCCTGCCCTATCTGGCATTTGGATGCCTTAATAGAGAGGCCTGCTGATTGCAGAGCCTTCAAAACCTTCTTCAGGTGGACCAGGTGATCCTTCCAGCTGGAGCTAAAGACAGCAATATCATCAAGATAAGCTGCACTAAAGGACTCCAAACCAGCAAGGACTTGATTCACCAACCTTTGGAAGGTGGCAGGGGCATTCTTTAAACCAAAGGGCATAACAGTAAACTGATAATGCCCATCAGGTGTGGAGAATGCTGTCTTTTCTTTTGCTCCAGGTGCCATTTCGATTTGCCAGTACCCTGCTGTTAGGTCAAAGGTACTTAAGAATTTGGCAGCACCTAATTTATCAATCAGTTCATCAGCCCTAGGAATGGGATAGGCATCTGTCTTGGTTAGAGAATTAAGTCCTCTTTAGTCCACACAAAACCTCATCTCTCTCTTTCCATCTTTGGTGTGAGGTTTGGGGACTAAGACCACTGGGCTAGCCCAGGGGCTGTCAGAGTGCTCAATTACTCCCAATTCCAGCATCTTGTGGACTTCCACCTTGATGCTTTCCTTAACTTGGTCAGACTGTCTGAAAATTTTGTTTTTGACAGGCATGATGTCTCCTGTGTCCATATCATGGGTACACAGGTGTGTCTGACCAGGGGTTAGGGAAAAGAGCTCAGCAAACTGTTGCAGGACCTTCCTGCAGTCAGATTGCTGTTGGCCAGAGAGGGTGTCTGAAAAGATCACTCCATCTACTGAACCATCTTTAGGGTCTGAGGAGAGGAGATCAGGGATAGGTTCACTCTCAGCTTCCTGGTCCTCATCTGTTACCATCAACAGATTCACATCAGCCCTGTCATGGAAGAGTTTTAGGCGGTTCACATGGATCACCCTCTTGGGGCTCCTGCTAGTGCCTAGGTCCACCAGGTAGGTGACCTGACTCTTCTTCTCTAGCACTGGGTAAGGGCCACTCCATCTGTCCTGGAGTGCCCTGGGAGCCACAGGCTCCAGAACCCAGACTTTCTGCCCTGGTTGAAATTCAACCAGCGCAGCCTTTTGGTCACACTAAAACTTCTGGAGCTGTTGGCTGGCCTCAAGGTTTTTACTTGCCTTTTCCATGTACTCTGCCATCCTTGAACGAAGGCCAAGTACATAGTCCACTATGTCTTGTTTAGGCTCATGAAGAGGTCTCTCCCAGCCTTCTTTCACAAGAGCTAGTGGTCCCCTTACAGGGTGGCCAAACAGAAGTTCAAAGGGTGAGAACCCTACTCCCTTCTGAGGCCCCTCCCTGTAAGCGAAAAGCAGACATGGCAAGAGGACATCCCATCTCCTTTTGAGTTTTTTCTGGGAGCCCCATGATCATGCCTTTTAATGTCTTGTTGAATCTCTCAACAAGGCCATTAGTTTGTGGATGATAGGGTGTAGTGAATTTATAAGTCACTCCACACTCATTCCACATGTGTTTCAGGTATGCTGACATGAAGTTGGTACCTCTGTCAGACACCACCTCCTTAGGGAAGCCCACTCTGGTAAAGATACCAATGAGGGCCTTGGCTACTGCAGGGGCAGTAGTCGACCTAAGGGGAATAGCTTCAGGGTATCTAGTAGCATGATCCACTACTACTAGTATGTACATATTCCCTGAGGCTGTGGGAGGTTCAAGTGGACCCACTATGTCCACACCCACTCTTTCAAAGGGGACCCCCACCACTGGAAGTGGAATGAGGGGGGCCTTTGGATGTCCACCTGTCTTACCACTGGCTTGACAGGTGGTACAGGAGACACAAAACTCCTTAACTTTCTGGGACATGTTGGGCCAGTAGAAGTGGTTGACTAGTCTCTCCCACGTCTTGGTTTGTCCCAAATGCCCAGCAAGGGGAATATCATGGGCTAAGGTCAGTATGAACTCTCTGAACTCCTGAGGCACTACCACTCTCCTAGTGGCACCAGGTTTGGGATCTCTTGCCTCAGTGTACAGGAGCCCATCTTCCCAATAGACCCTATGTGTTCCAGTTTTCTTGCCATTGGACTCTTCAGCAGCTTGCTGCCTAAGGCCTTCAAGAGAGGGACAGGTTTCTTGCCCCTTACACAACTGCTCCCTTGAGGGTCCCCCTGGGCCTAAGAGCTCAACCTGATAAGGTTCTAACCCCATAGGCTCAGTTCTCTCTTTTTGTTGTTGTGTTGCAGCTGGTTTCCCAGTTGTCTTTCCTTTCCTCTTGGTAGGCTGGGCCCTTTTTCCAGACTCCAGCTCTACTTTTTCACCCTGAGCCTTGCACTGTGCCCTTGTCTTGACACACACCAGTTCAGGGATACCCACCATGGCTGCATGGGTTTTCAGTTCTACCTCAGCCCATGCTGAGGACTCCAGGTCATTTCCAAGCAAACAGTCTACTGGGATATTTGAGGAGACCACCACCTGTTTCAGGCCATTGACCCCTCCCCACTCTAAAGTTACCATAGCCATGGGATGTACTTTAGTTTGATTGTCAGCATTGGTAACTGGATAAGTTTGTCCAGCCAGGTATTGACCAGGGGAAACCAGTTTCTCTGTCACCATGGTGACACTGGCACCTGTATCCCTCAGGCCTTCTACACTTGTCCCATTAATTAAGAGCTGCTGCCTGTATTTTTGCATATTAGGAGGCCAGGCAGCCAGTGTGGCTAAATCCACCCACCCTCAGAGACTAATGTAGCTTCAGTGTGACACCTGATTTGCTCTGGGTACACTGTTGATCCCACTTGGAGACTAGCCATTCCAGTGTTAGCTGGAGTGGAGTTAGAAGTGGTACTTTTCTTGGGACAGGCCTTGTCTCCAGTTTGGTGTCCAGGCTGATTACAGCTACGACACCAGGCCTTTTTGGGATCAAAGGTTTTACCCTTGTACCCAAAATTGTTTTGTGAAGAGGCTCTGGGCCCACCCTCCTGTGCAGGTTTTTGGGGGCCTGAAGAAGACTCTTTACTATTTTTGTTTTTGGATGTCTCAACACCTTTTCCCTGGGGAGGCTTTGTGACCCCTTTCTTTTGGTCACCCCCTGTGGAAGTCTTGGTCACCCTAGTCTTGACCCAATGGTCCGCCTTCTTTCCCAATTCTTGGGGAGAAATTGGTCCTAGGTCTACCAGATGCTGATGCAGTTTATCATTTGAACAATTACTTAATAGGTGTTCTTTCACAAATAAATTGTACAGCCCATCATAATTATTAACACCACTGCCTTGAATCCAACCATCCAGTGTTTTCACTGAGTAGTCCACAAAATCAACCCAGGTCTGGCTCGAGGTTTTTTGAGCCCCCCTGAATCTAATTCTATACTCCTCAGTGGAGAATCCAAAGCCCTCAATCAGGGTTCCCTTCATGAGGTCATAAGATTCTGCATCTTTTCCAGACAGTGTGAGGAGTCTATCCCTACACTTTCCAGTGAACATTTCCCAAAGGAGAGCACCCCAGTGAGATCTGTTAACTTTTCTGGTTACACAAGCCCTCTCAAAAGCTGTGAACCATTTGGTGATGTCATCACCATCTTCATATTTAGTTACAATCCCTTTAGGGATTTTCAACATGTCAGGAGAATCTCTGACCCTATTAAGTTGCTGCCACCATTGATGGGACCTAGGCCCATCTCTTGTCTTTCCCTTTCTATGGCTAGGATCTGTCTTTCCAAAGCCAATCTTTTGGCCATCCTGGCTAACTGGATGTCCTCTTTACTGGCGTTATCCTCAGTGATTTCAGAGGTGCTGGTCCCTCCTGTGAGGGAAACAGCATCTCTGACTAGTATATTTGGAGACAGGGCTTGAGTGGCCCTGTTCTCCCTAAGTAGGACTGGAGGGGGGGAATTCTCCTCCAAGTCACTATCTTCATCCTCTGTGTTGCCATCCTCAGAGGGGTTGGCTTTTTCAAACTCTGCCAAAAGCTCCTAGAGCTGTAGTTTGGAAGGTCTGGAGCCCATTGTGATTTTCTTTATTTTGCAGAGTGACCTTAGCTCCCTCATCTTAAGATGGAGGTAAGGTGTGAGGTCGAGTTCCTCCACATTCATCTCTGCACTAGACATTATGCTTCTAAAAGTTGGAATACTTTTTAAGAATCTAAAACTAGTTCTAGAATCTAATTCAAACTTTCACAAAACTTTTAACTCTAAAATAAATGATAAACAGGGACTAACACAAGGCCCTAGCAGGACTTTTAAGAATTTTTAAAAATAGTTCAAATTGCAAAAATCAATTTCTAAAGACACTTTTTGGAATTTGTCGTGTGATCAGGTATTGGCTGGGTAGTCCAGCAAATGCAAAGTCTTGTACCCCACCGCTGATCCACCAATGTAGGAAGTTGGCTCTGTATGCACTATTTCAATGTAAGGAATAGTATGCACAGAGTCCAAGGGTTCCCCTTAGAGGTAAGATAGTGGCAAAAAGAGATAATACTAATGCTCTATTTTGTGGTAGTGTGGTCGAGCAGTAGGCTTATCAAAGGAGTAGTGTTAAGCATTTGTTGTACATACACACAGGCAATAAATGAGGAACACACACTCAGAGACAATTCCAGGCCAATAGGTTTTTGTTATAGAAAAATATATTTTCTTAGTTTATTTTAAGAACCACAGGTTCAAATTCTACATGTAATATCTCATTTGAAAGGTATTGCAGGTAAGTACTTTAGGAACTTTGAATAATCACAATAGTATATATACTTTTTACATAAAACACATATAGCTATTTTAAAAGTGGACAGTGCAATTTTCACAGTTCCTGGGGGAGGTAAGTTAATGTTAGCTTTTGCAGGTAAGTAAACCACCTACGGGGTTCAAATTGGGGTCCAAGGTAGCCCACCGTTGGGGGTTCAGAGCAACCCCAAAGTCACCACACCAGCAGCTCAGGGCCGGTTAGGTGCAGAGTTCAAAGTGGTGCCCAAAACGCATAGGCTTCAATGGAGAAGGGGGTGCCCCGGTTCCAGTCTGCCAGCAGGTAAGTACCCGTGTCTTCGGAGGGCAGACCTGGGGGGTTTTGTAGGGCACCGGGGGGGGACACAAGTCCACACAGAAAGTACACCCTCAGCAGCGCGGGGGCGGCCGGGTGCAGTGTGGAAACACGCGTCGGGTTTGTAATAGGAATCAATGGGAGACCAAGGGGTCTCTTCAGCGGTGCAGGCAGGCAAGGGGGGGGGGCTCCTCGGGGTAGCCACCACCTGGGCAAGGGAGAGGGCCTCCTGGGGGTCACTCCTGCACTGGAGTTCCGATCCTCCAGGTCCTGGGGGCTGCGGGTGCAGGGTCTTTTCCAGGCGTCGGGATCTTAGAGTCAGGCAGTCGCGGTCAGGGGGAGCCTCGGGATTCCCTCTGCAGGCGTCGCTGTGGGGGCTCAGGGGGGACAACTTTGGTTACTCACAGTCTTGGAGTCACCTGGGGGTCCTCCCTGTAGCGTTGTTTCTTCACCAGTCGAGTCGGGGTCGCCGGGTGCAGTGTTGCAAGTCTCACGCTTCTGGCGGGAATTGCAGGGGTCTTTAAAGTTGCTCCTCTGGAAACAAAGTTGCAGTCTTTGTTGAACAGGGCCGCTGTTCTCGGGAGTTTCTTGGTCCTTTTTAGAGCTGGGCAGTCCTCTGAGGATTCAGAGGTCGCTGGTCCTGGGGAAAGCGTCGCTGGAGCAGTTTTCTTCCGAAGGGGGGAGACAGGCCGGTAGAGCTGGGGCCAAGGCAGTTGGTGTCTCCGTCTTCTCTGCAGGGTTTTTCAGCTCAGCAGTCCTCTTCTTCTTTAGGTTGCAGGAATCTGAGTTCCTAGGTTCAGGGGAGCCCTTAAATACTAAATTTAAGGGTGTGTTTAGGTCAGGGGGGTTAGTAGCCAATGGCTACTAGCCCTGAGGGTGGGGACACCCTCTTTGTGCCTCCTCCCAAGGGGAGGGGGTCACATTCCTATCCATATTGGGGGAATCCTCCATCTGCAAGATGGAGGATTTCTAAAAGTTAGAGTCACCTCAGCTCAGGACACCTTAGGGGCTGTCCTGACTGGCCAGTGACTCCTCCTTGTTATTCTCATTATTTCCTCCGGCCTTGCCGCCAAAAGTGGTGCCGTGGCCGGAGGGGGCGGGCAACTCCACTAGCTGGACTGCCCTGTGGTGCTGGAACAAAGGGGGTGAGCCTTTGAGGCTCACCGCCAGGTGTTACAGCTCCTGCCTGGGGGAGGTGATAGCATCTCCACCCAGTACAGGCTTTGTTACTAGCCACAGAGTGACAAAGGCACTCTCCCCATGTGGCCAGCAACATGTCTCGAGTGTGGCAGGCTGCTAAAACCAGTCAGCCTACACGGGTAGTTGGTTAAGGTTTCAGGGGGCACCTCTAAGGTGCCCTCTGGGGTGTATTTTACGATAAAATGTACACTGGCATCAGTGTGCATTTATTGTGCTGAGAAGTTTGATACCAAACTTCCCAGTTTTCAGTGTAGCCATTATGGTGCTGTGGAGTCCGTGTTTGACAGATGCACTTACAATGTCTAAGGTTTTGCTTATACACTGTAGGGGCACAGTGCTCATGCACTGGTGCCCTCACCTATGGTATAGTGCACCCTGCTTTAGGGCTGTAAGGCCTGCTAGAGGGGTGGCTTATCTATACTGCATAGGCAGTGTGAGGTTGGCATGGCACCCTGAGGGGAGTGCCATGTCGACTTACTCGTTTTGTCCTCACCAGCACACACAAGCTGGCAAGCAGTGTGTCTGAGCTGAGTGAGGGGTCCCCAGGGTGGCATAAGATATGCTGCAGCCCTTAGAGACCTTCCCTGGTATCAGGGCCCCTGGTACCAGGGGAACCAGTTACAAGGGACTTACCTGGATGCCAGGGTGTGCCAATGGTGAAAACAAAAGTACAGGTTAGGGAAAGAACACTGGTGCTGGGGCCTGGTTAGCAGGCCTCAGCACACTTTCAATTCAAAACATAGCATCAGCAAAGGCAAAAAGTCAGGGGGTAACCATGCCAAGGAGGCATTTCCTTACAGTGTTTCTGTAGTTATATATTGCACGAACCTGGCCCAAGGGCAAAAGAGACCTTTACTTGAGCACCTGTTTTCATTACACAGTATAAATTTTATGTATTTATGTATTTATTTTTAATTTTTGAAAGCTCCAAGAGATTAAGGGCCTCATTTAGAGTTTGGCAGAGGGAGTTACTCTGTCACAAATATGATGGATATCCAGTCCACCATTTTACAATTCCATTATAGCCTATGGCACTTGTAATACAGCGGACTGGATATCTGTCATGTTTGTGATGGAGTAACCCCTCCACTAAACTCTAAATCAGGCCCTAAGTGATTCTCCCAGAACCACAAGATGTTGAGCTGATGGCAGGACTCAAACTTGCTTTCAAAGTTTGTCATAAAGTGCCCCGCACTTTTTGTCCCCCAATGCTGTTGTGTATGACTCTGTTAGTACACTGGAAGACTGCTACTCTGGACCCAGTGATTGCCTATTTACCTAAATAGATTGTCAGCATGGTGATTCCCTAATTTGCAAGACTTTACCCCCTTACAAGCCCCTCATAGATGATAACCAGGGAACTCAGCCACAGGTGGAAAAGGGGTCCTCAGGGCATGCAGGATGAGTTTTTGCCACCATAGGTGACCCACACAAATTGCTAGTGGTAGACCTGCCATTGCAGACTGTTAGAGCTGTGCAAACTGCTAGAGTTCAACTGTCCTGTCACCCACAGTGGCCCAATCTCATGCACTGCCTTACATATATGTCAGACAACCCTAAGGTAGCCTCTGCAACCCCGGACGCAGGGTGCATTATATTTATAATGCAGTAATATAAGAACAAGCTTATATGTTTCTATAGCGTCCTTTCCATTACGGTACACTATAAGCGCAGGCCGATACATAAGATAACATGGGACTTAAGCCCAGGCATATACGGGCTGATAGCTCCATTGTGGTATCGCCTAGATATGTTGAGTTTGGTGTCAAACAACTTGCTTTCTCTTACCCAATATTAATCTGGTGTTGAGTGACAGCTGGCATGCATCCAGCTGGCACACTAGAGGCTGCCCACCTGTTTGTCACCCTTCGTTTTGCTGTAGCCGGTCAGTCCACGCTTCTTCCTAGTGCTTGCTGCCACCAAGACATGTTTATGAATTCTTGCCAAGTAGCCTGGGTGCTCCTAGGAATCAGAAACAAAGGCTGGGGCAGGAAGGAGTTTACACCACCCCTGATAGCCATCGGTGCTGTTCCCCAGTGGAGGAAACAGCCCTGCCCCTAGGTACATTTGCTTGTGGTCAGATGGGAAATTATCTATGCAGATCATTGCACACCCCCAGCAGGCTGACCACATCTCTAGGGTGAGCAGCCCTGGCTGTGCACTAAATTTAGATTTCTGCCATCTTAGGAGTGGCAGAATAGACTGTTCTTGGTAGCTAAAGGTGACCTGTCCTACCAGATGTGGTCACCCCGGAGGAGAATTAGCTGATTAATGGACACCCCTAACACTAGAACCTTGGTACTGACTGACCAACTTCGAAGGAGGATGAGGAGGAGCTCTGCATCACTGACAAACAGACTCTGCCCACTTCACCAAGGCAAAAGAGGGACACTCTGGCCCAGAGGCTACAGACTGAGAACTGTGTGATTGAGTCTCATCTTTGGCTGAAACTCATCACTCCAGACCAGAAGGACCTCCGAGGAAGCTAGAAGCACCCTTAGATTCCTGTGGACTGGTGGCACTAGTCCCCTGCAAACTACAGGTAAAAAGATACACTGGAACCAAAGAATCACCGGCCATCAGGCTCACCGAAGGATCGCATTAATCTAGTTGGTGAAGTGCATTGTGGGAGTCATAGTCTGGTCTTCCACAAAGTTTCAGGCCGCTACCATACTCACCTGGACCTCCAGATGTTTCTAAAGCTTTTCACTGTCCTTACCGCTACCAAGAATTGTTGGTCACCAGTCCAGTAACCGAACTCCACAGTGCAGCAGGATAACACTTCCCAGCACTTGTGACCACGTCAACAATGACCCCACAGCTGAGAATTTGATTTTCCTTTGTTGCAACACTTTGTACATAGTAAACTCAGCTCCAGCGAGAGTTCCGTTCAGCACTACGGGCAGCCAGGACAATTCTGCACCCAGACCCTACAGACCAGGTAGAAGTGAATTGACAGCTGTGGCCTAGTCACTGGACCTACACAACTTTAACTCTGCAAGGACCCACAGCTTGACCTTCAAGTGGTCATTTTTCACCACTGGCTCCCTGCCATTGACTTCAACGTGAGTCCTGTTCAGCACCTCAGAGAGTGAGGACAACTCTGCACCCAGGCGCCATGGTCCAGGTAAAACTGCACTGTCTGTTGTGATCTGGTCCTAGGGACTGCATAACCTTAACCCTGTTTTCTAAGTACGTTATTGCAATCAGTGATATTTCTCCCATAGACTTCAATGTAACATTTAATGCCAGTTCTGTTGAGTTTTAATATTGCTTCTAAATCTTTAACTCCAGTTATGCTTATTCAATTCTATTCATTTTGGTGTCTAAATTGAGATAAAAATAGGTTCTATTTTTATGAATTAGTTTTGAACTTCTTTTAAGCTGTGCCAATTACCTATTGTCCATGTTGATGCTGTGAAATGCTTAGCACATGTTTCTTTTTTTTGGAGTCCTCATATGTAGCAAAAGACAGACAAGAGGCCACAGCATAGCCCAGCCTTAGTCATTGCTCTGGTGCTCCAGTGACACTAAAGGAACAAACGGCCCCCATCAGCCTTAGGGGAGGGGGCAGAACTAGTCTGCACCAATCCTCCTGGCAGTTCGATCTTAAGACTTAATCGTTGGACTCTTACCAGAATCAGATCTCAAGAGTTAAATCGGGTGGAATCTAATTAATTCACACTATACTGATGCCTGGAGGAGATGGTTCTAAGAAAGCCAGAAAGGGTTCCCACATGCTAAGGCACCTATCTGAAACTTTACTACAATCTAAGTCAGAGATTTTCTTAGCTGCCAACAGCCAATCCCTGTGGGTAGGGGGGGAAGCTAGAGATCCTCTTAATGCATATTTCCCGCCGGGCCATCAAAACCAAATAAAAAAGGAGATGCCTCAGAGGTCTCTCCAATCTGTTGAGCAAGCTCCTCTCGGCAGCCTCATATAGCCCAAATACAACCACTGGTAGAGTTATCTCATTACGCCTATTTATAATAGACAAAATCGGCTTGCCCACTTGTTCCCAAAAAATATGTATCCCTGGGCACTGCCACCAAAGATGAATATCATCAGCTCCCTCTAGATCACACTTCGGGCAGTTGCTCTTTTCCTGGATAGCTATTTTAGGAAACTTTTTGGGGGTCCGGTATGCCCGGTATACAGTAAACAAGTGGTTCCGCCACAAGGGAGCAGGTCTAACCACAGACAAAAGAATCTTCATAGAGGCCCGCCAGTAATAAAGAACATCTAGGGCAGGAAAAACGAGATCCCATCCCTCTGTAGAGGGGGGAGAATATGCATCTTGAGCTTGTATGAGTACCCAGTACCACTTTGAGACCTCTTTTTTTTGGCTCTGTTGACCAGTGACTTCCCTCTCCCAAGCCGTGGAACACCCGGCCTCTGGTTCCCCATGCACCCAGCCTTTAATCTGCACATATTTATATCTGGGCAATTTAGCATTATTTGCCTCAGATAGAGATTACCAGGAACTAACGGAACCCCCACTAACTAGCTGTCCCCAATGCATGATTCCTCCCTCTGTCAGTGGCTTAGCTAATACATCCTGGAGACATATCGGGGTACCGGGAGAGTTCCAGATTGGGGCCAACTCACTATAATACGGAATGCCCAATCTCATTCTTATTGTATAACAGATGCTGCAAGCATTATAGAGAACTTTTAGCCTAACTTTTTTGTAGTATTTGGGGTGGCCAAATTTATAAAGAAACTGTGTACCCTGGACCCGGAAACACCCTGTCAGTGCCTGAAGTAGAGGGGCTAAGTGTTCCTTAGAGAGGAGTGATATGATATTTTTCAGTTGGAATGCCCAATAGTAAAGCTGAAAATACGGAAGTGCAATTCCTCCATCTAGCTTTTTCTTCCTCAATTTTTTCCAAGCTATTCTATAGTTTTTATCAGACCAGATAAAACTAACTAGTTCCCCCTGCAGTTTTCGTAGCCATTCAGTTTTAAAAGATAGTGGGATAGCATTAAAGATAAATGAGAATTTTGGCAGTACCACCATTTTTATTAGATTTGTTCTGCCTAAGATAGAAAGATGTAAATGTGACCATTGAACGAGTAGCTTCTTAGTTTCCCTAAGGCGCTGCACAAAATTCACTTGGGCCATCTCTGCCAGGTTCTTGACCACTTTAACCCCTAAATATTGAATTTCAACTTTTTCTAATGGGTTACCCTGAGGGCCATTCCAAGTCATTAGTTTGGATTTATCTATATTAATTGAATATCCAGAGATCCCTCCAAAGCTAGCAATAATTTCCCAGAGTGCCGGGAAAGCACATTGGGGGTTCTGTGTATATATCAGGAGGTCATCTGCATAAAGGGCTTACTTCAGGACCCAATTATGGTACTGAAAATGTGTAATTCTCTGATCTGCACTGATTTTCCTAGCCAGCGGTTCAATATAAAGATTAAAGAGAAGAGGAGCAAGAGGACAGCCCTGTTGAGTGGCCTGTTCAGTCTTAACCTGTAAACATAGAATGTCGTTAACCAGAACCCGACCAGAGGGAACCTTATAAATAGCTTTAATTGCATTTAGAAAGTTATCTCCCAAATTGTTGCGGTCCATTACCGCCTGTAGAAAGTGCCAACTCACTCTATCGAATGCCTTGGAAGTGCCAATTGTTAATATAGTAAGAGGCATTTTCATAGTAGTTGCCAAATCGATTGCAGCAACTAAGTCATGAGTCAAGTCTCCTAAATATCGATTTCTCATGAATCCTTTCTGATTAATATGCACTAAGTCGCGAATCACCTTCTCCAGCCTCCTAGCAAGTATTTGGGCAAAACTTTTATAATCATTATTGAGCAATGAAATGGGTCTATAAGACTCACATCTTCTCGCGTCTTTCTGGGGCTTTAATATTAAGGTTATGGTAGCTTCATTCCAACAGGGCGGAACCAGAAGGGAATCTAAAAAGATTGAATTCATCAACTGCATCAGAACTGGTGCAAGCTCTTCTCTCAAGAGTTTATATACATCTGCCGGTATCCCATCTGGACCAGGTGCCTTCCCATTTTTCAGGCCAGCAATAACACTATCTACCACACTAAGGAGAAAGCATTGATTAAGGCTCAAATTCTTAGCTGGTTCTAATCTAGGGAGTGTATCCCCCTTTAGCCAATTTTCAATTGCCTCCGCTGAGGTCTCCAAGTCATCTCTGAATAGTGTAGACAAATTCTCCTGTGATATTGTAATCTTCTGAGTAGGTTCTGCCCATTTCAGCTAGTATTGTTCCTTTAATCTTATTCCTGACCTTGTCGGACCTCGTCTTCCAGGCTAATAACTTGCCACAGCCTTCGCCATACTCAAAATGCACCAGTTTACTAGTTTTCCATTTGCTCTTCACAATTGATTCTAAAAGACCTCGAGTGAATGTTGCACTTCTTGGATTGGGTGCTGTAAATCTGTGTGCATTGTTGCATCCTAGGAGGATTGACTTTTGGTTTGCAGAGTACGGAGTTTATCCTCAAGAGACTGTATTCTGGTTCTCTTAGCTCTGAAAGCAGCATAGCTAATCAATTTTCTGCGAAGAAAAGCCTTAAACGCTTCCCAGACCATGGCTATTGGCGCAGAAGCCAAATTAATCTCAAATAATTCCTTAGAGTCCCTTTTCAACTTTAAAACGATCTCTTCTTCCCCCAAAAGAGAATGATCCAGTGTCCATCTAGTGCATGTATGAGAGTCAGCAAAGTTTATAACCAGCTGGACAGCTGAATGGTCTGAGAGATGACTAGGCTGGTGGGAAATTCCCATTAAATTATTTCGAAGTTTTGCATCTATCAGAAAAAAGTAAATTCTGGAAGCATGCCCAAGTTTCTTAATCTGAAAAGTGAATTCCTTAATCTGACCCATCCTGTTGCGCCAAGGGTCAATCAGACCAAAATTTTCCATTATGTTATGCAGGCAGGCTCTCATATTAGGTGTACTGACGGTCGGTCTGGGGATAGACCTATCTAAGGAGGGATTAAGCGAAACATTAAAGTCCCCGCTGACTATTATCAAGTTCTGAGCTCTTCCAATCAGTTGCTCATTTAGATCTCTGAGGGGGCCCAAGTCGTCCGTGTTGAGGCCATAATAGAAAACCAGGCTGTGTTGAACTCCTCCTAACTTGATATTTGCCAAGACTTCGAACTGTACTCTTTACAATAATTGCTACCCCTTCCACGTTGCAGGATTGGTTAGTACAAGCAGAGTGGGTGATCCACTTTTGTGACTTAAGAATACTCATCCACTCCTCATGTCTTAGATGAGTCTCCTGCAGGAGAATAATCTGGCTGTCAGATAGTGTTAGGAACTCCAGAATTCTCCTCCTTCTGCTGCTCACTCTAGGGCCGTTTGCATTCCAAGTCAGAATTTTAAGTTTAAAAGTATCGCCGGGTCCCAGCCTTATGTCTTTATCCAAATGGAGAACTCTTGTCTAACCCCAACAGTGGTACAACCGTGCGAGATCTCAATTTTTAAAAAATGTCCCCATCTGCTCCCCACCCAGTGTGACTTTAGTTGAGTTGTTAAAACACATGACACACTACCCTTCCCAATACTCTCCCTGGGGAACTCTCCTTAAAACCATATTGGGTGGCTCATACTACCATGTTTCTCTAACTAAAGCCTGACTGCTCTTTGCCACACTACCAGGAATGAGCAAGGGTTTACTAGTGTGAATCCAAGAACCATCTTTGGGGTATTGTAAGAGGGTATTGTGATAGTGGTAAGGGCTAACCCCCACTCCCCATAATATTCCACTTTCTACACAGTTCCAAAGTTGGCAGCTGAGGTCGTTAGGACACATGGGAAGGATTTAGAAGATGTTGTGTCTCCCTTTAGGTCAGGGCTAGGTTCTGCTCTCCGCAATAGCCCTACATAGGGAGCGGCTCCCAAGCTGCCTTCTGAAGTCCATGTCCATGCTATGGAGCCTAGGCTGAGAGGGTGACTGTAGCTGTGGCAATGCAGTGCCACTGAAATGTTCAGTGCCATGCTTCATCACATGAAGCATCCAGAGCCCTGGACCCTGTTCAGGCCTGGGGAAACTGGCAGGCAGAGAACAAGGGTCACTAGGGTTGAGCATTTGTATGAATTTAAGAGAAATGTGTGTCAAATATCTATGAAATATAAAAACAATGCCCAACCCTTTTGAACATATAAATAGCTTCACTGTCCCTTCTGGGAGTTTACAAACATACGGCCTCATTCCTACTTTGGTGGGCGGCGACCGCGGGAACCGCCACTTGGGCGCTCCGCGGTCAAAAGACCGCGGAGGCCAATCTGACTTTCCCGCTGGGCCGGCGGGTGCCCGCCAAGGGAGCTCCCGCTGGCCCAGCGGGAAAGGCCCTGCAACATTGAAGCCGGCTCCGAATGGAGCCGGCGGTGTTGCAGGGGTGCGACGGGTGCAGTTGCACCCGTCGCAATTTTCACTGTCTGCAATGCAGACAGTGAAAATCTTGCTGGGGCCCTGTTAGGGGGCCCCTGCACTGCCCATGCCAGTGGCATGGGCAGTGCAGGGGCCCCCAGGGGCCCCACGACACCCGTTCCAGCCACCACCAGAAACAGGCTGGCGGGATGGGGGTCGGAATCCCCATGGCGGCGCTGCTTGCCGCGCCGCCAAGGAGGATTCTCCCAGCCGGGGGTAATCCGCTGGGAAACCGCCGGACCCGGCTGGGTGACAGCGGCTTTACAGCCGCGGTCGGAATGCCATATGAAGCACCTCCAGCCTGTTGGCGGTGCTTCCGGCGACCTCCACCCTGTAGGTCATAGACCGCCAGGGTTGGAATGAGGCCCATAATGCCTATTTGAAATTCTTATGACTGAACTAAATCGCCCTATATGGTTGACCCTAATTATACAGAATCTTTCCTTTAATTGCTGAAGTCACTCGTCTGATTTCTGGGATGGTGCACATTTTTACTAATTATAATTATATTTAAAAAATGGAAATCTAGATTAATGCCTCAGCTTTAAGCCTAATAACCATGCAATATCCCTTCTGTGCAGACCATCACCGAAACTCTGAAGAACTAACAACACCGGCAATTAAAACGTTGAATTAGTCTTACTTTCTGCAACTTCGAATGCTGCCTCTGCACAGCTGCATTCTAATACAGGAAGGAAGTAGGAGTATAGTTGGTGTGTCGAGGTTTGACAACCAGAAGTGGTTATGAAGGAGAAGAGGGGAGACCCTGGTTGCAGGTAGTCTTCCAGGAATGAAGAATGATGGGCCAGCATAGGATATAGAGAGGCAGTATGATGTGGAAAGTGGAAATGGGCAACTGGCGAGGAGTCCTGGAACTGAGAAGGCAGTATCATGGGGCTATAAATGGAACAGGCGGCCTGGCGTTTGAGAGGTGGAGGCAGCATGATGGGTGTGTGACTCCTCTGCAAAAGACTGAAAATTAAACAACACTAAAGAAGTTTATCGATTGAAAGATTGCCCTGGAATGCAGAATTCACATTTTAAGGCATTACTTTCCGTTATTGGAACTATTTGGACAAAACTGGAAATCTTAAATTTATCTTAATCTATTGCTCTTGAGGACATGACTTTGCTGTAATTTATCAACAATGATAAATATTTTCTTTACTTTCCAGGTGAATTTACATTTGGAGATACTTGTAATGGACATTTTCTACGTTGTCTACAAGGAATGCTTGCTTCAAGTACAGTTCTTACATGGAAAATGAAAGTACACTATCACTCATTGGTTAATCTGGGAAGGTGGTCGGGCATAGATACCAAAGGAGGAATTCCTCTGATGATACCAAAAGAGGGTTTGAGTTGATTTGTGTCCAAGTGATATGAGTACTTTTTTTTCCTTTAATGTGGTTCAACACTAAGCTGTTATGTTAGGTTGGAAGCTTGTTATATGAATTTTTACAGGGGTAGCCCCTCCATAAGGGTGGAGGAGCATCACCCCCTCCCCCGCCAGCAGCGGCAGCTGCTAACCTTTTCCCCCAAAACTCTTATAAACTATGTTTATTATAGTTTTTGGGGAAAAGGGGCAGGGCCATGCGGTGACGAGCAGTGAGGGGGAGTGCTTAGCACTCCCCCTCACTGCGCATGCATGTTTGGCAGGCTGTTTTGGGCCATCCAAACACACATACGCAGAACGGTCTCTCCAGTCCAGCAACACAGTTGCTGGGCTGTAGAGAGCCTGCACAGGTTCTTAGTCTGCCTGGGAGCACCCTGGCTGGGTGCTCCCAGCCAATCCTGACACTGCTCTGAGCAGGGCAGGCTGAGAGCCTGTGCTGGAGGAGATGGAAGAGCAGAGGAACTGAGCGTCATGTCACGGGAGCGGAGGTAAGTGTTTTTAATGTGTGGTGTCATTGCCCCCTCCCCCCATGAGAGCCGCCCCGCCCCTTCGGCAACCCGTGAGCCACCACTTTATTTTTATGACTGAAATTCTGCCATCAATTTGATCACATTGTGCCACACGGATTACTACTGTCTCACCTCAGTTTTAAGGATTCCATTGCAGACCGCAATCTGCTCTTTAGTGCTAATTGTGTGTTGTAATGTGTAGCAGAGGTGTGAGGATATTTGAAGTATTATTGTTGATAATTAGATGCAGTTTAAGTTTGTTGGGTGGGTCCAGAAGCCCAGCCAAGATGCACACGTGTTAAGTAGGATATCAGGGGTGTGCGTTGGCAGGCATGTTTGAATGTGTATGATTTATTTGGAAGTATTGGGTGGTGCTGTAGAGTACTGATATCCATCTACTGGACTGTGTTGGATGGGTGTTGTGAGTTCTGATTAAATGTTTACTGTAGGCTAATGGAATATGGTGATAGCATGGGTGTGCTCATGGTTGATAAACAACTAGTCATGCAGGTGGCTCCCAGGAGACAGCATGGCTCATTGTGCTCCTCCCTCTCCATAACAAATTTAAAAGCAGAGAGAGCATAAGCACTGATATTCTGGTTAGCAGAGCCTCAGTGACACAGTTAGCCACTACACAGGCGTACACATTAGGACATAAATTATGAGCACTGGGGTCCTGACCAGCAGGATCCCAGTGAGACAGGCAAAACCATACTGTGAAAAATGGGGGTAACATTCCAAGGAAGATGGCACTTACCTACAATGTTTACTACAGGCTAATGGAATAAATAGTAGCCTATGTACTGGGGCGGCCGGATATTTCCGAGGCTCCAGAGGGTCTAACCAGCTCTGATAAATGTTGGGCTAAGGAGAATTTCTCCAAAATCTTGGGGGCTAAGAGGAAGGAGGAGGAATTAAGGAATCGACCAGTAAGGGATTTTGTAATGCTAAAGATTGGGTGGGTCCTGAGGCGTATCTCTTGGAGATAAGAAATGTAACGGAAAGGACTCTTATCTCACGATAATATATAGGGGTTATTAGAAGCAATCTGTGTTTTCCACTAGGTCCGTTTGATGAAAAATCAATGCCCTTGTGACGGAGTGTCTCTGCAGACTTAAATTCATTTTACTGTGTTCTGTGGTTTTCATGCCCCCTTTAGGCAACGCTATTTATTCCCTCTACTGAGGACTAGGGGTTTTGTGCAATGTCGCCCAGCCTTCCTGTGGCTGCGTATGGCTTCTGATGCGCTGGTGTGGCGGGTGGGGTCTTTTCTTAAGGGAGCTATAACCTGGTGAACAATATAGAGTATTTTTAAATGAGCCTAAATCTGTAATCTTATCGAAATATTATCTTTTAATGAAATCTGGAACGTAATTTTTTATATGTGTACAATGGTTAGTAGGACATGAGGTGATATACAAATTGGTCTAATGAACTTTCATTTTAATCTCTGTACTTAAGTATTTATTGGATGGAATAGGTGTATTTTTGACAATGATTTTTGAAAGTGCTACGTTTTGTGTTGTTAATTTATATGCATGGTTGATAATTTTCATACCTAATAAAGTATTGTTGATTAGTTGTTTAATCTTTTGGATGTCCCAGCAGTTGCAATATGGCATGAGGCCACTCATTTCTTTTTTGCACATCACTGCTCCAAGATTGGAGATCACCATTTTTAAAGCTAATTAAAACAAGCATTGACAAAGCCAATAAGTCTCACCTTCCTTATCTTTGGGCTCTGCCAATGATTTTTAGAAATGCTATACAGCATCCCCCGTTTGTGCAGCATGGCTAACGTTCATGCAATTTTGTGTAACTGCATAAGTTTCGCTGAAATTATGCATTTACGTCAAACCATATTACATGAATTTTGCACACCCTAACTTTTTGCCTTTGCTGATGCTAAGTTTTGATTGAAAGTGTGCTGGGACACTGCTAACCAGGCCCCAGCACCAGTGTTCTTTCCCTAAACTGTACCTTTGTCTCCACAATTGGCACAACCCTAGCACTCAGGTAAGTCCCTTGTAACTGGTACCCCTCGTACCAAGGGCCCTGATGCCAGGGAAGGTCTGTAAGGGCTGCAGCATGTCTTATGCCACCCTGGGGACCCCTCACTCAGCACGTGCACACTGCCTCACAGTTTGTGTGTGCTGGTGGGGAGAAAAAGACTAAGTCGACATAGCACTCCCCTCAGAGTGCCATGCCAACCTCACACTGCCTGTGGCATAGGTAAGTCACCCCTCTAGCAGGCCCTACAGCCCTAAGGCAGATTGCACTCTACCACAGGTAAGGACATATGTGCATGAGCACAGTGGCCCTACAGTCTCTAAGCAAAACCATAGACATTGTAAGTGCAGGGTAGCCATAAGAGTATATCATCTGGAAGTTTGTCAAACACGAACTCCACAGTTCCATAATGGCTACACTGAAATCTGGGAAGTTTGGTATCAAACTTCTCAGCACAATAAATGCACGCTGATGCCAGTGTGCAATTTATTGTAACATACACCCAGAGGGCATCTTAGAGATGCCCCCTGAATACCAATCCGACTTCTAGTATAGGTTGACCAGTTTCTGCCAGCCTGCCACACACCAGACATGTTGCTGGCCACATGGGGAGAGTGCCTTTGTCACTCTGTGGCCAGGAACAAAGCCTGTACTGGGTGGAGGTGCTTCTCACATCCCCCTGCAGGAACTGTAACACCTGGCGGTGGGCCTTAAAGGCTCACCCCTTTTGTTACAGCGCCCCAGGGCATCCCAGCTAGTGGAGCTGCCGCCCCTCCGGCCACTGCCCCCACTTTTGGCGGCAAGGCTGGAGGAGATAATGAGAAAAACAAGGAGGAGTCCCCCACCAGTCAGGACAGCCGCTAAGGTGTCCTGAGCTGGGGTGACCCCTACCTTTAGAAATCCTCCATCTTAAGTTTGGAGGATTCCCCCAATAGGATTATGGATGAGCCCCCCCTCCCCACAGGGAGGAGGCACAAAGAGGGAGTAGCCACCCTCAAGGACAGTAGACACTGGCTACTGCCCTCCCAGACCTAAACACACCCCTAAATTCAGTATTTAGGTGCTCCCCAGATCCCAGGAAATCAGATTCCTTCAACCTGAAGAAAGAAAAAGGACTGCTGACCTACAAGTCTGCAGAAAGGAGGAAGACGACAACTTATTTGGCCCCAGCCCTACCAGCATGTCTCCAACTTCGAAAACCTGCAACCAGCGACGCATCCGACAGGGACCAGCGACCTCTGAAGCCTCAGAGAACTGCCCTGGACTAAAGGACCAAGAAACTCCTGTGAACAGCGGCCCTGTTCAAAATCAGCTACTTCTTTGTAACAAAGAGGCAACTTTCCAAGGCTGCACGTTTCCTGCCGGAAGAGTGAGACTTCTCACTCTGCACCCGACGCCCCCAGCTCGAGATTCAGAGGACCATCACCTCAGGGAGGACTCCCCGGTGACTGCGAGCCCATGAGTAACTAGAGACGACCCCACTGAGCTCCCTCAGCGATGCCTGCAGAGAGAGCCTGTTATAAGGGACCCGACGCCTGGAACCAACACTGCACCCGCAGCCCCCAGGACCTGAAGGAACCGAACTTCAGTGCAGGAGTAACCCCCAGGTGACCCTCTGCCTAGCCCAGGTGGTGGCTGTCCCAAGAAGCCCCCCCCGTGCCTGCCTGCACCGCTAGAGGGACCCCCGGGTCCCCCATTGTTTCCTATCTAAAACCCGACGCCTGCTTTGCACACTGCATCCGGCCGCCCCTGTGCCGCTGAGGGTGTGTTTTGTGTGCCCCAGTGCTCTACAAAACCCCCTAGGGCTGCCCCCGAGGACGCAGGTACATACCTGCTGGCAGACTGGACCTGGAGCACCCCTGTTCTCCACAGGCACCTATGTATTTTGGGCACCTCTTTGACCTCTGCACCTGACCGGCCCTGAGCTGATGGTGTGGTAACTTTGGGGTTGCCTTGAACCCCCAACGGTGGGCTGCCTACACCCCAGAACTGAGACTTGTAAGTGTTTTACTTACCTCCTAATCTAACCTTTACTTACTTCCCCCAGGAGCTGTTGATATTTGCACTGTGTCCACTTTGAAAATAGCTTATTGCCATTTTTACAAAGACTGTATATGATATTGTTTTATTCAAAGTTCCTAAAGTATCTAAGTGAAGTACCTTGCATTTAAAGTGTTTAATGTAAATCTTGAACCTGTGGTTCTTAACATAAACTAAGAAAATATATTTTTCAATATAAAAACCTATCGGCCTGGAGCATGTCCTTGAGTGTGTGTTCCTCATTTATTGCCTGTGTGTGTACAACAATTGCTTAACACTACCCTTTGATAAGTCTACTGCTCGACCACACTACCACAAAATAGAGCATTAGAATTATCTAATTTTGCCACTATCGTACCTCTAATGGGAACCCTTGGACTCTGTGCACGCTATTTCTTACTTTGAAATAGTATATACAGAGCCAACTTCCTACAACATGCCAATAGATTAGAGCACCAGGTTTGTCATCTGTCATTGGCCAAGTTAAATGAGTCTAGCTAGTCTACTGGCATCGACACGTTTCGATGGTCTTTAAAAAAAAAATCACCACCTTTCTCAGGACAAATATATGTTCTACCACTCCATTAGTTCATGTCTATTTCCAAAATACATCTGTCATAAATCAATCACATTTGGATCCAGAGAGGATGTTGAACTTCTCCGATTTCAGCACTAGACTCTCCTTTTAATTCCTCTGGTGCATTGAATTCAGATCCTTTGTTAGGGCTGAGAAATGTGCCCCCAATTTGGGTTACAATACCAAGTCTTTTTCCGGAGTGTGAAGTGTTCTTAGTGTGGATTTTGATGTGTTTGTTTTGTGGTGGGCACTAGTGTGAGTTAGTGGGTATTTTAGTGACAGTGAATTTTGCCTCACTTCTTTTTTGGTGGCATTTGTGTGGGGGCCATTTATTGTTGTGGTTTTCGTTGAT
The DNA here is from genome assembly GCF_031143425.1 of Pleurodeles waltl. Lineage (NCBI taxonomy): Eukaryota > Metazoa > Chordata > Amphibia > Caudata > Salamandridae > Pleurodeles > Pleurodeles waltl. Next base: position 658,960,616 of record NC_090446.1, on the reverse strand, counting down.
TATCAATAAAACCGTTTAAATTAGGTTAAAACATTTTTATTTATTTTTTTGCGTTCCTTTATTGTGACCACTCATGGGGGGGAGGGGTGTGTGTGTGTGTGTGTGTTTTTCCCTCCAAGGGTTTTTTATTCTTATATCATTGCGATTTGGTGCCCTGTCCCCTTGGCGGATTGTGGGACCCTCTTCTTTCATTTGTTTTAGGCTGTGCAACTTGAGTTTGTCCATTCCCCTGTCCAAACCTTATTTATAATATCCTTCTGAGTGCTCCCTTTCTGTAAACATGTGGTGACAGAGTACAGTGGTGTTGGTTAGAACAGAGTGGCCTAGACTGCAGTGGTGCAGAGTAGAGTGGTAAACAGTGCAGTGGCATACAGTGTTTTGGTGCAGAGAAGAGTACAGTGGCATGGCATAACGTGCATTGGCGCAGGTGTAGATTGCAGTAGTACTGAGTACAGTGCAGGGGTGTAGAGTGCAGTGACAGAGCAGAATGGTGCAGAGTAGTGTGGTATAGAGTGCATTGGTGTAGAGTAAAGTGGAGTTGAATAGAGTGGTGTAGAGTGCAGTGGCGTGAAAGGCAGTCACCTACAATAGAGTGGTGTGGCATAAAGTGCAATGGTGTATAGTATAGTGGTGTAGAGTAGAGTGTTGTAGATTTCAGTGGCATAAATTGCAATGTTTCAAACTGCAGTGGCGTAGAGTGGTGCAGAATAGAATGGCATAGACTGCAATTTGGGAGAGTGTAGTGGCTAGAGTAGAATAGTGTAGAGAAGGGTGCAGTGGCATAGGTTTTAGTAGTGCAGAGTAAAGTGTCATAGAATGCAGAGGCATAATGTGTAGTGGCATGGAGTGGTGCAGAGTAGAGTGGCATAGAGTGCAGTGGCCTAGAGTAGAGTGGAGCTGAGTAGAGTACAAAGGCGTAGAGTGCAGTAGTGCAGAGTGGAGTGCAGTGGCATAGACTTCAGTGGTGTAGAATGCAGTGGTGCAGAGTAGTGTCATGCAGAGTGGAGTGGAACAGAGTAGAGTGGTTCAGAGTGCAGAGGCATTGAGTGGTGTAGAGTACAGTGGCACAGAGTGCAGTGGTGTAGAGCGCACCCACCTAGAGTAGAATGATAGTGCATAAAGTGTAGTGCCATATAGTATAGTTGTGTAGAAGGTTGAAGAGTGCAATGGCATAAATTGCAATGTCATAAAGTGTAGTGGTGCAGAGTACTGCAGAGATGAGCGGCGTAGAGTGCAGTGGCATAAAGGTTTGTAGCCTAGATTAGAGTGGTGTAGAGTAGAGGGGAGTGGTATAGAGTGTAGTGGCATAGGGTAGAGTGGTTAGGAGAAAGGTGTCTTAGAGTGAAATGGCATGACATGCAATGGCATGAAGTGTACTGGCAGGGAGTGGTGCAGACTGAAGTGGTATTGAGTGCAGTGGTTTAGAGTGCATTGGTCTAGAGTAAACTGGTGCAGAGTAGAGTAGAGAGGTGTAGAGTGCAATGGTGTGGAAGAGAGTCCAATGACACATCTTGTAGTGGTGTAGAGTGCACAGGTTCAGAGTAGAATGGCACAGGTCAGAGTGGTGCAGTGCAGAGTGGCATAAAGTGCAGTAGTGCAAAGTGGTGTAGAGCAGAGTGGCATAGAGTGCAGTGGTGTAGTGACCTAGAGAATAGTGATGTTGCATAAAGTAAAGTAGCATAGAGTGCAATGGCATAGAGTAGATTGGTGCAGAGTAGAGTGATGAAAAGTGCAGTTACATAAAGTGCAGCAGTGTAAAGTGGAGTGGGATGAAGTAGAGAGGTACAGAGTAGAGTGTTGCAGAGTGCAGAGGTGTAGAGTGGCATATAGTGCAGTGGCACAGATGGCATGGAGTGCAGTGGTGTAGAGTGGAGTGGCATAGAGAGTAGTGGTGCAGAGAAGGGCAGAGTGTCATAGAGTGTAGTGGCATAGACTGGAGTGGCGCAGCGTGGAGGAAAGTGGTGTAGAATGGAGTGGCATAAGGACATGGTAGATAATGGGAGGAAAAAGAAACAACATAGAAGGGTTATGGGTGGGACAGAATAAAAGCTATTTGGACCAGGATAAGGGAGATGGACTGAAAACACACTCATATGAAGTACTTGAACATAAAGAAAAGTAGCTCCAACAGCGGAAACAGTGGAGGGCCATAAACAAGAAGAGGACATAACAGCGGCCTGGCATGACAAATGGAGTTGATGGAAACTAGAGCAACATTGAAGCCATCAAATGATAAGGTATTGGTGGGCTATAAGTCCACTGTATGTAAACATGTCTTGCAGAGGGAGTGCGTGCACTGTCTAGGCGAAACATAACTAGAGGTCTGAGTACTGTGAGCTCAAGGAAACTAAAGATTTTAGACACTACAAATGTTACCGCAACAAGAATGCCCACATTCACTGGATTGGATTTCAAGTGGTAATGTGTACCTGCTTTAAGGCACCGTCTAAAGCATCAAAAGGAAAAAACAATTAAAATCAGTTAATGGAATGAATAGAAAAGGCCCACTCAATAACTGAATTATAGATCAACAGAAGATTAAAGGGTTTTATCACAAAATCAGCAAGAGAGCAGTACAGGATTTATGCCACGAAGGCACTCAAAGTAAAATTATACAGCATAAAAAATAAGAAATTATTCTAAGTCACAAGTGGGCCGAAAAATTGAGAAAGACACGGACAACATCTCTAGTAGAATATGAAAGTCTTCTGGCTCACTCCCAAAGTTGAGGATTTTTCTAAAATATTTTTGCATATAATGTTACAGAATCTGCAAACTGACTATAGTGTGAATAAATGTAATATTTACTCAGTAAATCATAGCACATGAAAAATAAATGTCACATTACTTTAATACTCAAGCACTATCCCACTACATGAATAATCATTAAGCAACATCTATGCTAAGGTCATCCAGACATGCTAGAACAAATCTACATACATGAACAATAATGTGTTGCATGAATGGTTGGGCACAGTAAATCAGAGGAAGGACCTTGGTAATGTATCAGGTTGTGATTGAAAGTTCAAGAGCAGAACAACAATAACAGTGGAACCAGTGCATCTTAGCCTGACTGTGTGTTGCTGATTTTGCAAACAGAGAAGGTGGGCATGGGGGAAAGAAACATAAGTGATAGTGTGACTTCTATATCGGACGAGATGTTGTTTATGTTTAAACTAGGGCCTAGTTAAAACATTAAAGAACACACTTCTGCACATCATAGAGAATTAGCTTCAAGAGCAACAGTACTATATCACTGTGCACATGTAAAACAAGGGTAGAAAATGTAATCTCTACATTGTTAACGAAGCACAAAAATGTAAACACATACAAATGTGCAAAAGAACACACCAGTGTATTATATCACTTCTGATTATAATGGCACTGTTCAGTGTTCAATGTCAGCTTACCATTCCCACACTCTGCAGTGGTCTTTATATTCGTGGGCAAACGTTGAGCACTTCGAAAGAAGGTGAGTGAAGCCTAGATCAGCGAAAGAAGGTGAGATATGCCCAGATCAGTGTGTAATGTCGCACAGACCTTCGATTTAACCAATAACTTTGTGGCAAGGCAAACACACACTACACCATCTGTGTAGTAAACCAAAATAAGACCTAAGTCAGAGAGACTTTTCTCTAAAGGTCTCAAGCCAACCACAGATCCTATTTGAACCGCAGAAAACATATGATTTTCCAACAGATAGTCTTACCTGTGTACAAGTGTCACTTTACCAAAGAAACTTCCAGGTGGAATGAACGGACTGAAGGGATGCATTGTGATGGTAATATCTGGTATTCCACCTTTAAAAAAATTGTTAGTAACTATGGTTCGGTAGGAGAATGGAACTGTAATCGCACTTGAAAGTAGGGGCCTCCAGCCACCTTACACAAAAAGGCTTAGCGGCTCACTCTGAACTCAGTCATAACTGCTAGTATCTACTCGTCCATTTTCCTGGATGCAGCCTTCTGCTGAGATATTTCTCCTTTCTGACAGAACCAATCCCCTACCTGAAGCACAAAGGTCCCCCAAGGTGGCCCCCATTACTCAGGAGCCATCAAGGAATTACTGACGCCCTTCCTGTAACATGCCACGTAAATCCCAAGAGACAAAATAAAAACTGGACATAATCAACTGCCATGTCCATGGTGGGAGGGCGGGATTCAGGACTGCATCACGGAAGACCAGGACTCAAAGTAATGAAGATTGCTGGTAAGTAACCGGGGCATTATCAATTGCCACAGTAAATGATTATGTTATAGGCATCTGAAAGGTAACAGTGTGGGGAAAATATTGGAACTTGTGACCTGCAGGCTTCGCGCACTGGCGCAGGAATATTAGCCCTCTAACCATCACTTTTGCAAACGCAGGATGCAGCACCCCCTTGGTCTGTCATATTGTCCGGCGATGCTGCTGTCTTCAACTAAAGGCTGCTTTCATTGCAGGCTAACGTCATCCTTGCAGCTCGCGCGCGACGGATAGGATGGATAAATTGATAAACGGGAAACAATCAGACAGGCTACCACTCTTTGATGGCTTATTCGCCTCATGTACTATGCTTGTCAAGACTTCATTTTGTCTTCAACGTTTCCATCATTTAACAAGAGAAGGTTAGGTCGGCCTCGCCCAGATTTTTTGAAATCGCTTATGATTTGCAAGGTTTCTTGTCTGTGTTGGTTTAGTTAACGCAGGGAGGAAGAACGCACACTCCGCCCCTCCTCCCCTTGCGTGATTGTCCAGGGAAGGATGGGAGAGGACAGAGGGTGGGTTGCTATTTTCATGGTTTCTCTCTTGGCATCGAAGATATTAATTTAACGTTTCGCCTTTATCTTTGATTCTTTTTCTTTCTGTTTTTGTCTCTTATTTTTTCGTTTCTTTCTTTGTCTGTCTCTTTATCTTTTGCATTTTTTTTATTACATGTCTGTCTTTCTCAAACCTTCCTTTTATGCAGTTTCGAAAAGAAAGATAGATTGACGGTGGCCACGTCATTACTAAGATCTCATCTGACTTATTGGGTTCGGTTATGGATGTAGCATCCAGAATGTTGTGTGCATTTTTGACATTTGGATTGTTCTTTAGGCCTGGTTTCATTCCCAATACTTCTCTCTTGATGGCCCCATCATAATATTTATCCATTTAGACATAAGCGAATATAAGGATGGCAGGATGTTGAAGAACATGAGATATTTACACTGTTATCAAGTCTGACTGCATTCTGGAAGTTTAACATTTTTTTGGTGAGCAGCAGACTAGGGCTGCTTTCAGAGCGAGAAGTCTCACTTCTATTCATAGATCCTTCAGTGTTGGGCTTGTGTGGACATTTTTGCCAAGAATTATCTTGGTTTCCAGTCCTATTGTGCTGTATTTGATTCTGCTCTAATTCAGTAGGGGAATATTGGACTGCTTGTGCTTGCACTTTACATGAGTGTCTGTCTGCTCTGTTCTGCATACTTTTATTGTCCAGGCTGTAATCATGTCCTGAGTGTGAGAATGCCTTGCCCTGCTACCTTCACATTTTACTGAAGTTTCAAGCAACATTTTCACAATACAAAAGTCAAGTAATCCGCTTTGCCTATACGTTTTATGTTTCTCTCCATCAAGTTTTTAATCTTACATAGTTGTACACCTATACTTACTGTTTTACTGAACATCATCTCCACTCATTTCCTCACATTCTGCTTTCCAAGCCATAATTGTTCCCACAAAGTCCTGATAGTGGCTCATACAGTAATACATGCTATCCACCCGTTGCTTTCAAAACTAACAGTATCGCTTTTTATCCTGGGCACAAATCTTAGATCATTCCATAGTATACACAAACCCTGAACATTAATGGATCTCCACTGTGGTGGGCTTTGTACAGCTTTTATAATAAAGGGTTTGGAGTTTGCCCATTAATTACCATTTGTTGGTTCCAGTGCCACTCTTCTTTTCAGCCTCCCATTTGGCCAACACGGGCTAAGCGTCACTTCTGTTCCTTCAGGCGGACCATGGACCAAGCAACTCAACGTAATTAGTGCCCATCTGCTACTAATTCTTCTTCCCACTCCAACTGACCCATCTGGCACTCCCTTCCTCTTCCACCACACCTCCTTAGTTTTGTTATCTTAATACCTCCCCACCTCCTGTACTATATTATTGTTGCTTTCACCCCTCACCCCCTTGTGTTGCCCCCAACAATGTTTGATACATAATGCACAGCCACACAGTCCGTTTTGCAACATAGCTTAAAAAGTGCTATGATATTATCAACAGCGGCTACACCATAACCATTTTTCTGGATTTTAAGCCATGTGGCCCAGCAGCATTGCGTTGTCTTAAAACTTATGACAAAGCCAATTGATCTGGCATAGGTGAGACCTATTGGCTTTGCCAATACTAGTTTATGACCATAGTCCTCGTATCTGGTTATTGCACTGGGTTGCTCAATTCAAAATGTTTTCTTTAAAGGTTTAAGGTCCTTCGGTTAGTTGGCTAAAAGTATTTATGTGTTAAATGTTGTGTTAAATGCTGTAATGCACACCTCCCAATTCAGTCCTTCTTAATCTCTTTACTATGCCTTATGCTTGGCGTTTGACTGCAAACGGATGATGAGATAATCTATTTTGAGCCTCCTTCCTTCCTTCACCGCGTCTTAAATGGGTGCACAGATAAATGCATGTCTGTTACCATATATGCAAGTAAGAGGCGTTTATAGAGACCATAGAACTTCCCGTAGCTCATTTGACAAGACAAATATGCCAAACTTGCAGATATAACCTACAATCATCAAATGTTCAAGACTCATTTTTCTTGTGCTAAACCACATCCATTGGATTTGTGTGTGTGTGATATGTTTTTAAGCTCCAATTGAACTTCATTTCTGGATTTCACTTTCGTCCACCATTTATCCCTCTCTCATCTTTCCTGCTTCATCCAGCAATGTGTGTTCTCTCTACAACATACTTTAGGCCGTAGATTTTATAAACCTTACACTGCATCCACATCTGCCATTCCATGATGCAACCACGATCCGTGCCAGCCTGCATGCGGCGCTGTGTTTCGTTCTTCATTCAGTTTATTTGCCACAGAGGTTATTTATTTTGCAAAACAGTGACACTTTGTGGGAACAGTACGTTTTAACAGTTCCTCATTAGATTAAAATCTGACTCATAAACTAATACATATACCACATATACATGTTAATTATATGATATAATGCTAAAAGACGCCTAAACAATATTTAGGACCATAATAGCAACAATTGGTCGTCCATCCTCCACAATCACAGAGAATAAAATAAACTTATTGTGTATAAAATAAAATTATTAACTTCATTAGCGCGTCTCATCCTTTTTGCTAATGGAAGATAAACACAGAACTCTACACATTACCTGGCACCATTTGTTTTAAGTAGTTGTTTAATAAATCTTTGCTTTGCTGGTCTATTTTTAGGATTTTCTTACATCCCCACCCTTAGCTGGGCTGTGCCAGACATTTGTAGGTATTGTTCACTATATAGATGTCACGATCCAATCATTCAGCTGATAGGGACCATTAGCAGTCACACGGAGATGTAATAACAATATTAGGAGCACTAATCCCATAACAGAACTGAGAAAGAGCAGTGAGATAGAAAAAGGATAGAGCTAAGGCAAGGAAAACCATAATACCATGAAAAGAAAGTATCACAAATGACCTAGTCTCCTCACCACCTCCCAGCCCATGCTAGAAAGTAAACTGTACTCACATAAGCCACAAGAGACAGCGTCCTTCCAACCAACCTTGTCAGCCGACACTGATTCTCTGTTTACACTCTTGTTAGAAATGGGGTCTTTGGTTGGCAGTCAGGTTACCCACTGTCCAAGCAAGGACTCTCAATCTAATCAGGGTAAAAGAGAATCACCCTCAGCTAACCCCCGCTCACCCCCTTGGTAGCTTGGCACAAGCAGGCAGGCTTAACTTCAGAGTGCTAGGTGTGAAGTATTTGTACCAGCACACACAGTAACTTAATGTTGCCTGACAACGTTTCAACTCATACTGAAACAGGGCTGACTCAAGATCCTCTCTTCTGGATTTCTTATTTACAGCCAGTCCCCTTTCCATGCGGAATGCTTTTAGCTGACACATTTATAGATAAATAGGTGCTAGAAGTTGACTTCCATTCTGCAAAGGCTTCACAACCAGAGTCCCAACATATCAACATTAAATCCAGGAGGACGTCAGAGAACAAAAAGCAAAATCACAAGACAAGTAGTATGTGGTCACGTAGTGGTCTGAACTCAAAACAGTAGTGTACACTTAATCACTGTATGTCAAGTACAAATAAAAGTCCAATCCCACCGCTGCCACCAATGTTAGAAATGGGGTCTTTGGTTGGCAGTCAGGTTACCCCATGTCCAAGCAATGATCCTCACTCTAGTCAGGGTATAAGCGAATCACCCTCAGCTAACCCCCGCTCACCCCCTTGGTAGTTTGGCATGAGCAGGCAGGCTTAACTTCAGAGTGCTAGTGTAAAGTATTTGTACCAAAACACACAGTAACTTAATGAAAACTCTACAAAATGACACAACACAAGTTTAAAAGAATAGACAATATTCATCCAAACAAAACAAGACCAAAACAACAAAGATCCACAATATACAAGACAAGTTATCACTTAAAAACCAAAAACAGTCTTCATGTAATTTTGAACACAACTCTAACGCTGTTAGCGTGGAAATGTACCTGGGTGCGTCAAAAATAACCCTGCATGGGTGAGTGTACGTCAAAAAGAGCTTGCGATGCGTCGATATAACTCATGAGCGTGACCGTGCATTGTTTCTCCTTCAATCGAGTTGCGTTGTTTCTTCTCTCTGCAGGAGAGAGATGCATCGATTCAAACCGCACTCTCTGGTTTGGGCAGGCCTTGCGTCGATTTTACATGCCCAGTAATGTTTGCGTCAGAAATCCATCCGCAGAATGATCCGAAAACCCTGCAGTGCAGGTTGAGATCTCACCAGCCTCCGTCAGAGGTGCTGCGCATCGTTCCTCCAGCATGTGCGTCGATCTTCCAGTTGCGCTGCAGGTGAGCATCGATTTTCAGCCGCAAAGCCAGAGGCGCGTTGATTTTTCAGCCGCAGATCGGAGTTGCGTCCATCTTTTCCCCGCACGTCGGTGTGTGCGTAGATTTCTCACTCTTGTTCTGCCAGCTTCTCCTTTCAGGGTCCCAGGAACTGGATGGGCACCTACTTGGCAGAGTAGGAGTCTCAGCAGAGACTCCAGGTGCTGGCAAAGAGAAGTCTTTGCTGTCCCTGAGACTTCAAACAAGAGGAGGCAAGCTCTAAATCAAGCAATTGGAGAGTTCTTCACAAGAAAGAAGGCACACAAAGTCCAGTCTTTATCCTCTAGCACAGGCAGAAGCAGCAGCTGCAGGATAGCTCCAAAAAGCACAGTCTCAGGCAGGGCAGCTCTTCTTCCTCAGCTCTTCAGCTATTCTCCCGGCAGATATTCCTCTTGGTTTCCAGAAGTGTTCTAAAGTCTGTGGTTTTGGGTGCCCTTCTTATACCCATTTTCCCATTTGAAGTAGGCCTACTTCAAAGCAAAGTCTCTCTTGTTTGTGAAATCCTGCCTTCCCCCGGCTAGACCCCAGACACACACCAGGGGGTTGGAGACTGAATTGTGTGAGGGCAGGCACAACCCTTTCAGGTGTGAGTGACCACTCCTCCCCTCCCTCCTAGCACAGATGGCTCATCAGGAAATGCAGACTACACCTCAGCTCCCTTTGTGTCACTGTCTGGTGAGAGGTACAACTAGCCCAACTGTCAAGCTGACCCAGACAGGGAATCCACAAACAGGCAGAGTCACAGAAATGGTTTAAGCAAGAAAATGCCCACCTTCTAAAAGTGTCATTTTCAAAAACACAATCTTAAAATCAACTTTACTAAAAGATGTATTTTTAAATTGTGAGCTCAGAGACCCCAAACTTCAGATGTGTATCCGCTCCCAAATGGAATCTACACTTTAATAATTTTTAAAGGTAGCTCCCATGTTAACCTATGAGAGGGACAGGCCTTGCAACAGAGAAAAACTAATTTAGCAGTATTTCACTGTCAGGACATATAAAACACATTACTATATGTCCTACCTTAACCATACTCTGCACCCTGACCTTGGGGCTACCTAGGGCCTACCTTAGGGGTGCCTTATCTGTAAGGAAAGGGAAGGTTTAGGCCTGGCAAGTGGGTACACTTGCCAAGTTGAATTTACAATTTAAAACTGCACACCCAGACACTGCAGTGGCAGGTCTGAGACATGATTACAGAGGGTGGCACAACCAGTGCTGCATGCCCAGTAGTAGCATTTGATTTACAGGCTCTGGACACCTCTAGTGCACTGTACTAGGGACTTACCAGTAAATCAAATATGCTAATCATGGATAAACCAATCAATGATACACTTTACATAGAGAGCGTATGCACTTTAGCACTGGTTACCAGTGGTAAAGTGCTTAGAGTTCAAAAGCCAACAGAAACAGGTCAGAAAAAGTAGGAGGCAGGAGGCAAAAAGTCTGGGGATGATCTCTTCAAAATCAATTGTTGTCAGAGAAATCTCAGCAACCAGTGTCCTAAACAAATACAACAAACAAACATAACAGACTTTTCTTGTAACAAATTTCTCCTGATATTAAAGTGATCACATATTTTGAAATCTACAGTTCAATGCACTGAAATCGTTTTGAGAGTAACATCATGAAATGTGTTTGTTTTGATCTCAAAGTGAGAGTAAAAATCTATTTTTTTCTCTTCTTTCTGCCCCAAAGTTCTGTTTGACTGACGACTACCACTGGAGTGACACACCTTTAACGTAAATGAAAAAACACAAAAAGACGAGAAACACCAATACTTCACTGCCAAAGGACAATGTGAGTCAACCAGCTCTGAATCTAGGCCAAATTTATCAAGCTGTTGCATTGTCCTTGTATCGTGCAACGCGAGACAAGGACAACGCAAATGCTTCATGGATATTTACAAAGCCACACAAAGGGTACATGGCCTTGCCTGGCTTTGTAAAGATATGTAATGCAGCACCGTGGCCTGTCCTGTGTTACTTTGCATTTCATGCTGGGAAGTGTTCCATGGGTGGAGCATGGGCATTCCCATGCATCAGGGTTGCAACTAGACCAGAACTTCATGAGGGGCTACGAGATCAAGCAATGGAGCCGGGGCTAACACTTGAAACAATGGGACAGGGCAATCATTGGTGCCAATACAAGAAAATAGAGAGATAAATTGTGCATTTTAAATATATTGATCAAATGAGATCCAATTATGACAAACTTGGTTTAGTGGATGTGGCACTGTTTATAATTTATGGACAAATATCTATAAAAAGGGGAATGAGTAAAACAACCTAAAAGCAGCTTTTATATATTTCAATCTAAAACACTTTAGAGACAGTTTTTGTGAAGGTATTGCAAAACAACAATCCTTTTTGCCATCGCTCCAAATAATTCCTTCTTTGAAATGATTAGGGCATATTTAAAATGTCATCTTCAGAAAGACACTTGTGTCGAACTGTTGAGCAAAGGTATTTTTTCTGTCTGCTTTGGAGGACATTGCAACACATGCTTGTTTGAGGCTGCATACATGTACAGGTCTCAGAACATTGTAATTGGTGGGTTTACTGGATGTGTGACTGGCAGGTCTCAGGTTGGATTCCTATTGCCTCTTCCATTTCTCCTGAAACTGAAATAATGAGCGCCAATCAGTTGGCATTATTACCACCTGTTAATTACTCTGACAGGAATCAGTGGTATTCAAAAGCAAAACAAAATAGTTGTTTTCTCACCACACATGGAGCAGTTCTCATGTGAAATGTCTGAGCCAAATCCAAGGAGGAAGCCACCAGACCTAAAAAAGTGATAAAACGGTAGTTACTTTGGAATAACTTTATAACACAGTTCTAACATACCAAGGATATACGTATTCACTCAAGCTCCAGAACATATAGAAAGTGTGGCTGATGGGTAATGTCCAACTCCAATAGAATCAGAAATAGTGCCACATAAACTGTTTCTAAGTTTGTTCTGAAGCTACAGCACATAAAGTGAACCAACTAAAATATTAATATTGCTCAGAGGCTATGTGCAATTGAATATTATTACAAATTTCTCCAAAATTCCCTTGAAAGAATGCCCATATTTTCTATAATGGATGTTAATAAAGGATATACTAATTATAGCAATTACCCTGTCCTGGAAGAGAAAGGAACAACCTTGAATGGGCCACAAGAGAGAAACAAGGTAGGCAACATGGTTATCAGTTTTTCATGGTAATACAGGAACAAGCAGTGCACAAAGTAGTGTGTTCATTGTATAGTGCTTATTCTCTGGTAACATATTACACCTATTGACAGATTTATGCTGCTTTTGAAGGACCCAGGCTTAGATTGGCAGCAGAATAAGGTTATCCCAAACATTTTACTTCCAAACTACATTAGTTTGAAGAGGCAGGACACAGCGATTTTAAGTGTACACCTGGGGAGTGCTGGTGTACTGACTCTGTACTGGCACCATCCTGTAGAAAAAACACACAAGCCATATGTTAAAGAAAATTTTACAACTATCTTACAATGTACCCTGAAAACTGATCATAGAGGTGTTTTCTTTAGGTGGGCGAGGTATACCTATGGGTAGACGTAAACTGAATGTTGAGGCTTCACATAGCTGAGCTACCTCCCAGTTTATCCATAGGTCAGGTACACATTATCTGAGGTATCCTTCAGATGAGAATGCACCATCTCCAAAGGAGAAAAGCCACATCCCATTAACTTTGCTGAATGTATTCTACAATTTGCCACTAGCCATATGTTTAGCGCCTGAGGGAATCCACTAAAATATATTGAAAAGCTATACATGCAAGATATGATGGAATCTTGTATTCTCTGTCTTTTTGTTGAAGGTAATGTGCTATGAACAGAGGGAGTGAGAAGGGTGAAGGAAGGATGGGAGATTGTTGGATGACAAGGGAGCATCTTGTGTCTTGTCTAGAGGTTTGGGAAGGGGACATAGAAAAGGGCATAGCACAATGCATCTTTTTCAAACAGTGATTCTAGTTGTTGGATTTTCCGGTCAGAAAAATCCAATTTGTTGTCTCTGCAGTAATTCTGGATGCAAGAACACTGGACCGTTTACAATTGTGTGGAATGGGTTTCCACAAGGAAATTCCTCTCTGCACATTCCCAATCTTTTATCATTTTTACAATAACTTTCCATACTTTAGCATCTGGTTAAAGGAAAAGAGCGAGGCTGTCCTGTTCTTTAAAGCAAAGTGACATCCACAGAACAAAAGAAGAAGCAAGCGTACTTGCCAAGGTGCCAGCTACATGAAAGAAATGTAAATGTGAGCAGTTGAGTAATCATCAAATACAATGGGTACTTGGGAGACAGTATATGGCTCTAATTGATGGAGTCTTTTGAGGCTTAATGGTGACAAAGGTTTGTTTTTGAGATGCAATGTAAGTGTGTGATCAGCTGCATTCTGGGGTGCATCCTAATGAAAACCTATTTAAAAAGGTTTACACAATGTACAGTCTGATTGTGTATTACTAAATATACATACTTTAACTTTTAACATACTTTTTATTAATCATAAACATGTAGGACAGATTTACTTGCAATTTGTGCTGGGTTAGTGTCACAAAAGTGATGCAAACCAATCCAAATAATTGATTTGGGATTTACTGTCTACTGCAAAACATTATTTGCCCTGGGAAGTAGGCCTAAAGAATTGTAGTAAAGTAGTGCAGTGCTGCTTTGCATCAAGGCGGCATACCATAGGCGGTACATGGGCATTCCCATGCACGTGCCCATGGTTTTTAACAAAAGTCCTATATTAACATTTGTGGACAGGGCTTTGTGCAGAAAAATAACACTTCTTTGAGGATGGCTTTGACTTAGAGAAATGTTTTTTCTTCCAAATCTTTCCCGCGTTTCATGCATGCTGCTCTGTACAGCACATGTACAAAGTGAGAAAAGTGTAAATCTATGTCTAAGTGTAGTATTTTGTACTGGAAGAGTACCTTTCCTATGTATACTTGCCAGAATACACACACCCTTGCTCAAGGGCAAGTGTGTGTCGGACCATGTTAACGTAACATGTGGAAGCACCAGGAGCGAAGAAAACAGTGCCAAATCTTTGTAGATATGGTGTTATTCACCATAATTTATAAGATGTTGTGCTGTTCTACTCCCCTGTTTTCAAGCAATGCAGTGCAACTTTGGTTGCTGCTCTATGTCGGTAAGTAATTAGTAAATCTGTGTCTTAATCGATGCACATTTTGCGGCAACCTTTCTTATTCTGGGTGTATTGCAGACAGAAACTTGCATATTCACAGTGCTTTCAGTCACAGGCTGGACCATGTAGCACTATAAATACAGATCACTATTTTAGCATGCCCAGACTAGGATTCCATTGTCTGACTGTCTGGTTACACACAGAGACATCTGCAGTGACCAAATTACCAAATCCAGCTTTCCTAGTCTAAAAGAATGCATTTCTACACATTATTTTGACATTCATTTTTAAATTAAATTGTGCTTTATATTTTGTATGCATTTGTCTGAAGATGAAAGGGCATTCAAACAGATGCAGAAGGTTTCAAGTCATATTGCACTAGGGATCGGAGTTCCCACAGACTTTTAATGAACTTCAAATCCTTTGGACATATTTTGGGGCTGTCATTGAGGTTCCATCAATAGCGCAGTCCAGCACAAATATAAAGATCTGTGTGTGTCCTTGAAGCTGCAGCATCCCGTGCGGAGACACATGATGGGAGGGGCTGAAGCCCTTTTAGCCTAATGGGCATTGCACCCCTGCCATGAATCCACCCATGGATTTAGGTGTATTCCCAGATTTTCTAAATCTAGTATACCTGGGAATGGACCAAAATGCATGGTGAGGCATAACCGAGGAGAAATATCTTTATTTTTCCTTGTTACTTCCTCTTTTATGCATGATGAATTCTGCATCACAGGCAGAAAATGCCCCCAAGGATTGTTTTTTTGCAGGAAGGTATTTATCCCTGCACAAAAACAACATGCCATAGCCCAAGGGTGCCTGCATTGGCACTAGGCTGCATACAATGCTCATATGCAAGGACTGCTCCATATCTTTGTAATTAGAATGTTCCAACACACTTAGGGTAAAATGTTTTATATTAAAAAGGGAAAATAACCAAGACAAACATTGGAATGTTGGAGCTCTGGGCTTATAGAAGCCATTATAAGCCAGGGACTACTCCAGTTTCCTCAGTAGAGCTCTCATTCTCTCTCATTCCAATGATATCCAGTGGCCGTTTGACTTACAGTGAAAGAGGCAGGGAAGAGAGATGTTGGTAGAGTGTTTTACTTATTTAGGGGGTGATTGCGACAGAGGCGGGCGGCGGTAGCCGCCCGCCTCGCGGGAACTGCCATATGGCCGCTCCACGGTCGAAAGACCGCGGAGGCCATTCAGGCTTTCCCGCTGGGCTGGCGGGCGACCGCCAGGAGGCCGCCCGCAAGCCCAGCGGGAAACCCCTCCCCACGAGGAAGCCGGCTCCGAATGGAGCCGGCGGAGTGGGTATGTGCGACGGGTGCAGTTTGCACCCGTCGCGTATTTCAGTGTCTGCATTGCAGACACTGAAATACACAGTGGGGCCCTCTTACGGGGTCCCTGCAGTGCCCATGCCATTGGCATAGGCACTGCAGGGGCCCCCAGGGGCCCCGCGGCACCCCCTACCGCCATCCTGTTCCTGGCGGGCGAACCGGCAGGAACAGGATGGCGGTAGGAGGTGTCAGAATCCCCCATGGCGGCGCAGCAAGCTGCGCCGCCATGGGGGATTCCAAGGGCAGCTGAAAACCGGCGGGAGACCGCCGGTTTTCCTTGTCTGACCGCGGCCAAACCGCCGCGGTCAGAATGCCCTGCGGGGCACCGCCGGTCTGTCGGCGGTGCTCCCGCCGACCCTGGCCCCGACGGTCTGAGACCGCCGGGGTCAGAATGACCCCCTTAGTGTTTGTAGGAAGTTGGCTCTGTATGCACTATTTCAAAGTAAGGAATAGTATGCACAGAGTCCAAGGGTTCCCCTTAGAGGTAAGATAGTGGCAAAAAGAGATAATACTAATGCTCTATTTTGTGGTAGTGTGGTCGAGCAGTAGGCTTATCAAAGGAGTAGTGTTAAGCATTTGTTGTACATACACACAGGCAATAAATGAGGAACACACACTCAGAGACAATTCCAGGCCAATAGGTTTTTGTTATAGAAAAATATATTTTCTTAGTTTATTTTAAGAACCACAGGTTCAAATTCTACATGTAATATCTCATTTGAAAGGTATTGCAGGTAAGTACTTTAAGAACTTTGAATAATCACAATAGTATATATACTTTTTACATAAAACACATATAGCTATTTTAAAAGTGGACACTGCAATTTTCACACTTCCTGGGGGAGGTAAGTTAATGTTAGTTTTTGCAGGTAAGTAAACCACCTACGGGGTTCAAATTGGGGTCCAAGGTAGCCCACCGTTGGGGGTTCAGAGCAACCCCAAAGTCACCACACCAGCAGCTCAGGGCCGGTCAGGTGCAGAGTTCAAAGTGGTGCCCAAAACACATAGGCTTCAATGGAGAAGGGGGTGCCCCGGTTCCAGTCTGCCAGCAGGTAAGTACCCGCGTCTTCGGAGGGCAGACCAGGGGGGTTTTGTAGGGCACTGGGGGGGACACAAGTCCACACCAGAAAGTACACCCTCAGCAGCGCGGGGGCAGCCGGGTGCAGTGTGGAAACAAGCGTCGGGTTTGTAATAAGAATCAATGGGAGACCAAGGGGTCTCTTCAGCGGTGCAGGCAGGCAAGGGGGGGGGGCTCCTCGGGGTAGCCACCACCTGGGCAAGGGAGAGGGCCTCCTGGGGGTCACTCCTGCACTGGAGTTCCGATCCTCCAGGTCCTGGGGGCTGCGGGTGCAGGGTCTTTTCCAGCCGTCGGGATCTTAGAGTCAGGCAGTCGCGGTCAGGGGGAGCCTCGGGATTCCCTCTGCAGGCGTCGCTGTGGGGGCTCAGGGGGGACAACTTTGGTTACTCACAGTCTTGGAGTCGCCTGGGGATCCTCCCTGTAGCGTTGTTTCTTCACCAGTCGAGTCGGGGTCGCCGGGTGCAGTGTTGCAAGTCTCACGCTTCTGGCGGGAATTGCAGGGGTCTTTAAAGTTGCTCCTCTGGAAACAAAGTTGCAGTCTTTGTTGAACAGGGCCGCTGTTCTCAGGAGTTTCTTGGTCCTTTTTAGAGCAGGGCAGTCCTCTGAGGATTCAGAGGTCGCTGGTCCTGGGGAAAGCGTCGCTGGAGCAGTTTTCTTCCGAAGGGGGGAGACAGGCCGGTAGAGCTGGGGCCAAGGCAGTTGGTGTCTCCGTCTTCTCTGCAGGGTTTTTCAGCTCAGCAGTCCTCTTCTTCTTTAGGTTGCAGGAATCTGAGTTCCTAGGTTCAGGGGAGCCCTTAAATACTAAATTTAAGGGCGTGTTTAGGTCAGGGGGGTTAGTAGCCAATGGCTACTAGCCCTGAGGGTGGGGACACCCTCTTTGAGCCTCCTCCCAAGGGGAGGGGGTCACATTCCTATCCCTATTGGGGAAATCCTCCATCTGCAAGATGGAGGATTTCTAAAAGTTAGAGTCACCTCAGCTCAGGACACCTTAGGGGCTGTCCTGACTGGCCAGTGACTCCTCCTTGTTATTCTCATTATTTCCTCCGGCCTTGCCGCCAAAAGTGGTGCCGTGGCCGGAGGGGGCGGGCATCTCCACTAGCTGGAGTGCCCTGTGGTGCTGGAACAAAGGGGGTGAGCCTTTGAGGCTCACCGCCAGGTGTTACAGCTCCTGCCTGGGGGAGGTGATAGCATCTCCACCCAGTACAGGCTTTGTTACTAGCCACAGAGTGACAAAGGCACTCTCCCCATGTGGCCAGCAACATGTCTCGAGTGTGGCAGGCTGCTAAAACCAGTCAGCCTACACGGGTAGTTGGTTAAGGTTTCAGGGGGCACCTCTAAGGTGCCCTCTGGGGTGTATTTTACGATAAAATGTACACTGGCATCAGTGTGCATTTATTGTGCTGAGAAGTTTGATACCAAACTTCCCAGTTTTCAGTGTAGCCATTATGGTGCTGTGGAGTCCGTGTTTGACAGATGCACTTACAATGTCTAAGGTTTTGCTTATACACTGTAGGGGCACAGTGCTCATGCACTGGTGCCCTCACCTATGGTATAGTGCACCCTGCTTTAGGGCTGTAAGGCCTGCTAGAGGGGTGGCTTATCTATACTGCATAGGCAGTGTGAGGTTGGCATGGCACCCTGAGGGGAGTGCCATGTCGACTTACTCGTTTTGTCCTCACCAGCACACACAAGCTGGCAAGCAGTGTGTCTGAGCTGAGTGAGGGGTCCCCAGGGTGGCATAAGATATGCTGCAGCCCTTAGAGACCTTCCCTGGTATCAGGGCCCCTGGTACCAGGGGAACCAGTTACAAGGGACTTACCTGGATGCCAGGGTGTGCCAATTGTGAAAACAAAAGTACAGGTTAGGGAAAGAACACTGGTGCTGGGGCCTGGTTAGCAGGCCTCAGCACACTTTCAATTCAAAACATAGCATCAGCAAAGGCAAAAAGTCAGGGGGTAACCATGCCAAGGAGGCATTTCCTTACAGTGTTTCTGTAGTGATATATTGCACGAACCTGGCCCAAGGGCATAAGAGACCTTTACTTGAGCACCTGTTTTCATTACACAGTATACATTTTATGTATTTATGTATTTATTTTTAATTTTTGAAAGCTCCAAGAGATTAAGGGCCTCATTTAGAGTTTGGCAGAGGGAGTTACTCTGTCACAAATATGATGGATATCCAGTCCACCATTTTACAATTCCATTATAGCCTATGGCACTTGTAATACAGCGGACTGGATATCTGTCATGTTTGTGATGGAGTAACCCCTCCACTAAACTCTAAATCAGGCCCTAAGTGATTCTCCCAGAACCACAAGATGTTGAGCTGATGGCAGGACTCAAACTTGCTTTCAAAGTTTGTCATAAAGTGCCCCGCACTTTTTGTCCCCCAATGCTGTTGTGTATGACTCTGTTAGGACTCTCGAAGACTGCTACTCTGGACCCAGTGATTGCCTATTTACCTAAATAGATTGTCAGCATGGTGATTCCCTAATTTGCAAGACTTTACCCCCTTACAAGCCCCTCATAGATGATAACCAGGGAACTCAGCCACAGGTGGAAAAGGGGTCCTCAGGGCATGCAGGATGAGTTTTTGCCACCATAGGTGACCCACACAAATTGCTAGTGGTAGACCTGCCATTGCAGACTGTTAGAGCTGTGCAAACTGCTAGAGTTCAACTGTGCTGTCACCAACAGTGGCCCAATCTCATGCACTGCCTTACATATATGTCAGACAACCCTAAGGTAGCCTCTGCAACCCCGGAGGCAGGGTGCATTATATTTATAATGCAGTAATATAAGCACAAGCTTATATGTTTCTATAGCGTCCTTTCCATTACGGTACACTATAAGCGCAGGCCGATACATAAGATAACATGGGACTTAAGCCCAGGCATATACGGGCTGATAGCTCCATTGTGGTATCGCCTAGATATGTTGAGTTTGGTGTCAAACAACTTGCTTTCTCTTACCCAATATTAATCTGGTGTTGAGTGACAGCTGGCATGCATCCAGCTGGCACACTAGAGGCTGCCCACCTGTTTGTCACCCTTCGTTTTGCTGTAGCCGGTCAGTCCACGCTTCTTCCTAGTGCTTGCTGCCACCAAGACATGTTTATGAATTCTTGCCAAGTAGCCTGGGTGCTCCTAGGAATCAGAAACAAAGGCTGGGGCAGGAAGGAGTTTACACCACCCCTGATAGCCATCTGTGCTGTTCCCCAGTGGAGGAAACAGCCCTGCCCCCAGGTACATTTGCTTGTGGTCAGATGGGAAATTATCTATGCAGATCATTGCACACCCCCAGCAGGCTGACCACATCTCTAGGGTGAGCAGCCCTGGCTGTGCACTAAATTTAGATTTCTGCCATCTTAGGAGTGGCAGAATAGACTGTTCTTGGTAGCTAAAGGTGACCTGTCCTACCAGATGTGGTCACCCCGGAGGAGAATTAGCTGATTAATGGACACCCCTAACACTAGAACCTTGGTACTGACTGACCAACTTCGAAGGAGGATGAGGAGGAGCTCTGCATCACTGACAAACAGACTCTGCCCACTTCACCAAGGCAAAAGAGGGACACTCTGGCCCAGAGGCAACAGACTGAGAACTGTGTGATTGAGTCTCATCTTTGGCTGAAACTCATCACTCCAGACCAGAAGGACCTCCGAGGAAGCTAGAAGCACCCTTAGATTCCTGTGGACTGGTGGCACTAGTCCCCTGCAAACTACAGGTAAAAAGATACACTGGAACCAAAGAATCACCGGCCATCAGGCTCACCGAAGGATCGCATTAATCTAGTTGGTGAAGTGCATTGTGGGAGTCATAGTCTGGTCTTCCACAAAGTTTCAGGCCGCTACCATACTCACCTGGACCTCCAGATGTTTCTAAAGCTTTTCACTGTCCTTACCGCTACCAAGAATTGTTGGTCACCAGTCCAGTAACCGAACTCCACAGTGCAGCAGGATAACACTTCCCAGCACTTGTGACCACGTCAACAATGACCCCACAGCTGAGAATTTGATTTTCCTTTGTTGCAACACTGTGTACACAGTAAACTCAGCTCCAGCGAGAGTTCCGTTCAGCACTACGGGCAGCCAGGACAATTCTGCACCCAGACCCTACAGACCAGGTAGAAGTGAATTGACAGCTGTGGCCTAGTCACTGGACCTACACAACTTTAACTCTGCAAGGACCCACAGCTTGACCTTCAAGTGGTCATTTTTCACCAGTGGCTCCCTGCCATTGACTTCAACGTGAGTCCTGTTCAGCACCTCAGAGAGTGAGGACAACTCTGCACCCAGGCGCCATGGGCCAGGTAAAACTGCACTGTCTGTTGTGATCTGGTCCTAGGGACTGCATAACCTTAACCCTGTTTTCTAAGTACGTTATTGCAATCAGTGATATTTCTCCCATAGACTTCAATGTAACATTTAATGCCAGTTCTGTTGTGTTTTAATATTGCTTCTAAATCTTTAACTCCAGTTATGCTTATTCAATTCTATTCATTTTGGTGTCTAAATTGAGATAAAAATAGGTTCTATTTTTATGAATTGGTTTTGAACTTCTTTTAAGCTGTGCCAATTACCTATTGTCCATGTTGATGCTGTGAAATGCTTAGCACGTTTCTTTTTTTTTTAGTCCTCATATGTAGCAAAAGACAGACAAGAGGCCACAGCATAGCCCAGCCTTAGTCATTGCTCTGGTGCTCCAGTGACACTAAAGGAACAAACGGCCCCCATCAGCCTTAGGGGAGGGGGCAGAACTAGTCTGCACCAATCCTCCTGGCAGTTCGATCTTAAGACTTAATCGTTGGACTCTTACCAGAATCAGATCTCAAGAGTTAAATCGGGTGGAATCTAATTAATTCACACTATACTGATGCCTGGAGGAGATGGTTCTAAGAAAGCCAGAAATGGTTCCCACATGCTAAGGCACCTATCTGAAACTTTACTACAATCTAAGTAAGAGATTTTCTTAGCTGCCAACAGCCAATCCCTGTGGGTAGGGGGAGAAGCTAGAGATCCTCTTAATGCATATTTCCCGCCGGGCCATCAAAACCAAATAAAAAAGGAGATGCCTCAGAGGTCTCTCCAATCTGTCGAGCAAGCTCCTCTCGGCAGCCTCATATAGCCCAAATACAACCACTGGTAGAGTTATATCATTACGCCTATTTATAATAGACAAAATCGGCTTGCCCACTTGTTCCCAAAAAGTATGTATCCCTGGGCACTGCCACCAAAGATGAATATTATCAGCTCCCTCTAGATCACACTTCGGGCAGTTGCTCTTTTCCTGGATAGCTATTTTAGGAAACTTTTTGGGGGTCCGGTATGCCCGGTATACAGTAAACAAGTGGTTCCGCCACAAGGGAGCAGGTCTAACCACAGACAAAAGAATCTTCATAGAGGCCCGCCAGTAATAAAGAACGTCTAGGGCAGGAAAAACGAGATCCCATCCCTCTGTAGAGGGGGGAGAATATGCATCTTGAGCTTGTATGAGTACCCAGTACCACTTTGAGACCTCTTTTTTTTGGCTCTGTTGACCAGTGACTTCCCTCTCCCAAGACGTGGAACACCCGGCCTCTGGTTCCCCATGCACCCAGCCTTTAATCTGCACATATTTATATCTGGGCAATTTAGCATTAGTTGCCTCAGATAGGGATTACCAGGAACTAACGGAACCCCCACTAACTAGCTGTCCCCAATGCATGATTCCTCCCTCTGTCAGTGGCTTAGCTAATACATCCTGGAGACATATCGGGGTACCGGGAGAGTTCCAGATTGGGGCCAACTCACTATAATACGGAATGCCCAATCTCATTCTTATTGTATAACAGATGCTGCAAGCATTATAGAGAACTTTTAGCCTAACTTTTTTGTAGTATTTGGGGTGGCCAAATTTATAAAGAAACTGTGTACCCTGGACCCGGAAACACCCTGTCAGTGCCTGAAGTAGAGGGGCTAAGTGTTCCTTAGAGAGGAGTGATATGATATTTTTCAGTTGGAATGCCCAATAGTAAAGCTGAAAATACGGAAGTGCAATTCCTCCATCTAGCTTTTTCTTCCTCAATTTTTTCCAAGCCATTCTATAGTTTTTATCAGACCAGATAAAACTAACTAGTTCCCCCTGCAGTTTTCTTAGCCATTCAGTTTTAAAAGATAGTGGGATAGCATTAAAGATAAATGAGAATTTTGGCAGTACCACCATTTTTATTAGATTTGTTCTGCCTAAGATAGAAAGATGTAAATGTGACCATTGAACGAGTAGCTTCTTAGTTTCCCTAAGGCGCTGCACAAAATTCACTTGGGCCATCTCTGCCAGGTTCTTGACCACTTTAACCCCTAAATATTGAATTTCAACTTTTTCTAATGGGTTACCCTGAGGGCCATTCCAAGTCATTAGTTTGAATTTATCTATATTAATTGAATATCCAGAGATCCCTCCAAAGCTAGCAATAATTTCCCAGAGTGCCGGGAAAGCACATTGGGGGTTCTGTGTATATATCAGGAGGTCATCTGCATAAAGGGCTTACTTCAGGACCCAATTATGGTACTGAAAATGTGTAATTCTCTGATCTGCACTGATTTTCCTAGCCAGCGGTTCAATATAAAGATTAAAGAGAAGAGGAGCAAGAGGACAGCCCTGTCGAGTGCCCTGTTCAGTCTTAACCTGTAAACATAGAATGTCGTTAACCAGAACCCGACCAGAGGGAACCTTATAAATAGCTTTAATTGCATTTATAAAGTTATCTCCCAAATTGTTGCGGTCCATTACCGCCTGTAGAAAGTGCCAACTCACTCTATCGAATGCCTTGGCAGTGCCAATTGTTAATATAGTAAGAGGCATTTTCATAGTAGTTGCCAAATCGATTGCAGCAACTAAGTCATGAGTCAAGTCTCCTAAATATCGATTTCTCATGAATCCTTTCTGATTAATATGCACTAAGTCGCGAATCACCTTCTCCAGCCTCCTAGCAAGTATTTGGGCAAAACTTTTATAATCATTATTGAGCAATGAAATGGGTCTATAAGACTCACATCTTCTCGCGTCTTTCTGGGGCTTTAATATTAAGGTTATGGTAGCTTCATTCCAACAGGGCGGAACCAGAAGGGAATCTAAAAAGATTGAATTCATCAACTGCATCAGAACTGGTGCAAGCTCTTTTCTCAAGAGTTTATATACATCTGCCGGTATCCCATCTGGACCAGGTGCCTTCCCATTTTTCAGGCCAGCAATAACACTATCTACCACACTAAGGAGAAAGCATTGATTAAGGCTCAAATTCTTAGCTGGTTCTAATCTAGGGAGTGTATCCCCCTTTAGCCAATTTTCAATTGCCTCCGCTGAGGTCTCCAAGTCATCTCTGAATAGTGTAGACAAATTCTCCTGTGATATTGTAATCTTCTGAGTAGGTTCTGCCCGTTTCAGCTAGTATTGTTCCTTTAATCTTATTCCTGACCTTGTCGGACCTCGTCTTCCAGGCTAATAACTTGCCACAGCCTTCGCCATACTCAAAATGCACCAGTTTACTAGTTTTCCATTTGCTCTTCACAATTGATTCTAAAAGACCTCGAGTGAATGTTGCACTTCTTGGATTTGGTGCTGTAAGTCTGTGTGCATTGTTGCATCCTAGGAGGATTGACTTTTGGTTTGCAGAGTACGGAGTTTATCCTCAAGAGACTCTATTCTGGTTCTCTTAGCTCTGAAAGCAGCATAGCTAATCAATTTTCTGCGAAGAAAAGCCTTAAACGCTTCCCAGACCATGGCTATTGGCGCAGAAGCCAAATTAATCTCAAATAATTCCTTAGAGTCCCTTTTCAACTTTAAAACGATCTCTTCTTCCCCCAAAAGAGAATGATCCAGTGTCCATCTAGTGCATGTATGAGAGTCAGCAAAGTTTATAACCAGCTGGACAGCTGAATGGTCTGAGAGATGACTAGGCTGGTGGGAAATTCCCATTAAATTATTTCGAAGTTTTGCATCTATCAGAAAAAAGTCAATTCTGGAAGCATTCCCAAGTTTCTTAATCTGAAAAGTGAATTCCTTAATCTGACCCAAGGGTCAATCAGACCAAAATTTTCCATTATGTTATGCAGGGAGGCTCTCATATTAGGTGTACTGACGGTCGGTCTGGGGATAGACCTATCTAAGGAGGGATTAAGCGAAACATTAAAGTCCCCGCTGACTATTATCAAGTTCTGAGCTCTTCCAATCAGTTGCTCATTTAGATCTCTGAGGGGGCCCAAGTCGTCCGCGTTGAGGCCATAATAGAAAACCAGGCTGTGTTGAACTCCTCCTAACTTGATATTTGCCAAGACTTCGAACTGTACTCTTTACAATAATTGCTACCCCTTCCACGTTGCAGGATTGGTTAGTACAAGCAGAGTGAGTGATCCACTTTTGTGACTTAAGAATACTCATCCACTCCTCATGTCTTAGATGAGTCTCCTGCAGGAGAATAATCTGGCTGTCAGATAGTGTTAGGAACTCCCGAATTCTCCTTCTTCTGCTGCTCACTCTAAGGCCGTTTGCATTCCAAGTCAGAATTTTAAGTTTAAAAGTATCGCCGGGTCCCAGCCTTATGTCTTTATCCAAATGGAGAACTCTTGTCTAACCCCAACAGTGGTACAACCGTGCGAGATCTCAATTTTTAAAAAATTTCCCCATCTGCTCCCCACCCAGTGTGACTTTAGTTGAGTTGTTAAAACACATGACACACTACCCTTCCCAATACTCTCCCTGGGGAACTCTCCTTAAAACCATATTGGGTGGCTCATACTACCATGTTTCTCTAACTAAAGCCTGACTGCTCTTTGCCACACTACCAGGAATGAGCAAGGGTTTACTAGTGTGAATCCAAGAACCATCTTTGGGGTATTGTAAGAGGGTATTCTGATAGTGGTAAGGGCTAACCCCCACTCCCCATAATATTCCACTTTCTACACAGTTCCAAAGTTGGCAGCTGAGGTCGTTAGGACACATGGGAAGGATTTAGAAGATGTTGTGTCTCCCTTTAGGTCAGGGCTAGGTTCTGCTCTCCGCAATAGCCCTACATAGGGAGCGGCTCCCAAGCTGCCTTCTGAAGTCCATGTCCATGCTATGGAGCCTAGGCTGAGAGGGTGACTGTAGCTGTGGCAATGCAGTGCCACTGAAATGTTCAGTGCCATGCTTCATCACATGAAGCATCCAGAGCCCTGGACCCTGTCCAGGCCTGGGGAAACTGGCAGGCAGAGAACAAGGGTCACTAGGGTTGAGCATTTGTATGAATTTAAGAGAAATGTGTGTCAAATATCAATGAAATATAAAAACAATGCCCAACCCTTTTGAACATATAAATTGCTTCACTGTCCATTCTGGGAGTTTACAAACATAGGGCCTCATTCCTACTTTGGCGGGCGGCGACCGCGGGAACCCCACTTGGGCGCTCTGCGGTCAAAAGACCGCGGAGGCCAATCTGACTTTCCCGCTGGGCCGGCGGGTGCCCCCCAAGGGAGCGCCCGCCGGCCCAGCGGAAAGGCCCTGCAACATTGAAGCCGGCTCTGAATGGAGCCAGCGGTGTTGCAGGGGTGCGACGGGTGCAGTTGCACCCGTCGCAATTTTCACTGTCTGCAATGCAGACAGTATAAATCTTGCTGGGGCCCTGTTAGGGGGCCCCTGCACTACCCATGCCAGTGGCATGGGCAGTGCAGGGGCCCCAAGGGGCCCCACGACACCCGTTCCCGCCACCGCCAGAAACAGGCTGGCGGGATGGGGGTGGGAATCCCCATGGCGGCGCTGCTTGCAGCGCTGCCATGGAGGATTCTCCCAGCCGGGGGTAATCCGGCGGGAAACCGTAAAGCCGCGGTCGGAATGCCATATGAGGCACCGCCAGCATGTTGGCGGTGCTTCCGGCGACCTCCACCCTGTAGGTCATAGACCGCCAGGGTTGAAATGAGGCCCATAATGCCTATTTGAAATTCTTATGACTGCAATAAATTGCCCTATATGGTTGACCCTAATTATACAGAATCTTTCCTTTAATTGCTGAAGTCACTCGTCTGATTTCTGGGATGGTGCACATTTTTACTAATTATAATTATATTTAAAAAATGGAAATCTAGATTAATGCCTCAGCTTTAAGCCTAATAACCATGCAATATCCCTTCTGTGCAGACCATCACCGAAACTCTGAAGAACTAACAACACCGGCAATTAAAACGTTGAATTAGTCTTACTTTCTGCAACTTCGAATGCTGCCTCTGCACAGCTGCATCCTAATACAGGAAGGAAGTAGGAGTATAGTTGGTGTGTCGAGGTTTGACAACCAGAAGTGGTTATGAAGGAGAAGAGGGGAGACCCTGGTTGCAGGTAGTCTTCCACGAACGAAGAATGATGGGCCAGCATAGGATATAGAGAGGCAGTATGATGTGGAAAGTGGAAATGGGCAACTGGCGAGGAGTCCTGGAACTGAGAAGGCAGTATCATGGGGCTATAAATGGAACAGGCGGCCTGGCGTTTGAGAGGTGGAGGCAGCATGATGGGTGTGTGACTCCTCTGCAAAAGACTGAGAATTAAACAACACTAAGGAAGTTTATCGATTGAAAGATTGCCCTGGAATGTAGAATTCACATTTTAAGGCATTACTTTCCGTTATTGGAACAATTTGGACAAAACTGGAAATCTTAAATTTATCTTAATCTATTGCTCTTGAGGACATGACTTTGCTGTAATTTATCAACAATGATAAATATTTTCTTTACTTTCCAGGTGAATTTACATTTGGAGATACTTGTAATGGACATTTTCTACGTTGTCTACAAGGAATGCTTGCTTCAAGTACAGTTCTTACATGGAAAATGAAAGTACACTATCACTCATTGGTTAATCTGGGAAGGTGGTCGGGCATAGATACCAAAGGAGGAATTCCTCTGATGATACCAAAAGAGGGTTTGAGTTGATTTGTGTCCAAGTGATATGAGTACTTTTTTTTCCTTTAATGTGGTTCAACACTAAGCTGTTATGTTAGGTTGGCAGCTTGTTATATGAATTTTTACAGGGGTAGCCCCTCCATAAGGGTGGAGGAGCATCACCCCCTCCCCCGCCAGCAGCGGCAGCTGCAAACCTTTTCCCCAAAAACTCTTATAAACTATGTTTATTATAGTTTTTGGGGAAAAGGGGCAGGGCCATGCTTAGCACTCCCCCTCACTGCGCATGCATGTTTGGCAGGCCGTTTTGGGCCATCCAAACACACATACGCAGAATGGTCTCTCCAGTCCAGCAACACAGTTGCTGTGCTGTAGAGAGCCTGCACAGGTCCTTAGTCTGCCTGGTAGCACCCTGGCTGGGTGCTCCCAGCCAATCCTGACACTGCTCTGAGCAGGGCAGGCTGAGAGCCTGTGCTGAAGGAGATGGAAGAGCAGAGGAACTGAGCGTCATGTCACGGGAGCGGAGGTAAGTGTTTTTAATGTGTGGTGTCATTGCCCCCTCCCCCCATGCGAGCCGCCCCGCCCCTTCGGCAACCCGTGAACCACCACTTTATTTTTATGACTGAAATTCTGCCATCAATTTGATCACATTGTGCCACACAGATTACTACTGTCTCACCTCAGTTTTAAGGATTCCATTGCAGACCGCAATCTGCTCTTTAGTGCTAATTGTGTGTTGTAATGTGTAGCAGAGGTGTGAGGATATTTGAAGTATTATTGTTGATAATTAGATGCAGTTTAAGTTTGTTGGGTGGGTCCAGAAGCCCAGCCAAGATGCACACATGTTAAGTAGGATATCAGGGGTGTGCGTTGGCAGGCATATTTGAATGTGTATGATTTATTTGGAAGTATTGGGTGGTGCTGTAGAGTACTGATATCCATCTACTGGACTGTGTTGGATGGGTGTTGTGAGTTCTGATTAAATGTTTACTGTAGGCTAATGGAATATGGTGATAGCATGGGTGTGCTCATGGTTGATAAACAACTAGTCATGCAGGTGGCTCCCAGGAGACAGCATGGCTCATTGTGCTCCTCCCTCTCCATAACAAATTTAAAAGCAGAGAGAGCATAAGCACTGATATTCTGGTTAGCAGAGCCTCAGTGACACAGTTAGCCACTACACAGGCGTACACATTAGGACATAAATTATGAGCACTGGGGTCCTGACCAGCAGGATCCCAGTGAGACAGGCAAAACCATACTGTGAAAAATGGGGGTAACATGCCAAGGAAGATGGCACTTACCTACAATGATTACTTCAGGCTAATGGAATAAATATGGAATAATGGAATAAATAGTAGCCTATGTACTGGGGCGGCCGGATATTTCCGAGGCTCCAGAGGGTCTAACCAGCTCTGATAAACGTTGGGCTAAGGAGAATTTCTCCAAAATCTTGGGGGCTAAGAGGGAGGAGGAGGAATTAAGGAATCGACCAGTAAGGGATTTTGTAATGCTAAAGATTGGGTGGGTCCTGAGGCGTATCTCTTGGAGATAAGAAATGTAACGGAAAGGACTCTTATCTCACGATAATATATAGGGGTTATTAGAAGCAATCTGTGTTTTCCACTAGGTCAGTTTGATGAAAAATCAATGCCCTTGTGATGGAGTGTCTCTGCAGACTTATATTCATTTTACTGTGTTCTGTGGTTTTCATGCCCCCTTTAGGCAACGCTATTTATTCCCCCTACTGAGGACTAGGGGTTTTGTGCAATGTCGCCCAGCCTTCCTGTGGCTGCATATGGCTTCTGATGCACTGGTGTGGCGGGTGGGGTCTTTTCTTAAGGGAGCTATAACCTGGTGAACAATATAGAGTATTTTTAAATGAGCCTAAATCTGTAATCTTATTGAAATATTATCTTTTAATGAAATCTGGAACGTAATTTTTTATATGTGTACAATGGTTAGTAGGACATGAGGTGATATACAAATTGGTCTAATGAACTTTCATTTTAATCTCTGTACTTAAGTATTTATTGGATGGAATAGGTGTATTTTTGACAATGATTTTTGAAAGTGCTATGTTTTGTGTTGTTAATTTATATGCATGGTTGATAATTTTCATACCTAATAAAGTATTGTTGACTAGTTGTTTAATCTTTTGGATGTCCCAGCAGTTGCAATATGGCATGAGGCCACTCATTTCTTTTTTGCACATCACTGCTCCAAGATTGGAGATCACCATTTTTAAAGCTAATTAAAACAAGCATTGACAAAGCCAATAAGTCTCACCTTCCTAATCTTTGGGCTCTGCCAATGATTTTTTAAAATGCTATACAGCATCCCCCGTTTGTGCAGCATGGCTAACGTTCATGCAATTTTGTGTAACTGCATAAGTTTCGCTGAAATTATGCATTTACGTCAAACCATATTACATGAATTTTGCACACCCTAACTTTTTGCCTTTGCTGATGCTAAGTTTTGATTGAAAGTGTGCTGGGACCCTGCTAACCAGGCCCCAGCACCAGTGTTCTTTCCCTAAACTGTACCTTTGTCTCCACAATTGGCACAACCCTAGCACTCAGGTAAGTCCCTTGTAACTGGTACCCCTCGTACCAAGGGCCCTGATGCCAGGGAAGGCCTGTAAGGGCTGCAGCATGTCTTATGCCACCCTGGGGACCCCTCACTCAGCACGTGCACACTGCCTCACAGTTTGTGTGTGCTGGTGGGGAGAAAAAGACTAAGTCGACATAGCACTCCCCTCAGAGTGCCATGCCAACCTCACACTGCCTGTGGCATAGGTAAGTCACCCCTCTAGCAAGCCCTACAGCCCTAAAGCAGATTGCACTCTACCACAGGTGAGGACATATGTGCATGAGCACAGTGGCCCTACAGAGTCTAAGCAAAACCATAGACATTGTAAGTGCAGGGTAGCCATAAGAGTATATCATCTGGAAGTTTGTCAAACACGAACTCCACAGTTCCATAATGGCTACACTGAAATCTGGGAAGTTTGGTATCAAACTTCTCAGCACAATAAATGCACGCTGATGCCAGTGTGCAATTTATTGTAACATACACCCAGAGGGCATCTTAGAGATGCCCCCTGAATACCAATCCGACTTCTAGTATAGGTTGACCAGTTTCTGCCAGCCTGCCACACACCAGACATGTTGCTGGCCACATGGGGAGAGTGCCTTTGTCACTCTGTGGCCAGGAACAAAGCCTGTACTGGGTGGAGGTGCTTCTCACATCCCCCTGCAGGAACTGTAACACCTGGCGGTGGGCCTCAAAGGCTCACCCCTTTTGTTACAGCGCCCCAGGGCATCCCAGCTAGTGGAGCTGCCGCCCCTCCGGCCACTGCCCCCACTTTTGGCGGCAAGGCTGGAGGAGATAATGAGAAAAACAAGGAGGAGTCCCCCACCAGTCAAGACAGCCGCTAAGGTGTCCTGAGCTGGGGTGACCCCTACCTTTAGAAATCCTTCATCTTAAGTTTGGAGGATTCCCCCAATAGGATTATGGATGAGCCCCCCTCCCCACAGGGAGGAGGCACAAAGAGGGTGTAGCCACCCTCAAGGACAGTAGACACTGGCTACTGCCCTCCCAGACCTAAACACACCCCTAAATTCAGTATTTAGGTGCTCCCCAGATCCCAGGAAATCAGATTCCTTCAACCTGAAGAAAGAAAAAGGACTGCTGACCTACAAGTCTGCAGAAAGGAGGAAGACGACAACTTATTTGGCCCCAGCCCTACCAGCATGTCTCCAACTTCGAAAACCTGCAACCAGCGACGCATCCGACAGGGACCAGCGACCTCTGAAGCCTCAGAGAACTGCCCTGGACTAAAGGACCAAGAAACTCCTGTGAACAGCGGCCCTGTTCAAAATCAGCTACTTCTTTGTAACAAAGAAGCAACTTTCCAAGGCTGCACGTTTCCTGCCGGAAGCGTGAGACTTCTCACTCTGCACCCGACGCCCCCAGCTCGAGATTCAGAGGACCATCACCTCAGGGAGGACTCCCTGGTGACTGCGAGCCCATGAGTAACTAGAGACGACCCCACTGAGCTCCCTCAGCGATGCCTGCAGAGAGAGTCCAGAGGCTCCCCCTGTCCGCGACTGCCTGTAACAAGGGACCCGACGCCTGGAACCAACACTGCACCCGCAGCCCCCAGGACCTGAAGGAACCGAACTTCAGTGCAGGAGTGACCCCCAGGTCACCCTCTGCCTAGCCCAGGTGGTGGCTGTCCCAAGAAGCCCCCCCGTGCCTGCCTGCACCGCTAGAGTGACCCCCGGGTCCCCCATTGTTTCCTATCTAAAACCCGACGCCTGCTTTGCACACTGCATCCGGCTGCCCCTGTGCCGCTGAGGGTGTGTTTTGTGTGCCTACTTGTGCCCCCCCAGTGCTCTACAAAACCCCCTAGGGCTGCCCCCGAGGACGCAGGTACATACCTGCTGGCAGACTGGAACTGGAGCACCCCTGTTCTCCACAGGCACCTATGTATTTTGGGCACCTCTTTGACCTCTGCACCTGACCGGCCCTGAGCTGATAGTGTGGTAACTTTGGGGTTGCCTTGAACCCCCAACGGTGGGCTGCCTACACCCCAGAACTGAGACTTGTAAGTGTTTTACTTACCTCCTAATCTAACCTTTACTTACCTCCCCCAGGAGCTGTTGATATTTGCACTGTGTCCACTTTGAAAATAGCTTATTGCCATTTTTACAAAGACTGTATATGATATTGTTTTATTCAAAGTTCCTAAAGTATCTAAGTGAAGTACCTTGCATTTAAAGTGTTTAATGTAAATCTTTAACCTGTGGTTCTTAACATAAACTAAGAAAATATATTTTTCAATATAAAAACCTATTGGCCTGGAGCATGTCCTTGAGTGTGTGTTCCTCATTTATTGCCTGTGTGTGTACAACAATTGCTTAACACTACCCTTTGATAAGTCTACTGCTCGACCACACTACCACAAAATAGAGCATTAG
This sequence comes from Pleurodeles waltl, assembly GCF_031143425.1. Classification (NCBI taxonomy): domain Eukaryota; kingdom Metazoa; phylum Chordata; class Amphibia; order Caudata; family Salamandridae; genus Pleurodeles; species Pleurodeles waltl. The sequence goes on along the minus strand of NC_090446.1, from coordinate 658,928,050 downwards.
AATTATCTAATTTTGCCACTATCTTACCTCTAATGGGAACCCTTGGACTCTGTGCACGCTATTTCTTACTTTGAAATAGTATATACAGAGCCAACTTCCTACAACATGCCAATAGATTAGAGCACCAGGTTTGTCATCTGTCATTGGCCAAGGTAAATGAGTCTAGCTAGTCTACTGGCATCGACATGTTTCGATGGTCTTTAAAAAAAAAATCACCACCTTTCTCAGGACAAATATATGTTCTACCACTCCATTAGTTCATGTCTATTTCCAAAATACATCTGTCATAAATCAATCACATTTGAATCCAGAGAGGATGTTGAACTTCTCCGACTTCAGCACTAGACTCTCCTTTTAATTCCTCTGGTGCATTGAATTCAGATCCTTTGTTAGGGCTGAGAAATGTGCCCCCAATTTGGTTCACAATACCAAGTCTTTTTCCGGAGTGTGAAGTGTTCTTAGTGTGGATTTTGATGTGTTTGTTTTGTGGTGGGCACTAGTGTGAGTTAGTGGGTATTTTTGTGACAGTGAATTTTGCCTCACTTCTTTTTTGGTGGCATTTGTGTTGGGGCCATTTATTGTTGTGGTTTTCGTTGATTATCAATAAAACCGTTTAAAATAGGTTAAAACATTTTTATTTATTTTTTTGCGTTCCTTTATTGTGACCACTCATGGGGGGGAGGGGTGTGTGTGTGTGTGTTTTTCCCTCCAAGGGTTTTTTATTCTTATATCATTGCGATTTGGTGCCCTGTCCCCTTGGCGGATTGTGGGACCCTCTTCTTTAATTTGTTTTAGGCTGTGCAACTTGAGTTTGTCCGTTCCCTTGTCCAAACCTTATTTACAATATCCTTCTGAGTGCTCCCTTTCTGTAAACAGGCCTGTAAATCTTGTCCTTATCTCATCACATTTGCTGTGTATTCAAAGAACAATGTCAAATGTTGATACGGTTGACCATGACACCCTAATTCCAAGACTCCACGAAGCCGGCATACAAGGGACTGCTCTCGACTGGATTACTTCCTATCTTCAAAAAAGATCTAATATCATCTACTTGGCCCCCCTTCTCATCCAAACCCTACCTCACAAAACCAGGGGTCCCCCAAGGATCAATCATCTCACCTTTGCTTTTCAACATCTACAAGATATCATTACCAGAACTGATCAATGATTTTCATCTCACATGCTACAACTATGCAGATGACACACAAATACTACTTAAATTAGAATGCCCCAAGAACATTGAAAACTCAGAAACCTTCAGTTGCCTCAGAGCCGTTGATAAGTGGATGACCTGGAGCCATCTCAAACTAAATACCTCCAAAACAGAAATACTCATATGTGGTGACTGGAAAAGTTATGACCCTCTATGCATCTGGCCTGACGATCTCGGACCACCTCCTCAATTATCCAATTAAGTTAAGAACCTTGGATTAACCATGGACTCCAAGTTAACTATGAATGCCCAAGTGAACAAATTAGCACGAACAAGCTTCATCACCTTGAAGACTCTAAGACGCATCTTCCCCCACCTCGGATTTCCACACAAGGTGCAAGCTACTATCTCGCTTGTACTATCCAAACTGGATTATGCCAATGGCCTCTACCATGGATCATCTATATCTATTATGAAAAAACTACAACGTATTCAGAACTCTGCAGCCAGGCTACTATTACATGTAAAGCCACAAGCCCACATCTCCTCTGACTTGAGAGCACTACACTGGTTACTCGTTGCCAGAAGATGCACTTTCAAGCTGCTTTGTATCACCCACAAAGCTATACATGGAACAGGACCGCTTTTTATCAGAAACAAAATAACCAAATACATCCAACAAAGAAACCTCTGCTCAAGATTGGCACCCACGCCTTAGAACACCACCAAACAAGAAAAAGACTGTAGGTGTTACATCCCTCTCCATTCAAGCAGCCCAACTATGGAATTCATTACCCCCAACTATAAGAGCCACAGATAACTTTCTTGTCTTCAGAAAAATAGTTGGCTCTTTCCTTTCTAACCACCATATTCAAACAACCATGGACTGCATATGCCTATGTTGATAAATATTTTTTCTGATTATGTGTATATTTCTAGTTATGTCTAGTTCTTTAGAAAATATGTATTGCTACTATGTCATAACAATAAAATATACACACACTCTTTAAACCTGTTTAACTAAGTATATTAACCCATGGTTCTAAATATGTATTGTATGTACATATATGTGTGCATATCTGTGTGTATTCATGTGTGTATGTATGCGTGTGTGTATGTATATATATATATATATATATATATATATATATATATATATATATATATATATATGTATGTGTGTATGTTGTTCTGTGCTTGGCCTGTTCGTTGGTCATTGCATGGCTCCTGGGTGAGTTGTTTTACTAGATATCTATGAATCCCTGCTCTCATCTTATATCACACTTATCTACCCATCATCATATGTCATGTCTCTATCAATCTATTCTCCATTCCCACTCTGACTCATCCCAAATCCATTCTACTACTTTCATCTCCTAAATAACTCTGCCTAAGCTCTTCCCTCCACTTCCACATCTAACTCACCAAATCTCACTTTACTGCCATGACCTCCCAAACAACTCTACTAAATTCGCTCCTCATTTATCTCACCCTGCTACTATGATCTCCGTAACCCCTTCCACAGACTCTTCCCTCCTCCATCCCCCTTTACTCATCTCAAGCCTAAATCCCATTACCATACACTCCCAATTAACACTTCTGGATTCTTTCCTCCTCCACCCCTCCATTACTCCAGTCAATCTAACTAACAAACTCTCATATTCGCGGCTCAAATTAACTCATAATAATACTAAAACTGTACTAATATTTCCCAATACTAATCCATCACCTATTCTTGTTGGGTTCCGGAGTAGCGTGCTGCTCGACGAAAAGCGCTTTGACGCCTCGTCAAGGGTAGTAAGCTCTATATAAATACTATTACAATACACCCCTATAGTGCAAATGTGTGTCTGCCGAAACATGTCCTACTTACTTCAACCCCATATGCATTTCTAGAGAGCTTATTATTAGACAGGGAGTGACAAGTGTACTTACATTAGTAGCCTGGAAATGCAAATCACATATTCACATTTTGAGAATGGAAGCTTATCCTTTCATTCCTCCTAGGTCAATCCAATAAATACCACTGAAGTAGGAAATAATAGCTCATATTACTATTCAAGCAAGCAGAAATAATTAATTTTGAAATGTACACTGTAGAGATAATAATTTTAGTAAAGTTTCATGTTCCTATCAGCAGAGAGGTTTCAACATTTTGTACAGATTGCCTAATATTTATAATTAGCGACGATTTAGTTATATTTACTTATATTTGGCTTAATGATTTTATGTAGCCATTTTAAATGCACTACCAGTTGGAATGGAATGAACCAATATTCTGGAAAGTGAATTTACTTGCCGAGGATTACAAAATGTGTGCATGTTGAGCAGTCAAGAGACATTTGTTTTGATTTGCTATGTGCAAAAAGGCAGTTGTCAGTCTCAAATCTAATATGTTTAAATTGATGTTATCATGTCTTTTGCACAAACCACGTTTGACATTTCATGTTCACTCTTTAAACGTATTGGAGCTATTAACACACCACTAGACTGCATCACTTTCCTTATTGGTTAATTCTGCTCCGTTGTGTGATCTGTCATTGCCCCAGAGGCAATGGGTCCTTGGGAGACTGCTATACTCACTCACATTAGCCAGTCAAGAACAATGGGAAGATTTCCGCGAGACAGAAAATACTAAAGTTGGAAGTGCCATCCTTTATCAAATGTGCTTTTTTGTGCAGGTAGGATACTTTTAATGACAGTACTGCTAGGAAGTTCTCGTAGTTGTGAAACTAGCAAGAGACGTGCTTCTTTGCTTCAGGGGTGCTCCCGACATATCCCAGATATTGTTTTAAAAGAGCCTGCAACACCATGGTCACGAACCTTCACAAGTAATGATCACGTCAACTCGAGGGCCATGTTCACATGTAACCTAGGTCACACCTTGTGCAACATAAAATAGCTTGTGAAATGGCTTAATTGACAAGTAAGTTCTCTATATCCCATCGGCGCATTACCTGATAGTGGCACTCTATTTAGAGGTTACTGCAAACCAAATAAAACACACAGACCAAACGTTTTTTTTTTTCAATGTCATGAATTTTTGCGTTTTAGAAACCCACAATAAAGGCAAAGTGTTTTGTCGCCCCTGCCACAAATCTGTTCTACCTGCATTTCACTTTACCCTTTGAAAAAAACCAGGACAACGGCGGGAGCAGCCAGGAGAGGTGCATTGTAATAGCTCTTAGACAACCTATGAAAGTGTACAGCCAGGGTCATCTCGTGGTGGAGGAGTGAACTGCACTGATGTGTCGTTTCATATCGTGAAAACGTGTAACAAAAGGGTGGCTGGCATTCGATGAAAGAGGCCCAGTGAGTATGTTTTTGAACACGTGCCCGAATAAAAGGTGCTTTTACTCAGTTATTGTGTAGTGCCAACGTCATATCCTGTGTTATCATCATAGCACATTCAAAGTAGTGCAACAAAAGGTTCTGCTTGAGGCCTCACAACATGCAACTTCACATGAGCTGATGACACTATTTATATCTTCATGCTCTGAGCGGCCACGGTCCCGCTCTGCACACCTCATGGGCTTAGGCCTGGCTGCAATGATCCGTACAATGTCGCTCTGCAACTCTTTGAAGATGCTGTACTGCAGAGTGTGTTAAAACTCTCCACTCTCCACTGTTATTTTTTAAGAACTTGTGACGAGAAGTACGTTATTTTCTTTGCGTGTAGCGAGAATATTTCCTGAATTAAATGTAGCTACAAAGCGATAACCTGGGACCAATATAAAGCTGCCTCCTGTTATATACTCAAGGCTCGCAACAGGCTCCTAAATCCCAAGCCAACACTAGGCTTGGCTCCGGCTGTGCTCTCACTGTTAATTCGTGTAAACGCGTAAATAGTTTTGATGGATGCTGTGTTAAGCACTTTCTTTAGTTTTCATTTTGAAATAATTTACAAGAAGCATAGAAACAGATGTTGTCCAAATCACTTTCTGTTTAGGGTAATTAGCAGTGACATCGTGGGTGGAACAGTGGGGGAGCGGAGAAGTGCTTTTTGTTCTGTAAATAACCATTCAAGGTCCCCTTTACCAGTAACCTTATGGCAAGGTAAAAACATCCGGTGGAAATCAGATTGTACTTTTATCATTGTCGACAGAACACGAGGTGGACACAAGCAGCAGAGGCTGTGCCTCTCGTGGAAAAGCGGGTGCACGACAAACTGCCAGCGCCAGCAGGCTGCTATAGCGCATGAGCATGAAGGGAGCGGCGGTACAGAAAAGTGGTCAGACGAGCTCACGAAGAAGATATGTAGGTAAAGGTGACACTGGGGGTGGGGGTAAGCATTAGGGACAGCGTGTGCGAGAAACAGCAAACAGCACAGTGAAGGTGCAAGATACATCAGTGACGCCGTGTTGGGGGGGAGGGGGGGCAAGCAAAAAGCCGGAGAAAGGGCAAGCAAAACGGATACATGAGGATGGGTGGATGGTGGCACACATGGGAGGGCAGGAGGAACATGGAGGGAGGAAGTCAGCTGAGAAAACAAGCAACTACGTCGAGGAACTGAGGATGGGGGAAACACATCTACACATAAACGTGCAGTGGGGTAAAAAAAAAGAAGAATCACTTTGGGAGCAGCAGACGGACACTAAATCATCTGTGTTGGTCCCTGTTCCACAGCAAGCGTCGGAAGTGACGTTTTGGCTCCACTGGCGAATTAAGATGGAGGCAAAAGCAGAAGATGGAGATGAAGGCTGAAGCAGACAAATTGTAAGCAATGGGCGGGCTCCAAGCCCGTTTTGTACACAATAGTGCCTCGCCAACGAGACGTATGCACTAGCGCATGCTCTCGCAGGCACCTGAGTAATGCCACGTGCAAGCATGCATGCTGGTGAATGGGAATATGGTATTTGCATCAGCAAAAAAACATTTTTTGTATAGCTGATGCTGAACAGCATCATTACAAATTATTGACAAAGCAAATAGGTCTGCATTAAAAAGCCAAAAGGCGATTTCTATTGCCTTTGCCAATGCTTGTTCTTACTTATGCTCCATTTACCTCAGATGCCTGCGTGCACCCCAGTTCAGCTTGGCTGAGTCTTATTCTGACCCTTAGCTTAATAATAACTACTGTCCATTCCCCTGTGCTCATCTGTCATCTCTATAGACCTGAAAAAGACTGGCGCGATCTTATGCAATGGTCTTCCTGAGAGGCGGAAAATCCTTTCATGTGTAGTTCTTCGAAACAGCCTTCGCTGTGTGATTAGACTTGATCCCCACCTGTGGATATTAAGCGTCACCTAAGTTAGCTTTATAAGCCTGGTTCTCAATGCTAGATTGATAAACTAAGAAAACAACAAAGTTGCACCCACCTGACATGGATCAAAATATGAGAAAACAACATTTGACTAATTCACTTTGCTGACAATGTGAGAGACTGTTTTTCCACTCTAAGTTGTTGTTGAAAGCCTGCATTCTAAAGTGTTGGCTTTCTGGAAGTATAGCTGTCAACAAGCCTAATATCTGTTTCCCCGACATTTTGTGCTCCGCCATTAAAGCTGACATACAAGAAACTCAACGCCATCCTTAAATTGCGAGGATTACTCTGGGCCTAAACGACACGGAGCTCGTCCCATTCTTCTGTTACTTTAAAGAAAAGGAGCGAGAACCTGAGTAAATCCCTTCATACTGTACTTTCATAAAGAGATAATTACACTCTGCCCTGAGGCCTTGACTGGCTGCTGAGACGCGCAGACACTTTCAAGAGGCGCCACGAATTGTGTAAGGCTCCGACCTGCTGGCGGGATGCCTGGTTCACATGACAGTGATCTCCGACGGTTTTGGCACGACCAGGTGGGAAGGTGCCCTGGGAGAGGAAGAGATAGAGCGAGAAGGAAGCGCGCGTCGACTGCTGCATGCTTACAGGGCTAGAGTCTAATTACACGCCGTTCGCAGGTGAACTCGAATTTAAGGGCGCCCAAAAGCTGGGGCTTTAGTAGGCTGTTAATTCTGTGGAGTCGCCCACGCCAGTGGAGGGGCAACACGATGCTTCCCTAGGCGTCAGGGTCTCCAGTAGTCTAAACGGCCTGCAGCGGAGTCAGTCATGTGTTGGTTGAGTGCAAACATGTTATTTGAGGACAAACTGGCGTCTCTGAAATAGGATTAGACAGAATATTAACTCAATCTGGGTGTTTAGGGTTGCTTCCCGGCCTTCCCCTAGGCTTTCTGACTAGCACATTTAAACGTAAAACGTGTGTGAAAAGTTGTGTATTACTGTACACCATTTACGTTGTAGATTACTTCTCACTTTTGCCATGTAAACAAACTTTGGCCCCTTGCACGCACCTATACGAAATTTATGTTTGAAGAGAGTAGGGCTGTGTGATAGGCATCCCACCGTGACTCCGGAATCTAGCCACTGCTCTAGGCTTCGGAGCCTGTTACAGATCAAGTGATGGGAATCGTATAATTTTCCAACATGTCATTGACTTTAAAAGGCTGGTAGGCCTGGACCTACACAATCTGTATATCTCTCTTTCAAATTGTTCCTCAAGTGAAATGTCAATTTCTCGATTTTTGACTTCTTTTATATACATATTTACCAATTGCTTCTCAAAGCAAAAGCAGCTCAGAGTTAAAACGAGTCATACGCAGTAGGTGATTGACCAGACACTGGTCTCCTTGCCCCTATCAAGCCATTACCGAGGAACAGAGGAAGTGCTTCAAAATTGATACTTCTCACAAGCCATAATCTGATCACCCATCTCTCATACTTGTTGACACATCGTACTAAGAGGTACATTCCACTACACATAACCACATTTCAATGGTCATCACGAATGATATCGAAACATTTCCCACAAAAGAATAAATCAGGTACCCTTCCGAATAGATAACCTACATAGTATAGCATGCTACCCATGTAAGCACATACTTCAGCTCCCCACATAGGACTACTAAGGCCCCTATTAATACTTTTTTAGCGCTCCATTTGCGTTATTCTTTTACGCAAAAGCGGCGCCAACTTGCAAAATACAATTGTATTTTGTAAGTTTGCGCCGTTTTTGCGTCAAAAGCTGCACAAATGCGGCGATAAAAAGTATGAATTTGGCCCTAAGTGATATAGAAATGGTATAATACAAAAGAGTACAGTATCGTGTTTCTGTTCAAGCCCCATTGTGTCTATCATTTCCCTACCTGTTTCTCTACTACAGAGTAGCCCTGCTTCATATTTTGCAAACATTCAGAGTATGAGACTGTAGTCAAATTACCCAGATACCTTCAGGGATACTAACAATTAAATAAACTATAGTGTATGAGCTGCAGGTAATGGAATGGACAAATTGTATGTGCCTGAAGATGCAGCAACCATCTGGTCCTGGTTTTTAGGCTGGTCCTAAAAAATCCTGCCATCCTCTTCCAAATGCCTCGTACCACTCATCATATTTCAGCATGAGGCAATGCCTCAAATCATGCACCCATCCCAAACAACTTTCTTTCTTTTCTATATCACACACAATCCTTTTAATTATTGATCCCATAACTACTGAGACTTTTTCACACCAGTGCTAAGCCCATTTTTGCAATTTGGGGTACTTTGCTCTTAGGCCTCCATAACTTTTTCTCCACATAAACTTTCCACATCTAATTTGCATCCTTCATGGGGATTAAAAAGGTACCCAGAGTTTGTGGGTTCACATAGAGAAGGCTGTGAAAATATAGCTAAAGTTTGGGCTTATTTGGGAAAGTTGGAAAAAAGTGTTCCGCAAAAAAAGGTCTATTCTTTCCAAAAACAGCATCAATGAAAGGTTTGCAGTGCTAAAATCACCCCCATCACCATCTAGACAGCTTTCAGGAACACGACGAGCTGTTTGCCACAACTTAGGCATTTATCTTTCAGTATGTGGTGGAAACAGGTGTGAAACCCATGGGTGATGCCGGAAAGGTATTCATTTCTGAAATGTGGATAATATTCTGAATTCAGCAAGGGTTCATTTCTGTAGATCACTCAAGGGTTCCTAAACTAACTGTTACAATAAAAGAATATGAAAAATGGGTAGGAAAAACAGCCATTTGTGACAACATTTTCACCTGTAAATTTTTGTCACAATGATCTATTTACAAAAGCAATATATCAGTTTGTCCACTCAACTCTTATGGTCACAGGGATATTTAGTGTTTGAAGGCTTTCCAAAAACCCAAGCTTACCTGAGCAAACAAATGCGCAGCACCTTACAATAGTTCTTCATTGTGTACCGAGTAGCGTGTAATTCATATGGAAAAATAAAAAGAATGAATAACAGGTATGAAGGAAACCTATATATTTCTGAAATGTGCACCTGATGCTGAGTTGAGGGACAGTGGTTATTTGTATGGAAATTTCTGGGTACCCATACTAGCATGGAACTCAGGGGGCATTTTGCAAAACGAGTTACACATTGGCTTTCAGTTGGAAGGCAAATGCAAAAAGATCTATTAGTACTAACAAATGTTATGCTATTTTGTAGTGCCACATGCCTCTTGATAAAAATGGTGCCCCACTTGTGTGGCTGGGCCTAGCACCTGAAAACCAGTACACATCAAAACATGATCATAGTGCATCATATTTTACCCAACAGAATAAATGCTTTTTTGTTTTTTACAACGAGGGATTTTGGGCTCTAGCTGAGCTATCACCCAGGAAAACCTACCAAACCCAGATATATCTGGAAAATAGACACCAAAGAGTGTCCAGGTTGGCATGACTTGCATGGTTTCTACCAGGTAATTTTACCCAGAAGCCTTTGCAAACCTCAAACATTGCTTAAAACCAGACATTGATCTCATATTTCTGTGACAAAAAGTTCTGGAATCTGCAGGGAATCACAATGTTCCTACCACCCAGAGTTTTTCCAAGTCTCTTGGTAAAAACAATACCTCTTTTGCGTGTGTGGGCCTCGCCCCAGCAACAGGAGAGAGCCCAAAATACAACATTGACATGTAACCTTTTTCCACTGAATATCAGTGCTTTTCTTGCAATTTAGGTAGCTGTGGATTTTAGGCCTTAGCTTAGCTCACACCTATGGTAACCTACCAAATCTGCACATTTCAGAAAATTACACACCCTGTAGAGTCCAAAATGACATGACCTGTGTGTCTCTTACCAGGTAATGTTACCCACAAGCCCTTGCAAACCTCAATCTTTGACTAAAAACACATATTATCCTCACATTTTTGTGATAGAAAGTCTAAAAATCTGTGAGGAGACACACATTTCCTACCACTGGGTGTTCCTAAAAATCACCTGATTAAAATGGTACCTCGCTTGTGTGAGTGGGCCTAGTGCCCGCAACAGGAAAGGGATCAAAACACAACATGGACACGTCACCTATTTCCACTGAAAACCAATCCTCTGCTTGGAGCTACGTGATAACTTTGACTAGCTCGTCCAATGTGGCCATGCTGAAAACACACGCAAACCAGGAGGATATTAAATTAATGGGCTGACTATTCTGTCAGGGATACCAGATCCTCGGGGCCTGCGCACGTTCCCAACATGTCCACCACTAGACAGCTCCAAAGCTCTGATAGATATACCACAGAGCCTGAGAGAGTCCAAGTGGGGGAAAAGGGGATTAGGAAGGGAACAGCTGGGAAGGAGACCTGTAGGAAGCAATAGGTTAAACAACACAATGTCAAGATATAATCACATTGACTTTCAATAGACTACGGTTCTAAGAGTTCTTATACGGTAATCATGAATAACCTAAGAAATGACGATAACTAGACCTCAAGAAATCTAGGTACCTGGAAAAAACAAGAATGGGTTAATACAATGTTTCATATGACATTTTCAGGAAATATCACATATTGTCTAGCATACAAGAACCTCCTTCAATAATGTTTCAGAATAAACATTACATTTTTACATGAGGACAAAGGCTATCTGAACATTCCCTGGAAACAACAGGAACTGTATTGGGAACTTAATATGCACAAAGAGTGTCGCACTTTGAATTAAGCATTTCAAAAAAATCCAAAAGCACAGGATAAATGTGTGCACCTCAACAAACACGGCACACCAAAGTTTTCAATGTCATTAAATGATCGCGCACACTGCCGATCTAAAAGCAAAGCGTTTTATACCAGGGTTGAATCGCGCACTCTGCCGATTCAAACAAGAATATGCAAATGCCATGAAATGATCGCGCACACTGTTGCCTATCTGAATGCCAAGGTTTACATGTTAGAAATGAATCGTGCACTCTGTAGATTCGAACAAGAATATGCAAATGCCATGAAATGATTGCGCACACTGTTGCTGATCTGAATACCAAGGTTTACATGTTAGAAATGAATTGCGCACTCTGCCGATTCAAACAAGAATATGAAAATGCCATGAAATTATCTTGCACACTATTGCCGATCTGAATGCCAAGGTTTACATGTTAGAAATGAATCGCGCACTCTGCCGATTCGAACAAGAATATGCAAATGCCATGAAATCACACTCAGGCACACAGAGAGAGTTTCTCAACTAGGCCCAAAACTCGAATGTCTTTGAGAATGGGAGTTTGGGGCCCAACCCGACCTCCGCCTTACTGCCCTGCTCAAGGATCACCAATATAATGAGGGCAGGCCCTGAATATCAAGGTAGGGCTCCGGAACAGGAGCTCAGGAAGTTGCTGCTCCTCTGCACCGGGACCTCTGAATAGTGCGCATGTGGAGCTGGGCTGACTCCCGTATATAGAGTCAAGCCCAGCCCACAAACCACACCCAGTCATGCTGCAGGGAAAGCTTCTAGAAGGTCCTAGCAAGGGACCACACCGTAACACACTCAGTAAGCCGGCAGCAATACCTTGCAAATGAACAGTTATTGCAAACATCATTAATAGTGCTTTTCAAGGTTAAGCTCTGCAATGCAAAAGGTTAACATATTGCATATAAACACAATGCATGAAGTATGCTCTTGCATAAAGACTGGGTTTTTGCATTTTTGTCACCCGTAGAGCGCGCATTGTCCTGATGTTGACACTTTTCTTGCAATTTAGGTAGCTATTGATTTTGGGCCCTACCTCTGCCGGTGTTTTAGGAAACCTACCAAACCTGCACATTACTGAAATTTAGACAACCAGGAGAGATTTTAATCAACATGGGGAGGAGCGGCCTGATATAATTTGAAGCTGCGCAGCACTTTATATGAAGGGATGAATTTGTGGGACACAATGACCCCTAACTGTGTACAAACCCTTTTTTAGGGATAGAGATTTTAACTAACACCACCCGAATCTGCACAAGCCTGTATAAGAAAGTCTAATTAGCAGCCACAGCGGTTCGTTTGTGAACAAAAGTATCCATTTGCAAGCATTTTCTCCCGTCCCGCTAGAAGGAAGGGTTGGTCCTTTGATATATAATGTTTTTTAGGTATCGTGTGCCCTTTTGTAAGCATCTTGTTCTGACCCTCTAGGGGCAGTCTTTTATGGGGCAGAATTGGTTTTCAGGCACTGTCTGTACTTTTTTCTTTTCTTTTTTTTAGCTGTGGTTTTAAATATTGTTTTGCTGTTGTAATAATTTCAATGATTTTAATTAATTATGCAATTTATACGTTCACTGAGAGAGTGCAGTGTGGCATTATGTATGTGGGTCTTATGAGGTAATTTTAACCATAAGCTATTAAAAACCTTAAATATTGTTTAAAAGGAAACATTTTCCATGCATATTTGTGCACGAAAATTGCAGAATCTGGATCCACAAATTTCCTATTGCCCAGAGTTCCCACATGTCTCAGGATAATGATGGTACCCCATTTGTGTGGGTAGGTCAAGAGACTGCTACACAAAAGGCCCTAAAGCACTTCTTCTCAGACACCACCCATGAAAATCTACCAACCACAGTCATTTTAGAAAACTAAACAGGTAGGGCATTCCAGAGTGGTGCACTATTTATGGAACCCATAAGTGTTTCTTACCCACAATGCCCTGCAAACCTCAAACTTTGCTTAAAATCATATATTTTCCCTTCATCTCTGTGATGAAAAGTTGCGGAATCAGCAGGACCACCCAGTGTTACCCACTTCTCTGGATAAAATTGCTATCCACATTTGTCTGGCTAGGCTTAGTGCCTGTGACAGGAATTGCTCAAACCATGGTCAACAGAATCCTTACAATGCTTATCTGGTTTAAATATATATCTTAATCTTTGGTGAACAATTTGCAATCTCTGCCAACTGCCATTTATCAGGGGGATGAGGTGTCTCATTTTTTTTGCTGCCATGTGATCTAACCAGAAGAATTTAGCATTTATGAAATTGGAAATCAGATTCATCGCAATTATTATGTTTGTTAAAATGAGATTTTCTGGGGTTAATCTTTTTGGGGAAGTATCTCAGAATGTTATTCATAGTCCTTCAAAAGCAGAAAACCTGCTGTCAGTGGAAATATTATGCCTCTGTACGACAGCGATACCCAAGGTACGAGTTTTTGCTCAACATTATTTGTTTCAAAGTTGTAATGTACAAATTTCTGATGAATAACAGTATACGATCATATGTCACCATTCAATGAAAATAAAGCAATGAGCTCAATCCGCTCAACTGCTAAGTGGCCCACTTGCCTCATACAAATCTCTCTAACCTACTGTAAAGAAATGGCTCCCTGTTGCAGTTACCCCCCACTTTTTGCCTGATACTGATGCTGACTTGACTGAGAAGTGTGCTGGGACACTGCTAACCAGGCCCCAGCACCAGTGTTCTTTCACCTAAAATGTACCATTGTCTCCACAATTGGCACAACCCTGGCACCCAGGTAAGTCCCTTGTAACTGGTACCCCTGGTACCAAGGGCCCTGATGCCAGGGAAGGTCTCTAAGGGCTGCAGCATGACTTATGCCACCCTAGGGACCCCTCACTCAGCACAGACACACTGCTTGCCAGCTTGTGTGTGCTGGTGGGGAGAAAATGACTAAGGCGACATGGCACTCCCCTCAGGGTGCCATGCCAACCTCACACTGCCTGTGGCATAGGTAAGTCACCCCTCTAGCAGGCCTTACAGCCCTAAGGCAGGGTGCACTATACCACAGGTGAGGGCATATGTGCATGAGCACTATGCCCCTACAGTGTCTAAGAAAAACCTTAGACATTGTAAGTGCAGGGTAGCCATAAGAGTATGTGGTCTGGGAGTCTGTCAAAAATGAACTCCACAGCTCCATAATGGCTACACTGAATACTGGGAAGTTTAGTATCAAACTTCTCAGAATAATAAACCCACACTGATGCCAGTGTTGAATTTATTAAAAAATGTACACAGAGGGTATCTTAGAGATGCCCCCTGTATTTTACCCAATTGTTCAGTGCAGGACTGACTGGTCTCTGCCAGCCTGCTGCTGAGAGACGAGTTTCTGACCCCATGCGGTGAGAGCCTTTGTGCTCTCTGAGGACAGAAACAAAGCCTGCTCTGGGTGGAGGTGCTTCACACCTCCCCCCTGCAGGAACTGTAACACCTAGCAGTGAGCTTCAAAGGCTCAAGCTTCGTGTTACAATGCCCCAGGGCACTCCAGCTAGTGGAGATGCCCGCCCCCTGGACCCAGCCCCCACTTTTGGCGGCAAGTCCAGGAGACATAATGAGAAAATCAAGGAGGAGTCACTGGCCAGTCAGGACAGCACCTAAGGTGTTCTGAGCTGAGGTGACTCTGACTTTTAGAAATCCTCCATCTTGTAGAAGGAGGATTCACCCAATAGGGATAGGAATGTGACCCCCTCCCCTTGGGAGGAGGCACAAAGAGGGTGTACCCACCCTCAGGGCTAGTAGCCATTGGCTACTAACCCCCCAGACCTAAACACGCCCTTAAATTTAGTATTTAAGGGCTCCCCTGAACCTAAGAATTTAGATTCCTGACACTTACCAAAGAAGAAGACTGCTGAGCTGAAAACCCCTGCAGAAGAAGAAAGAAGACACCAACTGCTTTGGCCCCAGTCCTACCGGCCTGTCTCCTGCCTTCTAAAGAAACCTGCTCCAGCGACGCTTTCTCAAGGACCAGCGACCTCTGAATCCTCAGAGGACTGCCCTGCTTCAAGAGGAACAAGAAACTCCTGAGGACAGCAGACCTGCTCCAAAAAGACTGCAACTTTGTTACAGAGGAGCAGATTTAAAGACCCCTGCAATCCCCGCAAGAAGCGTGAGACTTGCAACACTGCACCCGGCGACCCCGACTCGACTGGTGGAGAAACAACACCTCAGGGAGGACCCTCCGGCGACTCCGAGACTGTGAGTAACCAAAGTTGTCCCCCCTGAGCCCCCACAGCGACGCCTGCAGAGGAAATCCCGAGGCTCCCCCTGACCGCGACTGCCTGACTCTAAAATCCTGACGGCTGGAAAAGACCCTGCACCCACAGCCCCCAGCACCTGAAGGATCGGAACTTCAGTGCAGGAGTGACCCCCAGGAGGCCCTCTCCCTTGCCCAGGTGGTGGCTACCCCGAGGTGCCCCCCCTTGCCTGCCTGCACCGCTGAAGAGACCCCTTGGTCTCCCATTGAATCCTATTGCGAACCCGACGCTTGTTTGCACACTGCACCCGGCCGCCCCCGCGCTGCTGAGGGTGTACTTTCTGTGTGGACTTGTGTCCCCCCCGGTGCCCTACAAAACCCCCCTGGTCTGCCCTCCGAAGACGCAGGTACTTACCTGCTGGCAGACTGGAACCGGGGCACCCCCTTCTCTCCATTGAAGCCTATGCGTTTTGGGCACCACTTTGAACTCTGCACCTGACCGGCCCTGAGCTGCTGGTGTGGTGACTTTGGGGTTGCTTTGAACCCCCAACGGTGGGCTACCTTGGACCCCAATCTTAACCCCGTAGGTGGTTTACTTACCTGCAAAAACTAACATTACTTTACCTCCCCCAGGAACTGTGAAAATTGCACTGTGTCCACTTTTAAAACAGCTTATTGTGTTTTATGTAAAAAGTATATATGCTACTGTGATTATTCAAAGTTCCTAAAGTACTTACCTGCAATACCTTTCAAATGAGATATTACATGTAGAATTTGAACCTGTGGTTCTTAAAATAAACTAAGAAAATATATTTTTCTATAACAAAACCTATTGGCCTGGATTTGTCTCTGAGTCTGTGTTCCTCATTTATTGCCTGTGTGTATGTACAACAAATGCTTAACACTACTCCTTTGATAAGCCTACTGCTCGACCACACTACCACAAAATAGAGCATTAGTATTATCTCTTTTTGCCACTATCTTACCTCCAAGGGGAACCCTTGGACTCTGTGCATACTATTCCTTACTTTGAAATAGTGCATACAGAGCCAACTTCCTACACCTACTTTCTAAGGAAGGTGAAGCCAGGATGTCAGGTCTTCCCTCATGACTTTAGTGGAAGTTATCTTATTTTTTTGGATGGTGTGTCGTTCGTTTGGTAGATGGGTTATTCCTTCAAGTCCCATAAGGAGCATTTGTTACTGAATTTTCTGTCTCCTTCACTTACCATTTCATCACATAGAAATACACTTTATTCTGTTATGGGATTCAGTGCTTAGCAGTGTGATGGATAAAGAAACCCAATTGCATGGAACTTGGCTGCTGACAGACACACAGAAGGCTACACTGGCCATAATGGAGACCACGGGAGACAGTCTAGGCTCAGGCACTATATAGGACCAAGGCAATTGTGGTTATTGACACCGTGAAGAGAACCACAGAAGATACTGGTATCAGCACTAGCACCTTTCAAGACTGTGGCAAGTGGTGAGGGGCAATACGCTGCTGCTTGACCTAGCCCTCAAGCCACACTGAATGGTTTACGTTGCCCCAGGCCAACTCAGTTAATGGACCTGCTTCAGCAGCAGCACATGATGTGCTCATACCTCTTTCCCAATCTTGTGGGCTGCTGTTGCTTTCCCAGAGACTCTCATCGTTTTGCAGTGTCTGTCCTGTGTCTTTTGAGCTCTCATCCCTAGAGAGCTACACCTCTCTTTTCTTGCTGAGTAGATGGCGATGGTGATGGATTAGCTCGAGGATGCTGTGGGTCACGGACTGCCAAACTGGGAGAAAGGCGGCTGCAATGGGTCTTTCACGGCAAATAAAGAGTGAAGCTCATTATGAACTGTAGCTGGTACCACACAGACCTGCCACAAATAAAAAGAGACCAGGAAGCACTGCGATTTTGAGAGGGAGGTAGTCTGCTTGGCCCACTATTTTTACCTGAAGTGCTTTGATCTATTGAAATAGTGATTGATACAGCACCAGCGGCAACTGTGACATGTATGTGTACAACAGTTTTTAATGGAAACCTGTCATCACACAGTAACTTTTAAGAAAACCATCTTTGATGCTAATTTAACTCAATCCGATTTAAAACTCAAAAAGACTAAAGGCTACATAAGCAACAAGCTATGCAAACTGGACTTAACAACTAAACAAAACAGGTTGGCGAAAGAGCTGCCAAATAAAACATTGAGTTGAGCAGTGAGATAAATAAGGAATCTTGACCTCCTAAATTGTAATAAGATGCGAAGAGCACTCAAAACCAACTCAAAGGAAAGATGCCTGGAAGTGCACTAGCTGATTCAGTTAGTAGTAGTCAAAAGGTCAAACAAGAAACAGGTCAGCTAACATACCCATGTAGGATCACACCGTAGTAAGAAGAGCCTGTCAACTTTAATAACCCCAAAGTATTAAAGATTTGTCACAGCAAACAACTACCACATGTACAAAATTAGGTCAGGGGGAATAAGGACCTCCGTAGACCCCTTGATGATGTATAGAGGATGCAGCCAATGGGATATCAGGAAATCCACCAAATAACAGGTTACTAACCCAAAGGACAAAAATATTAGTTGAAAAGTTCAAATTATGATACCACACTGTCGATATCCAACTTCTTAAAAACATTAGTCACTGTTGAAGTCACTCCTTTTGCTAATCAACCAAGGAGTGGATCCTCTATGAAAGAAAGTCAACCACAAGTTGATACATTTTGCAAACCAAGACTCACCTAATGACAAGAATTATGATAAAATGAAAGGATGCATCCAATGTCAACAACTCTCATATGATGTAATTCTTCTTAACACTTGCTTTTTGGAAACTTATAATGACAACAAATAAAACCGATAAAAAATAGATTTAAAGCAGGAACCAGTACTGAGTGAACCACAAAGACAAAGAAACAAAAATGTGCACAAAAGGCATCAGCAACAGCTTTAGGTATAATAGCAACAAGAGCGTGGTTTAAGTAGTAGACATAATTGAAAAGGAAAAAAAGAAATCAAATCAAATTCACAAGTCGACAAAACAGAGCACACAATCAATAATTCATATTTGAAAGACTCTATTTAGCACACTAGAAGAAACAACAAATGCCCTGAACTACCAATTAAATAAATTAGAACAACAAGTGGATTTATTAAACTCCGTGGCAAGATTTGTTCGGTAATTGATACAAAGTTAAACACTTAAATAATCTCATACTTTGGGAAAGGAATTAAGTGGAATTGTTAGAGAGCAACATTATTACATTATTAATAAAAATGAGTAACTAAAATGAAATGATTGACATGTACCAAAAGGCCTAAACAGGGAAACGTGTGTTCGAAAATAAAATGTGCAAGTTTAAATGTGGCTGACCTGGTGTCAGCCACCTCGATTTCAAAGTGAAATAATAAATGTTTGTAAAAATGTATTTTGATTAATTATAACTACAGGTACTGACAAAATATGAATATTATTATTGTAGTTGTTGGACTTTTTGCCTTACGCAGGGTCATCCCCAGTCTTTTTGCCTCCTTCCTCCTGGTTTTTCTGACCTCTCGCTGTTGGCTCTAGGACTCTGAGCACTTTATCACTGCTGACCAGTGCTAAAGTGCAGGTGCTCTCCCATCTAAAGTTGGTATGATTGGCTTATACCTAATTGGCATATTTAATTTACCTATAAGTCCCTTGTACAGTGGTATCTCTATACCCAGGGCCTGTAAATTAAATACTACTAGTGGGCCTGCAGCGCTGCTTGCGTCACCCACTGAAGTAGACTTTCAAATCTGTCTCAGGCCTGCTAGCGCAGTGCCTGTGTGCGCAGTTTTCTGCCACAGGGACCTGGCATCTAAACTTACTTGCCAGGCCCAGAACTCCCCTTTTACTACATGTAAGTCACCTCTAAGATACGCCATAGCTAGCTTTATGGGCAGGGTGCCATGTACGTAGAAAGGCAGGACATGTGCCATATTGCATGGCCTGTCCTGGTAGTGACAAACAGCCTTACTAGGTGTTTCACTGCTGTGAGTGCTGCCTTCTCATAGGTTTGCATTAGAAATGCCCTGCCTTATGTGTTAAGGGTATTGTCTGATTTATGAGGGGTAGCGTAGACGTGTTTGGTATGGTTGTGATGGTGATAATAAATACTGCTTACTGGTGTGGGTGTATATTTTATTACTATCACAGAAATGGCACTTCTAGAAAGTGTGCATTTATCTGTGCTTATGACTCTGGTGTTTTGCAGCTTGACTCCCATCCACGTCTGGGCAGAGTGACAGTTGGGGCTTTGTGCATACTTTTCAGACAGCCTGTACACAGGGAGGGTGGAGGTGTCACAGAGGTGCATCTACATACTGAATAGTCTTTCTGGGCTGAGATCACCGCCGCAACCCGGGGAAGCTGTGTTATCAAAGCGCGAGGGAATGCGCTGACTAGTGCCCCCGGGGCACCCGAAGAATCATCATTTACGAACTCGGAGCGCGAGTGCTCCTGTCGTGCCCCTGGGGAGAAGCGCGCTCCATGGAGTGCCCCCGGGGCACTGGCAGGCACCGACTTTGGTGCCTGCCTCTTTGTCTACGACCAGGCGGGCCGCCCGTAAGAACTGGATGCCGGGCGGGGGGAAGGAAACCTCATCAGAGGTTCCCCCCAGCCCCAACGAGGCCGTCCTGTTCCTTCTGGGACGGCGGGCGGGGCGGAAGCCTCCCCAGAGGCCCCCTGCACCGCTGGTTCTGGGATTTGGCCCTTGTGAAGGCCAGTTGGGATCTGTTTGGCTCCCCCCCTTTATGTTAGGCCAGTCAAGGCCCAGGGGGGGCCCTACGAGGTTCGAAGGTCCCAGGCGGGGCCGCCCATGAATTGGAAGGGGTGCCTGGCACCCCCCTCCTCCATAGAAGTATTGGGCGACCTTGGCCCCCCACGTGAGGGGTGGTGGAGGCCCCAAGTGATCACGGGCCCCAGGAGGGGCCTGTCGGTAGTGCAGAGGGGGTGCGTGGCGCCCCCCGCTTCCCCAGAATTTAAGGAGCCCCCCCCATTGCGAAGAGGAGCGCCGGGGGCCCCTTCCTTCTTTGTCTTAGGCAGTGGAGGTGCCTGCTTCATCAACTCAGGTACTGTTTACAGGGACAATATATCTCAGGAGTTCCTTTTAGAGACTTTATTGGATTGAAATATTGCCTACCTGTTTTTGATGTGTGATGATGCTTTTACATATATGGGCAAATGTTCCTTTTATGGGCATGACTTGCTAATATGTTTCCCTAACTTGCCATATGTTTTCTAATGTTTTATGATAATCTTATGACAAGTGCTCTAATGTGATAACGTGTTTCCTGACTACTGCTTACAGTAACCTGTGTGTTATGTGTGACTACTGCTAATTTGCAGAGTAACTAATGTGTAACGTTCTGACAACTGCTAAGGTAGCAGGATAGTACTGATATGTGATGTTTGGTCTGATAATTGCGTTGTGTTCAATACAGTATATTTTCATATAATCTGGTGTTGTGTTTCCTTTGTGGTGGGGATATTGCGTCACATGTGTTGTGTGTGTTGTGCAAACGCTTTACCCATTGTCTCTGGGTTAAGCCTGACTGCTCGTGCCAAGCTACCAAGGGGGTGAGAAGGGGTTATCTGGGACGTGTAACTCCCTTGCCCTGACTAGAGTGGGTAAGTTCTGCCTGGCTGAGATGCATACCCTAGCCAACCAGAAACCCCATTTCTAACATTGGTTGTCAGCGGTGAGGATAGGACTTGCGCTTGCACAATACCATTGTGACTCATTATTTCACTAAAAGGATTGCGTTTAGACCATCACATGCTTGGCTTCTCTTAACTTTCTCTCTTTGGTAATTTTTCCTGTTTTCAGTTCTCACGCTTGGGTATTGTGGTTGTCACATTTTAGTTATTTGTACCTTTTCAAGATGGGGCTTACCTTTGATTTAGAAGACCTGCCGTTTTACATGCAGGAGGAATTAGAGGGGTTCTGTAGAGAGAGAGGGCTGCCTGTAGAAGGGGACCTCAGGAGATCTGGTTTGAAATTATTAGAAATGTTTTATTTCTTCATGTTTTAGCATTACATTTGAGTATTTTTCCAGAAGCACAGTGTTTAAATGATATGTTGATTTTACTGAAACGTTTTGCAAACATTGTTTATTAGACATCCTGTTTAATGCGCACAGTGGGCATTTTCTGCCTGTTCTTGCTTCTTACTCTGTACTTTCTAGTGATAAAGATTGCAACTTTCAACAATGAGCCTTAGTTCTTAAAAGGAAGCAACATTCAGTGCTGCTGTGTTTAAAAAATGAAATAATTACTCGGAAACTGCCATCTGGAGAGCAGCATAAGAAGAATAAAAAAAGATTCAACTGAAGCCCCGTTTAAATTTTATTGGCTGCGCACTAACCCACCTCCTAGGCTTGTTCAATAGAAGTTTAGCTAGTGATGTTTGGGAATTTAAATTAGCAAGCTTTAGGTGATGTAAGTCAGTTTAGTTTAGCTCAGTTCAGTTTTCCATTCAGCTCTTTGCAGTTCAGTTTAGATTCTGTTCATCTCTCTATTAAGCTCTTGCCCAGCCACTTATGATTTTAACACTTCAGTTACGTTAGGCCCAATGTTACTGAATTGTTTTCCCTTTTCATGTTCCTATTGCTGATCTCTGAAGCCTACTGCTCCTGTGCTTAGCTGATGAAGACACTGCAAGCTGCTGTCGCATTTAGGCAAGGTATAACCAATGTGCATTTGTTTTCCTTCGCAGATATTTTTCCCTTTAGAAATCCAACAGAATATTTTTTGTTAGCTCCATAGTTATATATATTTTTTTCCAAATTAATTTTTGTCTTATTTTTAGGGTCGAGCCTGCGTTGCATGCGCTTGCGCATGCGTATCGCTACAAGACGCTTTAGTTATTAGAAAATGGCTCGGAGCCCTGTCAATGTCACGTCAGTGTGTTTGGTTCGTGGGCTTGCCTATTAAAATCTGCTTGCTTTCATTAGTGGAAGGCATGCACACGTCATGCCTTTTCCGGTGATTAGCCCTCCTCGAGCGCAGCGACCAAGTACAGAAAACATGCGAGGCTTGCTGTTTTCTGTCGGATTGTGGACTACTTTTTCTCTATTTTCCTAGTGTGATTTCGCTTGGCAGAAGTCGAGCGCTTTACACAGTTAATTTCACTTTTTCAGGTTACGTACATAGAAGCACTTTTGCCGATAGATGAATAGTCGGGTTAGGAGTTTACAACATGAGCAAACGCGAGACCCGTTGCATTGCAAATGCTTGTTAATTTTTGCATTTGGCAAAGCCCTGCCCACACATGTTTTTCAAATTAAAGTTTGGTAGTTAGGATGTCTGATCCAAAAATGAATTTAAATGTTTATTAATTGATTGTGATTGATTCAAGTGCACAAGTAGATGGTGTCTGTTACTATTTTCTAAATAATTCTGCTGTTATTCTGCATAATTCTCTTGGAGTGTTTAATGGTAATTTCTCTTATTAGGCTGAGACTCTTCAGACATTTTGCGCAGCCTCTTTTGTTTCTATATTACTATCATTTGGTTTTGTGCACCATTTACGTGACCTTAGCATTGTCAATTTAAGGGCAATAAATGTTTAAACTTTACTAAATTAGTGTGGTGATTTTGACCACAGAGGTCATGGTGTGTATAAATTACTGACTCGTTATTATATATTTTGATTGTATTGGTTTTCATTGTTTGATTTGATGATCTCATTACTCCTGTCTGAATCAAAAGATACGAGTTGATCTCTCAGGGTGGTAGATGTCACTTCCCTGTTACATGTCACCTTAGCCTAATATTAGAAAGTCATATGCCCACAGAATCAAAATCAACAACAACTTACAGCTGCTTGGCAATAATAGAAAATTAACTTGACTACCATCAGTCTTGGATAGACTGGTTATGGAAGTGAGGAATGTAAATAGGTAGAACTACGAAAACCATAATCCTCTCCATGAAGACAAAAGACAAGTTGTTAATTCCTGCAAACAATGGAACAAAAAAAATCAAATGCGAAAAATACTAACACAGACCAAGCAAGTACTCTGTAAGTTCCAATTTCACATGCCAACTGATACAGATGAGAACTCTGATTTAAAGTCCTCTGTGTCAATATCTCCCTCGCAATCAAATGACAAAAATTTGACCAAACAATGGCTCTAAGTGAAGCACAGTGGCCTTCAACAAAAAAGAGCAGAGAATCAGAAAAGCACATAAAATAACAGAAGGAAGGCAGACTGCTAAGCCCATAAAGCTTTTTATCCTCTTTTAGAAAAAATACACAACAGCAGGGAATCAGAATATATAAAAAAAACTGCAGTCAATTGGATGTTGAAAAAAGAGAGGCAGCAATTAAAAAAATACCTCAAAGTATGGTCCCAACATAGGTAAAAGCATCAGGAAAAGTGGTTATAGACTCTTCAGCAAAAAGCAAACCTAGGGTTTGGAAAGAGTAGAATGCCCTATGTGAGAAAATCAAAAAGCAGAAAGAATTTAAAATACAACAGTATAACCCCGTGGAGACCTTGAATTGTGAATCTGCAAGAGGAGAATCAAGGCAGGTTACTCAATAAAAACTACAAAAAAGACCAAAACATCCCACTCAGTCAATAACTGGTAAATGACTGAGTGAAGAAATACAATAAGATTTCCTTGACAAAAAAAATCCAAGATGGAAAAAATAGTTCTGCTCTTCCAGTTAGGTGTATTAAAAACCTCGAAGCGTTGTTTGAAACAAATCAAGAGATTCCAAAATGCCAAATTAATAGCGCAAGACAAAATAAGGATGAACAATAGAGCAAATTAGTCTTTTCCTCAGAAAAAGAATCCAAGGGAAAACACAACATTCTCAATTGAGAAAAAAGTGCTAAAGTATTGAAAGCTCATGCTGATCTATTATATTTGGACATTATGAAAACAATGGGTGAAAGTAAATCAAATCCATTGAGTTTCAATCTCCAGAATGCTTACAAACAAACTAATCACATCACTTTCTAATGACATTATGACCTATGTTGTTAAAACTGACAGCCTTAGGGTGGTCACCTCCAACTTTGTGCCTGCATCCCTCCACTGGTTTTTCACTGTTTTGCTGGTTTTAGGACTCTGTGCAATTTACCACTGCTAACCAGTGCTAAAAGTGCAAATGCTCTATCCCTTAAAACATGGTGACATTGGCTCATACCCAACTGGAATATTTAATTCACTTGTAAGTCCCTAGTAAAGTGCACTGCATGTGCCCAGGGCCTGTAAATTGAATGTTACTAGTGGGCCTGCAGCACTGATTGTACCACCCACATTAGTAGTACCTTAACCATGTCTCAGGTCTGCCATTGCAAAGCCCATGTATGCAGTTTCTCTGCCACTTTGACTTGGCGTTTATAGGTACTTGCTAAGCCTTTAACTCCCCTTTTTCTACATATAAGTCACCCCTAAGGTAGGCCCGAGGTAACCCTTAGGGCAGGGTGGTGTGTAGGTAAAAAGCAGGACATATACCTGTGTGTTTTATATGTCCTGGTTGTGGAAAACTCCGAAATTCGTTTTCCGCTGCTGTGAGGCCTGCTCCTTTCATAGGCTAACATTAGGACTACCCTCACATATTGTTTGAGGGGTAGAATCTGAACAGAAAGGGGTAGACAGGTCATATTTAGTATGGCCAGAATGGTAATACAAAATCCTAATGACTGGTGAGGTTGGATTTTATATTACTACTTTAGAAATGCCACTTGTAGAAAGTGAGTATTTCTCTGCACTTAAAATCCTTATGTGCCTTCCAGCCTGTCTCCAATCCACTGGTTGACAGCTCTCTTGTGCATTTCACCCAGACAACCACAAAAACAGGATGGTTAGTCACACCTGCACACATCTGCACACTAAATGGGTCTTCCTGGGCTGAAAGGGTGGAGAGCCTGACACTTACATTTCAAAGGACGGTGGCCTGCCCTCACACAAAGAACTGCAAAACCCCCTGTGGACCCTGGCGGACAGGGTTGTACTGAAAGGGGACATTGTGCTCTTCAAAACCACTCTTTGAAGTCTCCCCCACTTCAGAGGCACT
The DNA here is from genome assembly GCF_031143425.1 of Pleurodeles waltl. Taxonomy (NCBI): domain Eukaryota; kingdom Metazoa; phylum Chordata; class Amphibia; order Caudata; family Salamandridae; genus Pleurodeles; species Pleurodeles waltl. The sequence continues at coordinate 658,902,657 of NC_090446.1, read as the reverse complement.
TTTGGGTATTTAAACCTGGCCCCTGACCCTTCCAAGTTAGACATTTCCTGGGACAGACAGTCTGCACCAGAACCTCCACCCTGCAAGAGAAGCAGCCTGGCTGCCCAAAGGACTCACCTGGAATGCTCTGCTGTAAAGGACTGCTGCCTTGCTGTTGCCCTGCTGCCTTGCTGGCCTCCGACTCTGCTGAGAAGTGCTCCCCAAGGGCTTGGATTGAGCTTGGCTCCTGTTCCTGAAGTCTCAGGGCCAAAGAAACTCCTTGTGCTTCAAAAATCGACACACAGCCTGCTGGAATCGACACACAACCTGTCCAGTGGAGAGAAAATCACTGCATCGCTGAACCAGAACGATGCAGCCTGGCTCCCCGAGTGGAGGTCGATGCAGCACCAGCCTTGAGACTGGAACTTTGATTCACAGCCCCACTTCCTGCGAGAGGAATCGACGCAGTGCCAGCCATGAAACAGAAACTCTTGCCCAGCGGATCGACGCAACAGCTGTGACTTCATCCCGCACGCCCAGGATTTCCATGCATCATCCCTGGGTGTCAAAAGACCCTGCATCGCAAAGAGGATTCAAGTCTGCGCCCCGGAATTCAATGCAAAGCCCTTGCCACGTGGAAAAGAATCGACTGTCTGTGGGCACCCGGAAATCTGGCGCACACCTACATTTTTCCACACATCTCCTCATCTGCGTTTAATTTTGACGCAAACCAGGTACTTTGTGCTTGCAAGAGAAAATTGTGGCTTTTAAGAACTTTAGAGTCTTCTTATCATTACAAAAGTGATATTTCACCTTGCACTTTATCTTTTTGACCTTAATTTAATCAGATAAATATCTTATATTTTTCTTAACCTGTGTGGTGTCTTTTTGTGGTGTTCTCACTGTATTATTGCACGATTTTGTGCACAAATACTTTACACACTGCCTTCTAAGTTTAGTTTGACTGCTCAGTGCCAAACTACCAGAGGGTGGGCACAGGATAATTTGTATTATGTGTGACTTACCCTGACTAGGATTGTGGTCCCCATTTGGACAAGGGTGCATACCTCTGCCAACCGGAGACCCCATTTCTAACATATGTGCACACAAAAAAAAAGAAAAATCGAGAATCAGAATCTTCAAAAACCCAGAGAATCTTTACCTGCACATGTTAATGCCTAGTGAAAAAATCCCTCAACTGCATTGCCTAACAGGGCAAAAGAACACCAACCAAAATATGAAGAGAACATCAATATTACATATTCCGTTGGTGCAGGTGATGAAAAACAGTACAACAAGGCATTGAATTTATCAACACTTTATGATAACAAAAATGGGTTGACATTGCAGGCCGAAATACCCTCTAAAATAAATGACCACCTTGAAGGGAGTGCTGCTCTTGGGAGTCTACAGTTCTGCTCACAGAATGCCTGAAGTGTTGACACAATCACACAAGACTAAGAAACAGCAGGTTACCTGTAACAGTTTCATTTGATTTTATTGAAAGAAACCTGATGTCAACAAGTCTTTCCACTAATAGGTTACATTGACATTTGTAATCATGCAATTAAAAAATCAAACAAAGAATGTTTAAAAGGGAGGGTTTAGTTATCTTCGCTTCTTCTCAACTCAGCTACAATGTCTTGAATCTAAGTGAATTGTTAATAAAAATTAAAAACGATGCTAGCATACAAAACAACTTTACTATTAATAAATTACTCTAATCTGTTGTCAAGGGAGAAGAGAAAGGCCATGGAAAATCTGTATAACCTAAACTTAAAGTTGAAACACAAATAACCTTATGCAGGTTGGTTAAGGCCAGGTGCTTTTAACTCAAATCTTAAAATAGACAATAGAAATGAGACACCAATAAATCTGCAAAATGACCTTAGGAGTATCCCACAACAGATCTTGTCACTCAACCTTAAAAGAGACAAAATGGAAGGAGCAGTCCTCTTAGTATGCCATTCAATGGGAACAAGAGTGCTAAATGACCATTCGAAGAAGACCATCCAGCTACCTTCACGCACACTATGGCTAAAAGTGACTCTATTCTTGATTATACAACAGCAGGTTTACCAATATTAAAGGGTATAAGCACTTTCAGAATAGAAACTGAACAGAAAGTGATCATCTGTCCCAAATGTTTGCATTAGACAACTCAAAAGCTTGTCACAAATCAGCACACAACAACCACAATCTTTGAATTTGAAAAGACTGGAATGGGACAGTGTAATATTGGATAAAATCTCTCTTTAACATTTTGCTCCATACTATTAGATTCTGAGCACAAAAGAGGTAGGTAATATTGTAACCGAACGGGATGACTTCATAAAAACTTATTTTCAAAATTTAGTAATTAAGTTAGCAAAAGAGGTTCAAAGATGAAGCAACTAAGATCAGAGAATGACTGTTTGTCCAAGACCCTCAAATTGGAAAAGAAACAGTTGAACCAACAACTAAAAAATTAAATAACATGGCAACTATTTTTTGCAAAACAAGAAAGCGTAGGGTTTCTGAAAGTAATAAAAAAAATAGTACGTATAGCAAAAAAACATCACCACAACCAATTCTGGAAGTGTATATTGACTACCAAGAAGGAAAAGAAAACAAAAGAATTTTGGGCAATAATCAATAAATGAGATCATGGTAGTGCCCAATAGCATAACTCAAATATTTCAGAGATGCATAGGCAAGACACTTATCAAAACCCCTTTAGAGAGCTACAGGACACACACAGGCTACTGAGCTCAACCACTGGGTTTGAGGGCATTTTCCCATGATGTCCTACGTTCGGACGTACTACAGATCTTGAACAACTGGGCTAGGTATTCTGTATGCATGTGAGTCTCAGGGTAAGTGTAGTCTGAGCAGTCGAAGGCTCCCACGAGGGGAGAGGTGTGGATACAGAATAGTTAATATGGGCTCACAACTCAACCTGCATGCGCAGCAGCAGCAGTGAATCATTGTTCACCCAAATACTCACTTTAATGACAAATGAAAAGTATTTTATTTGTATCATTATCAACATAAAGAAAAAAGACGACTGTCCCTCTCACTCCCCACCTTAGTGATGGTGGTTGCTCCCATTCACTCTAGGCAGGGCCACTGGAATTATGCGAATGTGTGAATGCAACTTTTTTCGCACAAATATGGATATACTGTGTTTGCCATATAATCCATCATCTGCTGCATAATCTGCAGATTTTATAAAAAAAATTTATAACTCACACAGTTCACAAGCTACTAAAAAGGCACCAACATGTGTTGAAGTGCAGTGAAAAGCCCTTTGCAAACAATGACTGGTCATCTTTGTATTGCTTATTACAACATTTGGTTTTAAAACTGATGCTAGTGGTGCATAACCAATGCCCAGACAGTCTTGACAAGTGTAACAAGCATTTACAGTGCAAATGGGTCTCGCATTTGCTCGAGTTTGAGCTATTAGCACTGTAAATACCTAACTGGACTTTTCTTGCCACGTAAATTGAAAATGAAAAGTAAAACAGTTGACAAAAGTGAGCTGATTCAAAGTGTCATGGCCGCCATGAGCATGAGCGCAAAGGAGACACACAAAAGTTTGCTTGCAGTCAAACGTGTCGGCAATCGTGCAAATATCCATGTAAAAGGGGCAGTCTGCAAGGCACTAACAAAACTACCCCATGGAGGAACAAACGTGAAACATTTACCAATGATAACAAAGGATTTTTGAAAGGCACCCCCACAAACGAGTGAAAGTGATGGGCCTGCGGTTAAAAGCCTACATTACCTACAACAGGTCAAAGCACTTGCAAGCTTGACCTAGAAAGCAGTGTCTGACCAGCATTGACCAAAAGGCCCTCAATCTATTTTATTAAGATTTATTAGGAAAACATGAGGCTGGCATACAACTGAAGCAGTCTGTAGACCAGAGCCCAAAAACAAAAGTGGGAGAGTGAACCAGACAAAAGAAGGCCCCTTACAGAACTGCTACACACACTCCATCATCAGCAGCTACTCCTGCTCCTCGAACTGGCAGGTTTCAGTGACAATGGTGTTGGTTTGGAACACAGAAAAGGAATTGTTGAGGGAACATACCAAGGTGTTAGGCACCTTTTTCATAGCCCCTGTTACAGCAGATGGCTTTTGGCGAAAAGTCCCACCTCAGGTTGTCTCATAAGATACGAAGCTGTGACATTGTACTGTCAATCACCACTCTACAGTGTGATTCGATCATCCACTGGTACCCAACTGTAACAGCCTGCTAATAATGAAATATGCCTAGGATTACAAAATAAGTCCTAAAGTAAGATCGTGGATTTAAACGTTGGTTCCCTCTAACCAGATCCACCAATTTAGACAGTGCAAGCCAACCCATCTCACTACATTGTATAGCATGTGTTTGTCTTTCTTGTCTAGGATGTAATACCGAATAAACTATATCCCTGCAAGATGCATGTAGTATAAAATCATGAACTAAGCCCTCACCCATCAGCCCTCATTTCCAAGTTTGTGGACATTCCCAGTTCTCCTGCATGCCACAATGGTTATATCACATGGACATCAAGAGCAAAGGGGGGGTCAACAATTTTTTACAATGGTTCATTTCTTTGGTGTTTGATAAGTCGAGAAAATCTTGTGTAACTCCAATTAGGATACCACTATAGGATCTAACAGGACCCACTCTTTGCTAGCTGACTACAGCTATGTGTCCATTTCTCCAGACTCTGCTAAAATCTACCATTCACTGGAGTGATGGATTAAGGGTGCCTTAATAAGTCCCAGCATCCCCTTGCCATGTTAAAGCTATGGTCTTCGTACTTGGTCACTTGTCTACAATGCCCCAGGATGCAGCACACAGGGCTCAGATGCGAAAGGCCAAGCGATTATGTACGAAGAGCGAGTTTGCAACACACCCACTCCAGTGCCAAGCACCCACCTCTGATCTTAACTTCAGGTTTTCCTCCTCCAGGCCTTTCGATTTCTGCTGCAGGGTTTCCAGTTAGAAGCAGTGCTGCAGTGAGAAGGATGACTCATTTCGCCTCAACCCGGTGGCACAGAGCACAGAGGCATGGTGAGAGGTCAGGTAAAGCAGATCCAATAGAATCTACATCGTAGATATCATCAGTGCCATTAATATGGAGAATATCCGAAAACAGCAATGCTAAATAACACCAGGAAAAGGCACTACTACAGACAGGCATGGGGGTGTGTTAGAACAGTGCAATAAAAAAACTGAAAGAAAGCAGTGAAACAGATATACATAGGAGTGTATCAGAAAACAACTGTCACCTCTCAATAGAAAACAGTGAAACAGAGAGCTGCAAAGATTAGAGAAAAGAAAATGTATTGCAATGCACAGCTGACACAGAACACAGTCAAGAAGTAACAAAAAGCATGAAAAGACTGAAGATTTATCATAGAAAGGATAAAACAGTGTGCCACTTTAAGTCAGGGCAATATATGAAGAAAGCATGAATACGACAGAGACGTAGTGAGAGATTATTTCATCATTGCCAGAAACAGGAACAGATAGATGCTAAGACCAGTGCCACAAAGGGCCATTGTGAGATGCTATTGGCTGTAGTAAAGGCCACAGAATGCAGGGTTCTCATGGTGTGGTGGTCCTGGAGGTGGGCTCGCTCTCTTCCATGGTGTTGGTGTATAGGTGCAGGAGCATATCTCTGAGGTACACTTCATGGTGAAGCTGGGAGATCTGGATAAAGAAAGCATAAGAGGCGTTGGAGCAAGAAGAGCACTGAGCTCAGTAGAAGTGAACAAGCATCCACAAGCCTATAAGGAAGGTGTAGCCTCAGCCCGATGGAATGTGAAAGGGTGGGGCAACCTGACCTGTGCCAGACTCCAACCAAAAGGGACCAGTCTGCCAGGGGGTCTATATAGACCACCTTTGGTACAATATGTCCAGAAGTGGTGGCAGCACAGCATACACAAGCAGTCAATTTTACACATGCTATTTCCTTTTCAGAGGCTTTGTTTCCTGGATAAGAAGCCTGTCTGCTCAACATCAGTTAAAGGAAGGGCCCATGTGGTTCTTGCTAACCACCCAAACCTTATGCAGATTACTTTTGCACTTAGATAATTCTGCTGCAATGGTGAGAGGTGTATTAAGGAGTATACAATTAGTCTTAGAATGCCATGCCTTTCTTCTGCTGTTCAGATTATAATAATGGAATGTTCCTGCGAGTACAGAACAATTTTTATCCTCTACTACAAGGCTCAACATGTAGGACTTGCACGGACCAGAGCCTCGAAGAGCACAAGGATTCCTTCCTGGGGCCTCTGACCAATTGCCTTGGCTGCCCTGGCACCTGGGGTGAGGAAGATGATCAAACCCCAGTAGCCTGTTTGGGGGAATAGGGGAGGAGGGTAGATGAGGCAAATCAGCCTCATCTAGTTGGGACTCAACCCATCTAAGACATAGCACCAAAGGCATGAACTGGTGCTGAAATAATAAAACACAGACACAACAGCACCATGAGTGAGACAATCCATAAGAGGTCCAGAAACACCTCAAAACCCCCAGTCTTGTCTTTTCAATCCTTTCCTGGTTGGGGATGGCAAGAGAAACCACAAAAAACAATCTTCAAAGCGGAATACAAGTACAACTAAAACAAAAAGAAGTTAAGGGGCTCTATGTCAAACATTCCTAAGAATTCACAATGTACTGATGATTTAAATTGCACAGTTATATATTTCTGTATTGCAAACACATAATGAGCTATTTTTTAAGTTTACACCACAAGTTGAATTCCACTTTTGCCTTCTCAGTTCAAATCATACGTCTGCTAGTAAGTTCTCTTTCACATGAGCTCCTTAACTGGCCTCTATAGTGAATTTGTGATCCTGAGGAGGTAGAAATGGCAAGCCGTAAGCCTTTTTTTGGGACTGTCATGGTTGCCACCAATGTAGGTACTCACCTCCTCCTTGGACAGTTCAAGCTGCTCTTCCAGTCAGCTGTGAGACTGGCTAAAGCAAAACCCAGGTCTTGTCATGTGGTATCTCACTGAAGAAGCAGGCAGGACTTTATGGAAGAGGGTGGAGGCCAGTGTCTTAGAAGCATGGCACAACTGGGGAAGAGCCATGGGCATGCCAGAACTAGGGATGGGCCCTTCCTTTTCAAAAGAATTGGCTCATGGACAGACCACCGCTTTTTGACAAGTTCAACACTTTAAGTATTGAATGCCTGGGGTAACACTAGGGGTGAAAATATGTGTTCATGAAATTGGGAAATGTAAGTGTAGCATTTAAACCAGATTAATCTCAAGGGTCATGAATTGTGTGGCAACATCTTACATTTATCCATCATGTCCTAAATGAGCTTAAGCAGTGCCAACATTTCAATTTTGAAATAACAAGATTTAGGGGGTTATTACAACTTTGGAGGAAGTGTTAATCCGTCCCAAAAGTGACGGTAAAGTGACGGCTATACCACCAGCCGTATTACGAGTTCCATAGGATATAATGGACTCGTAATACGGCTGGTGGTATGTCCGTCACTTTACCGTCACTTTTGGGACGGATTAAAACCTCCTCCAAAGTTGTAATAACCCCCATAATGTGGCGTGGCCCAGGTCACACAATGGGGGTTATTACAACTTTGGAGGAGGTGTTAATGCATCCCAAAAGTGACGGTAAAGTGACGGATATACCACCAGCCGTATTACGGGTTCCATTGGATATAATGGACTCGTAATATGGCTGGTGGTATATCCGTCACTTTACTGTCACTTTTGGGACGGATTAACACCTCCTCCAAAGTTGTAATAACCCCCAATGTAATCTAGAGAGAAAAGATAATGCAGGCAGTGTTTCTGCTTCTTATACAACATATTTTCATCTGACAGGAGACATTGTTTTAATGGGAGACGACTGCCTACACTTGTTTTCCCATAATTAGTTTGTGCAGGTGGCAAATTTTACAAAAAAATAACTAACTTATTTAAAATATTTATGTCCCATTTGGGGATATTTCAAAAACGTAGTGGAGAATGGTGTACATTACAGGGAGATATGCGTTCCAATGTTTTTATCCCATTCGGGCATATGTGGGGGCTGGCATACATATTTCAGGATGTTTCTGGCATATCAAAACCAACCACAAAGGGAGACAGCTACAATTCAGAATGGGAGAAAGAGCTGGGATTAGGGTACAGTTCTGCCTAAAGAAGGATGCTGGCAGCACCAGCGAGTCACAACCAGGCCGACAAGAAGAGTATAAAGGAACACCACAAACCTCTTCTAGTAAGTTGGTGACGACATCAATGTTGTGGTAGGTTATGGTCACCAGGCTGACCCTCTCTGAGCACAACACGGTGGAGAAAAGAACACTTGCTTAGATTGTGCGACCTCATTCTACAAAGCAGAGAACATGCTCAGTGCTCAGTTTTGTCAGGAAGACTGGGTGCAAACTTGCAGTGTAAATTCTCTGGCATTGTAGTCATTATATGGCAAGCACAGAAGTCCTAAAAAAGCATGAAAATTCACAGCAATGCGTTTTCACCATATGGCGTTTGGCAAGTTACTGCCTAGAAGCCACACTGATCTGGTGTATCAGTTGCCCTTGAGCATAGTAAACACATGATCTACAATCTGCCAACAAATGCAGAAGTCATTAAGGGGTTTGGTTTCCTCTTGAGGGAGGCTCCGATGGCCTTCCTGAAGAGCAATGGGTGGGAGGGGTATGGAAGCAGAGAGGCTAAAGTCTGAAATGGTTCTATCTTCTGAAAGATTGCCAATACTTGTCGTTGAAGCAATAGCTAAAACCACAATTTCTGCAAAGACTTTCATGGTGCAATGGGAGTTGAATTGTGTCTCGTCAATCCACATTACATATGTACTCACCAGAAGTGGCCATAGTGGCGTGGATTCATCACCAATCATTAGGCAGGCATGACTTGGCTGGGACTACAAGTTGGAATGTCTACAAGTTGGTATCATCCACAGTAGAGGCTTTACAGCTTACTGCTTCCTCCTCCACTAAAAAATCCAAAATGTCTTTCTCTGCTATTAGCGGTGCATTTCAAGTAGCCTGCACATCAAGAAGAAAACACTAGGGGGCCACCATAGGCACCTCAGTGGCCATCCCCTCTGCCTCATGCACCCCATCCCCATCCACAAAACTGGTGTTCCCAGCTACCGAACTACATACCTGGTGAGACTACATGAAGTGTAGTTGGTAACCTTTTGAAGTGCGACCAAGTCTAGTCCAATGTCATACCGTGCCCTACCTGGCTGTGAAGATACCACCACTTAGCTGAAACAGAGATTTCGACCCACGCTTTTGCTGCACAGCACTCTAATGTTTCTTGTGCCAGGCTCATCTAAAGGAATAAATACTCAAGCCTAGCAGCAGGAACAAATTTACTAACAGCATCACTGGTGCATGCAGCATTGTGTGTGAGATCACAACTCTTTCAAAGAGAAGCAGCTCACTTCATGGCATTACTACATTTTTAGACCTGTTACTTATAGTATACAGAGTGAGCTTCAGATCAGCCCTTTTCAACAATAGACCCTATTCTACCAGCCTCTGAAGCTATTGGTTTGAACTATTGTCAATCATGTCTTGGCTGAGACTGGGAGTATACATCTGTCATGTAATGTTATTTTTTGGGTGTAACCTTCCACCTCCACTCGAGTGCTTCATTGAACCTCATCAGCGACTACTTTACAATTATTGCTGTCTCTGCCCGCTCCCTTTGTGCGTCTTCTTCTAATGTGCACATTAACACATTAAGCCCAGTAATCAAGGTTTTACAGAGCATCCCCTCCCCTCACACTACATCTGTCTCTTTGGTTGATGACAATTTTTGGGGTCTCAAACCTCCCTTTTTATAGTCCATTTGTCTTAGTCTTTGAAATTTTATGTTGAGGTTCTGCTTATTTTGAAGTGTCTACTCCTCTGATCCCTCTTCCTCTTAAAAAACAGTCTGTCTCAGAAAGAGTGCATCCAAAGCTGATAGTCCCACACCACAAACAATGGAAGTGACCAGAGTTCACATCTGAATGTCAGCCACAGTGACATGTGCATCAAAAGTTAAGCCCAGGGCTTAAACTCCACTCTTTATGATTCTCTTATCAGCCCCATCTCCTTCCTGAGATGTGCCCAAGCCCCTTTCTTGTGACCTGTCACTGAATCAAAGTGCACCCTTTGACATGTACAGGGAAAACCTGTGACCCATCCAGCTTACAGGAATACAGCAATCCACACAAATGTGTCTAGTGAGATCTCTCTACCTCCTTTCTATGTATCACCATCAAGACCTGGGTCTCCCAAAATGGAACCCAGGGCCCTCCATACATTGTACAGTTCACAGGCACACACACACACAGTGCATTGTACAACACACATATGCATTGCACAGTACTGTATCCTCCATGTTCTGCACCACTTATAGGCACACATACATCCAACATATGTATTTGACATACGCGCACTTCGCAGCAATGTATATTTTATGTACTTACAACCAGCACATGCATTCAACATGTACACACTGCACCCTTCATAAGTTATACCACTCGCAGGTAAACATACACCTGACACATTTTCATCTCCCAGTGTGTCTCTGTGTCCGGACCCTTCTTAAATTATATATGTTTTCATCGAACAGTAGATCAGAACATTGAACAGCTCGGTAACAACTCGTTAACATTTACACTTCATTTATACTACAATTGTTATATAGGCTTTTATTGGTTAACATCATGGAGCTAGAAATTAATTATGTATCAATTTTTAATTTTTATAAGACCTTAGATAAAAAACAATAAATTGGGATCATTATACAAGTTTAATGAACTAAGCAATAAAGGATGATCTGATTTGACACATCCAGCTTTTCAAGCTTCAATTTAAAGCTTACAAAAAAATTAGGACTCCTCTTCCAAGAAATCTAGAGACAAGGGAGGCTTTCTATAAGAACATTTTGGTTGTGAAACAAAAGGAGGGAACAGTCTCAGTACACAGAGTGAACAGGGCCAGGGTTAATATTCCTGAGTGTTTTGGGAGAGAAGTCTTCCAGGGATTTCTGTCTCATACTAAATCTAAAGACACTGCATGTGTTCTGGGAACCATTCAATATAAGTTGCAATATGTGATTACATTTGTACAGGAGGGGGAATGTTTTGCTTCTATGAACATTTCAGATGCTTATCTACACGTTATTATCAGTCAGGACTATCAAACTTTTCTGAGATTTGGTTTGAGGGGAAATCATTGGCACCTCAGAGTCCTTCTATTTGGGTTGAAGGCATTTCCTAGAGTATTTACAAACATTTCTGCTTCAATTAATGACTCTTTTCCATTAAAAGGGAATTCAGATTCATCCTTATTTGGATGACCTGTTGATTGTCTCTCATTTAAGACAACCTCTGATGCTGAATGCCCAGCAGGTGGAGTTAATATTGAAAGGATTTGAGTGCCTACTCAATTACAAAATGTCAGGTTGAGAGCCACCACAGAGCCTTCTCTTCATGGGGGAATGTTTTCAAATGGATATCGAATTGGGTTTTCTTCTTCCCAAAAAAAGGAATCAAGTCAGGTCAAAGACTGTCTGCCCTACTTTAGCTGCATACTGCCTCACCTAGACAAGCCCTGTGGGTTCCTGGAGATATGGTGCATATGTACAGGAGCTTAAGGGTTTAGCATTTGTTAATTCTTTGCATACTCTGATTTCATTTGCTTTCCTTCCAGGCTGCAGCCTTATTTGTGGTCCCTTGGTTCCAGCTTCATCTGCGTCAACTGATACTTCATGTCCTACAGCTTTGGAATCCTGCCTCAAAGTAGTTCAATGTGAGAACCCATTAACAGAGGATTTCATACTTCAGATGGTGTGGTGACTTGACCATCTCAATCTGGACAAGGAGCTCCTTTGTCTTTTCAACCACAAAGGGTTGGGTGTCGTTTCTAGGTTAGTAGATAGCCCTGGTAATTTGGATATTTCATCACAGTTTCCAGTCATTCAATTGAAGAAATTGAGTGCAGTTTGGAAAGCTTCTTCATTGATTTAGAGGGAGATACACGAACAGCGCATATTGCTAAAAACAAACAATTCAATAGGCATATTGTATGTAAACAGGCAGTTTGGAGCACAGTCATTGCCCCTTATTGTTCGTTCTGGTTCAAATATTTTGCAGCTGGTCAGAGTGAATTCTTTATACTTCATATAAAGGGGAAAGACAATCAAGTAGTGGATTCTTTATGCAGAGTTTTTCCCTTTTTCCATTTCTGAGACTCTTATCCCAGACCTTCAAGGACATTGCCTAGGTATTTGGAACATTGCCCAGGTAACTGGCACATTTCATCAAAGGTCCCAGTCATTCAATTGGAAGGAGTACAGTGCAAGTTTGGAAAGTTTTTACATTGATTCAGAGAAAGATACAAGGACACCACACATTGATCAGAAAAAAACAATTCAATAGGCATGTTGTATGTAAAGAGGCAGTTTGGAGCAGGGTCATTGTCCCTTATTATCCTGGTTCAAATGTTTTCAGCAGGTGGTCAGAGAGAATTCTAGTGGCTAGAGTACCTAACATAAAGGGGTAAGACAATCAAATAGTGTATACTTTATGCAGTGTTTTCTCTCTTCTTAGATCTAAGAGTCTCATCCCAGATATTCAAGGATATTTGTAAGAAGTTTGGCAATATGCAAATAGATCTTTTTGCAGGCCATCTCAGGGCTCTTCTCCCTTAGTTTAAGTCAATATTTCAGGCCACCCTGGTCTTTGGAATGGATGTGTTAACTTCCCAATTGTCACAGAAGCTGTTGTATGTGTTCCCACATCCCCCATTGCAATAATCGCTAGTCTTTTAGCAAATATCTGGAGAATAGGTGCAGAAGTAATTCTGGTCTGTTCATATTGGACATGGAAACATTGGTTTCCTCTTCTGGAGGAGATATTGGTGGATCAGGTATGGCTTGTTCCACTTCAGCTTTCTCCTTTAGATTGTCCTTCCCGGTTGGCTCTTTGGAGGTTGAAATGGACACAGGTAGAAATGTAGATCTTTCCTCTTCTATAGTCATTTATATTCAGGCCTCAAATAATGAATTCATGAAATAGACATGAAACCTTCATGGAGCTTAATTTTCTAAATGGTGTTTGAAAAGATGGTTGGTCTCCAATTGTTTGGGGTTGGGGTTATTCTGCCTTTAGGCTCCAAAGGGCTTCATCAAGGCATTTCACATACCTTGGTATCTTGATTCTGAGAATAAAAAGTGGGTTTACAGAATTTTGGATGGATTTGATGCATTGAGACCTAGAGCTAAATGTTTATTTCCTAGTTTGGATTTGCTATTCATGTAGGCACTGTAACAAGGTGACAGTATTGTGTGGTAGGACTGGGGAGTCTTACCATGTACTAGCACATTACCCAGAAGTGAACCTCAGGTTCACACCAGTAAACCTTAGCTCAGTCTTGGTAGTGTGGCAAACAGCCATCATGCTACTTAGAAGAATATGTGTAAAGCATTTCACAACACCAACATGACCACAAGTTAATGACACGACTGAAATGAAATACAACACCAATTTAGAACAATAAAGCAGATTTATATCTTAATTTAGACACCAAAATGAACTTTGTGACTTACACACAACCAGAGTTGTGGATTTTAGAAGCGTTGACAAATAGATGCACTTTTAGTTGTCACACAGTTCCATTGAAGTCAACGAGGGAAAGCACAGTGTGTAATCGGTCACTTGTCATGTGAATTTTGTGTAACCTACCTGGAGTTAATGCTTGGTTGGTCGCTAGGCCAAGACTCAACAGACAGTACTTCATTACCTTGCCCAGGGAGTCCGGCTGCAGCGGTGCTCTGGCTGTCCTTGGTGCTGACAGGATCCATGGGTTGGCAAACGCTGGCCACCGACAAGCCTTGGCAGCTGCAAAAGTAGTCCATAGTTACTTCCTTGACTGGAGGTTATCTGGGATGGAATAGTGGCTCAAAACTTCGTGAAACCCCCATGACCACTCCCGGGGTGCATATCATTGACTTTCTTTGGGCTCTCTCATGAGGGTCCCGACAAGTTGCACTTCTTGTGACTTCAGCACGATGATTCTTCTGCAGGTAACTAGTACCAACAGTCAGAGGAGTCTGCTTTACTTTCTGGCTTCCTCTGGAGTCCCTCTTGCTGGGACCAATGTGTTTTTACCACAGGCATACGTCAATCATGCAATTTCAGAATATGGTCTCCTCAGTGCACTTACGTGTCCACTCTCTGCACAGTGGCAGGGTTCCCAGTCCTGTTGACAGTGACGGTGTCTTATCTGTGCCTCTTCACAGATTCAAAGTCAGAAATGAACTTCTGGTGCCAGGGGAGCCACTTAAGTTCTAGTTTGTGGGGTGTTAAGGGTGTAAGAGACAGTGGCCAATGGGTTACTGGCCCCTGCAGCTAGCCTCCTCAAATTGATGGCTTCCTGTGGTGGGAATACATCACCTTTCTACCCAGAATCCTCTAATTTCAGGGTTTTCCAATGTGGCAGAATCTTCCCTTGGCTGTACAGACCACCTAGCCCACTCTGAATGTGTGGCTAGCTTCTGGGAGTTGTACCCCCCCTGCATAACACATTGTCTTGCCTGTTTGTGTGGACAGGACAAGAAGGGCTTTTTTTTTCGAGTGAGGGAGACGAGATTACACATCAAGGGAAGTGGAAGCCTTTGAGGCTTACCACCTTGATTACTATCAACACTAGCCATCCTTGGAGGAAGGAGGTGTGACCTCCTTCCTGTCCCGGCCCTTTGTCTCCATCCTAGGAAAGTGCTAGCACAATCAGCAGGAGGGCAAATGGCTTGCGAGAATCTGCCAAGGCAAGAGAAAGCTGCATCTTGGTGGGCATCCTCTAAGGATGCCACCAGGGTAAATGCTAGTTAATCCTGGGCACAAGAATCATGTTCAGGGTTAAAAAGTATGGTGCTTCATACCAAACATGGGGGAATCAGACAGGCCGTGATGGAGCTGGACATCTGGAGTTTGCTCAGGTGCCAGCCCATGTGTCCTATGATCCACCTGTCACATGTGGAAGCATTCATTTTTAAATGCTTTCAACTGGTCATATATACTTGTGCATATATGTCCACAATCACAGCACAGTACACCCAGTCTCCTGGGCTGTAGGAAGCCTGCCTCAGGGGTGACTGACCTGTATCATGGACAGTGAAGGGACTCTTCCTGCACTTGGTGTGGGCAGAGTTGACTCAAGCAGACATTCAGCTCGTGCAGGCTGACATGGCAGCTCTGCAGGCTTTGTTTTTACTCGGTTTACACAGAGTGGCACAATCAGTGCTGAAGTCTCGGTGATGCCTTCACCATCATTTCCATGGGTGCCACTGTTACCATTTACTAGGGCCTTACACGGATGGTAAATTCCTTGTCTATTGGTTTTACAAGATCATGGTGCTATTTAAGGGAAAAGGCAATGGCAAAAAATTATGATTAATAGGCCCCAGTGAAACTTCAGATCAGAAATGACAGCATCAACCAGCAAAGGGGGGAAAAGTGGGGGGCATCCGCAAAGAAGCCCAGTTTGCTATGGACACATTAACCAATAATCCATTTGAGCCATTAGGAAGAGTACTGTTTAAGCTCCTCACTTTAAAAGTCGCTTTTTTTAGTGGCCACTGTAACTGCTAGGAGGATTACAGAGCTAACAGAATTATTGTGTTAGCCTTATCGGCTGGTTTTTGAGGATCACACAGTTTTAAGTCTAGGACCTCAGTACCAAAGGTAAATCCACCCTTTCAAACACCACAGAAGATATTTTTATCAGTACTTTTTTCTGAAGATGAGCAGAGCAATGAGCTGTTTCTTAATCTGGTTGGGGCTGTCAAGGTTTACTTCTATAGGCCAGCTAATTTTAGGAAGAGTGATTAATTGTTAATTTTGGGAAAGGCAATAAGGGTGAAGCAGCCTCCCTTTCAGCCTTGAATCACTGGTTATCAGTGAAACCTTTTCAATTTCATATGGAAATGCTGATCTTGAAGTTCCTGTTGCAGTTCCTGCAACTAGAGGTATGGACTTCTCTTGGGCAGAACAGGTGTGTTTGTCGGTAGCAGACATCTGTATAGCTGCTACCTGCCCAAGACAGTCTACTTTTGTGAAACATTATAGGTTGAATTTGGCTCATGGTTCTCAATTACTTTAGGGTAAATAGGTTCAGAATGTAAGTAATGTATCTTAAACTGTTCAGTAAAATGAATTTGTGTCATTTGTGACTAATTAAAAGTAACTAACAATGCTTTGGTACTCTTAAATATATGATAACTGGAACAACAAATGTGGATTAATTTGCTAATGTTGAGATTACTTACTGGAAATTTTCATTACTCCAATGCGTTATTCCTTGCACCAAACTCAAATTTACGCCCACCCACCTTGTTTGTGTGGAATATAAGAGCATGCTTATAAAACAGGACGTGATGTCCCTCTGCTCCCCTCTAAGAGTTAAAGGGGTTGTGTAAGCAACACAAATGAGCAAGGTTAGTTGGGATCTGTGCATGTGTGAGGCAGTGTCTCAGTACTGCATATTCAAGTAATGGTACAAGAAATGTAAAATCGAACTAGTGGAGACTATGGTAAGTAATGCAAACATTTCACCTAAGTCACTATGAGAGGTCAGTTTCAGAAAGATGTTACAAGGAGCATACCTGATTTTAGGCCTCTAGGGGTGAAGTGGGATCATAAGCTGAAGTACATTCTTTAACAAAATCTGATTTATAGCCGTGAGCTCCAATAAGTTAGCGAACCTTCCAACTAGAAATCATTATTTTGAACGTCAAAATAATTATTCTCATTCTTTAGATGAAAGTGTTGCAATTGTTTTTCAATCACTTTTGAAACTATCAAATACATTCTGTACAGTTGTCCTCATGTTTTGTAATGTTGTTGGTGATAAGGTAAAGAAGGGTTTATAGGCTTTTGATGAAAATATCTTAAAATATGTCTGAAATTTCAACTACACTCCGACTATCTGCTGCACCACAACTGCATCATCCAAGAAATTTGAGTACCGATAGAATAGACAATCAGGCTTATTTCCTCAATAAAACACCACAATTTATCACTCGAATTCTATTTTTTTGGAATGAAATTTATACTTGCTACAATTTGCAAGTTAAGTATGTAAACCTTTAAATATAATTCACAGTAGCATATTGTGAAATATGGACACATAATTTGCAAAGGAAGAGGGAGAGGGAACTGCATAGGTTAAATCTTCACAATCATATTTTTCTGATAAACATATTAAAGTATATTTCAATAATTTATTTTCCAATGGGAGAACATGATAGAAAATGCAGAATTATTTTAAATGCAGAATATTTTCAGCTGAAATTGATGATGCTGAAGAGGTGAAAATAAAGGAATGATACATTCTATTTTATGATTAGTGAGAATTAAGTCTTCTTTTAAATTAAACATCTTTTTGTGTACTGTAAGATTTTTTTCAAGCCAATTCTACACTCATTAAAGATTTTCGGCAGAAAGTATTTTTATAGCACTTTTCTCCTCTAAGATCAGTACACATCGTGCTCCTGTGCTGCACTTTTTGAGGGTATCTAGATCTCTGTGTGCACCTGCTTCACACTTGATGAAGGTGCCAAGCAGAAGAGCCACATATTCCAAACCAGCCAGAGGAGAATAATCTAATAACTTGTTTTCTGCTGTGTAAGCAGTTAACTGAAGCACATTGTCCTTCTGCAATCAAAGACATATTTCTACTTGTTTGATGGCTTTTTAGTCAACATTGTAATATTACAAATTATATTGTTAAAGGTGTTGGTCTTAATATGATTGGGATAATAACAACAATCATAATTAGAGTGCTTTCATATTTTGACCAGTCATTGTTATATAAATAAGCTATATAAACTAAATTTGTGGCCTTCAATCCATATAAATCTACGAAGGATGTGTATTAAATCACACAATGAAAAACTCAGGCACGTGTCAGATGTTGATTGTTTAGGAGTCAGGCTGACTAGCAATTTTTCCTAGACACGGCAATTTAATAAGAGTGCACTAAAGTTACAGCAGACATACTTGTTTATTTCCACATTGAATAAGAATATAGATTTAATAATTCTTTCCTTAGCCCTAAAAATATATAATGCCAAGGCTAAGGGAACAGTTATTTATGGATCCGACACGTAAAGGATTCAAGGTTATCTGTGGTTGAAAACAATTCATGCAATCACTAATAAATCTTCCACAGAGTGTTTCTCATTTACCACAATTAATTGATTTAGGTGTATCTCCAATATATACTATAGTCAAACTACTACCTCCATTGTATTAACGAAAACTGTGGGCTACAGAGGAACTAGACCCGTGCAGGGCATCCCTCGAGGAATTGCTGTGCACAATTGGCTGATCGGAATACCTTGGCTATTGTATGTTGAAAACATGGTTTATAGTTTAGAGCTGTCTGCTCTGTGGAAAACCCTCTTTGACCCCCATCTGATGCCCAAGTTTGCGGTTAGAGAAAAACTAAAAGTTTGCCGAAGGGAAGAGGAGCTGCGAAAAAACAAAATGGGACGTCTGACATGGAGTCTCAGACCACAGCTCAACTCCATTATTTGAACTGTTTCTTCTCCAAATGATATGCCCCCTCGTGAAGCAGCCGTACACCAAATTTAGATACAAGATTCTGACAATCAATACTTTTTGTATTTGATGGGGAGAGAAATCCTACTCTAGAATTGTATGCCCTTTTTGCAGATCAGAGATTGAAACGCTTCATCATGTTTATTTTTGCAACGCTTATGAAGCCCACCACATTAGGCAGTGTTAAACAGTGATGAGAATTCTAAAAACTAGTACCGGCGACATAATCACTCCCAGCGTTACAAAATGTATGTCCTCTGTGTGGGTCGTCCACAGGAAATTGTTATCCTACAATACTGAGCAATCCTGATAACGCATAACAAATTACTAGCACTTATCATCACACCTTTTCTATGTGCAATATTTTAGATTGTGTTTTGTAATAAATTGCTAGACCTTGTAATTGAACTTTTTCTATGCGCAGTATTTTAAACTCAATTTTTGTATATGAACATGACAAGATGATTTGTTAGTTTTATTCCTCCTAGCTGACTCTAAAGTTGTTGTGCTGTTTCTGTAACGAAATTACTTATTTTATATAACTGTGGGTTTTTATAGATGTTGCATCTGAAATAAACTGAATTGCAATTGTTTTTCTCATTATTACTATTATTGTTACTACCAACCTTTTTACTATTACCTCTAATGTGATGGTAACATTATTTTTATTATTATTATTATTATAATTATTAGTAGTAGTAGTAGTAGTATTCAAAGTATGCGGTAGTGATAGTAATAAATCAAAATGAATACCAGTAGTAGGTCCTTCTTATAACAATACCTGATCAAAGTACAAAGACACTAAAGAGTTGTGTAAATTACAAGTAACACATGTTAGTATTCCTGAGTGGCTAAATCAACCCTGTACAGATTCCAGTAACACAGGAGTTGCACATAGTTCACCGGAGTAGTCATTACACCTTTACACACAAACCAATGCAATGTTTGCTATAAATTAACTTAAACTACTCATACCATTTTTGATCGACTATTGGCCTGTGTAGCCCGAACAGACTTTGAAAACTGGACTTTCTGGTGCCCCCAAAACAATATGTTGCCATTAATTTTAAAACACTATGGGGGTCATTCTGACCGGGGATGCGGGAGCACCGCCAACAGTCTGGCGGTGCCCCGCAGGGCATTCTGACCGCAGCGGTTTGGCCGCGGTCAGACAAGGAAAACCGGCGGTCTCCCGCCGGTTTTCCGCTGCCCTGGGAATCCCCCATGGCGGCGCAGCTTGCTGCGCCCCCATGGGGGATTCCGACCCCCTCACCGCCATCCTGTTCCTGGGGGCTCCGACCGCCAGGAACAGGATGGCGGTGAGGGGTGTCGTGGGGCCCCTGGGGGCCCCTGCAGTGCCAATGCCAATGGCATGGGCACTGCAGGGGCCCCCGTAAGAGGGCCCTACTTTGTATTACAGTGTCTGCTGTGCAGACACTGAAATACGCGACGGGTGCCACTGCACCCGTCGCACATACCCACTCCGCCGGCTCCATACGGAGCCGGCTTCCTCGTGGGGAGGGGTTTCCCGCTGGGCTGGCGGGCGGCCTTCTGGCGGTCGCCCGCCACCCCAGCGGGAAAGCCAGAATGGCCTCCGGGGTCTTTCGACCGCGGAGCGGCCATTTGGCGGCTCCCTCCAGGCGGGCGGCTCCCGCCGCCCGCCGGGGTCAGAATGACCCCCTATGTTGGTCCTGCAGAAAAGGGCAAAAAGCAAGGTTTTACCTACTCATCATTTTTATAATAAAGGTAAAATAGTATGTATTTTCCCACTGGATTAAAACAGTTGACAGATAGGTTTGTATGAAGGTTTACTATAGGTATTGCAGGAAGCATTAGCTTAGAAGTGTAAAGTAAGAACATTTTGTTAACGTCATAAATTATACACTCACTTCAGTTAAATCACTAGTTCAGTGCTAATTTAAATTACTCTAAAGGAGCACAATTACACTGAATCCACATCTCTAAATAGATTAAGGATGGAAGATACTCATTCTTTCTTCGAAATATATTCTTTTTTCCACTGCCATGAGTAATGCACTGCTGTCAGAAATGTGCCCAAGTCTTGGTCTCTAAGGACAAATGCAAGAACTTCTGCTGATTTGTATTTTCTTTTATTCAGCCTCTCCTCTAGTCACATAAAAAGATCTGTCTTCGTATCCATATATTAGAAGGTTAATCCATGTGAGCATCAAGATCCCCTGGACTTCCCCTTGAAATCAATAGGAAGTGACATCTGATATCAAATGGCGTTCAACTGGAATAGGTGGCTAATGGCGAGCTTTGTTTCAATAATATTTGCTAAAATGTCAGGCAGCAGGCACAACCAATTAGCAAGTAAAACAAGCTAAATCTAACGGCATTTTTACTTTTAAAATAATGAAAGATTGACTAGTTAAATTACATACAAGTGGTTCCCATGGTTTGCATGCAGCAGTTTAGGGTTAGCCATTGCTATCCATAGATGATATTCCTATGAGCAATGTCAAACTAGAATACTTCTGTATTATTAGCTGCACAAGTGCAGGAGCGTAGCCTTTGGTCATGAAGTATGAAATCCCAAGGGTCCCTCTGAAAAACAATTGAACAAAATATTGACCCAATTTTCACAAAGCATAATCACAGTCGGAGAATTAATTTTCCTATAGCTCGCCCACCTTTTCAATGTTGTGAATGACTACACAAAATAGTACTCAGAAATGAATCTGAGCTTCCCTTTCCTGCTTCAGACTTGCATTTCTCTTCACACTCAGATCTACAAATAATCTGATTATACCTGTGAAATGATTTGTTTCCACAGCAGCATGACGGCCGGAGACAAAGATCCACATTATTTAGAAAGCTCACAGTCACTAACTTGCACCGTCTTCACAAAATCTTATGTTATTTATGATCTTTTAACCCTCATTTGCCTTTTCGGGAAAATAAAATCATATTCCACTTCTAATTTGCCTTAATTACGTTTTGGGGCATTTAGAATTACTTGCACCATTGACTAAAAACTCGGTTCACAAGTACCCGACTTGTCCAAAATAGAACATTTACTGCAGAAGTGCTAGCAGAGGTGTTTTAATAAAAATTACTAATGAGTGTTTATGTATTTTGAATAATAAGTTTGTGTAGAAAATAAAATAACATAGAGAAATAATGCATAGATTTGAAAATGTGATTGAGAAGAATGGCCACCAATGTTAACAAAATGTACTAATCAATGATTTAAAACGTTTGAAATGTTGAATATATGTTAGATTAATGCCGTAATATGTCATATTAAGTGTTATGCAATACGCTTTAGTTTTATTAATTGTAGGCCTTAATTTAGCAAGTGTCTTGGCCCTTATAAGGTTCTAGGACATTGTTCCCTGTTCACCTACAGTCAGTTTCTTCTGTGCAAACAATGGTACCGCTGGACCAACAGTAATAGGTAGCGATATAGCATCTGGGGCTGCTCTGGCACTTAAGCTCTGTGGGAGAGTAACTCCCATATTCTGATTCATCACCAGAGTCTCATCTGACTGTGTCCCTGTTACTGGAGTGAATCTTGGCTTTACCTGCGGATGCACTTGGGGCAGTAAAATCGGAGTTGGCTCAGTCTGAACCAATATCGGTCTCGGGTAGACCTGTTCCATTGGCACCATTAAGTTTGAAGTTGTTTCCATAAAGGGCACATCAGGATAAATTCTCTCAACCTGTGGTGGTTGCATCTGGGCATGCACTACAGGAGTAGTAGGCACATTAAGACCACATTGCACCGCATTCTGTGTCAGGTTAGCATTAACCTGGACCGGACTCATTGTTCCATTAACCTGTGTCGGGCTGTCGGATCAACACTGGTGCTCGGACCACTCTCTTGTACTGTATATGGTGGTGGTGGGCGATCTCTCAATAACCGTGTATTAAACTCCTCATAGTCCGAGTCCTCCTCTTCATTTGAAGACTTTCTAGCCTCCTTACTCTCGGGCGGACTTTTATTAGTTTTCCTAGTAGCTTTCTTTCCCTCCTTCTCATCCTCCTGCGTAATTGCTGGAAACAACTTAATCCCTTGCAAAGTCTTCATTCTCCAAGTAATGAAAATACTTGAGTAGTCTCTCCTGTGAGACAAACTTTTGACGGATCAAGATCATTATTAGACCTTAGTCCATTTGTTGCACTTCCAGATATGGTGACAGGGCCAAATGTTAGTCAGAGTTTGAAATTATTGACATCGCAGACTCCCAATGCAGTTGCACAGCCGGTGCCACCAGTCCAAGCAGGTAACATATTGTTACAAGGACTGACAGCTCAGCAGTCAACTAACTGTTTAGACAAGCTGAATACCCCACAGAGTGCCCCTAAGGGTGAGGAACATTTGAATTATAATAGGCTAAGCATTGAAGTGCGTGAATTTATTGAGGGAACGATGGTAGTGAATAGGTTAGAATTCCACACAGAGTCAGAATTGAGATACTTGTGCCCAAAGATTCAGAGAGAACTGAGCAATGTGCATCAGAGACTAGCAGGCTTGGTGGAGAAATACGGCATAGAAATAGAGAAAACAAAGCATTTGAAAAGGAATTACAGATTAGATTTTGAGGCTAAAGGTTTTGAACACAGGAGATCTGCCGGAAGGAAGGCACATCTTAAAGAATTGCTTCAAAGTGCTCAGACCTGGGGAGCATTAGACAAATGGGAAGGCAGATGGGTATAGAAAAGAGACAAGAGAAAAAGGGATTCTTTGGAGCTGACTGAAAATATGCAGCATGATAAAGATCCAGTAAAAAGTTTACCAATGAGAGAAATTCCAGGGGGGAATTTTGTTCATGTCTCGTGGAGCAGAAGTGACATTCTGTAATTTATAAATGATTATCCAAAGTTGAGAGAAAAGCTAGTAGAGTGGTATCAGCAGACAGGCAGGTTTGTGAAACTTGTGAAGTGTTTGTGGGAGGACTTGAATATGTTACTATGTGCTTGTAATTACAAATGTTCCTAGTCTCCGAACAAATAGAGTGGAGACTTATATAGAGTTAAAAAATAAGGCCAACCATTGGCTGCATGTTAAGGCTAAATTTGCATTTTTATGGTACCTTCAATATTAATAGTGAGGAGGGTGGGCCCGCTGAATAAGTTTGGAGCGGGAGATTGTATTGTTATTAACTTTGACTCACCTGCCCTGGTCCAACAGATTTTCCTAAACTCCTGTAGAGCTAGCCCCTTAGTTGGAGATGCTTTTTTGTGTAGACTCTCAACCTTTGATCCCCCAGTACCCAGACTCGCCCCTAGTGGTTTGACACTTGGCTCTAGAGGTCCCTCTTGTTCCCATGTGCATCATGTGTTACAGTCTGAATGTAGGCAACCTCCATCTTCCCTCCCAGACGCGGATTAATACATAGTCAAAGTTACACAGGGAATCCTTGGGACAATGGGACCGAGATTAACCACTGGGGAGTGCATTACTTCTAGAGATAAGCAACTTGGGAGACTCAGAGTAAGCAGCGTAGAAGAAGAACAGATTGCAAATGCGGATTCTATGGGTCCTACACAAATTGTTCTGCTAGCTCAGAATGACACACCGGCCATTGTGCTTGGTTGGAACATAGCCGGTTCTGAATATACTGGGGTGTGAAATACCATTGGAGATAAAGAAGTTGGAGGACCTAGAGTGGGTAGTTTAGCGGTAGATCTAATGGGAAATCCGAACTCTATGAGCCCCACACAGATTGCACCATAAGCCCAGGATGATGCACCACAAGCCCAGGATGATGCTTCGGTAACAGTCCTCAGTTGGAATATATTTGGGCTTGGGTCTAAAATTCAAATTCCACAAAAGGGCTCTTTTATAGTTGAGCACAAGATATGCCTGTTTCAAGAGACATGGGCCCTTGAGCCCAAGCACAGGTCTGGTTTTAAGAGTTTTTGGGTCCCAGCGCATAAGGTAACTTCTGGAAGACCTTAGGGTGGTTTACTTGTATGGGTTAGCAGTTCCCTCAAGTGTCAGGCTGAGGAAGTGGACATGGGTTGTGCTGACTAGCAAGGCCTATCATTATCTACCCAACGAGAAAACCCCCTACTTTTGATGAATATATATAGCAGGAGTGTGGGCAGTAACTACGAGTCTGACGCTTTAACTGTTCTTGATAATATCTTATCCAGTAGATCCATTACTCATTACATCTTAATTGCAGGGAACTTCAATGCTACTTTTGAACCTTATTCTCTGGCCCAAGAGCTTTACCAAGAAGAGGACTTTCTTTGAGGTATCCCGCAATTAGCAATTGACAAAAGTCTCAGAATGAGCAGAATGGCTTTCCAAATTGTTGATATTACACTTGCATATGGTCTCCATGCTTGTAACGGTCGCTCCTGCTCAGATGCTAAACCTTGTCCCACTTTCAGACGTGGAGCATATAGAAGCTATATTGATGACCTTACATTAGACCTTCATTTGTGGGGGCATATGGTTGATATGGTGGTAAAAGAACATGAAGAAGGGGCGTGTCCATGGGCGTCAAGATGGCGGTCGCACTCTAAGAGTGCTCCGGACCCCTCCGTCATCCGCCCAAATCCACTGCCACATCCGATCCTGCATCCGTCCCAACTGGGACTCGAGGGGTGCCTCAGAGCCCCAGGACTCTGGGAGCTCGAAATCCGGAGCTCGGGAGTGCCTGAAACCGTCGGAAGGCGGCGTCGACCCGAGAGCCGGGCCGCGCCCGAGGGGAGGACCGCCCTGCGGCCGAGGCCATCGGGCGAGCGCCACACCAGTCCCGGCCGGCCCGGGACCGACCGGGGCCACCGGGGCCGCGCCTGGGGGTGTCGCACCATCCGGTGCCCCCGGAGTGAGGCCCGGCGGGCGGCCGCGCGCGGAGTCGGCGACGCCAGGAGTGAGCGGATCTGGACCCGACGGGCTCTGGGGCCGATCGGAGCCCCGTGGATCAGTGGATCCGACACCGGGAGCCTGAATACCTGTACACCACAGGAGGCGGAGCGACCTCGTAAGGTAGGAGGCGCAGAGGGACGCATGCTGGAAATCCGCGCCCTCAGAAGCCCCGAGAGATAGCACTGTGCCGAGTGGGCCTGGGGCCCGGACCCCGGGACCTGCTGAACTTTTGGCCGCGAACCGGGGGAGACGCCCCCCCCATCGGAGGACCATCCACCGGCTCTGGCCCCGAACTCGCCCGCGCGGAGGCGACGAGGAGGAAAGACAGGGGCCCTGGCACACGTGGACCCGCTTAACGAGGTCCCTGAGACCGCTCCTGGAGGGGGAAATTTGGCCCACCGAGAGACAACACCTAAGTGGCACAGCATCTCCGTGAGGAACACGGTGGGGACCGAGGGCTCACCCTCACCAGGGACCACGAGGACTCGTGCCCCCAGGGGAGACAGGCCTCGGAACAACCCCGGGTCGCGGGTACCCTGCGGGGCAATGAACGCCATGGACACACGACGGGGACCCCAGGGCATCAACCGGTTCGCCCGATAAAGGATCGCCGCCCTAGAGGAATCCGACAGCTAGACGCGTTCACATCTCCGGTCCTGTTGGGGGGTGAGCTTCTTTCTCTGCCGACCTAATCCCAAGGCACACCGCGAAGGGAACAGGGGATCCCATCCTCCCCTGCAGATCTGGTGGAAGGCCTGGGGCCATCGCCTCTGGACGCTGCCCGGCCTCCGGTTGCCCCTTGGCTGGAGCCCCCTCCCTGGGGTGGATTTCCCGACTCAGATCCACCCGGGCGGGTAACACAGGACCCTTGCCATTGAAATGCTCTGCTCCCACTAGACTATATCCGCGCTTACCTGACACATCGGACAACATGGGTAAAGACAGAGCCTCCAGACAGGCGCAGCCATCCCAGCAGAGGATCGACCAATTTACTACGCCATCGGTCCCCCGAACCGGAGGTGATGCTCCGCCCAACGAACAGACAACAGACAGGGTCAATACTATCCTTCTTGCAATTCAAACCTTGCAACAAGCAGTGGAAACCAAGATTGGAGAGGTAAGAGAGGAGATGGGCCTTGTAAGACAGGATCTCAGAAATGCTGTGGGCCATATTACGGAGGTGGAGAACCGTGTCTCGCAGACTGAAGATGACTTGGCCGACCTTAGAACCAAGGTGGCTCAGCTACAAACTCGGACCGGCAAACTCCATCGCAGGGCGGAAGACGCGGAGAACCGCTCCAGATGCAACAACCTACGATTCGTGGGCGTCGCGGAGGGGGCGGAAGATGGCAAAGCTACCGAATTTCTGGAGACCTGGATTAAATCCTGGATGCCGGAGAACTCCCTTTCACCATGGTTCGCGATAGAACGAGCGCATAGAGCCCAGGCCCCGCTGCCCCTCCCGGGCGGCACCCGAAGACCCATGATAGCGCGATTTTTCAATTTAAAAGATCGTGATGCGATCCTCAGAAAGGCCAGATCCTCTCCCGACCTCTTTTGGGACAATCAGAAATTTTTGGTTTTCCCAGACTACACCCGAGAAGTCCAAACCAAGCGCCGATCGTACGAACAGGTGGAACAGAAACTGAGAGCGATGCAACTCTCCTACATGCTCCTCTTCCCAACCCGCCTTAAAGTAATCCTCGCCGGCAAGGCGCACTTCTTTGAATCACCCGAAGAGGCGTGGGACTGGCTGACGGAGGAAGGCTTTGGAAGCCGAAGAGGTCCAACTGATCCGTCTGGGGGACCCCGAGAGACACATCCAGGCACGCTAACGACCATATGGAGAGGTCGAAAGCGCACCAGCTCCAGGAGGGGAAGGCTGAGGGACTCTAACGCCCAAACAGGCGAGGACGCCCATCCGATCCCGGACCCCCCGCTGGGGGGAGACTCGATGGTTCACCCCAGAGACCAGACCTCGAAAGAAGAGCAAGGAGTGGACCGTTTGAGCCAATCTCCCGAACCTGGTTGAAACTGGCCTTGCATGTACTGAGCTCCTCTACACTGGGACACACCGGCGGAGCTGGACGGCATTTCACGTGATTGGTGCTAAAGCACATCCACGACGGCATCACGCCGTGCACCCCAACGACTTTATTATGGGTAGGGGTTTTTCATTAGTTAACTGCAATAGATCTGACACATAGGAGGGGTTCACCACTCCACTCGATGGCAGTCTACATGGCTGTGTAGCCCCCGTTGGGCATTAGGGTGACAGATGCTTCAAAGGTAGAAGTATGGGGTGAGGGGAAGTTAGGGAGTTTAAAGCTCACGTTAGGGCTTAGTGAAGTAGTTGTAATAAGTTACCATAGCAATGCCTACACCTGCCGCATGGATCCCCTCTAGTCAATATGCCTGTCTCTGGGCCCCCGGTCAGGTCCCCGAATTCCCGTAACGCAAATATGGCACATACCACCTCCGCATTGACACAGATTCTCTCCTGGAACGTTAACGGGCTCCTAGATAAAATTAAAAGATCAGCAGTGTTTAATACCTTACGCAGATATGCCCCCTCAGTGGTCCTCCTACAGGAGACCCACCTACTTGGGACCATTTGCCCAATCCTAACACGGGGAGGTTTTGACAAAGCTTTCCATGCGGGCTTCTCAAGAGGTTCCAGAAGGGTGGCCATCTTATTCCATTGCTCGCTACCCATAGTGGTGACAGCCACCCAGTCAGACCCTCAGGGTAGATTTGTAACGGTGACAGGCATACTACACGGGTCACCGGTCAACTTCGTATGTGTGTACGCCCCCCCTGCTGGATTCGATACCTTCCTATTAACTCTCCGCCGCATGATTATAGGACTCCCACAGGGAATCACACTTATTGGGGGCGACTTTAACTCGGTCCTAGACCCTAAAATAGATGTATCCGGACCTATCTCGTCCACCCAAACTGGGAGAGCAACCAAATTAAAGGGTTGGACAGCAAGCCTAGGCCTGAGTGAGGTATGGAGGACATGGCACCCCAAAGCACGACAGTACACACACACTTCAGTGGCTAACCACTCCCAGGCAAGGATTGACCTAGTGCTCATGCCCGCCCTGGACGTCCCTAGAGTCACTGGTGCTGAGATATTACCTGGAGGAGTCTCGGACCACTCCCCAGTACGAATCCAGGTAGGAGACACAGCCCTAAATCAACGTCCTATGTGGCGCATGAATGCCTGGTACCTACAAAATAATGATTTCACTCTTGACATAAGGGACCACCTTACCCAGTACTTTGATCAAAACCTGGGAACCGTACAATCCCCGGGCACACTTTGGGCGGCATGTAAAGCCACGCTTAGAGGCTATGCCAAGTACTGTGTGCGCGCCCGCAAACGGGCGCAAGACTCACAGGTGACAACCCTCGAAGCCAAAGCCCTGGCCCTGGAGCGGTCTGAGACTACCGCGACATCAGCATCGGCGTTGAGGCGTCTAACAGTGATTAGAGAGGAAATAAGACAGTCAGTGTTTGAGGCTGCAAAGCACACATGGAGGGCGTAGGCGGCGCGCATGTATGGATGGGGTGACAAAAATGGCAAACTCCTGCATTGGTTGGCCTCGCGGCCGCTAGCCAACAGAATTATCCCAGAGATCGCGGACGAGACAGGCTCAATCGCGAAGACCCCCAGAGAAATCTCTATGAGCTTCACATCATACTACGCTCAGCTATACGCTGTGCGCCCCTGCCCACGAATCGAGAGGGAATCCCCCCTTCTTGATGACATAATCCTCCCTAAAATCCCGCAGGCAACCAGGGAGATCCTGGAGGAAGCCATAACCCTGGCCGAAATAACAACAGCCGTGTCCGGTATAGCGTCAGGCAAAACACACGGACCGGATGGCTTCCCATCTGAGCTCAACAACAGATGCGGGGATATTCTAAGCCCTCATCTGCTCAACATGTTCGACGAAGCAGTGAAGATAGGCCGCTTCCCCACCGGAACAGACCAAGCCACAATAGTGGTGATTCCGAAGACCCGTCCACCTTCGCGTGACCGTTCAGCCTACAGACCCATCTCCCTGTTGAACGCTGAGATTAAAGTGCTCTCAACATTACTTGCTACCAGACTGAAGGTAGTGCTTCCCTCGCTGGTACACCCAGACCAGTGTGGCTTCATGCCCTCATGTAGCACCAGACACTGCATTAGGAGATTGCATAATGCTCTGGCTCGCCGCGATACCTTGACCGGGTCCCCTCTTGCCCTCCTTCTAATAGACTTTGATAAAGCCTTTGACACTGTGGGTTGGTCGTACTTAGAACAAGTTCTAAAGAAGAACGGATTTGGACCCAAATTCCGAAGCCTAGTAAAACTGCTTTACTCCAATCCGACGGCTCGCATTCAGGTAAACGGGGTGACATCCGATCCATTCCCCATCCGTCGCTGGACCCACCAGGGATGCCCGCTATCGCCGCTACTTTTTGCCCTGGCAATTGAACTATTGGCAAAGCTGCTGAGAGAAGACCCACTAGTAACAGGCTGGGCATGGCCCGTGGGACTGGAGGACCGAGTAGCATTGTATGCTGACGACCTCCTCCTTTATCTCTCTAACCCGGCAATGAGTGGCCCGCGAGTCCTAGACCTCCTGGAGCTCTTCTCACAAGCCTCGGGACTTACCCTGAACTCTAGCAAATCCTTACTGATCCTACTCCACCCCTCGAGAGACTGTGTAAGCTGGCAGAAAAACATCCCAATCCGTCGCAATAGTTTCAAATACCTGGGGGTTTACATAACTCTGCTCCCTGTGCTGGCTTGGGAACTAAATATTACACCGCTCCTTAAAAACTCCAGAAAAGACCTTCAGTGCTGGCGTAATCTACCACTCAACACACTGGGGAGAATAGCACTATACAAAATGATGGTGCTCCCCAGATTCCTATACCAACTGCAAAACTTCTCACACCTAATCCCTCAGAAATGGTTCAACGAAGTCGAGACTATGACACGCCAATTCCTGTGGCACGGTTCCCGCCCCAAACCAGCCCTTGCCACATGTCAAAGAAACATCTACCAGGGGGGTCTGGGAATGTCCAACATCCACTTTTACTACCTAGCCATGCACCTACTGGTGATTAATGACTGGCTATCGGGGGGATGGTCCGACCCTGCGTACAGATTGGAACTTCAGGAGATGGGCTACAACGGGGTTTTCAACGCCCTGTATGGAGGCGTGATCCCGCAATCTATCCCAGGGGTGACCAGATTGGCTTTTACAGGATGGCGAACAGCACAGAGGGCCACGGGTTGGTGGGCTCGTCTAACTCTTCAGACACCTCTCTGGCAGGGGAAATGGCTAAAGGAAATCTCCACGCTAGAGGGCTTTCGAAAGTGGGACTATATTGGGATAACTACACTGGGTGACATCTGGGGCGACTCACACATTTGGCCCTTTGAGGAGCTTCAGAAAACATACTCCCTAAACAACACCCAGTTCCACAAATATCTACAGCTCAGACATGCTCTACTGGTACACGTATGACCAGGGGACAACATCCCAGAGTATAGCCCGCTGGAAGCAAAAGTTATGTTGGGGCATCTAAACAAAGGGGGCACCTCCCAAATATATCACTCCATCCTTGCTAACACATCCCCTCCCCTCGAGGAACTTCGCCGGAAATGGGAGGGCTGGGTGGGCCCCATGGAAGACTTAGACTGGAGAGAGGCACTAATGGCCCCCCGAACATTGGCCATATCCACACAATTTCAATTGCTACAGACCCTCTACTTACACGCTGCCTACCTTACCCCTATAAGACTCCACCGGGCGAATCTTCGACCCACGGACGAATGCCCCCGATGCTCTCAACCGGGAGCAAACTTCTTCCACATGGTCTGGGCCTGCCCAATTATAGAGGCATACTGGAGTTCAGTTTTAGGGGAGATCTCCGAAGTACTGCAGTCAACGGTGGAAATATCCCCGACTCCACTATTACTGGGGGCAATGGGCGAGATAGGGCTAAACAGGCCGAAGCGTACATTCCTGGGAGTAGCCTGCTTGGTAGCAAAAAGAGACATCATGTCGGAATGGAAGGCCGCAAAAGCGCCGACCCTTAGCAAATGGAGGCGAGGAGTGGATTGGTGTGCAGGATGTGAAAAAATGGTGTACAAGGCGAGAGGTTGCCCTGAAAAATATAATAGAGTGTGGGGGAGTTGGGTGGGTCTACTGGTTGATTGATTAACCTGAGATAGCAGAAATCACCATGCAATCCCCCCCCAAAGCATAAGTCATCCGGGATCTGTGGGGCGGCAGGGGCGGCAATCCTTGCTCTGTGTGTGGGAAGGGCCGAACCTAAGCCAGACGAGGTGGAACGCAGACCGATCTCCTTCAGGCGTGGCTTCAACAGGGGTCATCAATCTAATCTATTCTAGTATTACAATGAAGGGACCAAAACTCTATAAACCCTAACAACCTAAATTTCACTCCAGACTTTATGTAGGCTGTGGACCTAGTAAGACCCCAGGACCCACAGGACGAGCGGGACGGAAGGGGCAGATGGTACATCGTGAGGAGGATGCTATGTTATTGTTATATGTATTTTTATTTATTGCTTTGATGTATTTTCGTTGTGTTTTTCCTTTTTGTCCTTCTCTAAAATAAATAAAAATCTTTATAAAAAAAAAAAAAGAACATGAAGAAAGTGACCACGACCCACTGATTCTATCTATTGGGGGTCGGCTGCCCAAAATAGAGGCCCCTGATTCCAGGAACTATGTGCAGCTGCTCACCATAACAAATAACAAACGAAATGTCAAGTGGGATGCTGTCAATTCCTCTCTAGACTGCCTTTCATCAATATACAGCCTTTTGGCAGATCAAATGGAGGATATGCTCCGTTTACTTGAGGATGATGATAGGCTCCTGGCTGCTCATATGAAACTATTCAACTCTTCAAAAAAACGCGCAGGGAAGCCAAGCACAAGTTATTGAGGGACCTGAGAAAGGGGATAAGAGAGCCAATAAGACAGTCAAGAGAGAGCTATAAGCAGGAACTTTCTAAGGCACTAAGAAGTTGGGAGGAGAAACGATGGGCTACTCTTTTGGAGGCTGCAAGAGCTAATGATCCCTCCAAGTTTTGGAAGTTGATTTCAAATGACAGTGGTGATTTCCGGCCCTTGCCTGGTACTTCGATTCTCCCGGCTGTATGGGTAAATCATTTTGGGTCACTTTACTCAGGGGAAAATGTATCTAATTTCAGGGAGCTGATCAGCCTTAGGGAAATCGGTGTCCCTCCAATTAAGTTTTCCCTAGCCGACACTAAGGCAGCAATAGCTTCCCTCAATTGGGGAAAGGCCCTGGGTCTCAATAAAATACCTGGTGATCTTTACAAATCAAACCCCGTGATCTGGTATACTGGTATAGCTGGATAACAAGGTTTGTAATGCAGTTGCCACAGGAGCATCCAATCCTTGCACATGGAGGGGAGCTGAGATAGTTCCCTTTTTTAAGAAAGGCAGTCCCTGCAACCCTTTTAATTATCGTCCAATAAACCTACTTGTCAACTTTCAAAAACTTTTTGCGTATCAGATTTTGTTTCATTTAGAAGAGTGGATTACAGAGAGTGGTCCCCTTTCTGATTTACAGGCAGGTTTTAGACCTGCGGTTAGTACAATAGATCAAGTCCTGAGGTTTTTGGCAACAAAATGGAGGACTGTGGACATCGGAGGTGGAAATCTATAATGTGGCCTTCATTGACCTTCGAGGGGCCTTTGACCTGGTACCCAGGAATAAATTATGGCTGACACAGACCAACATGGGAGTCCTTAAAGGTTTTTTGGACTTTATTGTCTGACTTCATGAAGGCACTTTTGCCCGAATCAGGAGTGGCAAGAATGGTGAATTAACAGACCCAGTTATCATTGAGAGAGGAGTAAGGCAAGGCTGTGTCCTTGCCCCCACCCTTTTTGTTTTATATATAAACAACTGTATTAAGTATTTAACTAATTGTAATAACAATTCACCTAGGTTGGCAAAATCCCAGGATTGCTTTATGTGAATGATGCCATCATCTTGGCAAAATCACCCCTGGGATTGCAAAATCTGGTTGACCAACTCTGTTTATTTTGTAGAGACTTTGGGCTGGAAGTCAATGTCGGGAAAACTAAGTTTATGGTCTGCAGCTCGTGAAAGAAGAAAATGAAATCTAGTATATGAATGAATTCTATTACATTGGAAAGGGTCAACGAGTTTGATTATTTGGGGATTAGGCTGATGGACTCAGGTAGATGAGATGCACATATCAGAAACAGAGCACATATCATATGCCAAAGAGGAGGGGCTTTGGGACGTAAAGCCAGAGCTGTAGTTAGCCCCCCATTAAAGCCCTTGCAGAAATCTACAGAGTTCAGATCCGGGGCACTGCACTGTATGGTGAAGAGCTATGGGGCTTTCAAAGACAGCTGGATGCCCTACAAATTAAAGAGAACGACTTTATCAGATATGTAGCCAGGACGGGGAAGGGTACCCCGATGATCCCCCTTAGACTTGATCTCGGGATGAATAACATTAAAGATGTAGCAGGTTTGAGGCCTCTCTTATCTTGGATCCGCCTTTCGAGAACAGAGGAACTGGAACCTTTTCGCAAGGCAATCAAAGACATTATAAGGAATCAATGTAGGTGGAAAAAGGTCAGTTGGCTGAGCGAGATGAAATCAGTCTGGGATGACTTGGGTTTCCCTCAATTTTGGGAGAGGCCTAGTCGATCCCAGCTAATGCTATTTCACTGATCAAACTGAGATATTGGGAGAAGGCCAATGAGCAGATTCTTCATAATAACAGGGTGGGCCATTTAACATCAGAATTTTTGCTCGTCAAACAGGAGCCATGCCCTGAGCAATTCCTTGATCTCCCAATACCTGCATGTGCTCATACTCTATTCCTTCAGTTAAGATATGGTATTTTACCAGTTAACAGTGGTCGCAGAACTGTTCTGAGGCCAATAAATGCATAAATTGCAATTTATGTGTGAAGTCAACCGAACACATGCTTTAATTTTGTCCCCTATAGAAGAGTCAAAGGGAAAAATAGATTATCCCGTTGTGCAAGGCTCTGTTTCTATACGATCATGGCAATGCTCACAGAATTTGTAAATATGACCTTTCCATACTGGTAGTAAGTGCAGTTACTAAATATTTGTCAGCAGCTTGGTCTATTCACCATAGGGATATTACAGTGCCAGGTTTCAGTGTTTATCCTGTATTATTGGTAAAGAACTATTTGACCATGTGGTTTGGACAGGGCTTTGGAACAGATTTCTTTTAGACAATATGTGGGTATCTCATCCTGTGTTTCTGCTATGTTATCACCAGTGTTAGCTGCAAAGTTTTATTTTTATGCACTTGTTTGGTATTCGCGCCATTTTATCATGAATCCGATATCTGTTTTAAGTTATGATATAAGTTTTCTGCCACACTTTGCAGGTGTCTCTAATGATTTGATCATGCTTAAAGTGAGGCTTTCCTTGTTTTTTGTTGTTTTTTTTTGGGGGGGGGGCCAAATCATATCCCCCAGTTTCTTTGCTCATTTGATTGTGCAGGTAGTAGGCTCCTTTTGCCAAAGTATGTTATTTAAATTATTATGAAACTGTATCACTTTATAACATCAACCTAGTACTTTAGATCTTGGGTCAGACTGTTTGTTTTTACCTTGATGATGGTATTATCCGGGAAATTTGAATCCTTAATCATCTTTTATTGTTTTGTTGGCTTTTAAATTCTTCTCCTATTTTAACATTGAGATGCAGATGTTTTAGAAACCTCAGCACCTAAATGTTAAGTTATGCATTAGGAATATCGGTGGACTATAGTAGGCTGCAGCCTATGATTGACTTTTTATTGCCAGTTTCTGAAGGTTTCAGAGAAGCTATTTTTATTCTAAATTCTATTTTATGCCAGTGTGAAAGCACAATGATATCAAATGCACTTTCTTTTTCTACTATTCTATGTGTAACTTTTATGATCTATGGTCGAAATAAAGTATGATTTGACTTTGAATACATTACTAGAGATAGTAATGCCAGCTGATCTGTGGAATGAGTGTAAGAGGAGTGTGGATTGGCCAACAAGTGAACTGGAGAGAGACAAAAATACAGATGCACCATCTCCTGGGGTAATGAAATATTACTTTAAGGTGATTGAGTTTCTGAAATTGAGAATTTCACCCAAGAATATTGATTTGCAGAGGATTGACAGGACAGAACAGGAAGCAAAGCAGTCAATACATGCGTACTATGAGAGATGTTTGCAAGCATTCAAGCATTACAGTGATATGGGAACAATTGAGGCAAAATACATGCTTCACTTTATGTTCAGATTTGGGGAAGGATTGAGACCTGAGATTAGCCAGATGACTAAGAGTCATTTGATTTTTTGGCAAGTAAAGCCGATTGATGAGGTGTTGCAATATGCAAAATACTGTAGTGATGAGATTGAGTTGAAGCAGAAAAAGTTGAAAGAGAAGGCAATGGTGATGCAGATTAAAGCAGCTCAAACAGGAGTGCAAGGGAATTTTTTGCAGCAGTTACCACAACAGCAGCAGGGAAATATTATGTTTCAGCCCCAGATGAGAGGTAGAGGTCGTGGAGGCAATATGAATCATAGTCCAGATTTGAATACTGTAGTAATTCAGAATGATGTGCAGGGAATGAAGAAGCTATTCCAATGTCACATTTGCAGAGCCATTGGACATTGGAACTGGGAGTGTCCAATGATGGTGCAGGAAGGTGTCACTCATCAGAGTAATGACATCAATTCATTCCAGAATGTGAGAGAACCGAGGGTGAGAGGTCCTAATCCACATTTTCATAATAATGTAAATCGAGTGTAGAATTTTCAGCCCATGCAGCAGGTGCACATGCCCCGTGCACAAGTGTCACAGTTGCAGCTGATGCAGCAGCAGGTTCCCATGGTACCTTGATAGCAAGTTCAAATACCTCAAGCCCCAATGGAGCAGCAACAGATGATGCTTTCTCAACAGTTCAGAGGCATAACGGAAATAGTAAAACAGTGCACCAATTCCCATTACACAGTGAGAATGGAATAAAGGATGAGTGGATGAGTGACAGTTCAGATGAGGAGCTATGTGTGCTTGCAACTTCTCTAGAAGTAGATCAAAGAGGACCCTATGTGAAGGGTAAGGTCATGGGTCATAAGGTTAAATTTTTGGTTGACACAGGAGCTACACACTCTACAGTGAGAAGTGCAGAAGTTCCAAACTTGCCCCTTTCAGTTAGAACTGTTCAGGTTGTGGGAGTAGCAAACCAGTATTTGACAAATCCGATTACAGATCCAGTTCATGTTGAGATTGGCAACTTTCAGGGATTGCATAAATTTGTAGTCTGCGATTCAAATCCGGTATCTCTCCTGAGAAGAGACTTGCTGTGTAAAACGAGGTGTTTGATTACTTGTTCAAATGATGCAATTGAGATTCAGACAAATAGTGATGATGAAGAGGACCAAGCCCCAGAGATAGAGTGTGAAACCACAAATGAGGAGTACCCTCTGATTTAATTTTTCCTGATGTTCACAGTGAAATAGCTTCATCCTTATTTGCAGGGAACGGTTAAGGAGAAAGTGTGGGATTTGACAGTAAAAGAAGTAGGTTTGATAAAGGGAGTGGAGCCAGTTAAAGTTAGTGTGAAGTTGAATGCAGTTTTTCCTCCACAGTTCCACATGCTGCAAGATGTCCTGATGAAAGTAGCTCAGATAATTGAAGATTTTGTAAAGCAAGGGGTTCTGATGGAAGAATTGAGCAGTCCATATATTTCACCAATAATGGGTTTGAAGAAGCCCTGTGGGAAGGTTAGCATTGTTCAGGATTTGAGAAAAATAAATGAGACTGTGGTCAAATATTGTCCCATGGTGCCAAATCCAGCTGTGATAATGTACCAGATTCTATGTGATGCCGAATGGTTCACTGTTATCAATTTGTCACAAGCTTTATTTTCTGTGCCTCTTCACGAGAATAGTCAATTTCTCCTTTGTTTCAAATTCCTGGATTGAGTTTATTGCTGGTGCAGAATTCCTCAAGTTTTTTCAGAGTCACCTTCCATTTTCAATCAGATCTTGAAATGGAATTTGGAGTCGTTGGAATAACCTTTCCAATTGACCTTGGTGCAGTACATTAATGATTTATTAATTGCGTCCAAAACAAGGGACGAGTGCAAGTATGATATGATTGTCCTGTTGAACCATTTTTGAAAGAATGGTCACAAAGTGTCTCTGCTTATATTTCAGTACTGTCAGAAAGTAGTGAAATATATGGGTCATCAAATTGAGAAGGGTTTAAGAAAAATATCCAGAGAAAGGATTACAACCATATTGCAAATAAATCCCCCGTCTTCGCAGAGAGATATCAGGATGTTTTAGGGGATGGTAGGTTATTGTCGTCAATGGATTCCACATTTTTCAGTCATTTCTAGACCATTGCAGAAGCTGACTCATAAGGAAGTCACTGAACCCATAGTGTTAGACCAGGATAAAATGAAAGTGTTCACTGAACTGAGAGAGTTTCTGCAAGGCTCCAGCATTGGGTATGCCTGATTACACGAAACCTTTCACATTGTTTTGTCTTGAGCGTGATGCATGTTCTTTGTCTGTCTTGACACAGGTCCATGGAGGTGTAAATCGCCCTGTAGCATATTTTTCAGCTACTTTGGGCCCAGTTGCAGCAGCCTTGCTGGGTTGTTTGCGCGCAGTTGCAGCAGTTGGTCAGAGCCTTACGCAGTGTAAAGGCATTGTGATGGGACATCCCCTGACTGTAATGGTCCCTCACTCTATTGAGAGTCCACTTACTAGGATGAAAACCCAATATTTGACTGGTGCGAGATTGACCAGATATGAAACGAGTATTCTAGGGTCACCAAATATGTAATTGAAAAGATATACAGTGCTGAACCCGGCAACCTTACATCCGAGTGAAAATGTCAATATTGAGCAAGTGAAGATGTTGAGCATGATTGTTTTAAAGTAACTTGTTTGAGAGACAATACTGGGACACTGAGAGCAGGACATCTAGGGCCATATTTATACTTTTCGACGCACAACTGCGCCAACGCCAAATAAATGACGTACACCAGGCAGCGCCGGCGTAGGGGAATATGGAGCTTGGGCGCCCAAAAATGGGGCAAGTCAGGCTGAGGCAAAAATATCGCCTCAACCCGATTTGCGCCATTTTTTTCGACTCTCAACCCCCATTGAAATGACTCCTGTCTTAGCAAAGACAGGAGTCATGCCCCCTTGCCCAATGGCCATGCCCAGGGGACTTCTGTCCCCTGGGCATGGTCATTGGGCATAGTGGCATGTAGGGGGGCACAAATCAGACCCCCCTATGCCACAAAAAAATAAAAATAAATACTTACCTGAACTTACCTTATGTTCCCTGGGATGGGTCCCTCCATCCTTAGGCGTCCTCCTGGGGTGGGCAAGGGTGACAGGGGGGGTCCCTGGGGGCATGGGAGGGCACCTCTGGGCTCCTTCTGAGCCCACAGGTCCCTTAACGCCTGCCCTGACCAGGCGCAAAAAAACGACACAAAAGCGGCTGATGTCATTTTTTTTGACCCGCCCACTCCCGGGCGTGATTTTTGCCCGGGAATGTAAATACGGCGCACATGCCTCGGAGTCACTTTTTTAGACGGGAACGCCTACCTTGCATATCATTAACGCAAAGTAGGTGTCCACGCTAAAAAGTGACGCAAACTCCATGGACTTTGGCGTTAGACGCGTTTTACGCCAAAGTATAAATATGGAGTTAGTTTTGCGTCGGAATTGCGTAAAAAAAAACGACGCAATTCCGGCGCAAACAGAGTATAAATATGCCCCCTAGTGTGCACAATTACAAGTACCTTGGAAGCTTCTTTGCTTCGAGGAGTGTACACTGCTCATGTCGCAGAACTGGTAGCCCTTACTAGAGCATGCCATGTCACTGCTCAGCTGAAAGTTACAATCTATACAGATAGCCAGTATGGATTAGGAATAGTCCATGACTTTGGTCAATTGTGGTCACAGAGATTTTTCCTGAGCTATTCTGGTTCACCAGTGAGAAATGGTGAGAGAATTAAAGAATTGTTACATGCTGAAAAGATTGCAGTGGTGAAATGCAGTGCGCATCTGAAGTCGTAGGACTTTGTGTCATTGGAAATGGACATGCAGATCAAGTCGCAAGGTTTTGTGCAGTGAACTGTATATCGTTCAAAGACAAGTGGGAACTGTTACCTGAAGAAGATAAAACATGTATAAGTTATACATTGAAAATGATTAACACTTTGGAAGAATTTTAAATGTTGCAGGATTAACGTTGACAGGGAGGAAAAGTGTTAATGGAACAAAATGAAATGTGTGCAAAGACCAGATGAATTGTGGATTTCCGAGGAGGGTCAATTGTTTTTGCCAAATAGCCTTTTGTCTCAAATGGCGAACTACTATCATGGCCAATCACATATTGGGAGGGATGCAATGATCAGTTTGTCCAAACATGATTGGATCAACCCAAAGTTTAGACAAGTTGCTGAAGCAGTTTGCCATCGAAGTGTCATTTGCCAACAACCAAAGGCAGGGAAAGGGACATAGGTTAATTTGAGCAACCTTGGAAGAGCGGGAGGTCCATTCAGCAGAATGCAGATGGATTTTATTGAAATGGCTGTGTGTGGAGGTTTCAGATTTGTGTTGGTGATTATCTGCATCTTTAGACATTGGATTGAGCCTTACCCTACACAAGGAATGATAGTCTCACAGAAGCAGAACTATTGCTTAGGGAATTGACACCGCATTTTGGGTTTCCGATCTCTTTAGAATCAGATAAGGGAAGTCACTTCAATAATGAAGTAATTAAATTACTGTGTGCAGCATCAAACACTAAGCAGAAGTTGCATTGTAGTTACCGCCCAGAAGAATCAGGACAAGTGGAACAGATTAATGGTACATTGAGCTCAAGAGTTGCAAAGATGTGTGTGTCCACGAATTTGAAATGGCCTGAAGCATTGCCTTTAGTGTTGAATTCAATGAGAAACACACCTGACAGGAAGACAGGATTGTCACCGCATGAGATGCTCATGGGCAGAGCAATGAGGTTGCCAGCGGTGCCTGCAATGCACTTGTCAACATTACAGATGAGATGGTGTTGGATTACTGCAAAGGTCTGGCGGATGTGGGTCGCTCTTTTTCACAGCAGGTGGAAGCCACCTCACTGCCACCGATCCATGACCCAGGGCACAATCTGAGAGCAGGGGACTGGGTTGTGATCCAAAAATACGTTAGAAAGACTTGTTTGGAGCCTTGTTGGAAGGGACCTTATCAGGTTATCTTGACACCTACCACAGCTGTGAAGTGGGCTGGAATTCCGAACTAGATTCATGCAAGTCAACTGAAGAAAGTGGCATGTCCACTGGATCATGAAGAAGCGTTGTTGAGAGTACCAACAACAGTGAGACAAGTGTCAGGGCCGGAAAGAGAACAAAGGGGAACTGAGACCGGATCTGAGCCCGCTGAGAAAGGTTCAGTAACTCCTGTGAGAGACAAGAGAGAAGATCTCCAGGAGGGCGATGGAGAGCCTATCTCAATTGAGGCAGCAGGAGAGCCTAGGGAGAGGAAGGCTTTCCTAGAAGCAGACAATCTTGAGAGGCAAACATGGCAATTGCCAGACCCAGAAGGGGAAGGAGTTGAGGCGGATCAAAGTCAATGTGATCTGACTCCTCCTGTACCGGTTGCAGTACCGTCAAGAGAAAACACCACAGAACAAGGAGAAGGTTCAAGTTCGACTCTGAAGAGAACACTGAAAAAAAGGTCCACTGAAAGGAGATAAGTAGCCGGAGTCACAAGTGGAGAAAGGGAAAGAAGTGGTTATTGAACCAACAATCGAAGAAGAAGTAGATACAACAAAGAGAGAAGATCTAAGTAAAGGAGAGCTGAATGGTGATCGCAAATTGAAAAGACAGAGAATAGCAACTCGAAGATATGCAGGTCCTGAATGGTCATATGTAACTATGTACAAATGGCAACAAGAGTTTATGGGGGTCATTCCAACCCTGGCGGTCGGTGTTAAAGCGGCGGCAAAACCGCCAACAGGCTGGCGGTAAAAAAAATGCAATTCCGACCCTGGCGGAAACCGCCAACAGAGACAGCCATTTTTACCCCCCCAAGCCTCCCGGAAGAATGCAAAGACAAAAGTAAATGATTATAAACTTAGAAATATATTGTATGACTGAGTATAAAATATATCACACATCTAAAACTTTATATACATAAATTGTCCAGTCGATATGTGTATCAGCCATTGTTCGTGGGCCACTGGGCCAAAATCACATGGGCAAAGCCCACACAAGATACCTGACTCCAACGGAGAGAACACTGCAGGGGCATCAGATTGCAAAACTACAGGCACCTCAGGGGGAAGGGAAGGGGGGCACCTCAGCCAGATGAGTCCACAACGCCAGATCCACGAGGGGCCTCCATGGCCACTGTGCCATCCTGGGGAGTGCAAAGCCACAGTCTCTCAAGTCTCTACAGTGGGTGGCTTGCCCACTGTGCCATCCTGGGGAGTGCAAAGGCACAGTCTCTCAAGTCTCACAAGTGGGTGGCTTGCCCACTGTGCCATCCTGAGGAGTGCAAAGCCACAGTCTCTCAAGTCTCACAAGTGGGTGGCTTGCCCACTGTGCCATCCTGGGGAGTGCAAAGCCACAGTCTCTCAAGTCTCTACAGTGGGTGGCTTGCCCACTGTGCCATACTGGGGAGTGCAAAGCCACAGTCTCTCAAGTCTCTACAGTGGGTGGCTTGCCCACTGTGCCATCCTGGGGAGTGCAAAGCCACAGTCTCTCAAGTCAATATCAGTCTCCACTGGTACTGGAGGGGGACTAGTGCCCAGAGTGCTTCGTGCAGCCCTGCCCGACACAGATGCAGGCCTGCCCCTTCCGCCAATGGGCCAGCGGTGCTTGAGATGAAGGGCCCAGCGGAGCGGTGCTTGAGATGAAGGGCCCAGCGGAGCAGTGCTTGAGATGAAGGGCCCAGTTCAGCGGTGCTTGAGACGGCGGTGCCCAGCGGAGCAGTGCTTGAGATGAAGGGCCCAGTTCAGCGGTGCTTGAGACGGCGGTGCCCAGCGGAGCAGTGCTTGAGATGAAGGGCCCAGCGGAGCAGTGCTTGAGATGGAGGGCCCAGTTCAGCGGTGCTTGAGACGGCGGTGCCCAGCGGAGCAGTGCTTGAGATGAAGGGCCCAGTTCAGCGGTGCTTGAGACGGCGGTGCCCAGCGGAGCAGTGCTTGAGATGAAGGGCCCAGCGGAGCAGTGCTTGAGATGAAGGG
This sequence comes from Pleurodeles waltl, assembly GCF_031143425.1. Classification (NCBI taxonomy): domain Eukaryota; kingdom Metazoa; phylum Chordata; class Amphibia; order Caudata; family Salamandridae; genus Pleurodeles; species Pleurodeles waltl. Next base: position 658,859,886 of record NC_090446.1, on the reverse strand, counting down.
CCCAGTTCAGCGGTGCTTGAGACGGCGGTGCCCAGCGGAGCAGTGCTTGAGATGAAGGGCCCAGCGGAGGGGTGCTTGAGACGGCGGTGCCCAGCGGAGCGGTGCTTGAGACGGCGGTGCCCAGCGGAGCAGTGCTTGAGATGAAGGGCCCAGTTCAGCGGTGCTTGAGACGGCGGTGCCCAGCGGAGCAGTGCTTGAGATGAAGGGCCCAGCGGAGCAGTGCTTGAGATGAAGGGCCCAGTTCAGCGGTGCTTGAGGCGGCGGTGCCCAGCGGAGCAGTGCTTGAGATGAAGGGCCCAGCGGAGCGGTGCTTGAGACGGCGGTGCCCAGCGGAGCGGTGCTTGAGACGGCGGTGCCCAGCGGAGCAGTGCTTGAGATGAAGGGCCCAGTTCAGCGGTGCTTGAGACGGCGGTGCCCAGCGGAGCGGTGCTTGAGATGAAGGGCCCAGCGCAGCGGTGCTTTGGATGAGTGCCCAGTTCAGCGGATCAGCCCATGGCGTGGAGGTCATTCGCCACCTGACCTGTGGCTGGCTGCGCCTTCCTGCCCACCTGGGATCGGGCTGGTGGGGCCCTCCTGGGCTGCAGTCCCGGGCCTGTTGGTGTCTTCCTGCCCACCTGGGATGGGGCATGCGGGGCCCTTCTGCTCAGCTGGGCTGCTGGCGGTCTTGTCGGGCGTGCTGCCCTTCCCAGCCTTCCCTGGTCGCCTGTGGCCCTTCCCCACCTTTGGCGGTGTGCCAGGTGGCACCACACTCCCTGCCGGAGCCATGGTAGGGATTTTGGTCCCAGGTGTTTTAGGCCTCTCGCGCCGGGCACTGACAATTTTGGCATGTTTTTGCGGCGGTGGGCTGCCCGTGCCTTGGCTCCCTACTGAGCTGGCTGCCCTTGAGGGTGGGGGACTCCACAGTCCATGGCAGACTGTCTTCACAGGGCCCGCTCTAGTGGTGGCTGAGGTGCTGACTGGAGTCTTTTTAGATGGACGGGGTGGGGGAGTTGTTGGGAAGAGGTCAAGTTTGGAAAGGAAAATAAGTTTAGGAAGAGAGGGACGGGTAGGTGTAGTAGGTATGGGAGTGGAGGAGGAGGTTGTGGTTGTAGGAGTTTGAAGTCTGGTGTCTTTGGGTGCAGGTGCTTGTGCTGGAGGCTGTCGTGAGGTGGATGGCTGTTGGGTGGGTGGCTGCCTGCCTGCGTTTGTGTAGCTTGGAAGAGGGGGTGACAGACACACTCGGAGAGGACACAGGGGACGTGTGAATGGTAGTGGGGGTGGTGACTGCACGTGTGCGGGGGGTTCTGGTGGGTGTGCTGGTGATGGACGTAGTGGCTGAAGATGTTGTGCATGCAGGTGTGAGTGTAGATGTGACAGGGAGGGAGGAGGGAGACGAGGAGGAGGGGGACACAGTGGAGGCAGTGGGTGTTGGTATGTCTGCATGTGGATGTTGCTTGTGTGAATGCTTGTGTGATGTGTGGTGCTTATGTCTGGATGAGCTTCCCTTGGGTGTTGAGGTGTGTGCAGGCTGGTCTGATTGTGTGTCTGGGATAGGCAGAGGTACAGGGGATTGGGTCTGGGTGGCGGAAGTTGGAGGGGGGAGGCTAGAGACAGGGACAATTGCTGCCATCAGTGCTGAGGCCAGAGTGTTGAACGATCGCTGATGGGCAGCCTGACCCGAATGAATGCCCTCCAGGTATGCATTACTCTGGTGCACCTCCCTTTCTACACCCTGGATGGCATTCAAAAGGGTAGACTGCCCAACAATGAGCGTCCGTAGGAGGTCAATGACCTCCTCACCGAGGGCAGCAGGGGTGACTGGGGCAGGGCCTGAGGTGCCTGGGGCGAAGGAGATGCCCACCTTCCTGGGTGAGCGGGCACAGAGCAAACGCTGAGGGGCTGCTGGGAGGGCGGTGCTGGTGCGCTGGGTGGCGGCTGTACCTGTTGTAGCGGGGGGCACGGATGTTGCCGCCACCACAAGGGAGCTCCCTTCAGAGGACGAGTCGCTGTTACTGACATCCGCACGAGTCCCCGCTGTGGAGCTCCCCTCGCCCTCCGTCTCACTGGTGAAATCCGAGTCAGTTGCATGGCCCGCCATGGCCATGTGAGATGCAGCTCCCTCGTGCTCCGATGCCACTTCTCCTCCGCCTGATGATGCTAATGCACAAATGAACAGGAAGACAACAAAAAAGTGGGGTGGGGAAAAATAAAGAAATGTTGAGTGCATGCATTGGCGACACCGTTGGCGGACAGGATAGACACAGAAGCCCCCTGCACTACGCCGCGCACTTGGGGTCGACTACGCAATCCGTGGGACATGGCCTACAAGCCTATGGGCGACCTCTGCTCACATACATGACACAGGGCAATGAATAGCTGTACTTGGCACCCTACAGAGGTGGGGGGCGGGGGCACAGGGCCATGCCTTACGGAGGGGCCTAGCCTACAGATATCGCATTGGCCTAGGGATACCCACAGCCCTCCTCCCCCACCCAGACACCTCCACTGCGCGCAAAGTCACCAGGATTTGAGTGTACTCACCCCCTTGTGTCTGCTGTGATGTCCTCACGTGCCCATCCAACTCAGGGTAGGCCACCGCCAGGATCCGGGACATCAGGGGGGTCAAAGTACGACTGGCACCCCTCCCACATTGGGAGGCCATCCCCAGCTGACCCTCCGCTGTCTTCCTGCTCCAGCGTCGGATGTCCTCCCATCTCTTCCTGCAGTGGGTGCCCCGTCTCTGGTGGACCCCCAGGGTCCGGACGTCCTTGGCGATGGCACGCCAAATACCGATTTTCTGGTGGGCGCTGACCTATGTGACATGTACAGGGAGAGAAGAATAATCATCACCTTCTGCATGCTCGATGTGAGTGGCCCCCCAATCCCCACCCTTGCCATGTGGCACATGCTCTCATCTGTCGTTTGATGCATGCCTCAATCGCTCCCCTCCCAACCATCTTTCATCCACCCAACTCAACACAGGCATTGGCCACAAAGCATGGTCCCAGTGTACTTACCTGTTGGTCTGAAGGACCGTAGAGTATCGCATACTGGGGGAGGACCCCATCCACAAGTTTCTCCAACTCCTGAGCAGTGAAGGCAGGGGCCCTTTCCCCAGTCGCATGAGCCATTGTCTCTTCCAGACCGTGGTCACAGCAGCACTTGCAGTGTAGGTCCTCTCCTGTGGAAGATCAGGTATTGAGTGATTAAGCTGATAGAAAATGGCGGTCACGCCCGCGGCGGTGCGTACTGCGGCGGTGCGTACCGCGATTGCCGGCGCACATCGTCATTGGCTCCTGAGACCCATAGGGTTCAATGTTAACCAATGCAGCTTTGCGCCGCGGTCTTCGCCCGCCTACCGCCACGGTGTCCCACGCCAGTGCATTGACCTCACATTCCATTGTCGCACTTCACAGGTCAGGCAGCCGCCATTTCAAGGGCCCACATCCCTTATTTTCTACTGCGTCACACATACCTAGGCCTTGCATCGACACTCATACAAGCCATTCAATGCGTTGGGAATCGTGTTATGTGCAAGCTGTGGTTACGTACCTGTGGGTTGATTGACTCTGTGCTCGCTGTTGTCCTTCATAGGCACCGTCCACTGGGACATGCGAGGAGATGGAGAAATCTTCCTGTGTATAGACCGCTGGTGGACCTGTCGACAATGGAGGAAAGACATGTCATACTGACATACAGGCTTGACCGAGCCACTATACAGGAACTATGTACCCAGTTGGAGCCAGACCAGATGTCACCAATCCGCCAACCCACAGGGATCCCCCCTCTAGTGCAGGTGCTGTCAGTACTCCATTTCCTTGCAAGTGGGTCATTTCAAACAACAGTGGCCATATCATCAGGGAATTCCCAGCCCATGTTTTCCAAGGTGTTGTCCAGAGTGTTGTCTGCCCTGCTGAAACACATGCGGAGCTACATCGTCTTCCCTGAGGTGGGGAATTTGGCTACAGTGAAGGCTGATTTCTATGCCCTTGGACATATCCCCAACATCATTGGTGCCATTGATGGGACACATGTTGCTTTGGCCCCCCCCCAGCAGGAGTGAACAGGTGTACAGGAACAGGAAGAGTTATCATTCCATGAATGTCCAGATGGTGTGTTTGGCTGACCAGTACATCTCCCATGTTAATGCCAAGTTCCCTGGGTTAGTGCATGACGCGTACATCATGCGGACTAGCAGCGTCCCTTATGTGATGGGTCAACTCCAGAGGCACCGTGTGTGGCTATTAGGAGACTCTGGTTACCCCAACCTGTCATGGCTACTGACCCCAGTGAGGAATCCCAGGACAAGGGCAGAGGAACGGTACAATGAGGTCCATGGGAGAACTAGGAGGGTGATCGAGCGGACCTTCGGCCTCCTGAAGGCCAGGTTTAGGTGCCTCCATATGACTGGTGGATCCCTAATGTACTCACCAAAGAAGGTGTGCCAGATCATCGTGGCCTGCTGTATGCTTCACAACCTGGCTTTGCGACGCCAGGTGCCTTTTCTGCAGGAGGATGGTCCAGATGTTGGTGTTGTAGCAGCTGTGGAGCCTGTGGAGAGTGAAGACGAGGAAGGCGAAGAGGACGACATAGAGAACAGGAACACTGTAATACAGCAGTATTTTCAATGACACACAGGTAATAATCCACACCGGCATATTACATATACTTAACCCCTACTACCTCTCTACTGTCTGTCCTTTTCCCCCAGTGTATGGTAACTGAGTTGTGACTTTCCCTTCCAATTTCAGAGATGTGGGCCCCACTGCGTGACATCTGCTTTATTTCCCCATGGACTACAGCTGTGTGACATTGGTATGTTGGCATCACAATGTGAATATGCCATTTGGCACGGTAATGTCTAATACATTTGTACATAATCACAGCCAGACTCCAGATTCTTTTATGCAATAAGTGTGTTTATTACAGTGCTCTAAATTGGTGGGTGGTTGCAAATCGTTGAGGTGTGATGGTGGAGGATTTTCCATGGCAGAGTCCAGACTATCAGTATCACAGGTGCATTGTCCAGATGCCTGTGGAAAGTGGAGCAGGGGCAGTGTAAGAATGGACAGGGTGTCAATGTGGGACAGTTGGATGACAATCAGGGAGGTATCCTTTGCTGGCGGGGGTCTTGGCATCTTACTCTGTCTTCTTCCTGGATCTCAGGGCCCGCTTGCGGGGTGGTTAACCTTCTGCAGGGGGTGGGGTTCTGGTGGCCTGTTGGTCTTGTGTCGGGGCCTCCTGTCTACTAGCGCCAGCGGAGGTGGTAGGCAGTTCTTGGTCCATGCTAGTGTCAGGGGCCCTTTGTGGTGAAACAGTGTCCCGCAATGTGGTGACTACCTCATTCAGAGCCACTACGATGGTGCCCATGGCGGTACTGATGTTTCTTAGTTCTTCCCTGAACCCCATATACTGTTGCTCCTGCAGAAGCTGAATCTCCTGAAACCTGGCCAGGACCGTCGCCATCGTCTCCTGGGAGTGGTGGTATGCTCCCATGATGGAGGAGAGGGCCTCGTGGAGGGTGGGTTCCCTGGGCCTGTCCCCCCCCTGTTGCACAGCAGCCCTCCCAGTTCCCCTGTTTCCCTGTGCCTCTGTCCCCTGGACCGTGTGCCCACTACCACTGACCCCAGGTCCCTGTTGTTGTTGGGGTGGTGGGTTAACCTGGGTGCCCTGTAGTGGTGGACACACCGCTGATTGACGTGTCCTGGGGACAGAGATATGGGCCCGCTGGGTGGGTGCTGTGCTGGTGTTCCCAGAGGGGGGAAGGTCTGCTGTGGCCTGTGGCTGTCTGAGGGGAACCGACTGTCCAGAGGTCCCCGATGGGCCGGGCTGGTCATCTAGATCCAGGGAGACAGAGGTGCTGTCATCACTGTGGGCCTCTTCTGGGGGTGGAGTGGACATTTGTGGACCCTCCTGCGCGGTGACGTGGCGTTCAGGTCCTGCAGGGGTATAATAGTATGATTATTGCTTCTGTGTGTGCCATAGCGTGCAATGGGTGGGTGCCCGTGTACCCCTGTGCTTGCATTCCTGTGTGGGGGCTTTTGTGAGGGTGGTTTGGGGGGGGGGATGGGTATGTGCAGTGGGCATGCTTAGGTGATGGGTGTCCATGCTTAGTGGTCGCATGCAGGGCTTGGTGTTGGGATGGGTGGGTTGTAAGGGTGAGACATTTGCAAGGAGTAGGTGTGATGGGGGTGGGGGTGAGGGTGGGGGTATGAGTTGGCATGCTGGTGGGGTTGGGGGATGAAGTAATGAAGATATGACTTACCAGAGTCCATTCCTCCGCCTACTCCTGCGAGGCCCTCAGGATGCAGGATCGCCAAGACCTGCTCCTCCCATGTTGTAAATTCTGGGGGAGGAGGTGGGGGTCTGCCGCCAGTCCGCTGCACCGCGATGTTGTGCCTGGATACCATGGAACGCACCTTCCCCCGTAGGTCGTTCCACCGCTTCCTGATGTCGTCCCGATTTCTTGGGTGCTGTCCCACAGCGTTGACCCTGTCCACTATTCTGCTCCATAGCTCTATCTTCCTGGCAATGGTGGTGTGCTGCACCTGTGTCCCGAAGAGCTGTGGCTCTACCCGTACAATTTCCTCCACCATGACCCTGAGTTCAGCGTCAGAAAACCTGGGGTGTCTTTGCGGTGCCATGGGGTGGTTTGGGTGATGTGTGGGGTGGATTGTGTGGTGCTAAGTGTGGTGATGTGTATTGGTGTGTATTTTGACGTGCATGGTAGTATTGCTGGGTGACAGTGAATTGCGCGTCTGTGTGCTCCGGTCTCTTATCACTGTGCGTGTTCACGAATCTCTAGGAGTAGGGGTTTGTGGGTGATGTGGGTGTGTGTTTTATATTGTATTGGGTGTGTGGGAGTGGTGTGTGTATGTGTATCAGGTGTGTGTATTTCAAATTGTCCAATGTGGCTGTGTTTTTTATATGTGTGTATTTTGAGCGTGGCGGTGTGTACCGCCAATGGAATACTGCTGTTGAAAGACCGCCGCGTGGATTTGTGTTTCGTGATAGGGTGGGAGTATTTCTGTTGGCGTGACTGTGGAGGTTTGGTCATCGCCAGTTTCTCGCTGCCCTTTGGTGTGGCAGACTTTTGTGGATGTCTGTATTTTGGCGGTTTGCCTGTTGTGGGTCAGAATGACCGTGGCGGTGTACCGCGGCCGCGGCGGTGTTATGGCGGTCTTCTGCACGGCGGTAAGCACCTTTTACCGCCGAGGTTGGAATGACCCCCTATGTCTTTTTGCTTTGATAGAGAAATTCCGGGTCACTATTTTGAAACAATCTGAGAAGAATTTTTGAGAAAGCGACTGTTGGATGTAACCGGAAGAGACATTGATAACCTGATTTGACTTTTGAAACTTGATTTTGACAAAGCTGCTAACCAATTTTGACAAGGGATCCTGGAAGTGAGACTGAACTGCTGAAAGAAGAGTTGGCTATTTTTGTTTTTTGCTGCAAGTTTTTTCAAAAATTCTTCTGCTTTCTGATTCATTACAGATCATGAGTAACATTAGTCAACCAGGTAGAGATGCTAGGCGCTGTAAATATAGGAGCATTGGTTTGGCAATTATGTGTGGGATATTTTTTTGGGTGTTGATTGTGGGTATGACTGTTCTTGAGAGTGAGGCCAACCATACTTCTGCTTTTGAGATGACTACTGCACTAACGGCAATAGAGAAGTTTAGGTTTGATGATAAATATTTGTATGAGGATACTAGTGTGCAGGGAGAACCTTCTTCTAATGTTTTTGGTCCCTTTTTTTCATGAATCTGTTTATTAACTGTTTTATCATTACATTGTTTCATGTCTTGATACTTTTTTCATTTTAACATATTATGATGCGCAGTGCTCACAGCATACAGCATAATTTACAGCATATATTTGCAGTTGTTCAAGTGTTCATTGCGATCGCTGTGCTACTTTGGTTTTTACCTTGCATAGCCTTTATGTTCTAATGTGTTATGCATTTGCTACTCTGTTCCGTGGGTGCAGCTTGAGTGGTCATTAGTGTGTTTAGCGTCTGTTTAGTCGGCGCGTCGTTTGATAGCACTCATTGGCATAACATTGTTTCAGTCACGAATGTTCAGTTGTGGTGCATTTGTTAAGGAGGCAGACACTATGAAATTTATATAGAATAACCTTTGAATAAAAAGAAAAAAGAAAAGAACAACAGTAACATTTGCCGGAGTCAGACACTTGTGTGATTATTTCACATGTGACTATTTCCAAGTTGGGGTGGGATTCAAATTACAACAGATCGGTTTGCTGATGGAAGGGCTGGGTCAGCTGTCAAGTCTGGTGTGTGTAGTTTTCCCGCCCTACAGTGCCATAGTGTATCTAGCCAGTTTTCACATTCAGTCCCCTTATACAGTGCTTTTTCTCTCCCACAGATACTCGTCCGCGTTAGTCCAATCCCTCCTCTACTGGGTGCACTTCCGTGTTACGCAGCTGTAGCAAAAGCCCTTCCCAGCAGGTGAAAATTTGGAACTGTCGCAGTCCCAGGACCTCCTCTCGTTTCAGCACTGAGCCCTCTGCTCCTGCCCACACCTCGAGTGAGCGCCTCCATGCCTGTATCGGGAGAGGGTCTGAAGATTTCCACCTGCGGGTCACTAATCGCTTGGCCACAATGAGTCCTAGGTCTGTAAAGCACGCCTCTGCTCTGTGTTGTTTGCTTCTAGATAACAGTCCCAGGATGCAGGCCTCCTTCGTTGTGCTATGCAGTTAGATAAATTGTCAATCACCACCCTCCAGTAGGAGCCCAAGCTAGGGCAGGACCACACCATGTGTAACAAATCCGCTCCAATCTCGCAGCATCGAGGATAGGCCACGTCTTCACGGGTAAAGTATCTGTTCACGCGGGCTGGTGTAAGGTAGGCTCTGTGCACTATATAGTATTGAATTAGACGAAATTGAGAGTTGCGAGGTACATTAAGGTGGCTCGAGAGAGCAGACCTCCATTGCACTATTGAGATGGAATCGCCAGTGTCCGTTTCCCATGCCACGCGTAGTGTATTGTTTTCAGGGGCGGCCTGGGCCCTCGAGGCATCCGCCAGCCAGCTAACCAGGTGTTGGCCGCGACCCACCACCTGCAGGTACCGGACTAGCAGGTGAGTAGGTAGAGCCACTGTGATTTATCCCCACCTAGACCCCAGAGCCCTCACCAAGGAACAGTATAATAGAAATTGGCCAGGTGGAAGTCCCATTTCCTGAAGCCTAGAAAACTGTAGTAGTTGGGTTTCTTCGTAGAGATCGCCCAGTGTGTATGACTCTATTTCATGCCATATGCGTAATTCAGAGTCTGACGTGACTCTGGGGCCCCTTGGTGTGCCCGATAGCACCAGGGCAGGCGCATAGGGGATCACCAACCTTGTGAGGTGGAGCGATCTGCGTAAACATTTGTGGGCTACTCTGAGGAACAGTTGCCGCGCGGTCTGTGCATGCGTGAGTGACCGTGGTCCTTTCTCCGATGCTGTGTCTACAAGCTGTGTGCCCGCCAGCCACCTGGATATCCACTGAAGCTGGGCTGCCAGATAATAGTGTTCTAGGTTGGGGACCGCTAGTCCACCCTTATCAGGCAGCAGGTACAGCTTTTTTAGGGCAACTCTGCAACGGCCGCCGTCCCAAATAAATTCCCTCAGTCCCGTCTCCAGTGTCCTGAAGAAGCTGGGGGCAACGCAGTGCAGGAGATTAGAGAAGAAATACAAGAGCTGCGGCAGCACCACCATTTTTAGGAGTGCTATCCTGCCCGCCACCGATAGCGGCAGCGTCCTCCAAAATGCCATTTGAGACTTGACTGAGGACACCGCTTTTACAAGGTTGGCCTCAAATATATCTTCCTCGCTGTGGTAGACTCGGATGCCCAGGTATCTGAATGTGCTTGGTTTCCACAGGACAGGACTCCCGGTTAGGTTAAGTCCCAGATCCGAAAGGTCCGGGTCGAATGGGAAGAGGCATGACTTAGACCAGTTGTCCTTGAGACCGGATATCGACGCAAAGTGTTGTAGGAGCGAACCAGCCATTGATGGGATCTGCGTGATATCTCTAAAATATAGTAAGAGGTCGTCGGTGTACAGCGACACTATGTGTAGATCATCCCCTAGATGGATTCCCCAGTTAATTCCCTCCCTGCGCAAGGCCGCTGCTAGAGGTTCCATAGCAAGTGAGAATAGTAACGGTGAGAGAGGGCAGCTCTGTCTCGTGCCCCTGCACACCTGGATCGGTTCCGATATCTCAGGTCCCAGCCTCACCCGGATCAGTGGTCTGGTGTATAATAGTTTAACTAGACGAGTAAAGGATGGTCCCATGCCAAATTGTTGTAACACTTTGAACAGGTAGGGCCATTCCAGGGAGTCGAAGGCTTTTTCTAGATCCAGGACAAGGCTGCCTGCTCATAGCCAATCACACCTCGCATATTGCATGACCCGGAATAGTCTTCTGATATTGTGGGAGGTGTCCCTGGCTGGTACAAACCCGTTTTGGTCAGGATGTATTAGATCTGGCACGCTTGGCGCAAGGCGTGTTGCCAATACATTGGCTAATATTTTATAATCAGTGTTTAGCATTACCAAGGGTCTATACGAGCCCATATTGACTGGATCCTTCCCAGGTTTGGGAATGGAGACCAGTAGCGCCTCTCTTTGTGTGGACGATAAGTGGCCCTCCTGCACAGCCGTCTCATATACCTGAAGTAGCTTGGGTGGCAGCTGTATCGCGAAGGCTTTGTAAAAGTCAAGTGGTAGCCCGTCCGGGCCCGGCGTTTTGCCAGATGTAAGTTCCCGGATACTAGATTTGATCTCTTCAAGGTCGAGAGGTGCTTCAAGCGTGTCAGTCTGATCGTCCTCTAAGTGTGGTAGCTCCACTCCAGCAAGAAATTCAGCGCTGGAATTACACCCAGGGGGTGCCCTTGAAGCGTAGAGTCCCTCGTAATGTCTTGTGAATTCGGCCTGTATCTCCACAGTTGTGTATGCCATTTCCCCTGTCTGTGAGCGAATTTCCACTATCGGTTTCCTCTCACAATCCAGAGGAATAAGCCATGCCAAGAGTTTGCCTGCCTTATCAACTGATGCATGAGTTCTCGCGGAGTGTGCAGTGTAGTTTAGACATCTCAGGCGTTCTAGTAGTGACAGGTGTTCTGCGCGTATTGCTGGTAGTCTCGACCCTTCAGTTTGATTATTAGTTACTTCTTCTTCTGGTCACAGCAGGGCCCCCTCCACCCGGGTCAAGTCGCATTCAACAGAACGGCGCATGTTACACTGAGCTCCCAGACAGTGCCCCCGGATAAAAACCTTGAATGCATCCCACTCTATCAACCCCGAAGAGGCCGTGCCTTCATTTTCCTCAAAGAATTCTGGAATTATAGCACTCAGTGACGCTCTAAAAGCAGCATCTTCTAGTAGCTCTGGCCTCAGTCTCCATGTGGGGACAGCTGAGTGGGGAGATCCCCAGCATAAGCGCGCTATCAGTGGGTTATGGTCCGAGTGTGTGCGCTCCGGGTATTCTGAATTCACCACCACTGGGACGAAGCTTGCAGTGCAAAGTATACGATCTAGGTGCACATGTAGGGAGCGTGGGGCAGAGTAGAAGGAGTAGACTCTGTCCTCCCTATGTCGCTGCCGCCACACATCCACCAAGAGCCATTGTTGGATCCAGTTTACCAGACCGCGCGAGGCGGTTACCACCGGTGATGTGGGCAATGGGGGAAAGGAGCGGTCCAATTCCACATCGAGCACGCTGTTAAAATCTCCCCCCAGTAGCCACGGAAGGGCACTCCAGCCCGCCAGGTGTTGTTACAGATTGTGTAGGAAGGCAGTCTGGTCTGTGTTTGGGGCATATATGGAGCCCAATACAACCGTGCGATCTGCCAGCTTTCCCTTGACTAGCACAAATTTACCCTGTGGGTCTACAACCTGCTCCTCCGCTGCAAAGGGAGTACCAGCTCTAATCCAAATCAGCGTGCCTCTGGCGTATGCTGAGTGGCCTGTTGCGTACAATTGCCCTCTCCAACGCTGGCGCAGCCGGGGAATCTCAGGGCCCGTTAGGTGTGTCTCCTGTAAAAATGCTAATTGGTTTGAGTGTCTTTTGAAGTAGGAGTAAATAGCGTATCGCCACTTGGGGGGGGGGTGAATGCCTCTTACATTCCAGGTAATTGTTGTGTATGTAGCCATACCATGGGCATTGGATCTTTTTTCAATTCCGCCCGCCCAGCCCCTCCATGCAGCACCACTCCGTCAGTGTTCCGTTCCCAGCTAATATTCAGAGGTTCAATAGGTGTCCACCGGCAAGAACAAAACATAACTAATGCCATCAGAGCAGATAGACAACGGGTCACCGCCCAAACACAACAACAAGAACAGTAGCGTGCAATCGCACATCTATACATTGTGTGACTCCACTGGTAGGAGCGTGGGGGTAGGCCAAACTTGTAGGGGGGTAGTTCAGCCTTAAGCCATTTTGTTCAGCTGTAACGGATAACTGAGAGGATAGAGGGAAATATATGGGGGGTATTTGATCACAAGGAAGCGCAGCGCGTGAGGCTGGGTGCCACACCCGCCAGTGTGTACATAGCTACATGAGGTCCGACGCGCATGTTTCACAGACAGATTTGCTGCTTGCTCGTCTCTTAGGGCACACCTGTGCAGGTGCCGCTAGTTGGGTAGTTCCTGCAGTGTGTAGTCTCTCTACATTGCTCAGGGATCCTTTAAAAGAGTTTGTCTGCGGTGGCCGGCGTCACATGGGGCCCCCTGGTAAGACCTGACTCCGATAGGTGATCCGGTGTGAGAGGACGGTCGCTGGTCGGCTGTGAGAGTTCTGTGTCTGACCCCGAGCCCGGGGGGATGTACCCATCGCTGCAGCAGTGTGGATCGCCTCCCTTCTCTCCTGAATTAGCTGTTCCAGGTCTGGGGCGCATTTCGTTGATCCTGCATGAGTTGTGTTTCTTCTTCGGTCTCATCTATTTAGACTGCGCTTGGCTCGGGGCATCGTCCCAGCTCGTTCCGGCGCGCCATCAGAGGACAGTCCCGACGACTCGAGCCACTCCCATGCTGCCTCGGGTGTGGGGAAGAAGTGCGTTTTATCTTCCGCCACAACTCGTAGCTTGACAGAAATAGCAAAGAATAAGTTAGGCCAAGGGATCGCAGCTTACGTTTCAGAAGGAGGTAGGAGGCCCGGTCTCTTGGTACCGCTAAGGTGTAGTCTGGGAATAGCAAGATCTGCACGTCATCTACCCGGGGAGGCGGCGCGGCCCTCCCCGTTCGTAATATAATGTCTCTGTCTGCGTAGTGGAGGAGGCGAATGATGAATGGGCATGGAGCACTCCCCGGTGGTCTTGACCAAGCCGGAATTCGGTGGTCACGCTCCACGGAGAAGAAAGGGGTAAGTACTCCCTCTGGTACCAGCCCCCGTAGGCAACTCTCCGAGTAAGTCGCCGGGTCCCGGCCTTCAGTGCCTTCCGGCAGGTTCACTGCGCGGATGTTGTTTCTTCTGGAGTGGCCCTCTGCATCTTCCGCTCGGCGTTCCAGCTCTGTCACCCTGGCCTGTATGTCTTCCATTCCTGTTTTCAGCTGGGTGGTCGCAGGTGTTAGTTCATTTACTGTTGCTTCGATCTCGTTGGTTTTGTCCGTTAGTTTGCGGTGGTCCGCGTGTAGCAGGACAAGGTCACTCGCCACATTGTCTATCTTAGCTTCCAACGACGTGCGGGCATGCTCCAGTGAGTCTCTGATGTGTTCCACTGCGGCAAGAACCGCATCCAGTTTTTGGCTGTCCTGGGTTACCGAGTCTTGTGTTTTCCCGGTTCCAGCTCCAGAGCGTAAGCACCCCGTTCCGGCCATGTTCCAAGTCTTTGGGGGCTTCTGTCCAGCTCCAGATCGATGCTCTCCACCTTATTAGTCTCTGTGTGTGTGCCGCACTATAGTTCGGTTTCAGTTGGGGCGGTGAGGGGCAGGTGGGCAGTTCGTCACCAGTTCCTTGCAGCCCGGCGCAATGCCCCACCACTGGTGGTCACTCCTGGTTCCACGATGCGGATATCCCTTTGCGGTTGGTCATGTGGGGGACTACACCTGATGGAGTCTCCCACGCAGCACTTCACGTTTCCTCGACCGCCAGCCGGTTCTGTAATTCCAGCGCCGCCTCTGCTCACTTAGGTGCCCATGATAGTCAGGGAGGGTCGGGCCCGCTTGTCGGGGGTAGCGACAGCACGAGCAGCCCGGCTAAACTGTTCCTCTCCCCCGGTCCTCTGCCACTTACTTCTGTCTTTGAGGTTCTCTGTGGCTACCGCGAGTTCCCAGCAGGTTGGCAGAATTCAGCGCCAGTGTAGGTGTAGGTACGCCGACCCTCACAGGTCCAGCAGACATCCAGGGCGCCTGCTCTCCACAGCTCTTCAGTCATTCCCTGACACAAAGTTCTGGCCATCGGGGGGGATCCCCTATCCCCCAACTGCTACAGCCAGAGGCAGGGGAGGAGGTCCTCCGGGCCCCACCAGTCCGCCCTAAGGATTCACACGTATCACCAGGGCTCACCTCCAGCCTCAGCACAGGTTCCGGGCGGGCCGCGCGCCCACTTTAATGTCCTGCCGCCGGGAAGCGGGCTGACCCTCTCCTCTGGGGCGCGATCGTCAGCAAGCAGGAGGAGAACCTGGGATGCCCTGGTCCCGACGCACGGCCCCTGCTGCAGCGGGCGCTCCACTTTTTGCGGCCGCACTGCCCCGTAGCCTCTCCTCAGCCCAGCTCACTCAGGCCTCGCCGGCTCCCAAAAGGGCCCACAAGCATCTCCTGGGCCCGCCGCCAGTCTCAGCGCGGTGCCCACGTGGGACGCGCACACCCCGTTGGTTTGCTGCAAGGGGGGGCACCGCCCCTCCACAGGGCGCGATCTCTGATTAGTGGGGGGGAGCTCGGAGTACCTTGGTTCCGATGTACGGCTCCAGCCGCACCGACCACACCCCCTCTCGTGGGTTCACCGCCTCTCGGCCCGGTCCTCAGGCCCGGCCCATGCCGCCGTGGTGTGCTCCGCCACTTTAGATCACCGGAGGACCGCTCCCAGCCCGTTCGGGTCCGGGAGTCTTCTCAGCACCTGTCCGGTCCGCAAGGGAGAAGTGTGCCCCCCGTTCTGCCTCAGAGATGCCGAGTTAGCCGAGTGCGGCACGGAACTCTAGCAGCTCGCATCCGCCATGTTTGGTGGCTTGGCCACGCCCTGTCCTAATGTTTTCTATCCCTTATTGAGTATGTTGAGACAATGGATGCAAAAAATTGCTTTTGTATGTACGCAGATGGGTTCATCAGTTGAGGAAGGATTCACCTATCATAGTCTGCCTTTAACCTACGGGTGAACCTGCATTGACGTTTAGCACAACTTATGTGCATAGAAATAATTTGGCATGCTTGCTTACACCTTTAGAGAAGAGCTTCTTAGATCACATAGATGACAGGAGAAAGGCATAAAAGGAGAAATTAGAAAAAAGCTTAGAGAAAATGACTTACAAGAATGATTATGCTTATAGTGCAATTAAAATGCAATGGAAATTAGCTTCAAATGCACAACAAGTAGGGAAACCTTGTATATACAGGGCTAAATCGTACACTGACACTTTATTTGTGGGAACGAGTGAATGTAGGCATGTGTTTTTGTTTCTGTAAGCGAGACCGGATCCTCAGGGTTTGCGCCTGTTCCCAATATGTCCACTTCTTGGCAGCTCCAAAGTCTACTAGCCATTACAGCAGAGAGTTAAAGAATGGCCAAGCGGGGATGGGGTTTAGGTTGGGAACAGCGGGGAAGGAGACCTGTGGAAACAAGAGTTAAGAACACCCTAGCAAAGTTATTCACATTAATCTTCATGAATTTTGTTCTAATTATCTATAATCTTATAGCATGAGAGATCAAAAGCTTTTCAATAACATTACTTTTTAGTTCTGGATACCTGGAAGTAAAGGAAGGATTATGCAGACTTTCATATAAGCGTTTCCAGAATAACATCTTATCCACTGAACATGGAACTCTCTCAAGTTAGTTCTTGGAATAGCAACTATGTTATAACAAGAATCAATTAACAAATTAATTCGCAAAACATGAACTGCGAAAGACTCATGAATGATACTGTAAAGTCACACTCTGTTTTGATTTGAGTTTCAGGATTCAATTGCCCAGAAATTACTAAGCATCTTATTGTTAGACTGTACATCAAGATTCCAATACCTGAAATGATCGTGCAACTCTGCCGATCGGAACTGCAAGGGTGAATTACCAAGAATGAATCATGCATACTGCTGCCGATTCAACCATCAAGGTTCAAATGCCAGGAAAATGATCGCGCACTCTGCCGATCTGAACTGCAAGTGTTAATTGCCAAGAATGAATTGCACACACTGCTGCCGATTCAACCATCAAGATTCAAATGCCAGGAAATGATTGCGCACTCTGCCGATCTGAACTGCAAGTGTTAATTGCCAAGAATGAATCCCGCACACTGCTGCCGATTCAACCATCAAGATTCAAATGCCAGGAAATGATCGCGCACTCTGCCGATCTGAACTGCAAGGGTTAATTGCCAAGAATGAATCGCGCACACTGTTGCCGATTCAACCATCAAGATTTAAATGCCAGGAAATGATCGTGCACTCTGCCGATCTGAACTGCAAGCGCCAATTGCCAAGAAACAATTGCACACGTGATTTAATCAAAAGACCAAAAGTCGAAAATCCCTGGAAACAGTGTCAGGGGGCCTACCCCGACCTCCGCCTTACCGCTCTGCTTGAGGATCACCAAAGTAATGAGGACAGGGCCTGGAAATGTCCAAGTTGGCCTCCGGAACAGGAGCCCTGGAAAATGACCGCCCACCTGCCACACCCAGCCAGGCTACAGGAAAGGCTTGAAAATGAACAATACATTGGAAACAGTATTAAAGACATTTCAAGATAAATACCTACACTGCAAAAAGTTGTTATGCAATATCAGCACACAATGCATGAATTATAACATTGCATAATATTTGTTTCTTTGCATTATGTTGCCAGTAGAGCGCACACTGTCCTTGTGTTGACAGTACTCCCCCCTCCCAAATGCTCTCTAGGGCATGGTTTGTCTGTGTTTAAGCAGTGAAAACAATGCACTAGTCGTGGAGCATGAATGTCAGATGCTGAGACCCATTAGTCGTTCTCTGGACCGTACTCTTTCCAGGATATTAGATACCAGAGAGTACGACCTCTAAATTTTGAATCCAAAACCTGTTTTACTTCGTATTCCAGTATGGAACACGGGATGAATACATAGTGATTTTGGTAACTGTATTTTGTAGGATACTGGATTGATCCGTTGAAGAACTGTGTAAGGACCTATATATTTGGGATTAAACATATGTCTTTTCTTGAAGTCAATGTGACGTGTGGAAAGCCACACTCTATCTCCTGGCTTATATTGTGGTCCCTCACAATGTTTTTTCTCATAATGTTATATATACTTTTGTTTTGCTTTGTTCAGATGTTGCTGGGTTTGATGAAGTTTTGGTATTGTTTCTGATACTGCTGGTGTAAATGAACTTTCTTGTGGAATTGTGATTGGCAAAGTATCTGGGTGATAACCAAATAGACAAAAAAAGTGCGTCGCTCCAGTAGAAGAATGATACGAGTTACTGTAGGCCAGTTCAGCCAACCAAAGCATTGATACCCAGGAATTAAGTGCTTTTTCAGCGTAAGCATGCAAATATTGTTTCGATGTTTGATTGAGTCTCTCAGTTTGGCCATCTGTTTGAGGATGGTGACTGGTATATAATGTAGATGTAACTTGTAGGGTTTTGCAGCATGTATTCCAGAAGTTAGAGGCAAATTGTGACCCTCAATCAGAAAGGGTTATTTTTGGTAATCCATGATAACGGACCACTCGATTTAAAAGTATTGTTGTCTGTTCACTGGAAGTAGGCAATTTCCAGCAAGCAATGAAATGTGCATATTTTGTGAGACTATCTACCACTACAAGAATTACTGAGTGATGTTGAACAACTGGCAGTCCTGTTATAAAGTCTATTGATATGTGTTCTCAAGGTCGGAGCGGAGTTGGGAGAGGATGTAACAATCCATTTGGTTTTGAATGACTTGTCTTGGTACGGGCACAAAGTTCACAGTTAGTTATCATTTGCTTGACGTCTTTTGTCAAAGTAGGTCACCAAAAATATTGTTGGATTAGCTCAAGTGTTTTAGGAATACCTGGATGACCTGCCGTAGGTATAACGTGCAACCAATGAAACACTAATTTGCGCAACTTGGTAGTAGGAACAAATAAACATGCATCATGAAAAGGTAGGCCTTGTTTGATTTATCTTTTGGGGTTTGCTTGAGCCCATTTCTGCCATTTTTCGATGGTGAAAGAATTACGAATACTTTCAAAAAATCTTCAGTTTTGAGGATACGAAGGATTTTGTCTGGAGCAATGATAGCTCATGGGGGCTGGATTGTGGGTAACATGGTAGAGTCTTGTCTGGACAAGGCATCCGCTTTGCGATTATCTTTGCCAGGGCGAAAGGGTAACCAAAAAATCAAACTCGTCAAAAAACAGCATCCATCGTAATTGTTGAGGAGTCAACAGTCTAGCTGAACTCATGAACTGGAGATTACGATGATCTTTGTATACTCTAATAGTGTATCTGGCGCCTAGCAAATAGTGTCTCCACTCTTTAAATGCATCACAGATTGCTAGGAGTTCTTTCTCAGCAATGACATAATTTTGTTCCGCATCGTTTCGTTTTTGAGACATGTAAGCTACAGGGTGTAGCTGATCGGTATCTTTGTTGCGTTGTGATAACACTGCACCAATTGCCACATCTGAAGCATCTGCTTCTACTATGAATGGACATTCAGTATCTGGGTGAATCAAGACTTGGACGGTGGAAAAGGCTTCCTTTAAGATTAAAAAAGCCTTAGCAGCTTCTGGAGACTATACAAATGGTTCTTTCTTTCATAGTAACTTGGTGATTGGTGCCACTATCTGTGAGAAGTGGTCTATGAACCTACGATAGAAATTTGCAAAACCAAGGAAGCACTGAACATCTCAAACAGTTTTTGGGATTGACCAATCGGATACTGCTTGCACTTTTCTTTCTGCCATGACCATGCCTTCAGGGGTAATGATGACCCCTAAAAATTCTACGGTGGTAACAGGAAATTCACATTTGCTCAATTTGCAATATAAATGATGTTTCCGAAGGGCTGTGAGAATCTTTTGGACATGTACATGTTCGACTTCGTTATCAGAATGGAATAAAATATCATCAATATAAACTATTGCAAATAGATCTAGATATTCTCTAAGGACATAATTCAGAAAGAATTGGAATGCCGCTGGAGCATTACAAAGTCCAAAGGGCATGACTGTGTATTCAAATAGACCATATCTATTTTTAAAGGTGGTTTTCCTCTCGTCGCCTTCTCTCATCCTGACTAGGTGGTAAGCTCCTCTTAGGTCTAACTTGGTGTAAATTTTTGCCTTTTTTATTTGATCCAACAGGACAGGGATCAAGGGTAATGGGTATTTATTCTTTATTGTGGTTTTGTTTAACCCTCTATAATCTATACATGGCCTAAGATCCCCATTAGCTGTGGGAACAAAAAAAAGAGGAGATGCTGCCGGAGACTTAAATGGACGGATAAATTAATTAGCTAGAAATTGGTGTAAATTGTTCCTTAGATACTGATTTTCGTGTTCAGACATGGCATACACACGATAACTAGGGAGTATAGCACGGGAGTCAAATCAATTTGACAGTCATAAGGTCTGTGTGGTGGCAAGGTTCCTGCTTCGTTTTCATAAAAAACATCAAGGAAGGATGAATACTGCAAAGCCAGCATTACATCTTTGTCAGCGACTGTGGCTATGTGGGATTTGTGGGAATCTGTGACACTTGATGTTTGGAGACATTTTTCTTTACACCTAAATGAAGAGAACATGATTTTCCTTTCTTGCCAGTTTGTTAAAGGATTATGATAACTTAACCACGTCCTTCCTAGAATTATTCCATACTGAGGAGCATGGATTACATCAAAGATTATTTACTCTACATGTTTGGTGTCTTGATTTCCCCCTTTACAGATCACAGACAAGGGGAAGGTCTGCAGAGTCACCAGACCTCCAACTAGAAGTTTTCCATCTACAGCTTATATGATTTCTGGTATTTTCTTCTTCTTACATGGGATCCCCCTTGTTTGATTCAATAGTGCATCGATAAAATTACCAGTAGCCCCAGAATCTACTATGGCTTTCTTTAGATAAGTCTTTTGTTTTACCAGTACTTCTAGATCTAATTTTAAATGTCTTGACTCAAGTAAAACCTTTTTAGCGTCTTGTGAAGGGGCCACGGTTACACCCAAGAGCAACCCTTCCTTACATCTTGGGTGTTCTAGTTTTCCTGAGTGATCTGTGCATTTGCTACAACCTTCTTGGTAGGGGTTTGTTTATTTTTTGGTTTTGCTGGACATTCTTTAGCAAAATGGCCCTTTCGACCACAATACAGACATTGTCAGTTCTTTCTACATAGATATTTCTCCTCTTTTGTTAAGGGCCACCTGATGGTTCCTATTTCCATTGGTTCATGATTGTGGTCTCCATGAGTGTGTGAGTCTCTATGTTCATGAACACGCCAGGAACATTTCTCAGTCTTTTTACGTGTTCCACGTCGTTCTGCAAGACGATGGTCTAACCTTAAAACAAGATTTATCAGATTTTGACAATATGTGGGTTGAGGATCAATCTGTGCAAGAATGTCTTTTAACTCATCTTTGAGTCCTTGATAGAATAGAGCTGATCTCTTTTCCTCAGGCCAGGCCCTTTCTGCTACCAGCCGATTAAAGTTAGCCAAGTAAGAGACAAGATCATTATTTCCTTGTCGATATTCCAAGTCTGCAGACAGAGTAACTGTTCTTCGGTCGAAAACACTTTCAAATTCTCAGACAAAGTCTCTCCAGTTATAAAGCAAAGGATTATCTCGACGCACCAGAGGAATTGCCCAGGTGGCCGCATCTCCAGTCGAATAAGAAATCAAGACGGCCACCCTGGATTGGGAATCAGGGAAGGTGTTTGGTCTACAGGTGAAGTGCAATTCTACTTGAGTCAAAAAGGATTGTACTTTCTGAGGATCACCTGAGAACCTTTCTGGGTGAGCCAAAGGAATGGGTGTGGGAACTGTGAGTGATATGTTAGTTGGAGGATTCCCTCCTGAACCTTGAGGAGGAGGATTAAACCTACCCGCACCCAAAGGACCTTGCTCTTTCTTTCCCACTCTATCTTGTAACTGATTCACCCTTTCTGCTAGATTGGTTGCTATGTTTTTGGATTCAACTACATCCACTTGAAACTGCGTAATTACCTTAAGTAACTCGTCCAATGTTGCCATATTGAAAACCTAGCACAAACCAGGAGGATAAAAAATTAGTGGGCTCACTATTCTGTCAGAGAGACCGGATCCTCAGGGTTTGAGACTGTTCCCAAAATATGTCGACCTCTTGGCAGCTCCAAACTCTACCAGCCGTTATAGCACAGAGTTAAAGAATGGCCAAGAGGGGGATAGGGTTTAGGATGGGAACAGTGGGGAAGGAGACCTGTGGAAACAAGAGTTAAGAACACAATAGCAAAGTTATTCACATGAATCTTCATGAACTTTGTTCTAATTATCTATACTCCTATAACATGAGAGATCAAGAGCTTTTAAATAACATGACTTTTTAGTTCTGGATACCTGGAAGTAAAAGAAGGATTATGCAGACTTTCATATAAGCGTTTCCAGAATAACATCTTATGCACTGAACATGGAACTCTCTCAAGTAAGTTCTTGGAATAGCAACTACGTCATAACAAGAATCAATTAACAAATTAATTTCCAACATATGAAGTGCAAAAGCCTCATGAATGATACTGTAAAGTCACACTCTGTTTTGATTTGAGTTTCAGGATTCAATTGCCTAGAAATTACTAAGCATCTTATTTTTAGACTGTGTATCAAGATTCCAATACCTGAAATGATCGCACAACTCTGCCGATCCGAACTGCAAGGGTGAATTGCCAAGAATGAATTGCGCACATTGCTGCCGATTCAACCATCAAGGTTCAAATGCCAGGAAAATGATTGCGCACTCTGCCGATTTTAACTGCAAGTGTTAATTGCCAAGAATGAATCGCGCACACTGCTGCTGATTCAACCATCAAGATTCAAATGCCAGGAAATTATCGCGCACTCTGCCGATTGGAACTGCAAGTGTTAATTGCCAAGACTGAATCGTGCACACAGCTGCTGATTCAACCATCAAGATTCAAATGCCAGGAAATTATTGTGCACTGTGCCGATCTGAACTGCAAGTGTTAATTGCCAAGAATGAATCGTGCACATGGCTGCCGATTCAACCATCAAGATTCAAATGCCAGGAAATGATCGCACACTCTGCCAATCTGAACTGCAAATGTTAATTGACGAGAATGAATCGTGCACACTGCTGTCGATTCAACCATCAAGATTAAAATGCCAGGAAATGATCGCGCACTTTGCCGATCTGAACTGCAAGCGCCAATTGCCAGGAAACAATCACACACGTGATTTAATCAAAAGACCAAAACTCGAAAATCTCTGGAAACGGAGTCGGGGGGCCTACCCCGACCTCCACCTTACTGCCCTGCTTGAGGATCACCTATGTAATGAGGACAGGGCCTGGAAATCTCCAAGTAGGCCTCCGGAACAGGAGCCCTGGAACATGCTGCTGCTCTGCACGGGGACCTCTGAATAGTGAGCACGTGGAGCTGGGCTGGGTTCCTTAAATAGACCCAAGCCCCGCCCACCTGCCACACCCAGCCAGGCTACAGGCAAGGCTTGAAAATGAACAATACATTGTAAACAGTATTAAAGACATTTCAAGATAAATACCTGCAATGCACAAAGTTAATATGCAATATCAGCACACAATGCATGAATTATTACATAGCATAAGGTTTGTCTCTTTGCATTATGTTGCCCGTAGAGCGCACACTGTCCTGGTGTTGACAGTTTCAGAGTAAATGGACGTTTATGTTGAATGGACAGGATCCTGCAATTCCAGGGATTCATTACATCTTTGGTCTTAATGCTTATTACCGTCTTCTAATAGGATGGTATGGGACATGTTATCTGGGGATACTTTTCCCAAAGTTTTATCAAATGGAGAATCTGAAAGAGTTTCTGAAAATGACTGAATTACATCATAAGAGACAGAGGAGGGAGTCGTCTTCTGCTACAGTGGGAGATATATTTGGCGCAGTGATTCCTTCACTGGGAGTCATTCTGAATTCAATAAAGATTCGAAAGTTGTCTACTATTGTGGATAAAATGCTGACATATTTTTCAGATTCCATACTCCTGATAGATACTGAATTAGCTGATGGTAGAGCTATGGCTCTTCCAAATCGTCTTGCTTTAGACATTCTTTTAGCAAAAGAGGGTGGAGTCTGTAGAATGATTAATTCTAGGCATTGTTGTTCGAATATACCAGATAAAAGTAAAAGAGATAAGAGATTTACTTACTAATCTAACTAATTCAAGTGCTGATTTGAAATAACTGAAAGAACCAGATGTTTGGGAAAAGGTTGGCAAAGGGTTTGCTTCAGTGGGAAATTGGCTCAGCAACATTTGTAATGGGATACTATTGAAAATATTATAGGGGATATTAATTGTTGTGGTTTGTCTAATTAGAATACGGGGATCATGCAAATTATGAAAAATAATTCAAATGAAAAGGTCAAATAATAATCAGAGGAGGGAAGAAAAGAAAAGGGAAACATTGTGCAGAGAAAATTCAATGAGGAAACAAAAGTATGAAGGGATTGAATTGACAGAATTTTAGCTGATGCAAAAATGTGTGGGTAATAGTTAGTGTGATGACACATTTAGTCATCAGAGGAGGGATTGTTACCACAGGTGTTTTAATAAGAATCATTAAAGAGTATTTATGTATTTTGAATAATAAGTTTGTGTAGAAAATAAAATAATGTAGAGAAATAATGCACGCATTGGAAAATGTGATTACGAAGAATGGCCAGCAGTGTTAACGAAATGTACTAATCAATGAGCTCATACTTTTGCAGTAATATCTCATATTGAGGGATATGCAGTAAGCTTTAACTTTATCAATTGTAGGCCTTAAATTAGCGAGTGTCTTGGCCTACTTGTCAGGCCTCATGTAAAAGCTGCATTTCTTAGCATTTAATAAAATGGATGTCCAAAGAAAGTTGAAGTGTGAATTTCTATTGTATTGCTTAAATGTGCTCCTAACGGATGCTTCTCGTGTGAACCGACTGCTAGGAGAAGATGTTCCTGCTAATGCAACATTTTCTGTGTAATGTGTGTGAGACTGACTTTCCCAGGACAAGAACAATGAAGATACTGACTAGATAACAAAAATATTGTTATCTGACAAGCCGGATGATGAGGACATTACAAGACAAACCAATCAACGACATGTGAACCCAGTAATATTAGAATTCATAGATTTGGGATTTTAGTTTTATTGGACAAAGTGTGAACATACAATTAACTGACCAAAAGGGATTTGGGAGTAGTTGTAACAGTTTTGAATTAACAAGAGTACACGGAGAGAAGACATTCATTCAGCCCATTGCCCATTTTCTTCCTGACCGAGAGGTTACTATTTTCTTATGTGTCTTGACAAGAGACATGCTTAACTGTAATACTTAAAGACTTCGCGTTTTCTGAACTTTGATGCCCTGCTGATCGACTGATGTCCTGAGGACAAAGACTGATTTTGCTTTGCTTATCCATACATAGGTATAACCTAAACTGTGATTATTATGCATATTTGCTTTTTCTTTCTAGCTACCAACTGCGCTGTTTTGTTAAAGCCATAGTTAGATCGTCTTCCAAATTTGTGTTACTAAATTGTTTTGCATGAAGCCCAACATGCTGATGCTAATCTGATGTGAGTTAAGGATTCTCACTAATGAATTATGATAACAGGTACTAATGCTTGATGAATTTCTCTGCTAAACTTCATGTACATCATTACATTGATGCCGCTGACTTTGCTATTGATTTGCACCATAACCTTAGAATGTGTTGTAGTTCAAGCTATGATTAGATTATGTTTCTTCCGCCGCTTTGGACAACTAGTATTGTTTCTGTATGTGTGTTTATCAGATTTTGAGATTAATCTACATGACCTTAGCATTTTTAATTTAGGGGAATAAATATTCTAACTTTTACTAAAAGGTGCGGTTATTCATGACTGAAAGGTCATGGTGCGGGACAATTACTGACTCCATAGATTATTGATATTATTGATTGCTAATGATTATTGATTATTCTGTATTGATTAAGTACTGGAGCTATAGTCAAAAGGTTCATCGACCTATTTGGGTCCCCTTGTAAGTTTACTTATTAAGTCAGACACGCTAACAATAGTTCCCCCCCATTTTTTAAATGGAAAGCCCACATTTTGAGGTTTACAAGGCCCACCTGAAATCTACAAATGTCACAGATTTCCAGAAGTACTCCTACGTCACGAAATGTGCTTATGGAAATTTTACAATGAGTAGAAAATCTACATGAGTGAATCATGTGTACATTTGCAAATTTAACATTAACTTTTGAAGTCCAGTGGAAAGCTATTTCTACCTGCGGAGTCGTCCTTTCACCTGCATGTCTAGGATATTTGGGAATGTTTCCTTCTCCAGGAAAGGCACTTACTCTGTCTGTCAGAGCAGCCCATTTTCATGAGCGTAAAAAAATCTGAGGTTATGTGCAAATATTTTGGGAATATCCTCAAATCTAAAAGTATGTATGTATTCACTACTTTCTGTCATCAGCGCTGTATAACCCACTTTCTTAACCCTCCCTGGAAACATATGATGTGGAAGGTGGAGCTGTCTGAAGCAGGAGCAACGATGTCGCCCAAGCAGAGCAGGTGAGCAGTGCATAAGTGGTCGAGCAGCACATCAGTGCTAAACTGCGTGCCGGTGAATCTTTGAGTTTCTTCCTGTCGAAGTGGCTTACTCTGCCGGCAGGCTCTGAAACCTTTGTGCACAAAGTAAAACCTCTCCACTATGCATGGCCCTGCTCACTGGCAGCAATACAAAGGAGGCAAGATAAAAGTAATTTGGTTAGACTGCAGTTTGAATTAATTACTGCTCTCTGGTGGGTGAAAGGTGAATGCGACAGCAGCAACAAAACCTTTTCCTGGAATCCTCTCTATACGCATGGCTTCTGGTTACCCACAACAGTTCCCTGAGACTTGCACACTTCAGCACAGTTTTCAGCTGGTGGCACTCAGAAAGGCAAGGGCCCAAACTCATGGAGGGAGACAATTGCTTGAGCACGGGCAGAGAACAGAAGCACCCAGCCCGATTCAGAGACCATGACATGGCAGCCACCTCACCCTCAAAGAAAAAAGGGCCATGCACCAGGAGTAATGGGCCTGAGTTTGATGCTGATTTGAAGGCCCTTTTGGATAAGCCGCAAGAGTTTCTGGCACAAAAAAATAGGCACAAGGGAGAACCACGGAAAGGGAAGATCTTAGAGGAGTTTAGGTCAAAAGCAAAAGGCTGAGTCCATTGCACAAGGGCCCTGAAAAAGTGGTGCGTGCAGTCAGAACAGCAGCACCCACCAGGGTCACTAAGAATCAACGACAAAACAACAAACAGGACACCTCAACAGCTTGTAAAATCTGCAGCAAAGCCCCCAAGGACACAGGGTCAAGGTGCTTGGTATGCTCAGCAGCACCCAGAGATGAGGCTTTGTCTGACAGGATGGAGCAGGACAAGGATGGGTTTGATGTAGAAAAACTACTAGGTGAGCTACAATAATAAGTCTGAGGATATAATAATCCTCAGGGATAGGTCCCTTTAGAGACAATTAGATACATCATGATAAACTCGAATCTATCAATAAATTATGGTGCCAGGCTGCTAGATATAGAAAAATAATCGCAGGGGGAAAAACGATGTCTCAGCGATGTGTACTTTTATTAAATCATGCAAACAGTCATAAAATAAAAAACAAATATCGGTAAACTAAATACCTAGTTCAAACACACCACATTCAGGCTAAATAAGAACAAACAATATAACAATATGGAAGAAAGACACTATACAAGTAATGCCAGAATTTGTCAAATGGCACATGACAGATCAAGAATTTTAAATGCACAAAAAGAGAGAAAGGTACTCAATAAATAATACATATATAATTAATAGTCTAATACAAAAATAGTCTGTGCTAAAAAAGATAAAACAATAGTGGCGTCGCTCTGACAATGATGTACTGGGGGACCGAAGGCCTACGCACGTTTCGGTGTTCCTAGATATTATAGGTCACCTTCATCAGGGCCATTCCCACTGATATAATTCAATAAGAATCTAACTTTGGCAGCCAGGCTCTCTGATTAATTTGACACTAGGTACTTGATATACCTGGATTGTGGAGTCATGTCATCTAATAAAGAAAAATATGTAATTATATGCAGATATAATGTTGTCAGCATCCCGATAGTCATCAGCTTTAGTTTTTTTTATAAATATATATTATTTCTATATTTAAAAAAATGTGTTAAAAGAGTTCATTATTATGTTAAGATGAGAACTAAAGAAAATCAAAATGATAATTATGCTGAAAGAAATAATAAAGTAAAAGTAAGAAAATGTAGAATAATGAGTAGAAGTAGACAGTTGGTAATAGTTATACTAGTTGGCTCTAGATGGTATGAGAGAATCCGATGGT
Source organism: Pleurodeles waltl (assembly GCF_031143425.1). Lineage (NCBI taxonomy): Eukaryota > Metazoa > Chordata > Amphibia > Caudata > Salamandridae > Pleurodeles > Pleurodeles waltl. The sequence goes on along the minus strand of NC_090446.1, from coordinate 658,832,186 downwards.
TAGAATATAGTTATAGAGCAGTGCCTTGTGCAATACTACTTAGGCCCTTTGTCCCAGTTCTGTGAAAACATGCATCTGAATATATTGTGGGATTAGTTCTAATAGATGAATATTTATTTTCTTACTTGTATTATCTTTCTTGGTAATTTGGACAATGTAGCTATCAAATAGCTGTTCTAATCTCTTACAAAGACATAAAAATGTCTGTTGTGATGAATAGAGATGGTCTGGCTAGAATGCAAAAGATAAATAAATACAAATACAGAGTTGTACTTCGATCGCCAATTGGATAAGCTGAGTAGCAAAATATATAATTGTAATCATATAGTGTGACAATCCATAATTCTGTTACTAAATGAAGGCATAGTATAAGGGTTATGGAAGTTTGGAATTACCTGTCGTAGCTGAGATAGATGTAGCTAGTAGCTTCTACTTCGTGATCTTTTTCCAATCTTCAGGCTAGTATAAATTCCAATGGTGGGTCCTAAACATATAGATATAGTTAGGCTAGCAAGGAAATAAAGAAGAACTACGCTAGCAGATTTTTTGAGAAAACCACCAGGGTCTTTCTCCAAGATAAAATGACCAAGGAATACTCACAAGCAAACGGGGAAAAAACTCACTGATTAGTTGATAGACTACAAGTTTGCCGATTAGAAGCGGCGGCCGCGGATCCACTGAATTTTTGTAGTGGGGCTGATTAGTGTCCTGGCGGTACTAGACCGCGAACTCACGATGCAAAGTAGCGGACCTCTATGGCCGCCATATTGGAATTACTCGGCTCCCTGCCCGTAAATACAACGGGATAAACAGATACCAATAAAATCGGCAGTGCAAGTCACAAAAAAGGAAGAAAAATTGAATTGACTGTGGTTGAATAAAACCCAAAATACTATCTTGTAAGAATATAACTGGTTAGGGTAAAAGGCCCGCCATATTGGAATAACCTGAAGTTTAGGTCAACGACTATGCTGGAACAATTAAATTGATGGGTTTGAGCCAACAATGCGGGTGCCCCAAGGATCAACAGCGGACAAGCAAACGACTCATGGAGGTAAGGCACAAGTGCAGCGCGATGGGCTGGGGGGAAAAAAGCAAGGGGACACACACTGGCACCATTACAAACTTTGGGACCCAAGTTGGGGTGGTAAATATGATGCAGCATGATGTAGCAAGTATGGTAGGCCCTCTCTTCCCAGCACAGCAGCAGAAATGGCCACCCAGGTGAAGGGGGGCTGGTTTATGGGCACATCACCCCTCATTGCCCCCATTCGGAGCTACCCCTTGGTGGCTCTGGGCAGGCCCAGGGTCATCAAACCCATCAGGTTATCATGCTTTCCGATTCCCTACCCCAGCTGCATGACATCTAAAGGGAAAAAGGGGGAGACAGCCAAAGACACCAGTGAGAAGGCGCAGCAGATAGACACCAGCACGCTACGCGAATTGGTAAAAGACAACCCCCCAGAAAGGAACATGGGGATTGGGGACCCCACCGCAGACAGAAAGGGTGCAGCAGAGGTGAGGCCAGTCCCCACAAAGACATGGACAGGCGGTGGGATACAAAAGGGCTACAAATTCGATTAAGGGCCAAATCAAAAAGATTATGTAATGATTAAGTGTCACTTACTCTACACACTCTTGCTGCAATCCTAGTGTATTCCTCAACATCAGAAGGAAGCTAGGAGTAGCCATAATCTATTCCTAGGTTGTTACTGGATTTGAGGAGTAAACAAGGCATACAGCAATGGTAGATTATGCCAAAATAGCTGTGCTTGGCCCCTTCTCAAAACATGGATGAATGTAAAACCTGTTGATTAAGCTTTCTGTCTTTTAGTCACTGTCTTTCAACATTACTTATTTCACTTTTCCTTTTAAAATATCAATTCCCCATTCTTTTAGGTTCATCAACTTCTGAAATTTCTAGCTTGATATGTTTTCAAGGTTTATGGTAAAATAGAGATGGGTTCCTGTAAGGACTGATTTTGAATCTCATTCATACATATGCAAGCTTGTGGTCTTGTCACTATAAAACTTCCCTAGAGCCATAATTGAACATGACACAATGTTGCTAAAATATTAAATTATAAAAACTTGAGTTTGGGAATACCCATAGCTTCTGCTTTTGATTGGGGTTGTGAGTGAAATTACGAGTTTTCAGGAATTTCAAAAGGGGCCAGTAACTAGTAGAGTAGAGTTACTGGTAGCAAAGCAAATTACAAGGTCTGCGGAATCACATGGATCCGCAGTGTTTTCTCAGGAAATTGAGGTTCTGTAAAGCAGCCACAATCTCAAGCAGACACTGTGGAGGGAATGAAAGAATACTGGGGGAATAGAGCATGGAAGTACTGATTTCCCCAATAACTCCACATTACTTTGAGAATTCTCAAGGTTCAATAATAATACCTGTTGATTCCTCATCCCCTAACTTAATGGGACGGCTGCTATTGTTAACTCCGAGAGAGCAGAATTACAGATTACAGATTTAAGAAAAGTGGTGCTTCACCCGGTGCAGCACCACTTTTCTTGAGCCCCTTTGTGCCCCCCAATGCCACCATGTGTGCTCCGTATCTAAGATAGGGCGCACCATGGCGGTAGTTAGGGAAGTAGTGTCAAAATAGTTTTCGCTATTTCAGAGTTTTGCAGGATTACTGTAAAAAATGTTGACTCTAATCCTGCAAAGCCCATTGAGGACCACTGTAAATAATGGTGGGCCTCCTTTTAATGCCTGCGCTGAGCAGGCGTTAAAAGTGCCGATAGGAATGACGCAAAGAAATCTTTTACGTTTCTTTGTACTATTTCTTCAGCCCCCTAACAGGAGAATGCCCCCTTTACATACATTATGACTGGCGCAGACATAATGTAGCGCAAAGGGTTACAAAGTTTCACAATGCATATTGCACCACTTTGTAAATTTGGCGCAGCAATTTTGGCTTTGTTGGGCCGCATTAGCGTCACAAAAAATGATGCTAATGTGGCACAAGGAGGCGCTAGGGGCTTTTAAATCTGTCCCTGAATGTTTTTCTTAAAGATTACAGAGGACATGATTTCAGTTTATCTTTGATTCACGGCGCCATTCCTTTGTTTGGTAACACAAGTAAGAGACAAATTGACTGTCTGGAAACATTACAAAAAAGTCTTGAAATATTTGTTGATGTAGTCATCTATGCCGAAGCAGATATTTATGATGGCCCGAGCGAAGGTTGGTGGTTTGATTTCCAGACCGCTAAGACCTGCCAACCTGCACCCTTTTCTCTTGGGTGACAGTGATTCTTTGTTCCACACTAATAAACGGATCATTGTGCAGCATCTCACCCAGCGCTGTCATTGCAGTCACAGTGTCTGCCTGGCATGAAGCATATCTATTCATTCTCTCCTCTGATGATGTGTTAATCACTGAATATAAACTGATCTGTGGAGAAGGGATGTGATTGACCGGCGTGGGTGTTATCCACTGGGAAAGTTATTTCAAAAAAGGCACCTGTGGTCAGTGTTATGTCTTTCATATCTGTGACTGGTTTCAATAGGACAAAACGATGCCAGCCTTTGGAGATAAGTAAGCATTTCCTAAGGTACCTCAAAAGCAATTGTGCAATACCTGTTCCTACAGTGACAAAAAAAAACGAAAAGAGTGAACATAATGCAGCCTTAATAGGAGACTTCCCATCACTGGAGTCATAGGAGATCTTTAATGGGAAATGCAGTTCGTGCAACGTTTTGAAAACCGACTAACTGCATTTAGCTAATGGCCATGTATGCTGTGTTAGTGCTTTCTGGCTGCCACCAGGCCAGAGTTTTGTGATATTCATCATCTCGAGGCATTATATCAATGGGAAGGATTAAGGAAAGAAGTGATAGCTCCGTTTATTAATGCACCTGCTACAATGAATTGTGCATATCTTGTGATCTAAGATCAGGCAACCTTCTTTCCAAGGTCACTGACTTTAGAACAAAGCCTTAGTTCTGAGTTAATCGCTCTAAAGCACGGTGCCATAAGTAGGCCATTGTTTGACAGTCTGAATCGCAATCATGCTTTAGTTTCTGTTAGACCGGACAGTCTGAGGGTGCTCATCCCCCAACTTTTTGCCTGCCTCCCTACATTTTTCTGGCAATGTTTTTGCTGGTTTTAGGAATCTGCTCACTTTGCCACTGCTGTCCAGCGCTAAAATGCATTTGCTCTCTCCCCTAAACATGGTAACATTGGTTCTTACCCAATTGGCATATTTAATGTACCTATAGTCCCTAGTAAAGTGCCCAGACCCTGTAAATTAAATGCTAGTAGTGGGCCTGCAGCACTGATTGTGCCTCCCACATAAGTAGCCCCTTGACCATGTCTCAGGCCTACCATTGGTAGGCATGTGTGTGCAGTTTTACTGCAAATTCGACTTGGTATTTAAACCTACATTCTAAGCCCTAAACTCCCCTTTTTCTACATATGTCACCCCTAAGGCATGCCCTAGGTAACTCCTAGAGCAGGGTGCTATCTAGGTAAAAGGCAGGACATGTACTTATGTGTTTTACATGTCCTGGTAGTGAAAAACTCTGTGACGCCTGCTCCCCTCATAGACTAGCATAAGAACTGCCCTCATATATACTTTTGAGTGGTAGATTCTGATCTGGAAGGAGTGGCCCCGTCATATTTAGTATTACCAGAATGGTAATTGAAAATCCTGCTCACTGGTGGAGTTGGACTTAATATTATTATTTTAGAAATGCCACATTTACAAAGTGGGCATTTCTCTGCACTTACTGCCATCTGTGGCTTACAGCCCTGTCTCCAATCCACGTCTGGTCTGTGCTGATTGTGCATTCCACCCAGACAGCCATAAACACAGGACACTCAATCACATCTGCATTCATTTGCATACTGAATGAGTCTCCCTGGGCAGGAAGGGTGGAGGGGCTCTCTCTTACATTTCAAAGTCCAGTGGCCTGCCCTCACACAGAGGACTGACAATTCCCACAGGGATCCTTGCAGACAGGACTGGGCTGAAAGGGGAACTTGTGCAATTTAAAACCACTCTTTGAAGTTTTACCCACTTCAAAGGTATTTTTGGGTATATATACTGGGTCTCTGACACCTACCAAATCAAACACTTCTGGAGCTACACCTGCACTCTGTCAGAGGAACTGCCTGGCTGCCCAAAGGACTCGTGGACTGCTTTGCTGAGAAGGACTGCTGTCTTGCTTGTTGCCCTGCTGCCCTGCTGGCCTCTGACTTTGCTCGAAGGGCTCTGCCTTTCCCAAAAGTGCTCTCTAAGGTCTTGGATTGAGCTTGCTTCTGTTCTGAAGATTTGTGGCCAGAAATTACTTCAACAACACCAGCACTGATGCCGTTGTCTGCTCCCACTCTGTGGAAATCACTGAATGCTGCGACTGTGGCCTGTAACGCAAGTCCGACGTTGCAGCAAAACCGCTGACATCATGCAGGGTCATCGCTACATTGCTAAGTCAACACATCACATCTTGACCAACTGAATCCCTCGACCCCACCGGGTCACAAGGAACTGACCCGCACCAGCTCTCTCTGCAACTGGATGGAACCGACGCCTTGCCTCCACCTGCCTCGCTGTGGCGAACAAATGCCTCATCTCCCCAGACGCCACAAGGGACTGTTGATGCACCGGTTCCAGCGACACCTCATATCCCCGACTCCGTGCAATGTCTTTGTTTCTTCGTTTTCCAAAAGAACTGTACCCGGGGATCCAAGCGACTCCATGACCAACGCCTGTGCTGTCAGATGATTGGGAATCACTCCACCAACAACACTGTGATAGCCCTAGTTAGAGCTATTGTGTTTCTCAGCTCTTTAAATATTTATAATTTTGCTTGTGTACAGTGGATTTTCATTCTTTTGAGCATATTTTATTCATATAAATATTATCTATTTTCTTCAAACTTGTGTGGTGTATTTTTGTCGTGTTTTCACTGTGTTACTGTATGAGTTATTGCACCCATGCTTTACACATTGTCTTTTAAGTTAAGCCTGCCTGCTCTGTGCCAAGCTACCAGGGGGTGAGCACAGGATAATGTGGGTTGTGTTGTGCCTTACCCTGACTTAGATTGTGGTCCCTGTTTGGACAAGAGTGTATACCTCTGCCAACTAGAGACCCAATTTCCAACAGTTTCAAATTCAAAACAAATGACCACAAGAGGGCACCAGCCCTAAACAAATTACCGTAATGCTTGTCAGAAAGGAGCAATCAAAGAGAAAAATATAATAATGCCTGTTGCATTGGAAATCCTTGCACACGAGCAATAAAAAGCCTTAAGGAAAATTCAAATAATCCAAAGTAGTTAAGAAGATCTGCTCAGTATTTAGATTTTAGCTTTTCCCAATGTGAGTTGAGGATTGCATGCAGCAGAATGCAAGAAAAAAAAAAGACTGAGTGAGTGGCACACAGTGACACATGACTGGCACGATTGGTTCCTACATTAAGGGGTATGAAGACATATGATATATTGTAGTAGTTATATAGTGCTTCATATTTCAATGTGGGATGGTAGAACACATCAGACAAGTTGGTAGCTTGCTAAATCGTTGGAAAGTGCATGGTTGGCAGAGTTTTGCATTTGTTGTGATCCAAAAAGGAAGTGGTTTGGCACAGTGCGTGAGAGACCAAACAGATGCTCTTATCTTGGAAAAAAGCAGGATTAAGAAATATTGTTATGAAACATACTTGGTGAAACTCCTCAGCAAGGTGTTTTGAACAAACGCAAAAGAATGTTTACTGCAAAAGATTTAACAATATCAGTCACAATAAGGAAGACAATATAGATGTTTTAAAAAGCTTAGTGAAGGAGAAAATGGTGAGGGGGCAAAACAAGACAGGAACAAACATGAATTAAAAATAGAAAAAAACAGGTAAGAAAACAAACACAGGAAGCAGTCGGAGGCCTCTCATAGTATTCCAGTCATTGGTGTTCGATCTCTCTTGGAGCCCAGGGACTCTGCTGGCCTAACTTCATACAAGGTTTGTCATAAGGTTATGTTATGCTGCTTTATGTTTATCAAGGTTATTAAAAAATCTGCCACTTTACTGGCCCTCTAGTGGCTTTACTGCTCTGGGGTAATTTGGATGTTGACACTGTGAAAGCTGAATCACTTACTAATGATTTCCATTTGTGACGGGTTAAGAATTTGCATAGAATTAAGCTACCGTGGAAAATAATGTGCGACTTTAAAAATGTACCCGCTTGAGTGCCCGCCATTAAAATACCTAATGCTTTTATGAAATGCATAATATTATTAATTGAAGTGCATGCATAAAGGACATTTGTAGTACCATCTCACAATAATGATTTTACATTATGTATTTAGGTTTATTAATTATAGGCCTTAAATTAGCGAGGTTTGGGCCTAGTATGCACAGCCTCATATAAAGCAGCAAGGTCTAATGAAATAATGAGAATTGTATGACTTGAGATTAAAATGCCTCTTTTGTGCACACTGTGTTGACCAAACGTTTAGCAGATGTCTTTAACTTTCTCATGAGAACTGCCTGCTAGAATGTCTTCTATTAGAAGTCGCAACTTTGTAAAGTTTGATGCGTGAGACTGCGATGTTCCCAGGAACTAACAATGGATGTACTGACTGCAGTACGAATCTCAACAAGAAGGTTACCTGACTAGTCTGGCGATTGGAACAGGAAAAGAGGAACCAATCATCGGCATGTGAAAGACAGTTTAGTTATATCTTAGATTTAGGTTTTTATTTCTATTGGACTAATTGTAAACGTACGATTTTTTGACCAATGACAAGATGGGAAGTTCTTTAGGGCATTCTAACTTTGCCGACTGAACAGAGGAGAAGGGCTCTCATTCCGTTCTGATTTTTCCTTGTAGTGGTTCTGTTGGAGAAGCTGAACAGTTCCTGATGAGTTTATTTTTATCTTTGACTTTATTGCTTAAAGTTTTATAATGCTGATTGCTGATCCCTTAGATTTTGCTTCTTAAATGGTTCAGGTAGCTTAGAGTCCCCGTCCCTGAACCATTCCCCTTCACTACCCATTGGTGAAGCTGACTTACAATTATCCAACTGGTGAAGATAATCACAGCTTGCTGATCCATATGAGAAGAGGTATAACAACATGCTTTTGTTCTTGTTGTAGATTGTTCTTTGTTTCTAGGTACCAACCACTATTTTGAATGAAGCTAGATGTTTTCCAAATTAACTTTAAGTCAATTGTTTTTCAGGAAGCTCAAAGGTGCTATTCTTATCAGAAGGTTAGTTAGGGAGTCCGGCAAATATTAACATATTTGCTATTAACAAAGAATTGATGTTGTTCACCTGTTGAATCTAGATGTACACTTTTTCTATTGTGCAGTTATTTTTGCTCTTAATTTGTAGTGTGGCTCTTGAATGCTTGATTGTTAATGCTTTGGATAATTTGAGATTCTTTAGAAGATTTGGTCAACCAGTGTTATTCATGTATGTCTATCATTTGATTTTCAATTAATTTATGTGACATTAGCATTGTTAATAGAGGGAAATAAACTTTCTAACTTTTATATAAAGGTGTGGTTATTCGTGGCTAAATGTGTCATGGTTCTTGTAGATGATTGATTACAGAAATGAAATGTTTGTTTATTGGTTATGTTGAAAGGAAATGACGTTGAAAGGTGGAGCTTCTAGGGGAATCACTCAAAGCCAAAGCGTAGTCAAAAGGTCTGTTGAACCTCTAGCGTGTACCCTTATGGATTAATCCATAAAAGACCAAATAAGGTCACACACGCTCACCACACCATTTATAAAGTAAAATAAAAGAGGAATGCACTCACTGTTCTGAGGTGCACCTCTTTTCTGCATTCTTGTTACTTATGTTCTAGTTGCAGAATCTTCAGCCACTGATCACACCCTGATCTAGGCAGCCCTCCGGTGCACCCTTATTCCAAACACGTCTTCCCCCTTTTCCATGCTTCCACATAATAATGGGCTAGGTTCTTTGTCAGGTAATACAGGGTGCCTGCCTTGGAAATTGTCATAGAGATACTGTTTCACTGAGTGCAGTTTTACATAAAGTTCTCAATAGTTTTGTTGGGAGGAATTGTGGAAGGAGATCGAGAGATGATATGAGGGTTGAAAGAAGAGGACTCAGGAGGCTTTGTGCGAGAGAGGAAGGATGCAAATTTTGGTGAGGTTGCTAGATTATGTGGTGGGTTGACCCATCATGTTTACCTTCTTACAAAAGTTTCCATATAATAACAAGACTATTTTGCTATTCGCAGATTGAGTTCACGAAAGCTGATGCTAAGTTCAAATACAGATATTTTTTATGATGAAGTATATGTTATCTGTGCCCTGGGCTACTGAAGCACGATCAAGAGTGAGTGATCTAGCGGCATTGGAACCTTCACATGTTATCAACCTGGTGGAATAATGTGAGATCAAAGGATTCAAATTAAGAGAGAGGGATCAGTTGCTCCTAGATAGGTTTCTATCGCTTCATGGCTCTGCTGATGAAATAAATAAAGAATAAATAATCAACTCTGTTGTGTACTGGTTGTGTAGTCTGCTTCAAGTTTCCTCCTTTATATGTATCTGTATCGTGAGAATATTAAGGCAGAAGATCTCAGATACTCCTTCAATTCTGAGCAGCCTTTGTGGATGTTTGCTTGCAAGATACTCCATTTTGTAAAATGAACAGGCATGGTCACACTGTCACTTCTTTGCTAGCAAAAAAAAGCTGCTGGCCCAACATTAGCACTAAGTTAGCAGATTTAAAGTTGTTGGCAAGTTGTCTTTCTATAGCAAGAACTATAGAGATTTGGGTTTAGCTTTCATCCTCATATATTCCAGTCAGACGATCCTATTCACCAACCAACCCCTAAGTAGTCTCATTTCAACTTCTTGTGCTTTTCTGGGTGGTAATGCTGCATCTTGTTAATACCAGAAGATTTGATATTTACTGAGTGTGGTATTTCAGAAAGTTGGGATGGGATAATCATGTAAAAGTACTGTTTCCTGATTGCATGGTATTTAATATTGTAGGTTTACCAGGTGAAAAGTGTGTCACGAAAACCTGTGCCTGCAACTCAGAATCTTGATTTGGACACCAATACCACTTGATGCCTAAACAGCATTTACACCAGCTTTGTAAAAATGACACTATTGGCCTAACTCGTGGGAACCCAAAATCTTTTCAGTGCTGATCTATAGCCAAAATCACATTCATGTACCTGTATGGCAAAGACCTTTGTAAAATGGAGAAAAGGAGAACAATCCCCCATAGTTTTTGTTTAAAGTTTCTCAGCCTGTTAGGCTCAGAAGACCACCATACCTCTGTGGCAGATGGTGAGGTGCCCTCAGACTTTGCCTGGTTCTCTTGATCAACTTTCTGAGTTAATCTTTATTCACGCTTTAGAGATATCTGACTTTGGAAGACACTAAGGGGCAGACTTAAGGAAGGTGGCCATGCGCCCAGTGCAGCACCACTTTCCTTGTGCCCCTTAGCGTGCGGCCCCTCACTGCCACTGTGTGTCCTTCATACTTAATATACGGCACACCATGGGGCAGGGTAGGGGCAATAGCATCATTTTTTTATACTATTGTACTCTGCAGGAATAGCACCAAACTTTTGGTGCTACTCCTGCAGAGTACATACGGGCCCATTATAAATAATGATGTGCCATCTTTTAATGCCTGCTCTGAGTAGGCATTAAAAGTGCCCAAAAAATGGCACAAGGAAATCTACTTGATTTCCTTGTGCCATTTTGTAGCCCCCCCTAATGGGGGAATGGTCCTCTTGCATACATTATGCCTGGCGCAAGCATAATATGGCGCAAGGGTTTACAAAGTGGCACACTGCATGCATTGTTCCACTTTGTAAATATGGCACATGGAAAATGCCACTTTAGCGCCGCTGTAGGGTAAAATAAATTACGCTATGCCAGTGCTAAGGTGGAGTTAGGGGTTCTTAAATGTGCACCTGATTCTCTCCGATGTCTAGATATTGGTGTGGGAGAGGAAGTTTTTTTTCTAGCTACATATGTGTTATTTATACATATTATATTAAATATCACTCATAGTTTTTGTGTAAAGTTTCTCAGCCTTTCATGACTCAGAAGAAGACCACCATACCTCAGTGCCAGATGGTGAGGTGACCTCAGACTTTACCTGGTTCTCTTGATCAACTTTCTGAGTTAATCTTTATTCACACTTTAGAAATATCTGGCTTTGGAAGACACTAAGGGGCAGACTTAAGGAAGGTGACCATGCACCCAGTGCAGCACCACTTTCCTTGCACCCCTTAGCGTGCCCCCTACCGCCACTGTGTGTGCACTGTATTTAATATACAGCACACCATGGTGCACGATAGGGGCAATAGCATCATTTTTTTACGCTATTGATGTACTCTGCAGGAGTAGCACCAAAGTTTTGGCACTACTCCTTCAGAGTACATACGGGCCCATTAAAAATAATGATATGCCATCTTTTAATGCCTGCTCTGGGCAGGCATTAAAAGTGCCAAAAAAATGGCACAAGTAAATCTCCTAGATTGCAAGGGTTTACAAAGTTGCACAATGCATGCATTCTTCCACTTTTTAAATATGGCACAGGGGAAAATGCCACTTTAGCGCTGCTGTAGGATTAAATAAGTTACGCTATGCCAGTGCTAAGGTGGAGCTAGGGGGTTCTTAAATATGCCCCTGATTCTCTCTGATGTCTAGATATTGGTGTCAGAGAGGAAGTTTTTTTCTATCTACATATGTGTTATTTATGCATATTATATCACATATCCTTGGCAGTCTGTTTATGAAGTATGCCCTTGCTCATGCAAGGTACATATTTAACAGATTTTCCATACATTTTCTAAAGTCACAAGGTGATCTGCACTAGCAGGGCATATGTGGCTGCAAAACACATACAATTTCAAATTTTCTGCAACACGTTTTTTCCAATACCTGTTTTCTGTGAGTCAATGTGGAAAAAAACAAAATCTTTGCGGTCTTCAGCATATGTGTGGGCATATAATTCACATACAAGAAGAGCTGCATGGGAGCTGTGTAAGAGCCCTCTCTGGCCCAGATAGTGGTTAAGGAGTGGGTAAGTGTCTTCCCTTGCTGAGATATTTTTAATAGCCTAGAAATTGTGAATATCAACTTCTACATAAAGCATTTTGAATCACAGTGAATACTTATTCCTTCACAGCAGTTACAGTTCTACTTGTCTTGCTACTCCACAGCTAAATTGGAGAATTCAGATAATTTCACCTTACTTAACTCCACCACGTTTGGTCACCATAAAGAGTAGTAACAAAGTCTTCTATGAGTTGCAGATAGTGAACTCAAATTTACGTCGTAGGTCTCATTCCCTGAGTACTTGCCTACAGGCTTATCAATCAATATTATCACTTGATTATCAATAAAGGAGGCACGGGGAAAGGTGGAGGAGCAGAAAAGATCTGATTCAGATCACACATGGTGATAATATTGAGAATGGATTCCAAATTAACAACATCTTTTGTGCACCTAAATTCAGCTTAAGTACACAAAAACAAGCCTTTAATGGAACAAAAGGTAAATACTGATTACATTCTACCCACAAATGAAACTGATGACAGACGTGTTGAATAGTGTGCACAGTCTTATGGTTAGTGCCAGGGGAGCTAAAGATGCGCTCTCAAGATGCATCAGGGTGAAGTCACAGATAACACTGTGAGCACTAGCAAACTCAATACTTCTAGAGCATCCACAAAATTAGGTTCTACATACTTTCTTCCTTCACTTACCCATACTGCCAAAATGTTCCTGTAAAAGTAACTCCAATGCAAGCCTTCGCCATGCACTGCTATTTAGCCCACAAATTATGGCTCCCATGACATCTTTGATAACATCGTTGATAATATCAATGTAATATTTGTAGTAAAATGTTTGACAAAACAACTGTACATAGCGTGGGCTCCAGTTATAGTTACTGCAGAGCACAAGTTATAGTTACTTGAGGGAACTATAACTATAACTTGTGAATTTCTATGGTTTTGTAAGTTTAAAACGTGAGCCTAACTATAATGTCCCTGTAACGTTTATTTTTTTAAGTGAATGTATATATATATATCTATGTATATACATATATACATATACATATATATATATATATATATATATATATAGATATATATATATACTTCCCGCACAATGCTGCTCCAGCGCCATATGCTTGCCTCGCTGTGCCGGTGCCCGTGGGGTTAGCAGCGTCTGTCAAAGTAAATACAAAATTAGAATCCCCAGTACCATTTACTGGCTAAAGAAGGACACAGCACTCCAAATAGCTGCACCCATGATTGTTTTGCACAATAAATTATAGGTGCAGCTACTTGGAGTGCCACTTCCTTTTTTCTCCCAGCAAATGATATTCGAGATTTGGATATATATATATATATATATATATATATATATAAATATAACATCCATAGAATAATACGCGTTCACATCACATTACCATAATAAATCATATGTGTGACAAATAACAACATAATTTAAAGATATTCAATCTACAAACATTAATTTTTAAAAATTAATTTCAAGAAATACCCCTCACTAACATTTTTATTTTTATTATTAGTAAACATGCTTAAAGATATATCAGATTATATAAGGCACATATCAAGCACAAAGTCCATTGTGAGAATAGTTTTTGTGTCTTTTATTCTTCAGGCCTTGAGTTCCCGCTGCACAATTCAACCATCACTTGTCAATTGCCGCCAATTGTCACCGCTGGGAGTCGCGTCACTAGTTGTATGGAAGAAGTTAAGGGTGATCTTCTTTTAAGTGCACCATAAATATCATTAGATACAGTAGAAGTGGATAACTGACAGGCAGCTCCATACACTCCTCACGTTCACCCATGAACACAATATGCTTAAAGATATATATTTGATTTATTTCCAATGTTTTACATTCTTTAACAATTAAACATATATATTTTAAGTTGAGCATATTATTAAGTTACGAAAATAGCTACCAATTGTACATAGTTTTATATCAATAAATACATTCATAACTGTAAAAGTCAAACGTATTTAATTTGGTCTCACATTAGTTCCTAGGAGCTGTTATTTAATTCTGTATCTCCACTGTTTCTCTGTGAGCGTGTTGAAGTAGTAGTGTGTGGTTGACGTAAGGCTGGGCTGGAGCATCTGATCCTGATTTCACAACTTTAAAGGTGCAATAACTTTAAAAGTCTGTTTTGTGAATTTAAATTGACCTTCTTTTTCTGTGCTTGCGTATGTTTTGTTCTCGCCTAATCATTTCAAACCCTTCCTTAAATTTTCCTAAACCCCCTCTCCTAAATTGTGTATTTTTTGCAACCACTTTCCTTGGTCTCTCCCATATTTACTACTAAAACGTACATCTATATGTAGGAAGGTCTCTGACAACATGGCGGAGACCTCCGCACCGAAAAAACTGGAGAGGCAGAAGTGGAGGTCTCTTGCCGTACACTTGTGAATTGCATTTCGTTGTATGTGAGTAGTACTACTGTAGAACTAGTTAACGTACTACAAAATGCAGTCTGTGAATTTGGCTGGAACTTGTATGCATGATATATTGTACAGTTCCAATCATATGTTCCTATTCCCCATTTCTGTAATCTTGCTACAACTCACACAATGCACACAATTCTTTGTTCGGCACCTACATTTTGAGAAGCTTGTGTTGACATTAAATTATGTCACTAGAACCTGAGACCTGCAAATTACATGGACATCACTGCACCAGACACACTTCTTTGTGGGTTTGGAATGTCTGCCATAGTGATTGCTCTCAGATCACTCACTTTCTGTAGCATGTCAACCCTATGCGCCCACATATTTTTCCCTGGATTTTCCAAAGTATTGTTTTAATTTAAGTCAGAGGATCCTCCACAAACCATTGAACTAGAAAACATAGAATCACACGAACCAAAGGTGATTTTAACAGTCCTTAAGTGTCTCAGCATAGTGTTGCCAGCACATCTGCTATGATAGAACAAAGTTTCTTCTTGAGGCTTTTGTGGATGTGGCTTCACTGTGATACCAATACATTCAACAAATCAGGCTATAGGTGCATTATGATATTTCTGTGGATAGCTCAGTAAACGGACAGTGATGTATAGTTCAGGTCAGATCAGGATCTATTAATCCTAATGAATTAATCAATTTTGGAGTTCATGGTAAAGGTGCATTGCTGGAGCTCTGTGAATGGATCAGTAATCGAGATATCAGTACGGAATTAATTTCGAAGTAAAAGTGCATTGCTAAAAGCTATGGCTCTCTCAGTCTCAGCATTGGATAATCTGTGCCGCTACAGATCAGAATGGATATTCACTATAGTCTTTCCTCTGAGAAGTATGTTATTCCTCTTTTAAGACGAAAACCTTGTTTTGGATGCAAGTAGCTGAGTGATGATAGGACCATATCCTCGTTCCGGTGTCAAAGCAGGTGGAAATACGCCTGGAAAAAAGTTGACATTTATGGAAAAGTTGTGAAAATCTATGAGGCAGCATCAGTTTCACTAGTTAGTCCTCATTCCAGAACATATAACTCGTAATGGCCTGGTAAAGTCATAGCACTACCATGCTATATTAGTAATACTGTGTGTCTTATTATCCGGGCACTTGCATTTAGCTCTATGAGTGCTCTAGCAATATCTGTTGCAGATTAGAATATACAGACATTGTGAGATCCCTGTGAATGCCTTAATAGATGAATACCAGTTGTTGGTGATAGACAAAAAAGAATGACATTCTGAAGCTATTTCGAGGATTAAAATTGTACAATATCTGTTGGTATAGTTCAACTCTTTTTTTCATGTGAAATATACAATAATGTCCTACTTTAAAGAACACCTTAAGAACATATGGCTAACAAATCTTAGCACACTGGAATGTTGAGATCTTTGAACCAGCGCTTTCTTTAATCAATTCCATTTGATTTGCTCTTGTCTGTGGCCAATAAGTGGGATGATGGCTAGTGCTATTGAGTGGCTCCGTGATACAATCTGATTGAGCCCTTCATTTATTTATGTTGTGGTGCATGATCCTTATAGAATACCAATACCAAAACGTTTGAACAACGTCTTTCCAAGCACCGACACTTTACCAGTATCCTGCCCCAACAACCTCATACCTCCTCCTGCCTCCAAATTCCTTACTGTTCTTTTTACCTTCTGGTTTGTTGGGCAACGAATATCGGGACATCCATTAAGAACAGAAAATATCCCAGCAGGGCCAACTTAGCCTTTCATCCTTCAATGAGAGAACAATGACCACAATGATCTAAAGCACGAAGACAAACTTTCGTGTCGTGTGGTGCACCATTTAAACGATCAAAGGAAACACACACCAAACTTTATAGTGCAGAATCCTTCCGAGGCTGGCTGCAGATCATCATGAAATAGAGGGCTGCAAAGGCATTGGTAGGCTTTGGCTCCCCGCAGACTTGACAAGACAGAATTCCTTTTTCGTAGGTAGGCCGAAAGGGTGCCAGCCATAACTGACTAATAACCAAGTGCAACCGGTCTTTACACCCCTTTGAAGCCTTCTTCTGACAGGCGCCAGATAAGTGCATATTGTAATCAGATTTATTTTTGTACACTGTTTTCAGTCAACCGGACGCGCGACTCACCAATTTTGACCTCACCGACATTAAAGGTGGGCATTTGTGTGGGCTTTAAGTTTCCCTGATTATTTCCGAGGAATGCTTCAGGCCAGTGGGCTGCAATGTTTAGGCTGAAGATTTCCATTAGAGGTTGGTGGAATGAAAGTTTCCATTCCAATGAGAAGTTTTTCTCACCTAAATCAAGAAATATATTTGCCAACCTTTCGATGGACTCCTGGACATGCAGGAGCCTAATAAAAAAATAGGGGCTTTGTTTCACATTGTATCCACCTGAACATCTTTTTACGCTATTATGATTTTTTTGCCCGTTCCCAGGAATTCTCAGAAACATGCTTGAAAGCAGAGTGAAGCACACTACTCCATGGCTATTTATGGGAACGTCACATGACTTCTTTCAAAGTGCAGATCTTTGCACAAGGGGAATGGAGCCTTTACTGCAAATGCATATTTATTTTATCCCAATGGAAAACTCATTCCGCCATGCTAGGACAACGTTTGGGGGCGATCCATGCCCCTTCCTATCCTGAAAAGAGAGTTTAAAACTCGGGTGGAAAGGGGTTAGTTTAGAATTTGAACGTTTGTGGGCGTTCCGAAAATGCCAAGGCAAATTAAGCCTTGAAATGGGCACCCCCGACCCCTGGAGTGGAATTTGCTACTGCTGAAATCTCGACACGCATGGCAGAGAAATCTGTACTCATAAATGAATTTACACCCACCACAAATTCTGGCAGGAAAAAATATTTCAGTCACATACATTTTCGCTGAAATTTACCTTTGTGAATGGGGTGCACACATATTTGTTTTAATAATGAAGGTGCTCTTCTACATCAGCATAGGAACTTTTAACGAGATCCAGACAATTTAGAAATCTTTAGGACAAAAACGTTGATGTTTATTTATCTTCTTGACCTCCATTTTGATTTCATTGAAGAGAGCTTGCCACAACTGACAACAGCAGCCTGCATGATGTAGATTTACCAAAATGCCAGGTATAGTGGAAGTGAGATCACATGCTTTTTGATCTTAAAGACATTACAGGAAGGAATTTGATATGAACATTGACTCAGATTTTTCCAGGAAGGCATGTCATATCACCATAACATCACACTTTCTTACACACCCTTAAACTAATTTATATTCATTCACCCTCGCTTACTTGCATTCTCTCTTAATCTCACTTATACTCACTCACGCTTAATGGCACTCAGGCCCAGGTTTACCAATGCTTTGCACCATGTTTGTGTCACAAAACAGGTGCTATGTGTTAGGGAGGGATATACTAGCCAGTGCAGATCCGATCAAACAAGTTAAAAGATAATTAAATGAAAATAGTTGTTTGGGCCAAACTGCAAACCACACCTCATGGTCCCGAATATAATCGAAGGGTATCAGGTACCACTTGCTTACCAATCTTAGGTTTATCTTGAGGACCATCATACACTTTGCTCTTATCAACACACTCTTTATATTATGCTGACCACAACCGAGTTTTGAGTG
The DNA here is from genome assembly GCF_031143425.1 of Pleurodeles waltl. Lineage (NCBI taxonomy): Eukaryota > Metazoa > Chordata > Amphibia > Caudata > Salamandridae > Pleurodeles > Pleurodeles waltl. Next base: position 658,814,094 of record NC_090446.1, on the reverse strand, counting down.
AGACCTCAGCTCAGTGGACCACGGGGTTAGCCATTGTTCAATTTAATTACTCAATGGTTTCTCCAGTGAACTTCAGAGCACTCTCCGGACTCCTTGTTCACATCTTTCCTACTGCTCTGCCTTGTTCATTCCTCCGAACCCTTCCTAGAATCTCCAGAGTTTCCAATTTTCATATATAGAGTGCTTAACTTGTGCTAGTGGTTGGAAATGATGGGCACCGTATCTCATTTTGGGGAAAGATCTAATTTTTCATCATCAGAATTTGACCTTGAACAAGAGAGAGAAATGCAGCAATAGAAGAAAGAAGAAGGAAGAGAAAAATAGGACAATAATGACAAAGAGGGGAAAGCAGGGATGACAAAAACTTAAAAGTTAAGTAGAGAGATTGTGTTCGACCTGGCAGCCTTGGCTTGGTTCCCCTAACGTTTTCCCATCTGACCTGCTGTTTTTCTGACTTCATTTTTGCTGGCTTATAGGAATCTGGGCACTTTAACCCCTTCGGTGCCAGGTGTGAAACGGTCATGTCCTCGGCACCACCGCTCGGGTGCCGAGGACATAACTGTTACTTCCTGCACCAGGCCCTTGGGGGGTGGGCCAGGCCCAGGGCAGGAATGGAAGGGGAATCACATTCCCTTCCCCCCCACTACCCCGCCCTCGCCAGTGACGTCTGATGACGCCAGCGTCCGATCACACGCTTACCTCATCAGAGGTTGCCCCCATATGGTAGGAAGAGAAATGAAAGCATTTCTCCTCCGAATGGGGGGTGGGAGCAGGCAGAGAGACATCAAAGGAAAGGAAATGCCTTTCCTTTCCTTTGATGTCCCTTTGAGCATTTCTGCAGTCTGATCGTGAAGTGATCAGGCTCCAGAAATGCCTACTAGACACCAGGGATTTTGTGTTTATGTTTGTTTACATATAAGGGGAACGGCTCCTTAGGCAAGGGCAGATCCTCAAGGGAGGGGGTTATTAGGCCTTTTCTGTCCACGGTGGGGCAGGGGTGGCAGAGCCCACTAGACACCAGATTTTAACATGTGGGGAGTGACCCCTTAGGCCAGGGTCGCTCCCCTGGGGGGCAAATTTACTTTAGGCCATTTCTGCCCCACTTGGGGAAGATCGGCCTATTTTAATTAGGTCCATCTGCTCCCCAGAGGGTCAGAAACCACTAGGCACCAGGGATTGTTTTGGAGGAATTTTTTTACAGATGGGGAGCGACCCCTTAGTTAAGGGTCGCTACCCAGGGGGGGCAATTTTATTTTAGCCCATTTCTGTCCACCATGGTGGTAGATCGGTCTATTTCTTTGAGGCCAATCTTCCCCCATGGGGGGCAGAAACCACTAGACACCTGGGATTTTTTTTTTGCCAATTTCATGCAAGGGGAGCGACCCCTTAGGTAAGGGTCGCTCCCCTGAGGGGAGATTTATTTTATGCCATTTCTGTCTCCCTTAGGGGAAGATCCGCCTATTTGTATTAGGCCGATCTGCCTCCAGGGGAGCAGAAACCACTTAGGCACCAGGGATTGGTGTGTTTGTGTGTGTAGGTTTTGTTTGGGGGGGAAGCCCCATGGGCAAGGGTCGCTCCCATGGAGGCATATTACTGTTGGCCATTTCTACCCCCCTTGGGGGCAGATTGGCCTATTTATGTAGAAAACCTGCCAGACACCAGGGAAGATAGTTTTTCAAAGAAAGAGGGTGGGGGTAGGGCCATACCCTCATCCCTAATAAATGGGGACAAAGTTGTTCTGCCAACCAGACGGGGCAATTACACCCATACACACCCGGGGGGGGGGGGCAGAAAGCCTACTAGACGCCTTGGGAAAAACAAAAAATAGTGAGGTGGTGGCTACCAACCAGTAAGGGCATTGTTATGCCCCCACACCAACTGAAGGGGGTAACACTCTTTCATCAATCCCCCCCGCATACTAAAAGATCTTATCCCAATGGCAAGCAAGAGGACATTTGATTATTTTTTATTTTGATTTTACGTTTGGGCCATGAGAGCTTGGTTAACTCTCAAAATCGTCCCACTTGGAATGGTGAGGGGTGCACTTTTTGGATTGTGGGACGCTGCCATGTAGAAAAATCTATGAGACCTAGATCCATCTGAAAACTAAACATCTGGGTGAGTTAAGGGTGGCATGCTTCACATGCACACTGCATCATTTTCTTCCCCACAATGCCCTGCAAACCTCCAACTTTGTTTGAAATCACACATTTTTCCCACATTTTTTGGGATGAACCTTTCGGAATCTGCAGGAATCTACAAAACTCCTACCACCCAGCATTGTCGCATCTATACTGATAATAATTCTGCCCCACTTGTCAGCCTAAAATCATTTCCATCTTTCATTCTTATCATTTTTATCAGGAGACTGAGGGGAACTTTGGGTGGTAGGAAATTTGTGCCATTGCAGTGAGCCCACACAGAAATGTGGTAAGAATTTGATTTTTTTAGCTAAATTTGAGGTTTGCTGAGGATCGTGGGTAGGAAAACACTGGGGGATCCACACAAGTCACACCTCCCTGAACTCCCTCGGGTGTCTAGTTTTCAGAAATGTCTGGGTTTGCCAGGTTTCCCTAGATGGCTGCTCAGCCCAGGACCAAAAATTCAGGTGTCCCCCGCAAAAACAAATAGTTTAGAATTTGATAACTTTGATGTGTCCACATAGTGTTTGGGGCATTTCCTGTTGCGGGCACTATGCCTACCCACACAAGTAAGGTACCATTTTTATCGGGAGACCTAGAGGAATGCTGGGTGAAAGAAGGTTTGTGGCTCTCCTCATACTCCAGAACTTTGCAGCATCGAAATGTGAGGAAAAATAGTTTTTTTGCAAAAGTTTGAGCTTTGCTAAGGATTGTGGGTAACAGAACCTGGTGAGAGCGCAACAAGTTACCCCATCCTAGGTTCCCCTACGTGTTTAGTTTTCAGAAATGTCCAGGTTTTCTAGGTTTTCCTAGGTGCCGGCTGAGCCGGAGAGGCCAAAATCCACAGCTAGGCACTTTGCAAAAAACAGGTCAGTTTTCTTTGGGAAAATGTGATATGTCCATGTTGTGTTTTGGGGCATTTCCTATTGCGGGCACTAGGCCTACCAACACAAGTGAGGTATCGTTTTTATCGGGAGACTTGTGGGAATGCTGGGTGGAAAGAAATTCGAACCTCATCTCAGATTCTAGAACTTTCTATCACCGAAAGGTGAGGAACAAGGTTTTTTGGCCAAATTTTGAGGTTTGCAAAGGATTCTGGGTAACAGAACCTGGAAAGAGCGCGCCAAATTACTCCATCCTAGGTTTCCCTAGGTGTCTAGTTTTAAAAAATGCAGAGGTTTGGTAGGTTTTCCTAGGTGCCGGCTGAGCTAGAGACCAAAATCCAAAGCTAGGCACTTTCCAAAAAACACATAAGTTGTCAATGTAAAAATTTGATGTGTCCATGTTGCTTTTTGGGGCATTTCCTGTTTCGGGCACTAGGCCTACTAACACAAGTGAGGTATCATTTATATCAGGAGACTTGGGGGGATTCTGGGTTGAAGGAAATTTGTACCTCCTCTCAGATTCTAGAACTTTCTATCACCGAAATGTGAGGAACAAGTTTTTTTTGCCAAATATTGAGGTTTGCAAAGGATTTTGGGTAACAGAACCTGGAAAGAGTGCCACAAATTACTCCATCCTGGGTTTCCCTAGATGTCTAGTTTTAAAAAATGCAGAGGTTTGGTAGGTTTCCCTAGGTGCCGGCTGAGCTAGAGACCAAAATCCACTGCTAGGCACTTTCCAAAAAACACATAAGTTGTCAATGTAAAAATTTGATGTGTCAATGTTGCGTTTTGGGGCATTTCCTGTCACAGGCACTAGGCCTACTAACACAAGTGAGGTATCATTTTTATCAGGAGACTTGGGGGGATTCTAGGTGGAAGGAAATTTGTACCTCCTGTCAGATTCTAGAACTGTCTATCACCAAAATGTGAGGAACAAGTGGGTTTTTTGGCCAAATTTTGAGGTTTGCAAAGGATTCTGGGTAACAGGACCTGGTAAGCGCAGCACAAGTTATCCAATCCTGGGATCCCATAGGTGTCTAGTTTTCTAAAATGCAGAGGTTTGGTAGGTTTTCCTAGCTGTCAGCTGAGCTAGAGACCAAAACCCTCAGCTAGGCACTTTCCAAAAAACACATCAGTTGTCAATGTTAAAGTTTGATGTGTCCATGTTGCGTTTGGGGCTTTTTCTGTCATGGGCACTAAGTTTACCAGCACAAGTGAGGTACCATTTTTATTGGGACACTTGGGGGAGTATTGGGTGGAAGGAAATTTGTGGCTCCTCTAGGATTCCAGAACTTTCTATCACCGAAATGTGAGGAAAAAGTGTTTTTTGCCCAATTGTAAGGTTTGCGAAGGATTCTGGGTAACAGCAATTGATAACAGCACCACAAGTTACCCCATACTGGGTTCCCCTAGGTGTCTAGGTTTACAAAATGCACAGGCTTGGTATGTTTCCCTTAGTGCCGGCTGAGCTAGAGACCAAAATCTACAGCTAGGCACTTTCCAAAAAACGCGTCAGTTGTCAATGTAAAAATGTCATGTGTCCATGTTGCGTTTTGGGGCGTTTCCTGTCACGAGCACTAGGTCTACCAACACAAGTGAGGTACCATTTTTATTGGGAGATGTGGGGGAATGCTGGGTGGAAGGAAATTTGTGGCTCCTCCTCTCAAATTCCAGAACTTTCTGTCACCAAAATGTGAGGAAAATATGTTTTTTTGGCCAAATTTTTAGGTTTGCAAAGGATTCTGTATAACAGAACCTGGTGAGAGTCCCACAAGTCACCCACTTCGGAATTTCAATAGGTGTCTAATTTTCAAAAATGTATAGGTTTGCTAGCTTTCCCTAGTTGCCGGCCGAGCTAGAGTTCAAAATCCACAGCTGGGCACTTTGCAAAAACAGGTTGGGTTTTCTTTTTGAAAATGTGATGTGTCCATGTTGTGTTTTGGGGCATTTCCTGGGGCGTTAGGCCTACCCACACAAGTGAGGTACCATTTTTTATTGGGAGATTTAAGGGAACACAGAATAGAAGAACAAGTGTTATTGCCCCTTGTCTTTCTTTACATTTTTTCCTTCCAAATGTAAGACAGTGTGTAAAAAACGTGTCTTTTTGAGAAATGCCCTGTAATTCACATGCTAGTATGTGGACCCTGGAATTCAGGGATGTGCAAATAACCACTGCTTCTCAACACCTTATCTTGTACCCATTTTGGAAATACAAAGGTTTCTTTGATACCTATTTTTCACTCTTTATAGTTCACCAAATTAATTGCTGTATACCAGGTATACACTGAAAACTCATTGCAAGGGGCAGCTCATTTATGGGCACTAGGAATCTACAAGCCCTATATATTCCCGCAACCAGAAGAGTCCAGCAGACGTAACAGTATATTGCTTTTAAAAATATGCTATAGCTGGAAAAAGTTATAGAAGAAAACATGGACAGAAATGGCTCTTTCTTCACCTCAATTTCATTAAATTTTTATTTTAGCTGTTAGTTTCTGTAGGAAAACTTTGAAGGCTCTACAAAAATGACCCCTTGATGAATTCAAAATTTTGTCTACTTTTCAGAAATGTTGAGCTGTCCGGGATCCACAATTGGTTTCACACTCATTTCTGGCACCAACTAGAAGGAGGCTGAAAGCCCCAAAAATAGTAAAAATGTGACATGTCCCAGTAAAAAGCCAACATTATGTTGAAAAATTAGCTTTTCTGATTCAAGTCTGCCTGTTCCCAAAAGCTGGGAAGATGGTGATTTTAGCACTTCAAACCATTTGTTGATGCCATGTTCAGGGAAAAAAACACAAGCTTTCTTCTGACGCCCCTTTTTCTCATCTGTTGAAAAAAAAAAAGAAAATGCTGTATTTTGGCTAATGCCTTGGTTTCCTCCAGGGGGACCTACAAACTCTGGATACCTCTAGAATCCCTGGGATGTTGGGAAAAAAAGGACGCAAATTTAGCATGGGGAGCTTTTGTGGCCAAAAGGTTATGAGGGCCTAATTGCAAACTGCCCCAAATAGCCAAAAAAAAGGCGTGGCACCTAAGGGGAATGGGCCTGGCAGCGAAGGGCTAAACAGAGCTAAAGAGCAGGTGCTCTGCACTCTAAACATGGTAACATTGACTTATCCACAGCTGGTGTATTTAATTTGCTTGTAAGACCATAGTAATGTGCACTATATGTGCCCAGCGCATGTAAATTAAATGCTACTGGAGGGCCTGCAGTACTGATTGTGCCACCCACTAGGATAGCCTTTCAACGTGTCTCAGGCCTCTCACTACAGAGCCTGTGTGAGCAGTTTCTAACTGCCATTTTGACCTTGCAGGCCCAAACCTTTACTTTTCTTACATATAAGTCATTCCTAAGGTAGGCCCTTGTTATCACCAACGCCAGGGTGTGGTGTATTTTAAAAGTTGGACCTGTGATTTTAAGTTTAAGCATGTCCAGGTAGTGAAAAATTAATAAATTTGTTTTTCAAAACTGCAAGGCATTTCTCTCTCATGGTTAATGTAGGAAAGTACCATCTTGCCTGGCATGTTACCCCCATATTTCACTGTATATATGTTGTTTTAGTCTATGTGTCACTGGGACCCTGCCAGGCAGGGCCCCAGTGCTCATAAGTATGTGCCCTGTATGTGTTCCCTGTGTGATGCCTAAATGTCTCACTGAGGCTCTGCTAACCAGAACCTCAATGGTTATGCTCTCTCTGCTTTCCAAATTTGTCACTAACAGGCTAGTGACTAAATTTACCAATTCACATTGGCATACTGGTACACCCATATAATTCCCTAGTATATGGTACTGAGGTACCCAGGGTATTGGGGTTCTAGGAGATCCCTATGGGCTGCAGCATTTCTTTTGCCACTCATAGGGAGCTCTAACAATTCTTACACAGGCCTGCCAGTGCAGCCTGATTGAAATAATGTCCACGTTATTTCACAGCCATTTACCACTGCACTTAAGTAACTTATAAGTCACCTATGTGTCTAACCTTCACCTGGTGAAGGTTGGGTGCAAAGTTACTTAGTGTGTGGGCACCCTGGCACTAGCCAAGGTGCCCCCACATCCTCCAGGGCAAATTCCCCGGACTTTGTGAGTGCAGGGACGCCATTACACGTGTGCACTGTACATAGGTCACTACCTATGTACAGCGTCACAATGGTAACTCCGAACATGGCCATGTAACATGTCTAAGATCATGTAATTGTCACCCCAATGCCATTCTGGCATTGGGGGGACATTTCCATGATCCCCCGGGTCTCTAGCATAGTACCCGGGCACTGCCAAACTGCCTTTCCGGGGTCTCCACTGCAGCTGCTGCTGCTGCCAACCCCTCGGACAGGTTTCTGCCCTCCTGGGGTCCAGGCAGCCCTGGCCCAGGAAGGCATGACAAAGGATTTCCTCTGAGAGAGGGTGTTACACCCTCTCCCTTTGGAAATAGGTGTCAGGGCTGGGGAGGAGTAGCCTCCCCTAGCCTCTGGAAATGCTTTGATGGGCACAGATGGTGCCCATCTCTGCATATGCCAGTCTACACCGGTTTAGGGATCCCCCAGCCCTGCTCTGGCATGAAACTGGACAAAGGAAAGGGGAGTGACAACACCCCTGACCTGCACCTCCCAGGGGAGGTGCCCAGAGCTCCTCCAGTGTGTCCCAGACCTCTGCCATCTTGGAAACAGAGGTGGTTGTGGCACACTGGACTGCTCTGAGTGGCCAGTGCCAGCAGGTGACGTCAGAGGCTCCTTCTGATAGGCTCTTACCTCTCTCGGTAGCCAATCCTACTTCCTTGGTAGCCAAACCTCCTTTTCTGGCTATTTAGGGTCTCTGCTTTGGGGAATTCGACCGCTGACTGCTCAGGACGCCTGCAAAACTGCAACAAAGTAGCAAGACGACTACTAGCAACCTTGTATCATCTCATCCTGCCGGGTTTCACAACTGTTTCCAGGTTGTCCATGCTCTGGGGTAGCCTGCCTCCTCCCTGCACCAGGAGCTCTGAAGAAATCTCCTGTGGGTCGACGGAATCTTCCCCCTGCAACCGCAGGCACCAAAAGACTGCATCACTGGTCCTCTGGGTCCCCTCTCAGCCTGACGAGCGTGGTCCCTGGAACTCAGCAACTCTGTCCAAATGACTCCCACAGTCCAGTGACTCTTCAGTCCAAGTTTGGTGGAGGTAAGTCCTTGCCTCCCCACGCTAGACTGCATTGCTGGGAACCGTGTGATTTGCAGCTGCTCCGGCTCCTGTGCACTCTTCCAGGATTTCCTTCATGCACAGCCAAGCCTGGGTTCCCAACACTCCTTCCTGCAGTGCACAACCTTCTGAGTTGTCCTCCGGCGTCGTGGGACTCCCTTTTGTGACTTTGCATGGACTCCGGTTCACTTTACTTCCAAGTGCCGGTTCAGGTACTTCTGCGGGTGCTGCCTGCTTCTGTGAGGGCTCATGAGTTGCTGGAAGCCCTCTCTGTCTCCTCCTCCAAGTGGCGACATCCTGGTCCCCCCTGGACCACAGCAGCACCCAAAAACCTCTACAGCGACCCTTGCAGCTAGCAAGGCTTGTTTGCGGTCTTTCTGCGTGGAAACACATCTGCAAGCTTCAGCGTGACGTGGGACATCTGTCTTCCAAATGCAAGTCCCTAGCTCTCTTCTTTCTTGCAGAACTCCAGGCTTCTTCCAACAGGTGGCAGCTTCCTTGCACCCTCAGCTAGCATTTCCTTGGCTCCTGCCCACTCTCGACACTGTCGCGACTATTGGACTTGGTCCCCTTGTCTTACAGGTACTCATGTCTGGAGATCCACTGTTGTTACATTGCTGGTGTTTGTTCTTCCTGCAGAATCCCCCTATCACGACTTCTGTGCTCTCTGGGGGTAGTACGTGCACTTTACACCTACCTTTCAGGGTCTTGGGGTGGGCTATTTTTCTTACCCTCACTGTTTTCTTACAGTCCCAGTGACCCTCTACAAGCTCATACAGGTTTGGGGTCCATTCGTGATTCGCATTCCACGTTTGGAGTATATGGTTTGTGTTGCCCCTCTACCTATGTGCTCCTATTGCAATCTATTGTAATTCTACACTGTTCGCATTACTTTTCTTGCTATTACTTACCTAAGTTTGGTATGTGTACATATATCTTGTTGATATAACTTATCCTCTTACTGAGGGTACTCACTGATATACTTTTGGCATATTGTGTTTTCTTATCATATTGTGCATATGACAACAGTGGTATAGTAGGAGCTTTACATGTCTCCTAGTTCAGCCTAAGCTGCTTTGCAATAGCTACCTTCTATCAGCCTAAGCTGCTAGAAACACCTCTTCTACACTAATAAGGGATAACTGGAGCTGGCACAAGGTGTAAGTACCTCTGGTACCCACTACAAGCCAGGCCAGCCTCCTACAGTTAACATTGGGGTTACCCTGAAGCATTCTTTAAGTGTAACTTCCAATTGGCAGTATATAGAAATATGGAGTTTGTTGTGTCTGGACTCACAATTTGAAATCACTACTTATAGTGAAGTTAAATTATAAATTGTAAGTCTGAAAATGTCACTTTTAGAAAGTTGGCATTTTCTTACCTTAACCATTCTATGCCTCTGCCTGTCACTGAATACTTGACTAGAGTAGGTGACAGCTGGGCATTGAGCATTCCCTTTACAAGGTCACATAATGGGAGCTTGGGTGTGGCATTTGCATCTTGATGGCACATTACCAGGCTGAAGGGTCTTCTTGAGCTTGGTGGGAGGGAGGAGCTGACACCTACACCTGACTAGGGCTGTGCCTCTCCTCACCCAGAGGTTTGTATACCACCCTGTAGAGTGTCTGGAGCCCGAGAAGGAACGGAAGGGTCTTTGTGATCTTCAAAGGCCTCTTTGGAAGTCTCCCTTAGTTCAAAGACCTTTTTTGGTATGAATACTGGACCCCAAATCCTATCACATGAGTTCACTTTTAGGTCATGAGGAGACTACGCTTAAAAGAGGAGATGTGCTGCCAGGTGGGCCTACCACTTTGCCAACTGCTCTGATGCATTGTCCTGCTGCCTATGGATTGCTGTGCTGCCAAGAAGAACTGTTACTTTGCACTTTTCCCTGCTGTGCTGGGCTGCTGCCGGCTTCCTCTTGCAGTGAGAAAGACTGGAACTTATCTCTAAAACCTCAAGAAGGAGCTTAAGTAATTCCAAGGACTTTTTTGCTTGCCCCCTGTTCACGAAGTCTCAGGGACATGAAACACTTCATCAACATCTGTGTCACTGCCAGACTTTGCTATCTGTAAGTCCATCATCCCTGCCCTGAATTGATCAATGCTTGATCCCGAGGTCAGCCCACGCTAACATGTCTACGAGTGTGCTTGGTGCTCTTTGTACCCAGCCCCATGCTGGTCCCTTTCCAATCTGCAGAAGAGCACGGCGTTCAGATCTCCATTGTTCCCAAAAAGAAGATCTATTTCCTTGAGTGATGATGGAGTGCCAACAAACTGAAGGAAGACTATGCCAAGTGTAGTATGGAATGAGATCAGCGAGTCTCCCCCGAGCACAAGACCTCCTCCCCTATCGCTTGCCAGGGCAACAAGATCACCAGAAACAATGCAGCCAAGCAGTGTGACTCACAATGACCACACTGCTGCCGTGGGAGCCCTGAACTAGAGGGCAGCACCGGCAAAGACTTGCCCCAACCTCATTGCTTGAGGTGAAGATACCTTTTGCTTGCAAACTGACCCAAGAGGTCACTGTCAGCCGTGTTGTGCTCCTCGCAGCTGCTGTATCGAACACAAATATTTCCTAAAAACACTGATTGGATACCACTCTACGTTTTGGAGCAATACCAAACCCCTCAGTGGGGCCATCACTACCATAATAGGAGCTCATGGGCACTTCTAAGATTACAATAATTTCCATTCCTTAAATATTTATAACTTGATCAGTAATTATTGGATTTTAGTAATTTTGGTCATATTTAACTCAGATACATAATCTTAATTTGCTTAAACTATTGCGGATTCTTTTTGTAGTGTTTTCACTGTGTTACTGTAACTACTGTAGTGACAAGTACTTTACACATTGCCTCTAAAGTTAAGTCTGACTGCTCTGTGCCGAGCTACCAGAGGGTTAGCACAGGTTAAATTAGTGTGTATATCTGGCTTACCCTGATTAAGATTGTGAACCCTAGTGGACAGGGTGCATACCTCTGCCAACTAGATATCCCATTTCTAACATACTGAAATTGCTGAGTGGTGGAAATAGAAGATTTGAAATGGAATCAAAACTGGACACTTCAAAAAGTAGAAATACTTGTGTACATGCCTTCACACCATTACATGTATTACTACACTGCTTATCTGATTTGATACATTTTATTACTTAGTTGTTATGCCAGTTTTATGTTAGCCATTGTACCACAAAGTTAAGCTACATGCATTTGGTATTTATGGAAGCCCTTTTATTTGACGTAGTACATTTTCTGTACTCTGCAGTATGTCTTAAGCACCTGTTCTTCAGATACTTTTTTAACATTATTTACATTCTTTCTTGTGAGGAGATCCTGGCGCCTGCTCATTATTTAGCATTAGTTAGTTACAGTATTGATCACATGCTCTCATTTTTATTCCCTCGAATTGAGAAAAAACTGTATAAATATTTTCTCTTAATATATGGATTTTAGCAGTACATGCTCTAACTGATTGAATGTGGAATCGATGATTTATTGAAACTGGATTTGCCTTGTAGTAATTTGCTGGCACATTAGCTGTATTTTTTCATTAAAGACTTTATAGGCTATCCGTAATGTGTTTTTTTATTTTTACAACCTGAGGTATTATGTGTCAGAAACCATAAACATTAGGGAAACAGGAGAGCACTGGACTGGACCCCACACATCGACCCCTGGTGTCAGGTGTAAGGGAGAAGTTTCTCTGGGGGGATGGCGTGGAGCGTAACTCAACATTGGTCCTGGTGACTCAATTGGACAGCATAGTCATGTTGAGCCACATTTTAGATAAAGTCTAAATGCACTTACCATATTTTGCTTGCTTACTTGCATATTGTTTTGTGTTTGCTAAAAACCTATTAAACATGCAAATAAAGGTGTCTTCTGGTAAGGGATGACAGAATATGGAACTGATAGGAATGGGAAAAGTCTAGAGATATAAAATGTGTGTCTGAATTCATGGTTTAGCAAGAGGTCTTTATAAATAGTGCAGGGATGAGGAAGATGGGCAGGAGCATAAGGGCCTGAAGCACAGACCTTAGAAGGAATAATGTGTGAGAGAAGGAGACCCCCTGATCTAGTCACCCTTACCCCTTCACTAATGTCTCTAGATATCCTACTGACGGTCAGCCAAATGCAAGGAGAACGTTAAGTGGGATCATATGATTCATTTCCTTCCCTTCATGAGATCAGTTAGTAAAATAACAGAGGAATTCCCTCCTCTATTTCCTGTTTCCTCTCCACTGCCCCTCTACGGGATGAGCTACAGGCACAAGGTCTACAGACCCTTGTCTGAACAACAGAAAATCATAACGAGGATGGAAAATCTAAACCGAGCAAAGCCCTGCCCACATTATATACACCAACATGGCAAAGCCACATGCTGATGTTTCAAAGAGTAGGTGGGACTCACATAAAAATATTAGGGAATTTATAAAAGAAACTGAAGGGTCCTAAAAACAAATAGATGCAAGGCCTTTGCTGCCCCTTCTGTAATGACATGAGGTGGCCCATAAATGAAAACATATATCTGAAGTCTGTGATGTGAAAAATATCAAGGAAAAACAGACGTACTAAATTAATCACCATGGAAACAGATTATGACTTGTGCTACAACTTCTCCACACCCTTCCTAGCTATTCCCCCAAATCACACTGAACCATGGGAAACAGCAAAAGAGAGAACGAATCTGAGGGTTCAGGATTTATTGGACATTTTCCATGCTGTCGAAGGAGGATGGTGGTGTAGCCACAGATGCATCCAGAAACAGAGCAGTACCCCGTCTTCAGGAATGCCAGCGAGTGGCGCACAAGGAGGTAATGCCCCTCTGAGTTATGCAACTGACTGGTGACAATGTGCCTGTTGGAAGGTTGACAGTACTAAGACAGGATATTGCTTTCACTGCTGTGAATCGGTCAACTGTATCTGTCCTTGTGGAGTGTAGAGATGTCAGTGAGTGTAGCTCTACAATTACCACAGAAATCTTTAGACAAACAGTGGACCAGTTGGGTCAGATATGCTTTTCCTGTGCCCATTCTAGTGATACCAATGAAATGTACCCCTCCCAATTTGATCCTGACACTCTGCCTACATTAAAAGCTATTCTATGGCCAGGTGCAGCATTATGATCCATGTTCCTTGGCCTTCCCCTGATCTAATGAGTATTAAAAAGCATTTCCCTGACATTAGGAAAAACCCAAAACAGTTCAAAGAAGAACTACAAAGTACATTGGAAGTGTACAGATGTAAATGGCTGTTTGTGATTCATTTGCTGAGATTTATGGTGCCCAGCGAAGTGAGAGATCGATAGGTGTAAAAGTCAACGTGCCTGAATTTCAACCCCAGAATGACAGAACTTTGAATGTTGCAAAGGATGCTTTGTTGAATGTGGTTGTGGATGTGTGCCTGGTGAAAATTAATTGGACTAATGTTTCAGAGCAGAATAAAGATCAAGTGCCCTTAGTTTACGTATATTGGCTAAAGGAGGTGTTTGAGAGATATTCAGGTGTTTCCCGTCTGATGGAGATAGTTCAGGAGGCTGTCGGTGCTGCTTTTGTGCACACACTGCTATGAAATGTGAGAAGCCAGCTGTCAATGATATGTATTGGATGGTAAACTATGAAATTAGTGGAATTAGTAACCTTACTAGCTAATGTGTGGCTTTGCAAGATAGAAAGAAACAGAACGTTAAATCACAATTTACCTCATGAAATTACAGAACAAGCAGCAGATCATAGAAGAAAGAGGGCGAAAAGCCTCTCAGAGGGGGAACAAAGGTCCAGCCTGTGTCATGAACAACCTAAGCCAGTACGCCAGAAAGGCCAATAGGTATATTTTCTTTTCAACTTTCCTCATTGACATTACAAGTGCCACTCTGCATTAAAAACCTTGGAATTTTCTCTCAGTGCCTCTCTTGGGCTTGTCTGTGGACACATTTGGTATTTCTAGCCAAGGAGTCACCCTTCACATTTCTAACCCTTCTCTATCCCTCTGGGGCCCATTACTGTTAAGCACCTATTTCTACTTAGTCTTATCTCACTAGCTAATTTTATAGGGTGGGATATAATGTGGAATGTAAACATACTACAACCACATGAGAATGAAGGTTTTATCCATCTGTGTAAGAACACTAATTGTCAACCTAATGTATTGTATTGTAATAGTATGTGAATGACAATAAAATGTCTCCAGACTTAACCGATTTGCTTTCACGGGTACTACCCCATTGTGGGCAGCAGAGACCAATGATGTGTGATTCATTGCTGTAAAAATCAAGATTGTCCTGCAGAAAATGCTATCTAGGATACCAGAGAAAGAGGCATTATTTCATCTCTGTAAGCAGATTTGCCAATAGTACCAGTGCCTACTGTCAGCAGGTATAACAACCCGATCTTGCTGATATGCAAAATGGGCAAGGCCAACATGTACTAATTTGCACAAGACCTCTGGGGGATCAATAATGTGACCATCAAGACCTTCCCTGTGGTACTCAACCCTTCCACTGGCCTCTACTGCATCCCTTCAAAAGCCCAATGGTTTACTGTGGTAGACCTCTGTTCTGCCTTCTTCTTCATCCTTGAACATGAGGAGACCCATTTCTTCATTGTGTTCTCTTTCCACAGGTCTCAACTTTCTTGGCAGAGACTCCCTCAAGGATTTATAGACTCCATCAATGTTTTCCCAAGTATTAAACAAGGTCCTAGACACATTGGTTTTCCCCAAGGTTCTACTTTGGTTTAATATGTTACTGATTTATTGTTGGCATCTGTTCCTTTTGATCATAACAAGGTGGGCTACCTCATCACCGAATTGCTAAAAAAGGGACACAAGGCTTCAAAGGAGAAACTACAGTTTTGACTTACCTATGCACAGTGCCTTGGTCATTACATTTCTATCAGTAAACACCATCTGTCGCCCAACCATGATTAAGCCATTCATAACATGTCCAGTGACCGCTTCCTAGATTGAACCTTTCTGGCTATGGCTGGATACTGCAGGCAAAGGATTATGTGCTACATCACCATGTCATAGCACTTGCAAGATTTTATCAGAAAAGGTGCCTCCAAACTCTTGCAGTTGTCTAAAGAGGCCAAAAATACATTTGTACAAGTAAAAGAAGGGCTAACTTCTGCACCCGCTCTAGGTGTTCTGATTGTGCTAAACCCTTCACTCTTTACTGTCTCAAAAGAAATGGTTTTGCCCTTGGGTACTGCATGCCCACTTCCTTTAAATTTGAACCCCCCAATGGGGTCCCTGAGGGATCCCATTTTTATTGTATTTTGCACTAGGGTATGTGGGCCCCATGGCCTATTATGACTGGGACAGGTGGGCTGTATGCCCCCTCCCCTTAATATGTATGTTTTGCCCCCAGTGTATAAGCCAACCCTCAGCTGTACACACCAAAGACTGTGCAGTATGGAGTTGGCATCCTACTGGGGGTTTGGCCCCGGGGACTGGCGACAGGCTAAACGCTGTGAACAAACCCCTGATGCACATGGCCATATGCTATTCACAGCTTGAGGTTGGTTGTATGCAGGGAGTTTAAAGCATTGCCTAGATGCAAGACAGACCCTTCGGCTAACCCAATGCCATGCACAGCCATATATCTCCTCCAAATGCCTCTGTTATGCCTTGACCCTTGCACAGGTATCAAGCACAAGGTAGAGGAGTGTTCCAGCTTGCCTAAACAAAATCCCAGTGTACCTCATAGAGAATCACAGCACTCACTCATGGTGGTTCCATATTTAGCTTTATTCTATGGTGCAGCAAAAACAACACATGACACATTTAAGCCAACGTGGGAAAATCGTCATATCCCTTAAGTACTCTACAAACTGAAACATAACCATTGGACAAGTAATCAAGCAGTGCAAAAACAAGTGCCATTTTGAAATGTTAGATATGTGTAATCGAAAATAAGATATAAAACAAAGTAAAAATGGTCTATCCAGCATAATGCCCCAATCATAAGAAGATACAAATGTAACCTACCAAGAAAAATCAATTAGCACTGTGGAGGAGTAACAAATGGCCCAAACAATGGAAAATTCAATCAGCACAATGCCCAAATAAATGCTGTATCACTTACATATTTCTGATTGACTTGTGACAACCCAGTTAACATAGAAATCACAGTAAAAAACAATTAGAGAGTTTTGGACCGAATCACACCCCAGTGGGCTATCAGCGCAGAAGGCTGTGAGAGAGGTGGTAGCTCCTTATAGAGCCTGGCTGCACAGAACACTGGTGGTCACATCCATAGGGAGGAATAATAGGAAGCACCCTGTTCATCTATGAGAACCCCCAAGAGTGTCTGGTAGACCCGGGTAAAGAAGCTCCTGGATGGATGTGGCTCTCCCTCCTTTTGCTTTGCTGGCCTCCCCTGGTCAGGCATATGAGACTGTGCCCACAGTCCTGGGTCTTTGGTGTGCCACGGAGTCTTGAGACACTGGCAGTCACTAGTGGCAGGGTGCCATCACAGTGGTACCGCAAATGGCTACGGATAGTCCCTTTTGCTGGCCTCCCTCCCCACCTCTGCAGCGACTAGAACTCACCATTTGGGAGGGATTCGCTACACAGACAGGTGTCCTTGGAGAGGTTGACTGTGGCACCCTCACCAGATGGTAAGAGATAAGGAGCCCAAAATGCTCCGGCAAGGAAAAATGGACTGCTACACAAAAATTTAGACCCCTTCACCACTGGCACAGGACCCACCGATGGTGCTGGATAATGCTACTCTCCTCCCAGTGATACATTCCTCTTGAGAGGCCCTGGAGGGACATATGGGGGAGATGCGATTGAGAACTTCTTACTGCGTCATGACCTCCGGAATGTTGTAGAGTGGGTCATATCGGTGGAGACACGGATAAAGGACCTCGAAGACACCGTCTGAGACCTACAAAAGGAGATGTCGGAGGCTAGGGCTCTTAACAAGGATATCATGTGGCAGCTGGAAGATGCAGAAAATTGGACCTATAGAAACAATCTGCGATTTGTAGGATTTCTGGAGGGGGTCGAAGGGACAAACATGAGCCAGTTCCTCAGTGCATGGCTTCGACAAGTCCCTCCGCCTGTGAAGTTCTCTGCCTGTTTCGTGATTGAGCGTGTCCATCCGTTGTTGGGGGGGGTAGGCCCTCTCTAGGCCCCCCTAGACTGGTGATTGCCTGCTTCCAGGACCGGGATATGATCCTGACAGAGGTTCGCAAATCAGGGGAAGTCAGACATAAAAACTCTAAGATCTTTATTTTCCCTGACTATACCAGAGAGGTTCAGAGGCAGCGTCACACATTTGACTCCATGAAGGCCAAACTCCCAAGTCTTCAGTTACAGTATATGCTAATCTTCCCAGCTAAACTGATGGTCCTGTTCCAAGAGAAATCATTCTTCTTCTTCCAGACGCCAGAGGATGCCTGGACGTGGTTGGAGGAGTGCCCCCCTAACTCTTGGGGAAAGGAAGTCAAGGGGCTGACAGCAGGCCCAAGGCCAAATGAAGAGCGAGACCAAAGGAGTGGTCAATCCCCAGGCGAAAAGGCCAGCGTAGGCACAGAGGTGAAGGCGATACGCCGTGTGGCCACAGCGGCTGACAATAGCTGGAACGGATTAATAAACTCTGGAGGGAAGCCGAAACACGGTCACCCGAAAGAGAGACAGGAGAGAGGACACTGCCATGACAGTGTACGGCTAGGGCGCAGATATTGAGACTTGATCGGAGTCTCCCCATTCCGTTAGTGGTGGCAATAAATTATTTGGAGACTGACAAGGAAGCCCCAGGGTCCAATGGAGGTGGTGGGACTGTGGAGGCATCACTGTGATTAGGGGCCAGAGGAGTATGGACTGACTGTTCCTGCCCCCCCTCACTTGCAGAGGACTCCTTAAGTTGGTACTGGAGTTTTCTTCCATGCAGAAAATAACTTTTTCGGTGCTGTGTGTTGATCCAATGAGGTTCTGCTCCCGAGGCGGGTGCCCCAAATTAGGTTCTAAAGTTTTGACACTGAGGGGGTATGGAGGTGGTGGAGTGGGCTACAGACCTCTTGATTCCTGCTGAGCTGGTATATTTGGCCTAGCACTTGCAGGGGCCTGTAGAATGTGGGGAGAGTGGTGGAATACATATCTGTTCAGGGGAGTTTTGTTTTTATCTTGTTCATGGTTATTGAAATTGTGCCACAGACACATGCATCTAAAAGGTCTCCTCAACTGCAATGTTGGCATTGCATCCCTGGGTGTCTTGCGTGGGGGCTGCGCCTCCGCTTATTACATTTCTCCTTTAGACCAAGAATGACCATAGCAGGTAGTGAATCAGGGCCTCCTGAGGTGGACTTGCAGTCCCTCACCGTTTTATCTTGGAATGTGAATGGACTGGGCGATAAGTTCAAGCATGGTTTGGTGTCTCAGTATATAAAGAGGTTGCGCACGGATGTCATTCTTCTACAGGAGACACATCTTAAAGGCATGAATTGACAATTTCTGGGCAGAGGGCCCTCTGTCATGTTGGCACATTCAGGTTTACTTCTGGATCTAGAGGGTTGGCAATTTTGATTCACACGCCCACCTCACTCCGCATCACAAGACAATCGACAGAGCAGGCTGGTAGATAAGCGGGGTGAAGGCTTCCTGGGGTAGATGGGGATCTTGTTCCTGAGCACTTATGCCCAGGCTCCAGTCCCCCTTGCTGTAGAATTTATTGGGGATCTTGCTAGAGGCTGACTCCCCGCTCCATGTCTTAGGTAGACTTCAATGATGGATGGTGATGGATATGGACCAATCCGGGACTCCCAGGTCGTCTTGCCCCTCTACCCTTCTTTACTGTTTTGCTACAGCTCCAGGACTGACACTAAGTATTCTTACTTTTCCGGGGCCCATAAGGTCTTTCCCAGATTAGAGTATATATTTACCCCAGTAGGGGAGGTGGGGACTATACCTCAAGTGGACTACCTGGCACAAGGTCTGTCTGACCACTCCCCCCTCATGGTGTGTGTTGGGGAGTCGCGGTGAGGGAGTGCCGGGATGAAGGCTGGGGGCTCTGGACCTGCAGGATTGAGAGGTGACACTTGGGCTCCAGGTAGATACTGAACTGTATTTCAAAGAAAACGTGGGGTCGGTTGTGTTGCAGTAGTGCTCTGAGAAGTATATAAGACAGTGCTTCGGGATAGCTCCCAGAACTTAGTGGCCCAGAATAGAAGGAATGCGTTGGAACCTTGAGAAAGTTTGAACACTAGCCTCTGGCACTTGAAGGGGCTTTGGGACAAGAGCCAGCTCTTCCCGCACTCCGACAACTGAAATTAGTGAGGGCTGAGTACAGGGAAATAGCGGAGGGGAGGAAAAATGACAGCTGCATATTACCCAGCACAGGCTCTAAGAACCGGGGGCTAACGCACAGAAACTCCTAGATATAGAAATGAGGTGGATACAGGAGATAGTGACGCTGGATGGAGGTAGAGTGTCATCAAATAAAGAAATTGAAGAGGACTTTGCCTGCTAATGTCATGATTTGTACAAGGCAAGACCACTGAAAGACGCTCATCTGATTACAGGATATCTGCAGGGCATAGCTGTCCAAGTACTGGACATGGAGGCTCGGACGGAATTAGAAGGGGATATCACTTCGGAAGAAGTTAAAGCTGCCATGACATGGCTATGCTGGGGCAAAGTCCCTGGCCCTAACGGAGTCCCAGCGGAGCTATTACAGAAACGGAGTGATATCTTAGCCCCCACCTGCCAGATATGTTCCTGGAGGCATGATGACAAAGAACCATCCCCCCTGATTTTAGACGGGCCAAGTTAGTTATCCACAAGGAAGGAAGGCCTAAAATGTCCTGTGCATCCTATAGACTAATTTCTCTCCTTAAGAGAGAGGTGAAAGTTCTAGCCACAGTATGAGCAACAAACCTCCAAGGCGTTATTTCTGCCCTAGTCCACAGAGATCAATCCAAATTCACGCCGGGACGCTCCACAAGATATAATCTATGGTGCATGCACAACAGGCTGAATGCCATGCTAGAACATCTGGATCAACACTTTTTTTGGCCCTTGATGCTGAGAAAAGCACTTGATGCGGTGCACTGGCCCTTCTTCGAAGGCACACTGGCGAGATTTGGATTTGGCCCTCGGTACCTGGAATGGGTGAGACTGCTCTTCTGTAACTCAGTGGTGGCAGTGAGCGTAAATGGGACCCTTTCATCTGAGTTCTCCATTGTACGAGGGACTAGGCAAGGATGTCCCCTGTCCCTCTTGTTGTTTGCTCTCACTATGGAATCCCTGGCAGGCATGATCTGTGCCCACCCCGGGTTGCATGGCTTATGGCTGAGGGAGGAGGAGACTGAAGACAAATGCTTTTCCTTATATACTGATGACATACTCCTGTATGTCTCGAGACCCTTGGTATCCCTCCCATGAATTTTCCACCTGTTTGAGGAATATGGGAGTTACTCTGGATACCGGATTAATTAGGACAAATCTATTTTGTGTGCCCAGCAGAAAGGCACAGCTATCCATTCCCTCACAAGTCATTTGAAATGTTCGCTTGAGGGATTCAAATATCTCAGTATCTATATGATACATAGGGCAGACCTCTGCTATACTAATATGTTGAGGAAGGTGAGGAGAGCCCGCAGAACCCACTTGGAATGCTGTAGCGGTCTCCCTTTCACATTGGTGGGGCATGTAGCCATGTTTAAGATGATCCCTCTTCTGAAGTTGCTCTATGTTTTGCAAAATACATATTACCAGACCCCCCCCCCCGGGATTCTTCACGACCTTGGTACAAGACATGCGGCTTGTTCTGTGGGAAGAGAAACATCCTAGAAATGCCCTCAAAACATTACAACACAATCAGTATAATGGGGGCTTATCTCTCCCAGACCCGGAGGCGTTCTACTGGGCAACTCACCTGATTAACATCAATGACTGGATGTTTGCACCCGGGAATCAACCTACTTTCCAATTAGAAAGACTGCAGTGGGGAAGGAAATCCTGTCTTCACTATTTATATGGAGGAGTGGGTTGGCAACACCATTTACCAACCACTCAGGTGTCTCTCAGGGCATGGTCTAAGGCTACCACTGTACTGGGATGTCATCACCGACCCACGAGGGAAAACCCCCTTTGGGACAGATTTTGGTTGCCGTAAATTAGTAAACTGATGGGTTTTGAGGCCTGGGATTGCATTGTTATTTCCAAGGTGGGAGATGTAATGGAGGAGGGTGATATCATGCACTTAGCAAGACACAGTTCCTCCACTACGTGAGGTTTGTGGAACGCAAGGAAAGCGGAGGGCCTCCCAAGTGAGGGGATACCTGACTACACACTGCTGGAACGCAGATTATTGCTGGAACCTAGACATAAAAGCAATGCCCATGAGGTACAGGACTACCAACAATAATATGCCTGATACACTTATCAGACCACGCAGTCGTTGGGAGACCAATTTAGGGGAATTGGAGGATGTAGATTGGGAGGCAGCATTGATGTTCCCACGAGAAGTAGCTATCAGGTTGAGACTGAGAATAATCCAATTTAAGATCTTTCATAGGATCTATTATGACAGACAACATTTAGATACTATGGGAAGGGCACAGCACCCTAACTGTCTTAGATGTCGCAAGAGCATTGACACCTTCCTACACACAATCTGGGGATGCCCTGTGCTTCAGGAGTATTGGACAAGGATTGTGGGGGAATTAAGAGGGGCGGTGTTTGAGCAGATCCCTCTTGCTCCCAAATTTATTCTCCTGGGAATCCCTAATGACGTTGATTTGCCCGTGCTAAGATTCTATTTTGCGGCCCTGGGGTAGTAGTGGCCAAGAGGGATATTGCCCATCTTCAGGACTCTGAGAGATGTCAAACTGTGGATACGTGGAGAAGAGGGATGGATGGATTTATGATGGCAGAGAAGGTGATATACCCCACTAGAGGCTGTCCTCAGAGGTTTGAGAGGGTTTGGGGGGCCTGGATGGCATATTACTCCTTGGATGCATAGATACCTACTGAACCTTGCTCCACCAGGGTTTGGTGCAGAATATATACTGCTGAATACTGAGAGACATCTACATTGTGATGTTTACAGATGGGAAGAGAGACCAATTGTTGTACTGACCTACTATACGTTCATGTGTCTGTGGGCTGTTGGGGGAGTTGGAGACTGTTGCTTATTACGCTCTAGTTTTGGTGCTATGATGATCCGCCAATATGTAAAGCTTACTTGGGTATGCTATGCACCTGCTGAAAACCAAATATAAAGATTTACCAACAAAAAACTTATAGAGACAAGTTCAAAGAGGCATATATATATATATATCAGAAGATCATATGCCAGAAAATAACATTTCAACGTTTACCAAAATGCCTTATCTGTGAAAAAAGTGTGCTCCCCTTAAATACATTCTGTCAAGTGAAGATAAGGGTGGGGTGCTACAGCGGAGTGGCATCACCACTTCTCTAGCAGCAGTCCATTGCTTCCTTTTTTCCTAAAGTAAGCAAAGATAAAAGACAAAAGGGATCAAAAACATTAAATGAACAAAAATTGTCAGACTAGGCAATAGCAAGGCAGAACAATACTCTAATGGACGAACCTTCAGTTCCTCTTCAGGGTGCTAACCTAGAAACCCCTTCATTTCTAGGTCTTATGTCACTGTCGACAAGTAATTTCGTTGGGAATCTTCTTTTTAGGTTTTGCCTTCACAGTTCTTGTGCTGTGCTTGTGAAATCATATGTACATTAAAAATAAATCTTAAAAGGGACTCAGAGCCCACCCAATACTTACCATTGTTTGGCTCCCACATCACTCTTCTTTACTTGCATCCTAGTGGTTGGCACCTCCTCCTCACCTCCAGCTTCCTCATGGACATGGAGCCTTCGACCATGCCATGCATCTGCTTCTTGTGGCCAGTGTCCTTCTGCTGGTCATAGGCACCGGCAGATACCCCTTTAAAAAAAAAATTCCAACATTCATTAGTTCTGTTAAACCACAACTGTCCACTGCTGTTTTTTATAAGACCCTCCTGCTGCTTCTGACCCACCATAACCTCCTCTAGCTCTCTGTTGTTTTACCACCTCTCTGCTTCAGCCATCTCTTGCACCCTCCCTCATTTTTCCCACCCTCCTCCCTCATGCCTTTTTATCTCCATTCAGGTCCTTTCTTTTTTGGGCTTTTGTTTTTTTTGGAGGGGGGTTATATGGTGCAAACTCAACTCCAATGTATTGGAGTGCTTTACATAAGCACTAGTTCCATTACACACAGACATTTTCATTTTGGTCTTTTTTTTAATTAGACATGGGAAGATTAAGGGCCTCATTACGAAGCTGGCAGTCTTCAGACTGCCAGACTTGCGGTGGCGGTCAGGACTGACACTGCTGTGGCGGTTCGACCTCCACATTAAGATCCTGGTGGTCAGACCACCATGGTTCCACCAGCACTGTCAGGATCCATGATCCTGACGGCATGGCGGTGGCAGAGATCGTAATCCACCAGAGCAGTGCTACATGCAGCGCGGTCCTGCAAATTATGACCTCATTCTCTGCCAGCCTTTTCATGGTGGTTTCACTGCCAAGGAAAGGCTGGCAGAGAACAGGTGCAGGAGACCAGAGGTAGTCCCCCACACTGCCCATGCACTTGGCATGAGCAGTGCAGGGGTCCCTCTGCCAAGCACCGTCACAATGTTCATTGTCTGCCTTACAGTCAGTGAACATTGCGAGGGTGCTGGTGCACCCTGCAGGTTATAGCATTGCCGCGTCTCAATAATGAGCCAGAGTCAATACCATAGCCTGTTTCCCGCTAGGCCAGCAGGTTGAAACCGAGGTTTCTACCCACTGACCTACGAAGGCAGTGGTAATCCTGTCGGGAGTTTGGCAGTCGGGCTTTCCCATCCATCAAACTTTTAATGAGGCCCTAAGTGATTTGACCAGAATAACAGGATGTTGAGCGATGCTGAGACTTGAATCCAGTTCCCCAGTTCCAAGGTCGGCAGCTCTGACCGTAGTACCTCATCCTTCCACCTGTTTATATCCCCTCTCAAGAACAAATAAATTGTGGCATTTAAAATAGTTTTACATTAATCATGTTAATTATTACTTCAGACAACAAATCAAACGCCAATAGGTTCTGTTACACAATATCAGGTGGGTAACATAATGTGACTGCAGTTCACGTGTGCTGCATGTTCACTGTGCCTGGAGCCATGACATTCAGAAGCAACCACACCTAAGATGTCACATTTTTGAGCAATGATTTCATTTATTCTGGTACAGCACTCTTCCCACCAAACTCCCCCACCCCCATTGTATATGTGCGGAAAATAGGACAGGCTCTCCTCCTTAATCTGGGGCAGGTTGCTCACATGCAGCATTGTATGAGAGCCCGGTGTTCCGACAGGTAGGCAATTTCCAAGAACCAACTCTGTATCCTCAATCACATGAACTTCCCTGCAGCTTGTTGCAGTGTCCTTGTTGCCACCCTGTAAGAGACGCTCTTTGAAAGGCATCAACATGCGACGCTGGGACCTATAATTAGCAAACACTA
Source organism: Pleurodeles waltl (assembly GCF_031143425.1). Classification (NCBI taxonomy): domain Eukaryota; kingdom Metazoa; phylum Chordata; class Amphibia; order Caudata; family Salamandridae; genus Pleurodeles; species Pleurodeles waltl. Next base: position 658,789,375 of record NC_090446.1, on the reverse strand, counting down.
GCACTGTGGGTTCCTTCACGGAATTCCAAGTATATTTAAGCTGTGCAACATGGCTAAAAAGTGGAGCTGTGTCAATTTGCTTTTTTTCTTTATTTGAAGGCAAGTTGGACAGCAGCCTGCATTACTGTGCAACATGACTAAAAAACTTCAATGAAGCAACAGATCTTGCATAGGCAAAACCTATTGGCTTTGCCAATGCTTGTTCTATATGTAATACTAGATCTGTCTCACAGAATCCCTCCCAGTATGTGCTCATTCTTAAGGATCCTCTAATTTCATTTTAAAATATCCCTGTCTTGGATCACTGACAGAATATTGTAGTCAAAAATATTGTTTACCTAAATATTGTGTTCTTCTGCTTATAACAGTAAATAAAAAAATATTTGATAAGAATATCATTGACACTAATTTAATTTGAAAACATACAAAACTATAAATTTTTAATATATAGACAGTTTAAGTTAGTAAATCTTAAATATTATACTATATAACATTCATACAATGTAAATTGAAGAAATCCCATTAACATTTAATACTATATATACTTAGGTAAACACACATGTGTAGTTTTATATATATATATAGAAACACAAGTATTACAAATATATATTTCACACATGTTAATGTATTTAGTATTAAACATATGCATGTTATATTTTATTAATTTCGTTATATTTCAAATTTTCAAAATTATTACTCTGAAATGAAGATATTTCACTTGACAAACCAAAGGTTACAGGGACATTATAGTCTGGTTCTGAATTTACTTGTAAAAAACCTTAGAAATTCAGCAGTTATAGTTATAGTTATTTCAAGTAACTATAACTCATTCCTAACTATAACGTCCCTGTAACCTTTTTTCAGTGAATTTCTATGTTTTTTTAACATAAAGTAATTTTTATTACTATATGTTAATCCAATCACCACCGGGCACGGCCTTTGGCCGTGGATAGGGGCAGTTGGCCGGAGGACCTGTGGTGTGGCCAGTCCAAGTGGCCAACCCTCCTAACCACCCAAGCCTGAGAAAGCAAGAGAAAGTAAGAGATTGAGAAAGAAAACGATTTAGGCTTTGATGAATGATATATTTAGAATCATATATTCCCAGACAAATTGAAAATAATTTTTTTTTTGTCAATTAAAAAGAGTGAGATCACCTTTGAGTATGTAACTTAAATATTTATAGTTGAAAAGAAACTAAATGACCACAAATTCACCTAGTCTAGAATCCTTAACCTTCAGTGTGCATGTCTAAGACCTTAATGCCTAGGCCAGAGGTGACTCCTTACTGTGCAGTGCCTAGACTAATCTATGACATTCAACCCACATAGTTTGAGGGGAAAAAGTCTTCAATATTCCATCACTAGGAATGTTTAACAGTGACAAACCTAGAAAAAATAGACAAACTGACAAGCAGTACTAGGATTTGAACCTTTAGTCTACTGAGTGACCGTACAAGGCCTTGGCCGTTAGGACAGAAGCAACTATATTATAGTCTGTATCCAAAAGTAACTATAACATTCGTACAAAACATCTTGCTAGTCTGACTCTTTGAGGTCATTGTTTGGAGACACCATTGCAATAACATTCTCCCTCTCTCCCATCCCATTATGGGATGGAAGTGAGAGAGAGTGGGAGAGAAAGAAAGAGACAGAAACAGGAAGTGAGAGATTGAGAGAGAGGCAGAGAAATTAAGAGAAAGAGATTGAGAGAGAGAGATTGAGAGAGAGAGAAGTTTTTAGGCTTAGATTAAAGATAGACGTAGAATGAGATATTTTAGGACAAATTAAAAAGAAAAGTGTATTTGTTATCAAAAACGGGTGAGATCACCTTTCAGTATGAACTTTTTAGTTTTTAAGTTTAAAATATATTAAAGAAGGGAAAAGACCACAGACACACCTGGAGTAGAATCCTCAACTTTCAGCACAAGAGTTTGTGACATTATCCATTACACCACAGCTGACTCCTTACCCACCACTTTCCAGACATACCTATGCCATTCTACCCTTGCATGTGATAGGAAAGAAATGTGAATGTTCCATTACTAGGAAGGTTTAAGAGTCAAAACACTAATTAATCAACACACACACTGCCTAGAATTTGAACTTTCAGCATCCTGAGAACTGCACAAGACCTTGTCCATTAGGCCAGAAGTGACTCAGTTCTGCTCTGCCTCCAAACATAACTATAACATTTGTACCAAACATCTTGATAGTCTGACTCTGTGAAGTCATTGTATGGAGACACCATTGCAATGACAGTCTCTTTCTCTCTTCCTGGAAGAGAGAGAGTGACAGGATCGTGGGGGGAGCCTCAAGACCACCGCAGTCCTAGCCGGCTAACCATGTCCTGCGGGAGCCGGCATTGCTCCTACAAGCAGGGAGCTGTCTTCAGTAGCAGCTCCCTGCTTCTGGGAGCAATGTTTTCATCTGTTTCTCTCCATGCATATTTACGTGCAGGCAAACAGACAAAAACGTCACTTTCTGCAAATGATAGCCTCACTTGCAGAAAGTGAAGTGTTTACTTTGACTTGGTGGGAGCTGTCAAAGCTCCCGCTAAGCCAGATCAAACAGCTATGTTCCAGGGGTGGGTATCCAGGGACATAGCAGGAGCTGGCCCTGGGAGGGTGGCAGTCCCAGTGTCATCTACAGCTCCTCATGGGGGGCAGCACAGCACGAGCCCAACATAAAATAGTCCCGGAGGTGGCAGTTCCCAGGGCCGGGGCTCTAAAATAGACCACATTAATTCTTTTACTTCAGCCTGGGGAGGTGGTGGTCCCCAGGACTGCAGAGGAGGGGGCTGGTAGTCGCCTGCATTACATTTGATTAGAGCCCCAAGGAGGTGGCGGTCGCTGTGGCAGTGGAGGGGCTGGGTGGCCCCCGCATTGCATTTTACTGGCGCCCAGGGAGGTGGTGGTCCCCGGGCAGTGGGTTGTCCAGGAGGGTCCCCTCTTTATATTTTTTAGTGTCCCAGGAGGTGGTGGTCCCTGGGGCAGTAGAGGGCTGGGTGGTCCCCCGCATTACATTTGATTGAAGCCCTGGGGAGGTTGTGGTCCCTGGTGCTGCTGGGGGGCAGCGGCCCCGCACATTACATTTTATTAGTGCTCCAGGGAAGTGGTGTCCCTGGGGCTGTGGGGGGACTGAATGGCACACCCATTACTTTTTGTTAGACATCCGCAGACGTGGAGGTCCCCAGGCTCTCGGAGGCAAATGGTGCCCCGCATTGTATTTAGTTGAAGCCCCGGGAAGGTGGCATCCCCAGGGCTGCAGGGTCTGAGTGGCTCCCCACATTACATTTAATTGAAGCCCTGGGGAGGTGGCCATTCCTGGGACTGCGGGGGTTACACGTGGCCCCTTGAGTTATATTTCATCAAAGCCCCAGGGAGGTGGCGTCCAGGGGCTTACCTCCCTGGGCTGCGGAGGGCTTCAATGTCTCTTCCACATTAATTATAAATAAGCCCCGGGAAGGTGGTGGTCCCCAGGGAATCAAACTGCGGTAGGAGGAGGGCCCCATTTGCCCCCTCCTTCATTTAAAAATGCCCCGTGACCTGGCCCACCCAGGATCTTCTGAAAAAGAAGTGCAATCACTCTTGTATTTAAAAAAAAAAATGTTGCAGCAAGTTCCAGGGTCTGAGTGGCTCCCCACATTACATTTAATTGAAGCCCTGGGGAGGTGGCCATTCCTGGGACTGCGGGGGTTACACGTGGCCCCTTGAGTTATATTTCATCAAAGCCCCAGGGAGGTGGCGTCCAGGGGCTTACCTCCCTGGGCTGCGGAGGGCTTCAATGTCTCTTCCACATTAATTATAAATAAGCCCCGGGAAGGTGGTGGTCCCCAGGGAATCAAACTGCGGTAGGAGGAGGGCCCCATTTGCCCCCTCCTTCATTTAAAAATGCCCCGTGACCTGGCCCACCCAGGATCTTCTGAAAAAGAAGTGCAATCACTCTTGTATTTAAAAAAAAAAATGTTGCAGCAAGTTCCTGGGTGGGGGGGGGGGGGGGGTCCTGGCACCAGAGCTAAGGAGTCAGGGTAACCCTACCCTGCCCCTTTTGTTTTCTTTAATCTTTTTTCTGAGACTCAGCTGTCATGAGTCCCAAGATGGCTTCCAACACTTCCTGTTGAATTGTTGGCAACCAATCAGAGCTCTGCATTTCCCTGCATGAACTCATTATTATTTGTAAACCCTTCACGCCTCTAGATATCTATATTTAATTTTCTTTCAATATTTCAAAAAGTACTGAACGGATTTACACCAAATGCAAATAGGCACTCTTTCTGGACTAAGAGCTACCTTTCAGCCAAATTTGGTGTAATTCATTCCATTGGTTCGGGCTGTGGTCATTTCTAAAATCCCTATGGGAATTGTAAAGGGAAACACATGTTTTTTACCCCCCCCCTTTCACTCGGTCCCCGCTTTGCGAATTATCCCCAAACTTCCCATGAATAACAAGATTCACTGGAACACTTTTTGGGGGGAAAAGTTTGTGAAGATTCAAAAAACGGCACCAAAGATATAGGCAAGTCAAAAAATATTTTTTCAGTGGAAACACCCACCCACTCACAGACCCACTCAGACCCTCACACACTCACTCACAGAACCACTCAGACTCTCACCACCCACTCTCACACCCTTGCCCAGGCCCTGTAGCCAAACCCCACCACACATGGTCGAAGGCTGTGCGGAGCATGGGGATGGATGGCTTTGGCCAACCCCCACCATGCTTGCCTGAAGACCATGCGCAGAAGTGGTACATTAGGAAAAGTGCTGGACTTTAGAGGGGTTAGATTTACGAATCCTACTCCAGTTAAAGCAACACTGGGGAAAGTGTTGTACTTCAGAGGGGTTACATTTATTACTCCTACCCCAGTCTAAGCAACAATAGGGACATACTTCAATTCAAATGCATTACACATATAAATAACCCTATTCATGTAGAAAAAACATTAAACTCTAAATGTAAACATTTTTAACATTTAAAGATATATACCTATAGCTATAGATTTTTACATGTATTAATGTGTATTAATTAAATACATAAATAACAAAGAAGGGCAGGAAAAAAAATCTAATTGCATATAATAAATGTAACTTCCCTAACTAACAAAAGAAGTTAAAATAATATTATATTTCTGTCTGCTGATTTTTAGGTCTCACATAAAAGCACACATGCGTTGTTGCTGTGAGGGGTATTGTGTACAGTAAAGTACTTGGAACTCTCCCCTTACATACCATTGGTTCACTCCATCTTCACTTTTTTTGCTTCCTTTTAGTTGGGCAGCGAAGGCCATGCAGTCACTTCCATTCCTTCAGTGGAGCACTCAAGAAGCTCTGATTAATTAAACTTGATTAGTGGCCCTCCGCAGCCCCGCTCTTATTCATGCACCATTAAGTTAATTGCCACTACCTGGTTTTGTATTGCTTTGTGGTTGTTCACTGTCTCCCTTTCCTTCACCCACATCATCACTGTTACCACCTCCTGTGTCATTGCCCATTTTTCATCATCTTGTCAACACTGAATGCTTCCTTCGGGATGTTCTGTCCTTGAATTACTCCTTTTAGAGAGGTATTGTTGCCCTTCACTTTTTAGCCTACACTGGGGCACGTCAGATTGAAAGCTAACAGTAGTGTTTACATAATGTTCCTGTTTTCATAAGCTTTTACAACACTATCGGACTGCGGCATCCCCAGAGCGCATTATGGAGTGGAGCACCATCCAGGTAGTACTTTTGTCAGTGCTTTCTTTTTCTGGTTAAGGGGAGTGGAGAAAGCAGTGGGGGAGACAAGTTGCCCTGTATGTATTGTTCTTTTTGATCTCTGGAGACGATGGCTGATATTGTTGAGATTTTTTCCAAACTGTTCTCTATTCGGGACATAGACATCGACACCCATTTTACTAGTGTAAAGGGCCATTTATTAGGACAGGCTTGCTCATCATAACATAACATTAACATAACTGGAACTTTAAATAAACGCTTTTCATCTTTACTTTTTGAACCCCCCCGGCTTCCATTTTCACTTCATTCCCCACTTTTTCCTCCGTTCACCCAGCATCCACTTCCATTCTCCCACACGTTCCCATTTTACTTTCGTTTCCTGTCTGAATCGGGCATCCCCCACTCCGTCATTCTTCACCTGCTTCTTTTTCCCAACTGGAAGGGTGGCCAGGCCCACATCTGACCCTCTCCCATCTACTGCCCGTACCCACCATAAACCATTTGGGTGCTTTGCTGCCCCACCAGCGAACCCACTACAACACCACAATAACTTTAAACAGACTCACTCTGCCACAGCTTCTCTCCCCACAAATTAGTCAGCAAAAAACACAGTTCCAACAAGTAATGCACATTCCCCATTTCCGACAGATGCACCCCGTAGTCCCTGAAGAGCACCTGTTCATTATTTTTAATCCCTTTGTGCGTCATGCACCTTGATGTCATGTGTCCTCAGAAAACCTGCATAGCCCGATTAAGCTTCCTACCGGCCCGTTCAATAGCCCCGTGTTTCAGAGCTCCTCTCCATTTTCTCCTGGGCACAAACTCTGTCCATACCAAACAAGTCCCAGGCATATTGTGCCACAGTAATGCCATATCCCACAGCATGTGTTGCAGTAGGGTGAGCCCGGATAATCGTACTAGATCATTTTCCCCCAGGTGCAATACCAATACATCAGGACAACCCCATGTCGGCAATATTGAAGTTATAAAAGGAATCAAATTGCCCCACCTCATGCCGCTCTTCCCCCATCACAACACCTCATGCCTGCTACTTGGAAGTCCCAGAGATCATCCCTAGGCTTGCTTTTCCACATATTTTGCTGCCCAGTGAATAAACGAGTGTCCAACCAGCCATGTTACCGCTTTATCTTTCTCTGGGCCGTGCACACAACCTGGAAGGATGAACAGATGTCAGTGTGGGACAATAACCCCCCAAAATAAAAAAAAACAACACCTGAAAGAAAAAACTGACAGGATGAACTGTCCTGGCTACAGAAGAGTCTCCACATCAGGCCCTCACATATCTCTCACAACATTTTGACCGGCATCTCCAAATGTGCCTGATTTGGTCCCAGTCCCAACCTAAGCGAGCCGCCTCAGCGGCCGCACCAGTCCTTAAAGAGTGAGTTCCAAAGTTACCAACCTGCCTCCCAAGACACCGCAAAGCCATCCACAAATCCGTCAACAACTGGAAAGCCATAAGCTTCTTACCATTCTCGTGACAAAAAACACCCCCTCTGCCTGCCTCCCAAGATGCCGCAAAGCCATCCTCAAAACAGCCAACAACTGGAAAGCCATAAGCTTCTTACCATTCTTGTTACAGAAAATGCCCCCTCCCTATCCTGCTCTGTGCTGCCTGAAAGAGTCCCATTCCCGCACTGGACGTGCTTCCCCCTCCCCCCTCTGTCCAACCACATCCACTTACCTCATCCCGACTGATCCATTTTGGACTGCCACAACCATATACCCAAGTGTGCATCCTGCCTTCGCACATCCCCCTGCCGTAGTCTGCAATCTTTTCCTACACCCAGCAACTCAGACACCCGGAAAGCCCCAAAAACATCCATATCATACACAAACGAAAAAGTGCCAACCTCGTAAGTATCCACACAACAAACTGGAAATACATGCAAAAGTTGTATGAGCAGGTTAATTGTAATTGCCTCATGCACCACCCTACCTGACCCTGATCGTGCCCGTCCCTAATCTTTCAGCATCCTCCCTAAAATTTCGTCCTTCGCAGGGCCCCTGCAAGAAACAACTTCCCATAAAAAAACACACCCGCCAACTTGCCCCAAATCGTGGCAGGCAACAAACCCTTCTGAATCAAAAATATCACACAACACTCAAGCTTCAATCACTCCCTGCCCCTGCCACCAGAAACACCCTTCAAAAACCTAAAAGTCCTGAAATTCCAACCATGCTAAGTGATAACTCCTTAGGGTGGATTCCACTAGCGACATCTCCACCATTCTCATGACCATCATGCCCCCCACCCTCAAATGCCTGCCAGGACTGCTGTCTTGTGCTCTTCTGTGCCTGGTGCCAATGCGCGGAAACACTGCTGCTGCGAACCAGACAGGGAATCTGCGATAGAATTGTTGACCCCAGGAATGTGTACAGCCTTAAATATGATAGCCAAAGTCAAACAACGGAGCATGGATCTCCACAAAAGGCGCAGCACCCTGAGATCCTCGCCTCTCCGTCTGTTCACCAGATCAACCACTGTCAAGTTCTCCACATGAAACATTACTACCGTCCATCGCAAAAAAGTCCAAAACCAGAGGCCCCTGCCGCGTCTGAAAAGATCTGCACCTGCCATACAGTGTCCTCCTCCCGGAAAGACATGAAAACCCCATTAAACTGTGTCAGGAAAAGCTCCCACACCCTGATATCCTCCCTCAAACCTACCGTCAGCAGAATCCAGTGATGAGGAAGGGATGCACCGGACATAGCCAGCCCCATGCACTTGCAAAATGTGCTACCTCCCCGGACCACCCTGCATGCAAAGTTGAGAAAACCCAGGAGTTGTTGTGCCACGCGCAATTCTATCCTCTGTCTCAACCGGATCTGCTGTAAAAAGCACAAAATTTCTTCAACCTTTGCAGCCAGCAAACACGCTATGAAGGCCACAGTGTCCAGTTCAATTCCCCAAAAAGTCAGCACACAGCTAAGGCCCTCTGTCTTTTCTGGGGCCAGGGGCACCACAAACTCCTGCGCCAAACTCTCAAAGCACTGCAAAGCCTTCCCACACGAACCGGAGCATGGTGAACCCATGAAAAGGAAATCATCCAAATAGTCTGGCACCGTCCGATGTCCACTCACCTGCACAAAAACACAATGCAAAAAGGTACTGAAAGTCGCACACCCCATGGGCAGCACTCGGTCTACAAAGATGGCCCCTCCCAACTGCATCCCCATCAAAGAGAAATTCTCAGGGTGATGAGGGAGCAGCCGAAAAGCTGCCTTGATGTTGCACTTAGCCAACTCAGCAAACCTGCCACACGCTGAATGGCATAATCTCCTGAGGAATACACTACCCAGGTATCCTCCGGTGCGATAAAATCATTGACCCATGGCCCTTCTGACGATGACAAATGGTGTATCAGTCAGAAATCCCCCTTTGTCTTCTTGGGGACCACACCCAAAGGTGAAATCATCAGATCATCCATAGGCCTCCTGTAAAAGGGGCCCGCAATTCTGCCCTCTGCCACTTTCTTTTTCAGTTTTGTCGCTACAACCTCGGGCATGACTGATGCCGACTGCAAATTGTCTGCCCATCTCCTCTTCTGCAGCCCTTGGTACCCAAAATCCTTGCCTGAAACCCCATTCCAATTTGCATGCCATGTCTGTATCCAGGTACATGTTCAACAAGGGCAGTAACCTAACCAACTTAACTGGAGTAGGCGCCTTTCGGCCCAAGAGTGCCCTGCCATCCTCTGCCCCTGGTAGATCTCCATTACTCCGCTGGACTGGCCAGGGAAAAACATTGCATGACTGGGTGCCTCCGCCCACATTTGGAGCATTCATCTTTAAATTCGCAGGGGTGCCTAGAGGAAAACCCCCAGTTATAGTTACAGCATGCTCCTGAGGAAGGCACTGGGGCCGTTTGTGTCTGACCCACCCCTCCTGGAGTGGGACACTGCTAAAAAGGCCACTAGCTGTGTGGGTGGATGCAGCAGACTGGGAAGAGGCCATCCACTGCATCCACAGCTCTGAGTCTACATCCCCCCACGGCTTTTCAGGATTAACACTCACTCTGACCCTGAAGTCTTCGTCAGAGCTCAGCCATGCAAAACCCCCAAAATGCATTTGGGCCTTGCGAATAATGTCCATATACTTAAACATGGCAATGGCTCTCTCCACATGTTTTTCACAGTAGATACTAGCATATATCAAAAATGGAAAGGTCCAATTATCCATAGTAATGGGGACCCTAGGCCTACAGGCCAGTTTCCATTCCTCCTCCTTAGAGCTTTCTTTGGCCTAAATATCTCTATGAAGGAGCATAAATACGTCAACATACTCATGCTTCCAGATTCGTGCTTTCGTCTTGTCTGCTACGTGAGACCCCAGTGGCACCGCTGGTCCCATATAGAGGAGCTGCTTCTTATGGCTGCCCCCCTCCTTGGCGTCACTTTCCTTGTCCCCTATTGCCACAGTGTCCCCATCCCCCCGGATCGTCAACCCTTTGTCCCTGCCTGGTCCTTGCTGCCTGATTTTACCGCACCTGCACTAGGCATGCCATGCACTGAGTCGTTCCCCACTCCAATAGACTCATATTGGGCCGCACCAGCCTTGCCTTTTTGCTCGCCCCACAGTGACCACCACTCTCCCTTGCCTTGTACCCCGTGAACTCGAGTGCTCGCTTCGAACTATGACTTGCGCCCGCAGCCTTCCATGCGCAAAACCTCCTGGACTCCTGTGCCAGTCTTTGATGCTTGTAAACCAGGAAGAGAAGAGGGGGTTGCATCGCTCCTTCACCCCGTTCCCCTCCTGAGTTCACCGTTCACCTCTTTTTGATGAATCTCCCCTTCTTCCCATTCGTCCAAGTCTTCCTCATAATCCAGCTCAACCACATCATCCTCGTCCATTCCCCACACATCATCCTCACCATCCACATCCACCTCGTCACGCTCAGCCTCCATCTCATGGCCCCCATAGCGTATGCCATACATGTGCTTTGTGCACTCCTGCTATGTAGAGAAGGCTGCTGAGGACCCCTCCATTGCTTCAGACCAACTTTCAGGGACCGTGATGCGCCCCATTGGCTTTGCCACCTTTCTGGCAACCTCCAACGCTGGCGTTGACTTCCCACACTGCACCTGGCCATATGCGCCCTGTGCACCCATCGCGCTGCCTGCCCCACCGGACCACCAGCCTCCTGCTCCCTACCCTGCTCCTCAGCAGGGACACACACCTAACTACCCCACCACAAACTGCGCCGCCGGGTACCTTGCTAGCACTTCCAGACTTGGGCTTCACCTGCCAGGCTCGCCCCTCTGTCTCACCCCTCTCCCTGCACAACAGAGACCACCTCTCACCTGTCTCTGCCACTAGCTTCCTCTGTTCCTGGATCCTGGCTTCAATATCCACTGCTGACCAGTCAGTGGATAGCTGTTGCAGGGTCACCTCCCCACCCTGCCCAAAACCACCTGCCTCCAGCTGTTTCCCAGCATCCTCCAGTGCTGCCTCCCTCCCACTGCCTTCATGTGACCCCCTTCGAGCCCCCCCTTGTGTCTGCACCTTCCTGCCTTTGCCCTTTCCCTTGCTCCCACCCTGCCTTCCAGCTGTGCCTTTCTTTCCAGCCTTGGCAGGCCGGCCGGCCACAGAGAGGTCCAGGGGCTGCTCCAAATCCTCAGGACTCCCCAGCCTCTGCTCCTCATCCTGTGTGACCTGCTCTGCAGGTAGGCCCTTGGCACTTCTCAGGATCCTCCCTGCCCCATCCGCTATATTTTGCATCGGGTGGGCGACCTGCATCCCCGCCCCCCTCAATCACCTTCTTTCCCCCGGATGGCGAGCGGGAGGCAGAAAAAGCCACGCTATGCCTTGGTCAGCAACATGCGTTGTGTGCTGCATCCCCACCCAGGCCTGGTCAAGCACACCAGGCCTGAGGAGGCCGCTACAGCCATCTTCGCCGAGTACACAAAGCGCAGCCCATACGGCTGCTGTGTCATGTGCCACAGCTATCCTACCCTCCCTACCTCTTCCTCTATCGGGATCCGCAAATTCAGTGCAGTGTGACAGGCTGCGCAGAAGAGGCCATGCCCACCTCAGCCCCTCCCTAAAAGCCTTTCCTTAGTCCCTCCCTTTCTATCCCCCCCAGCCTATCCCATCAATGGCCGTCTCCTTCCGGCCCGAAAGTTCCCGTGGAGAGACTGGACTGCGTTCCTCTCTCCACGGGGGCCTACATTCTGGTTGCTGGTGCAGATCTGTAGTGTGTCACTGCTCTTTTTAAGACTTCACATTTGGGTTTGTTCACCCCTAATTACAATGTTTCAAAACTTGTTGCCTCCAATTACCTTTTGTTTTTTTCTAACAACTCGATTATACAGAGGCAGCATCCATAAACAGCAGAGACAAAGAATGTTTTAAAATTGGGGCGTGCTTTAACTTCGTAGTTGTTGAATTCAGGTAGTGATCACTTTAATTGACAGATTGCTATTGACGTCCACATGTCGCTATACACTAAACGTTTGTCTTAACATCTCACTGCGTGGTGTTTTTTATACAGGAATGGGATAATAGGAAAACCCACAGCGAAATTTGGTGGAAAAAGTCAAACATGAATGAGTGAATGATATTAAGAGGTGCGACTGTTCTAAAGTAACTCTCCGATATGCTACTCTAGTTCACGTCCCACTTCATGTGTGCAAGAGGTGTTTTCTGACCAGTCATAAGTTTGCCAGAGAAGCACCACGAAAGGAATTATCTTCCAGCTTAGAAATCCAGATCCAGTGAATACCTGGTGGAGTAACTTCTTCCAAAAGACAACGTTTATGTTTACGTTTCTAATAGTAGAAATCATTTAGAAAAATCTGACTGAAGAGGAAACTGTGGCTGTTTTTGTACTGGTCTCTATCATAATGTCACTCCCTTTCTGGTAAGCTTGATGACTACTGGCATTTCACCATGATGATTATTTTTTGTTAACCACAGTGTCTCACAAGTCTACGCTAGTGCATGCCCTCACAGGCTCTACCTTAAAAATGGCCCACACATTGACTTGTCAGAGCAATCTTACAGGTACTGTCTGATTGCCTCATAGGTCGGGCCGACCACGCTCAGAAAATGAATCTGCACACTTTTTAATGGGATCTGCACTTGCAAATGTGTAACCATATTTTCATGAATCCATTCCAAAATGTATTACTCAAGTCTACATGATCTACTCTCACATACTGATTAATTACTGGTGAATAACAGACTTCAGCAGCAGCTACAAATGACACAGCATCGATTTTTGTCCATCAACTAATGATGCCTGACTTATGTTTACTCAAGGAAATGAAAGCAGTTAGTCACAACTAGACAGTTCAAATAGAAGATTTTTTTTACAACTGTGCTTGTGTAATTACAGGTGTGCAATGAAACAAATATTGGAAAAACCAAAATGTCTTGTCTAGAAGTGAGCAATTGACATTGCCATTGTTATTTTAGTCATGTTGTACTTCAGCACTGCTGCTACACAGCATGGGTGAATATAAATAAAAGTGTAGGCTATCATAAGACCTTTTTTTTTTACTTTCAGCCATGTGCACATTAACTGTGCTACTGTCTAACATGACTAGAAAATATTGACAAAGTCAATTGCTGTCTCATAGGAGAGGCCTATTGGCTTTGCCAATGCTTGTTTGAACTTTATATTTTGTCTAAATACCCATGACTTTCCTGTAGTTGCTGTTGTAAGTGGTTACAAGTCTTAATCCTTCCCATTGCTCTACTAAGGTCCCATTTGGGATTCCCTTTTTCAGCAGATCTCGTAGTATCACTTCTTGTTCATTGATCTCCGTGCTACATATTATCTTTGCTCTCAGGTGCACCCCATAGGGGATACTACACTTAAGTCCATTGTCGTTTCTGAGTTTTTTGAGGTCTCTAACTATGCTGTCATGGAAAGTATTTATACAAGCAGAAGGAGGGGGAGTCCCTGTGACCCGCCTGGATTAGGGACAATAACAATACAGAAAACAAAATATCCAACAGGGATAAATCTATACCAAATATCTAAGCAAAAAACTCAATTTTTTACTGAATCGTAATTTCTTCTATTACAAATACGTCAATTCAATCCTAGTGTCAACTGATCACCTATCTATCTAAAAACTAAATACACAAAATGTAAATATATAAATAAATCCAAAGCAAGCCCAAAATTACAAACAAGCACCGTGATACATAAAATATAGGCTGCTAAACCATCAAGTGGCGAGCAGTCACCAATCCAGGCAGTGACTGTAATGGCAGGAAAGTATCTTGCAACAGTGAGAAAAGTCAATCACTTAGATAAATGTCCGATACAGTCCGCAAATTGCTTGATCCAGGTGTTTCAGGAATTCCAGCAGTCACTCCTTAGAACGTTATAGTCGACGCGTTTCGGCCTTAACAACTACTGCCTCCTCAGGACAGTGAAGACAGTGCCTATATGTACAACACAAAAAAAGTACCTTAAAAAACTAAGCGGCATAATAATAAATACCACCAGGTGTAGGGAGAACCCAACACCTGTTCACCAACATGCCCTCATGTGTGCACATGAAAAAAATATCTTTATAGTGAATAAAATAAAAACTGAAAAAATATATATGTTAAAGAATTATATGTACAAGGAATATAATAAAGCAGACTGAACCCCATCACTAATCCGTTTGAAAAATTATAGTAAATGTTGTCTAGAGAAGAGTCAGGCCCAGAGGTATAGCCCACGAAGCTAAAAGATGTTAATCATACTAAACAAACCAACAGAGACACATGTTAACTTCGAAGACCCAATTGTAATGCTTCCATATCAATCAAAAATAGGTAGAAGAGACGCGTGTTCTAAGGGGACTAACCATAACTAGATGACTCAGTGTGGAGCACAAGCGGTAATTCATTAGTCAGTGCAACCGGACTGATGCTGAAAAAAATAATATAGGACAAAAGCTGACTGAAAACAGGCTTAAAGCAATAACAAAAGCCTGTCCACCGCGAATGCAGCAACACACGCGGCGCCTACCTTACTATCAGAGAATAGCCGGACGACTTTCGGCAAGACTTCAAAGCTTCGCCGCATTCCGAGTTAAAACGACAAGCGTTCAAGAAAGCTGCATGTTGGGCCATCGCCTTAGATATGCGTCTCCGCTAGACATAAAAAGGGGACTAGACATGTTTCTACTCCTACAACAAGACTATGGCGGCCATTTTGTAATGTGCAAAAAAGTATTTATGGCATATAAATGGAGCTGGGGCATGAACGTAGATTCTTTGTTTGAAATTACTAGGAAATGACCAACTGGCTGCTGATAGATCTGGTATCAATTGGCTTGGTTTCCCCTGACTTTTTGCTTTCTGATCTCCTGTTTTGACCAAGTGCTGAACTTCGTTTTTGCTGGCTTCATGACTGTGTATTTTACCACTGCTATCCAGTGCTGAAGTGCATGTGTTCTGAGTCTAAAACATAGTAACATTGGTTTCTCCATGATTTACATATTTGGTTTACTAGCAAGTCCATAGTAAACTGTACTATGTATGTCGAGGGCCTGCAAGTCAAATGCTACCAGTGGGCCTTCAGCACTGGTTGTGCCACACTATTGTACCCTTTCAAATGTGACTCGGGCCTGCCATTGCAGAGCTTGTGTGTGCAGTTTAAACTGCCATTTCGACCGGGCAAGTGTACTCACTTGCCAGGCCCAAAACGTCCTTTTATTACATGTAAGACACCCCTAAGGAAGGCCCTGGTTAGCCCCAAATGCAGGGTGTAGTATATTTGAAAAGTTGAACATGTACTTTTAAGTCTACTATGTCCAGGTAGTGAAAAACACTTAAATTATTGATTCACCAATGCAAGGACTATCTATCCCATAGGTTAAAATTGGGTTTGCTTTAAAATATATTTTAAGTGTAATTTCTAATTGGGAACAGATTTAAATTGGAGTTTGGTGTCTCTGGACTCACAATTTATGCCAAATATTTTGGTACGGGTGGTTTTTAAAATGCAGGTCTGAAAATGCCACCTTTAGAGCAACAGGCTGGTGGTACATACCACCACATTATGAGAATGGCGGGTTGACTGCTTCCAACCCACCACTTCTTTACTCATACCACCAAGGCGGTATCAGCCACCAGGCAGGAAATGTCAATCTTCGGCCTGGCCGTCAACATGGTACCGCCAGCGGTATTTTGTGCCTGCCTACCACCATGGTTTTCGTGACGTTAGCAACTCCACGAAAACCATGGTGGTAGGACCTACTGCTGACAGGGAATTCCTTCCCTGTCACCGGTAGGCTGCTCCCCCACCCCCTCAACACCCACCTGATGTCCCCAACCCCATCCATCCAAACTCCCTCCCCTCTGATACTCTCACTACCCCGATACACGCACACACCCGCAGACATGCACCACACATACACCCAATCAATCACACTGGCATACATGCATTCATACATGCATACTTCCAGCCATGTTCGCACACATTCTTACACACATTCACACTAACATGCAGATATGCACACTCACTTCACCATTCTTACATGCATTCACTCACATGCATACACCCACCCAAACAACATTACACACACAGACGCATTCACACACACACTCACACATTCATGCACACAACCAGACACACACACACAACACCCCCCCACTCCCCTCCCCTGTCAGAAGCCCGACTTACCTTGTTCTAGGAGGTCTTCTGGCAGGAAACAGGAAGGGGCACTGCTACCGCCAGCAGCGCCCACCAGCAGAACACCGCCAGGCCGTATCACAAGTCATGATACGGCTGGCGGCATTCAACTGGCGTGGCAGTGCTGGAGGTAGCGGCGCCAGCTTACCACTGTCCACCAGTATGATCACTGCTGAATTTAGGCCCTTCTTGTGGCGGAAGTCCAGCAGTGATCATGGTATGGCGAACAGATGGTAGCTGCGGTGACGGTATTTTGGCGGCTGTCACTGCGGCATTAGGCGTTTTTTATCTCCAATGACAAAATGAGGGCCTTTGTTACTTTAATCATCCTGTGCTTTAGCCTGACTCCAATCCATGTCTGGTCTGTGTAAGGTTAGGTGACAGATCGCTTTGTGCATTCCATCCAGACAGCCATAAATACAGGTCACTCATCTTCCCCTGCAACCCATTTACATATGGATGGGTCTTCTTGGGCATGAAGGGTTGGGGAGGATCTCACTTACACTTCAAATGGTAGTGGCCTGACCCTGCACAAAAGACTGATAACACCCCACAGAGCTCCTGGCAGATAAAATTGGGCTAAAAGGAACCGAGGCACTTCAAAACCTCTCTTTGAAGTCTCCCCTACATCAAAGGCCATTTTGGGTATCAGTACTGGGCCTCTTTCACCATATACTCAGAACACTTCTGGCCTAAGGACATTCTACCAGGAAGAAGGACTGCTGTGCTAGCAGGGGGGATTGACACTTTGCTGTTTGCTCTGCTGTGTTGGCCTGCTGCCTGCTACATCTTACCTGAGAGTGAGAGGACCAGATCTAGCTCTCTACATCCTGCAATCTAAAGTTTCTCCAAGGGCCTGACTGAGCTTGCCTCCTGTTCCTGAATTACCAAGGATGTCAAAGACTTCACCTGCATCTTGCTACCCCCACTTTGGCTCCTCTGCTGTGAGTCCTGCTGTGCCATGTGGTGCCAAATCCAGTCCTGGGCCCTTGGAGGTGAGTGTGGTGCTGCAACACAAGAACTGATGCAATCACACTGGTGCGTCACTTGGAACCGATGCATCTCGCTGCGCCAACTGCGCAATGCAATGATCTGGCTTACAACACAGCCCCTGCTTGGCCAGTGCAACACCAATGTATTGGAACCAGTACTCATCAAATCTAGGCATCGATACATCAACAACATTGTCTGATCAGTAAATGATGCATCACCCGCAAGCACAATGTATCTACTCCTCTGGATCAATGCATCGTCACCGAGCATCGACGCAACAAAGGTGCTGTCAGCAGGTCAGCATAACTTCTGTACTCAGCTGTGCTCCACTGTGGTCAGACTGCATTTTTGGATTCGCCCCAGTCCAGTGCAACCAGGTAATTCCGGTTACATCTATTGTCTTCTAAGCACTGCCTTTTGATTTAATATTTAAAAATTCATGCATTGACTTGTGTACATTGGATTTTTGCCATTTTGGTCTTGTTTGGCTCAGAAAAATATTGGGTATTTTCTTTAAATTGGTGTGGAGTCCTTTTGTGTTGTTTTCACTGTTTTACTGTGTGTGTGCACAAATGCCTTACATGTTGCCTCTTTAATTTCGCTTGAGTGTTCTATGCCAAGTTTCCAGTGAGTGAGCACAGGTAAACTTTTAGTGTGTATCTTAATTGTCCTGACTAGGATTGTGGTCCCTACTTGGTCATAGTGCTAACCTCTGTCAAATAGAGGCCCTGGAGTCATCAGGAGGAGATTGTGGCTATGCTGTGCTCTGCCTTCTAATGATGCTGGACATAAAGGAGGCCTTCCATCAGCTAGCTGATCAAGGAAGAGAAGAAGTCAGCAACAACTGATACCTCTAGTGTCTAACCAGTGTCTAACCAGTGGAGAGGAGTCGGTGTCACTTCCACAGCCATTGCAGACAGTGGAGTGTTGTGTCCAGTGTTTCCACTAACAGAGAAGGCTCCATACCCTTCCTGGTCTACAGAGGTCCTTCCCTACAAGATACAAAAAGTCCTGGTAGAATCTAAGTTCAGTCAAGAAAAAGTTTTCAGAATACTTGATGAAATTAAGGGGCACCCATAGGGCAGGGGTGGGACTGTTGTGAATGGTGAGGGGACAGTTGGGGAAGAGGTCATTTTAGTTTTATTGCAATAGATGTTGGATGATGTTGGATGATAGGGTTTTGGGCCAGAGTACATCTGCTGGTGAGGGTTTGGCAGTTCAGGAAGGAGTAGCTTAAATATTTATTTTTTTAGGATTTAGGAAAGAGTGGGCCTGTTGAGAGTGGTAAAGGTGGGACAGCATGGGGAAGAGTAGTTTTCTAAGGATTCTTTTTTGACTGTTCAGGGTGAGGTGGGCTGTTAGGGGACATGAGGGTCCGTTTAATTTTTCCTATGTATGGGTTTTTATCTATTATTATCATTATTATTACTATTATTATTATTATGTTATTGTTATTAATAGTGCATTTTGATGCACGTTTTAACATCTATTAACCAGATTATCTGCTGACTTAGCAGCAGAGCAGATGCTGAGCACTGTATCGGTTCAATCACAAACCTATTGTCCAAATTTCCTCCCTTATCATCCACTCTCTCTACTACTCTTCAGTCTCTACTAGTCCTAAGCTCCCTTATCACCAGGCTAGCCCCAGTGCATGCCTCCAGTCCACCCTCCTGCAACCAGTGTTAGAAAACTAATGATGCATTACCTTTGCCTCATCCATTCATGACTTGATGTCACTTAAGAGCACCCACCCTCCTCTCACATATGAGTGGTAATATCTGTGCACTGTCCTACCATCACTGAGTCACCACAACTCACCACTATACAGAAATACTAAAACAACCCATCAAACACAGATGTGTTTATCAATGATATTCATATTGAAAAGTCCTACCCATCACATCTTCTCCCTCCTTTCGCTTGTTAAATGAGCAGAAATGTATTGCCTGCCACCTCCCCTAAGACATACCACTAATGTTTTTCCAAAGGGACTAAGGGGCATATTGATGAGCTGCTTTGCATCACTCTTGCATCACCTATTGTGGTGCAAGAGTGGCACAAATGAAAGGTGAAATTTATGAAGTCATGCAAGGCCACCTTGCACGGCTCTGCGTGGTTTCATAAATCTTGAGTAATGTAACAGTGCAAATCGCTTCATTGTGTTACTTTGTGCAAGGGAGTTTTTTCCATGAGTGCTGCATCAGTATTCAATGTTTTTTGACAATTCTCAGTTTTACAAGAACTGGTAAACCTGGGAATGTATTAAAAAGGTACGCCTCCCCAGAAGAAGTGCTACGAGGAGAAATATTTGTATTCTGTTTCTATGATGGAAAGAGGAAATATCCTCTCCGGAATGTTTTTCTACAGGAAGGCGCCCCTTCCTGTACAAAACCAATCCTGCATGCAGCCCATTGTGCACCATCGCAGGGGAAAGGGCAGAAATGCACAATAATTTCTTAAATATGGTACATTCCTGCCCTTTCTCGGTAATGGGGCATAGCGCAGCAAGGTGACCTGCTGCACTGCAGTTGGCCACTGTATCATAAATATGCCCCTTACTGTTGTTGGCCCTAACAGGCCCAAGCAAAAACATGTTCGAGGGATAAACAAGATTCCTCCTATTCAGAATGGAAGAGTCAAATGAGCAAAAAAAGATTTTCCTTCTGCAACATGAAACAAAAAAAAACAAAATGATTGCAAAATCCAAGACAAAGACCAGCATAATTTAACTCAGTGTAAACAGAGGATAATTTACTAAAATAAGTGTAATGAACATACCTGTCACAGAAGGAGGTTACGAGAGGTTATCGGGTTAGGCACATTGATTCACCTTGGGGCATAGATTGTGGAAAAAATGCACACTTCCCAATCTTAGCTTAACATTGTTATAATGTATTATCTGTTCTATTGTCACCCTTTATGTCATGGATAGGGAGACTGTTGTAGGCGAAATGCATTTTTTTTAAGCTCCACCTGTAACAATTTAAGAATGCATGCACCACATCTGCCCTCCAAAACTGAAATCAGTTAATTGTGGAAATAGATAACAGTAAAATAGATCAAACAATTTAGGGGAAGACAGTCAGGGTATTGATGATTAGATAGGTAGAGGAAATTAGGTAAAACTCTAGAGAGACCAACTCAACAATCCGCATGTTGATGAGCATGGCACATCTGCCATGGAAGGAAGAGAACAGTTACGTTAACCTACTCAGTGTTTCGGAGCCGACAGACTCCCAAGTTAGTTATAGTTATCTTGTCTTAAGTGCAAAATGGGACCAAAATTCACAGTTAAAAAACATTTATAATAAAAGTTGAGAAAAATGATCTTCTATCGAAATGGAGTAAAGGTGAACTGCAGAACAAGAGTTTCCTGGAGGTTCAGTTGCAAAAAAGAATGGCAGTAGAATGAGAAAAGGAAATGGCAATATTTCAGTTTCAAGGTAGGTGCACAAGGAAGAGTCAGGATGTGCAGCATAAGTTACCTTGCAGTTAACTAAGAGCCAATCTAGTACCACCGCTCCTAGACAACTAGCTGCAAATACCCTGAATGATTAATAACAAAAATGGTTTAGCTGCGTCCATCATCTACTATTTCACTACAAGTTGACAACCACTTAGGATTTGCAACTCAAGGCCCTGGTCTACATTATTATAAGAAAAAAACTCTTTCTATTTCCCATCTAGATGGGTAGGCCTTTGAGAGACCTCTCGTTTCCTATAGAAGTAGATAGGATTTTTTTTGCTTCCACATGTTGTTGTTGAACCAGAAAATAAAAAAATAACTTTTGTCTAGTCAAGATAAACAGAGAAGTTTGCTGAGTCTGGAAGGCGATCTCATGACTCTCATTCTGTGCTTCTATTTAGCGGTTGATGATTAATGAGACAATATGTAGATTGCTTATTTTTGTAGAAGAACTTCCTAGAGGAAACTTTGGGTAACATCTTCAAGGTCTTCCAGCTGATGCACTGTATTGCATTGATTCACAATAGTTGTCTTTTAATTATGTTATTAGTTTGTTCTCAAACAACACACTCTAGTCAACATTAGGTGAGAAGGAGAGAACATATATTCATGAGGTGGGTTAGTGCTAAGGTGAGAGGGTTATGTGATGTTCAAAAAGGAGAAAATGTGATTTGTTGGAGCAATGCTCATAGCATGCACACTTTGCAGTTTCTTTAGTATTCTATGCATAACCTGGTTACGTAAACCCTTGAATTTGGGTGTAAGCCAGATGTTTTATATCTCTGCAAGGGATGCTGTCTGGTTTCTTATTGATAATGCTGCACATTTGAGACTTAGGTCCTCATTATGATCTTGGTGGGATGCCCCACCGCCAACTGTGTTGGCAGTCAACGGAAGGCCACCAGTGGCAGCGGTCGGCATTCTGCCAAATAATGACACCTGGAGCCTCACCGCCATTGATGGTGGTGAGGGCCACCAGGCGTCATGCTGGCGGTCGGTGGCGAGTGGATGCTGCTCCACCCTCAATGCCACATCAGTCCAGACACCGCCACGCCTATAATGATGCAGTCATAGGCATAGCAGTGTATGGAGGTGTGGCGATGCTGGCAGAGCAGCATCCACGGAGCCCGTTCCCTTTCACAGCAGCGCCACGGAACAGGTAAGTGCTACCTGAGAGGGAAGGTGGGGAGGGAGGTGTGTGTGAGTGTGCGAGTACATGGGGGTGTGCGTGAGTGTTTGTGTAGGGGGGATGTGTGTCTGAGTGTATGTATGCGTGTGTGCATGTAGGTGAATGGATGCATGAGGATGTGGGGGCTTGGTGTTTCGGGGGACCTGTATGTAGGGGTGGGATGGGGATGGTGTGGGTGGGTGGAACTGGGAGGCACACAAGGATTTTTGGGGGGAGGGTGAGGCATCTATTTTCAGGGTTCGGGTGTTGGGTGGTGTAGGAAAGTACCATCTTGCCTGGCATGTTACCCCCATTTTTCACTGTGTGTGTGTTTGTTTTTGCCCTTGTGTCACTGGGATCCTGCTAGGCAGGACCCCAGTGCTCATAGTGTATGCCCTGTATGTGTTCCCTTTGTGGTGCCTAACTGAATCACTGAGGCTCTGCTAACCAGAACCTCAGTGTTTATGCTCTCTCTGCTTTCTAAAATTGTCACTGGAGGCTAGTGACTAATTTTACCAATTCTCATTGGCACAGTGGTACACCCATTTAATTCCCTTGTATATGGTACTTAGGTACCCAGGGTATTAGGGTTCCAGGAGATCGCTATGGGCTGCAGCATTTCTTTTGCCACCTCTCAGACAATTCTTACACAGGACTGCCACTGCAGCCTGCGTGAAATAACATCCACGTTATTTCACAGCCATTTTTCACTGCATATAAGTAACTTATAAGTCATCTATATGTCTAACCCTCACTTGGTGAAGGTTAGGTGCCAAGTTACTTAGTGTGTGGGCACCCTGGCACTAGCCAAGGTGCCCCCACATCGTTCAGGGCAAATTCCCCATACTTTGTGAGTGCGGGGACACCATTACACGCGTGCACTGCACATAGGTCACTACCTATGTGTAGCGTCACCATGGTAACTCCGAACATGGTCATGTAACATGTCTAAGATCATGGAATTGTTACCCCAATACCATTCTGGTATTGGGGGGACACTTCCATGATCCCTCGGGTCTCTAGCACAGAACCCAGGTACTGCCAAACTGCCTTTCCAGGGTTTCCACTGCAGCTGCTGCTGCTGCTGCTGCCAACCCCTCAGACAGGATTCTGCCATCCTGTGGTCTGGGCAGCCCCGGCCCAGGAAGGCAGAACAAAGGATTTCCTCTGAGAGAGGGTGTTACACCCTCTCCCTTTGGAAATAGGTGTAAAGGGCTGGGGAGGAGTAGCCTCCCCCAGCCTCCGGGAATGCTTTGATGGGCACAGATGGTGCCCATCTCTGCATAAGCCAGTCTACACCGGTTCAGGGATCCCCCAGCCCTGCTCTGGCGTGAAAGTGGACAAAGGAAAGGGGAGTGACCACTCCTCTGACAAGTACCTCCCAAGGGAGGTGCCCAGAGCTCCTCCAGTGTGTCCCAGACTTCTGACATCTTGGATTCAGAGGTGTTGGGGGCACACTGGACTGCTCTGAGTGACCAGTGCCAGCAGGTGACGTCAGAAACCCCTCCTGATAGGTTCTTACCTCTCTTGGTAGCCAAACCTACTTTCTTGGTAGCCAAACCTCCTTTTCTGGCAATTTAGGGTCTCTCCTCTGGGCTATTCCTCAGATAACGAATGCAAGAGCTCACTAGAGTTCCTCTGCACTTCCCTCTTCGACTTCTGCCAAGGATCGACCGCTGACTGCTCCAGGAGGCCTGCAAAACCGAAACAAAGTAGCAAGACTATTTCCAGCAACATTGTAGCACCTCATCCTGCCGGCTTTCTCGACTGTTTCCTGGTGGTGCATGCTCTGAGGGCTGTCTGCCTTCACCCTGCACTGGAAGCCAAGAAGAAATCTCCTGTGGGTTGACGGAATCTTCCCCCTGCTAACGCAGGGACTAAAAGACTGCATCACCGGTCCTCTGGGTCCCCTCTCATCTTGACGAGCCTGGTCCTTGGAACACAGGAGCTGGGTCCAAGTTTCTCCCACAGTCCAGTGGCCCTTCTGCCAAATTTGGTGGAGGTACGTCCTTGCCTCCCCACGCCAGACAGCAAACCTGTGTACTGAGTGATTTGCAGCTGCTCCGGCTTCTGTGCATTTCTCCAAGGATTCCTTTGTGCACAGCCTAGCCTGGGTCCCCAGCACTCCGTCCTGCAGTGCTCAACCCGCTGAGTTGGACTCCAACGTCGTGGGACCATCCTTTTGTGACTCTGAGTTCACGGAACTTTCAAGTGCCTGCTCTGGTACTTCTGTGGGTGCTGCTTGCTTCTGTGGTGCTCTCTGAGTCGCTGAGCGCCTCCCCATGTCTCTTCCTCCAAGGGGCGACATCCTGGTCTTTCCTGGTCCCCAGCAGCACCCAAAAACCTCTACAGCGATCCTTGCAGCTAGCAAGGCTTGTTTGCAGTATTTCTGCGTGGAAACACTTCTGCAACATCCATCACACCGTGGGACATCTTCCATCCAAAGGAGAAGTTCCTATCCATTTTCGTTGTTGCAGAATCTTTGGCTTCTTCCACCCGGAGGCAGCCCTTTTGCACCTTCATCCAGGGTTTCCTGGGGTCCTGCCCCCCGGACACTATCGCGACTCTTGGACTTGGTCCCCTTCCTTTTCAGGTCCTCAGGTCCAGGAATCCATCTTCAGTGTTGTGCTGGTGCTTGCGGTTTCTGCAGAATCCCCCTATCACAACTATTGTGTCTTTCTGGGGTAGTAGGGTAACTTTACTCCTACTTTCTAGGGTCTTGGGGTGGGGTATTTTGGACACCCTTACTGTTTATTTATAGTCCCAGTGACCCTCTACAACTTCCCATAGGTCTGGGGTCCATTCGTGATTCGCATTCCACTTTTGGAGTATATGATTTGTGTTGCCCCTAGACCTATGTTCACCTATTGCATCCTATTGTGATTCTACATTGTATGCACTACTTTTCTTACTGTTACTTACCTGTTTTGGGTTTGTGTACATATAACTTGTGTATATTACTTACCTCCTAAGTGAGGGTATTCTCTGAGATACTTTTGGCATTTTGTCACTAAAATAAAGTACCTTTATTTTTAGTAACTCTGTGTATTGTGTTTTCTTATGATATTGTGCTATATGATATAAGTGGTATAGTAGGAACTTTGCATGTCTCCTTGTTCAGCCTAAGCTGCTTTGCCATAGCTACCGTCTATCAGCCTAAGCTGCTAGAAACACCTCTATTCTACTAATAAGGGAAACCTGGACCTGGCACAGGGTGTAAGTACCACAAGGTACCCACTATAAGCCAGGCCAGCCTCCTACAGGTGGTGGGGGCGGTTCTAGGGCATTGGAGGGGATGGATGGGGGTAGTGGCAAAGGAGGGGGGCCTGGCGTGTCACATACAGGTGACAGGAATGAGTATTCCTGTCACCCGTATGCTTTCTGCCAGGGATTACCTAATGGGGTCTCTCGCCAGGAAATCCCAGGTGGAAATTGGATCATCACCCCACCGCCGGTCCCGCCTCTACTGCCGGGTCGAATGTGCCCACAGTCGGCCCGGCGTTCAATTCTGGCCTGGCGGTGGGTGGTAGTGAACTGGCTGTTCTGCAGCCAGTTCTCTACTGTGTTCAGAATTTGGCGGTCTGGACCACCATGCCGTTGGCGGTAATGACTGCCACCGTCAGCGTGGCAGTACAGACTGCCATGTTCATAATGACCACCTTAGTTCCTGAATTGTAGTTTGGTGGATAGGTTACTCCACCACAAACATGACGGATATTCTGTCTACCTAATTACAAGTGTATTTAATCCCAATGCACTTGTAATTAGGGGGACAGCATATACATCATGTTTGTTATGGGGTAATCTTTCCATAAACTCTAAATTAGGTTCTTAGTCTATTTCTGAATTTGCTTATTATTTTGTACTATTTCTATTACTTAGACCCTTTGTGGCAATTCATTTGTATGTGTGTTAATGACATTTCTGCTGTATTGTGCTTTAATCACTGTGTTTCTTTCCAAATTATAATCTCAAACTCCCCCTGAGTTAACCCTTTCTGTTGACTGTATTTTGAAATTATGATTTCATCATTTTTCTGGGGGGACATTACCTCATAGACTTTGAGGGCAACACCATTCAAGATCCACCCAGTTTTGGGTGTGCCGCTATCATGTATTTTCTAAGGGCAGATCATACCCACAGCTTTGTTAGCAGGGGATGGTTTCAAAGATAAGATAAGAAATTTCTGCTAACATAATTATCATACCCGAGCTAGACTTTTGCCTATGTTCCTAAGTGTTCATAATTGAATGATTTGCTGTTGGTGCTCAAGTGATTTTCCTGAAAAAAAAGGACTGTGAGTATCAACAGAATGAATGATTCTCGAGGTTGAGAGTATTTTGGTGTGTTTATGATGCATTGCGGGATTTGTAGTTCAGAGTGCAGGTTTATTGTTGAGTCATGAGTCGTTACACTTAATGTGCGATCTTTGCTTTTGCATTGCTGATTCTTGGTTCAGTTGGTGAACTGGTTAATGTGTTTTTAATGTATGTGTCATATTTGTCAAGTGTGTTGAAAAAGTATTTGCTTTTTTATTTGTTGGTAAAGGCAACTAGATTCATCATAATCTACGATTTTGAGATGTTGTTGAACTTGTCTGTAAAATGGTGGTGTTGTTTGTGAGGTGCCACATTCACAGTGGTTAGGGATTTGTGAATTAACAATCTTTCTTTTAGGGTTTTGTGTCCAATTTGGATTGGTACCACTGTGCTCCAGAGTAACTGTGCTAATCAGGTGTAGACTAGCTATGGATGGAATTCTGCCTTACAATTAGTTGTTATTAAGTACACCTACACTACTAGTTCTGTTTTTTTCAATTGTGTGATTGTTTTCATCTATTCTCAGCTTTGCTCTTTGCTTAGGTTGAACAGATAAGATTTTTATTTTTGTGTGTTTCATGGTGAAAAGAATTTGTGTTCATTTCCCTTTCATGGAGAACGTTGTGCTGCAATTGCTTAACTGACGCTGAGAGCCATGCTAGGATTGATAAGATGTCATCACGAGTCACACTGCAGCATCACAAAATAAAATGATGGGTGGAGTTTTGAAACTTTTCAAACACTCACTCCCAGTCACAGATCTGGGTTTAATCTATTGATATTTTGCTTGCCACGTCACCTTAGTTTAGACCCAGTCATATGCAAATCAGTCTTGACCCTGCTCCCCATGTGAACAGTTCAGCCCATACTGCCAGCCAGGGCCTCCCTGTGTGTGTGTGTGGTCAAAAAAGTAACATGAATGTACATCTTTTGGCAAGGGCATGTAATTTGTTTTAAAGAGTACATACCGGAGCCATGTATTGTATGAAATATATGAAAGAAAGCCACAACAACCACCAACACTATTGGAGGCATTAAATGAGTGGGATCGGGTGGATGTAGAAAGAAAGAGGAGGAAGTTGAAGAGGCAAATTGAAAAGTCAGTGAGCCAGTGGTTAGAATCCAAGTGGGGCACATAGAAAAAGGCATAGAGAGAGGACACAATGCCAAGTTTTTTCTGCAGTAGTTAATGAATGAGACAAAAGGACAATTGATGAATCATAAACTGAGAATCAAAAAAGAGATTCAGAAACTGATTCATTTAAGGAGGATAATTTCCTAAATGACTTATTGAATTCTAGACCTCCTCCTTCATAGATGGTGTACAGGCACAGACACCACCAGTATCCCATATGGATGTGGGCAAACCATGCATAAGTTCAAAAGAAATTACAGAGCTTGGTATTGCATGTGCTCCTCCTGAGAGTGCATTTCTTTAGCTGTTCTTAGTGGAATTAGAGCTGCTGAGGACACAGTGTTTACTGTTGCTGAAGCAGTGGCTTCTACATCACCTGAAAAGAGAGACCATTATATTGCCAAAATAATTTTTTTTTGGTTTTTAAATTATGTAGAAAATAGATAGATAACTTGTATATAGTTCAAACAAATTGAAATATTTGATCAGGAAAACAGCGAGGTGTGCAAATTATGTTCACAACAAACTAAAAGGTTTAGCAGAAGAATTTTGGAGTGGCTTTCCATAATTATAGTAGCTTGTGAAACAAGCATTTGAAATGCAATTTGTCTCGCATTTGCTCGAGTTCGAGCTATTAGCGTTGTAAATTCCTGAATGGAATTTTATTGCCACATAAATTGACAATGAAAAATAAAACAGTTGACATGAGCAAGCGAATTCAAAGAGTCTCGGTCACCATAAGCGTGAGCGCGAAGGAGAGACATAAAAGAAAAAAGAGGTTTGCTCGCAGTCAAATGTATCAGCAAGCGTGCAATTATCCATGTAACAGGGTCGATGGCCAAGGCGATAAAAAAACTGCCCCAAGGAGGGACAAACATAAAGAATTTACCAAAGATAACAAAGGCTTTTTGAAAGGCAAGCCCCTGAACGAGTGATAGTGATGGGCGTGCGGTGGGCGTGGTTAAAAGCCCACAGATAGATTACAACATATAAGAGCGCTTGTGCGCACAACCTAAAAACAGACAGAGGGATATTTGAAAGTGGCCCCTGATTCCCCTTAGGCTCTGCCAATCTGCTTTTCATTATTTGTCAGACCCAAAAGAGACACAGAAGCTGAGAAGAAGCCCCTACATTATTCCCTTCACAGCCCCAGTGCATTATGGGAAGGGGGAGGGTTGCTCTTTTCCTTCATGCTCAGCCTCTGCCCCCTCTCCTCCTTTACCACTCCAGGATATATGGATTTCACAGGGAAATGGGAGTCATAAGTGGATCAGAACATTAAAATGTTGATAACAGTGGGCTCAAGCCAGTCTTTTATAGTGTGCTGCTGCTCCATTGTCTTCAGTAGTTGTCAATGTCCCAGTGCTTTAAAAAGAGGAATCACCTACAAGTCTAAGCACTGGATCCTCTTATATATAAGGTAAAATAATGTTAGTCACCAAAGCTTTATCAGAATACCTTTTCAGTTATATTTCTCCCAAGAGTTCAAAAAATTCAGTGACAACATTTTGCACTTTGTAAATAGGTTTCCTGAAGGACCCCTGAAAGTACTGCTCCTAACTTGCATAATATATGTTAATTAAACATCGATCTTAAGTATAACTTCCTCAGTTTCCATAGACAAGGGCAAATTGTAATAATATGAATCAGTGTCACACTATCTAGGTAAGCTAGTAAATTAATCAGTATTATAGACCTGTTAATAGATTTGATCAAGCTATTTCTGACATCCATTTAACCATTTCTGAGGGGAGGGTGATTGGGGTGCTACACCCCCTAATAAATGTATTTTGTGAAACACAGTTGGGTACAGGTGCTTTCAGTTGGGTATGCTGCTGTGCCTGTCAGGTTTCACTAGGAATTTTTACACACAGACAAAATTGCACACACACACTTTCTCCCTCTCTGTTTGGAAGACATAAAAAATGCTGGTCATTTCACAAAATAATGTGCTTTTTCTCACTACCTCTACCTATCCACATTCAACTTCCTTTCTGCTGGCCCTTAAGCCCCTCTTCATGTGTACCCTGAATGTTATGGTATGTATTTTAACATTATGTGCCAGCGTGATTATTGGGAAATATGAAGCCCACACACACCCAATCTTACTGACCAGGCTATGCTTCTGGAGATTAGAATTCTCTATTGATTACTGCCATACTTTTATGAGTTAACATTATTGGATGGTATCCAACCCGTATCACACTCCATCTAAACTGAGGTTGTGGCGTAAGAAAGCAGTTGTGGATTAACGCCAATTTATTTGCCCTGAAACAGCTTAATTACATGTGTTTTGATAACTGTAGGAAATCAATTTTTTCACATGGTTCTAGTCGATTTTCTCTGCTCTGTTAGACAGTGCTGGCAATATAACTCTGCACCAATATTGAGAAACAGCTAACTCGCATATTTGCGAAATATCGGGGACTCAGAGGCCCCACATCACATTCTGCAGTGGGGCACTGTGATGTTGCATAATGTCACTGAGCACTGTCTAATTTGAATATGAGTTGCAAAAACAAATGGATGATAGATCTGTGAAATAAAGAAAACTCCACTGAGTGGAAGGCTCTTGAATTGAATGTTGGTCTTGACGAAAAATGGCGTAACCAGATCAATAGCCACAGAAACATGTGTCAGCTGTTTATTTTAGGTTCAATGGACTGGGATCAGAAGTGTGAAATAAATACAAAATAGGAGAAATGGAGGTTTTGCAGGAGTATTATTTTGTTCTTTATTTGGTACAACCCCTCTCCAAACTTGCAAAGGAACTATTTGGGGTACTTTTCTTAAGCTTTGAGTGCTTGGTGGTGCTAGAACCCAAGTGACGAAATGCAGTGTATTAGTAAAATTCCATTGTCACTCTTCTGACTGTCCTGCATCTCGCTTTTCAGTCTCTGGCAATCAGCCACCACTATCACCATTACTACCACTGCAGACACCACTACAATATTCTTGCGTGTTAATGTGTGTAAGAACATTGTGCATTTGGAAGTGTTGTGCAGGTGTGTATAAAGAGAAATAATAATGTAGGGATGCTCCGGAAATTGTATGTGTGATAAAAAAAAGGACAGGACTGTTGACTTTCCAATGATTGTTGAATTTGGGGTGATAGAAGCCTAGTCTAGCCCGTTGCCAGCAGGATAGTTCACTGAATTGAAAGCGTGCCACTAATAAAAGAATGAATTTGAAGGTCACATAACTGCAACTTAAAAATCGATCCTTTCATCCAAAGTCAGCAAATCAAAGGACTAGAAATGGGTTAATAGTAACATCTGTCAAGAAGTGGTTTCTAAATGTGTTATGTTAACAATCAGATATCATAATAGCCTCTACTTATGTGTACACAAAGTTACTGTTGACAAATTATAGACAATCGAGAATTGCGCCGCTTGATATATATATTCCCCGATTGGAAATTTAGCCTCACGAGCAGGATGCACGGTGTTTCTGTCAAGCAGAGAACTGAAGTTAAGGTTCTTTGCATTTTGTATAATTTTTTATTTACCTGACAACAAAATTCTGCCTCCCTGAACCCCTCAGCCACTGCAAGCCATTTAGGGCCATATTTATACTTTTCGACGCAAAACTGCGCTAACGCAGTTTTGCGTCAAAAAAATTAGCGCCGGCTAACGCCATTCTGAAGCGCCATGCGGGCGCTGTATTTAATCAATGACGTTAGCCGGCGTTAGCCAGCTGGCGCTGCCTGGTGTGCGTGGAAAAAAACGACATACACCAGGCAGCGCCGGCGTAGGGGGATATGGAGCTTGGGCGCCAAAAAATGGGGCAAGTCAGGCTGAGGCAAAATTATCGCCTCAACCCGATTTGCGCCATTTTTTTCGACTCCCAACCCCCATAGAAATTACTCCTGTCTTAGCAAAGACAGGAGTCATGCCCCCTTGCCCAATGGCCATGCCCAGGGGACTTCTGTCACCTGGGCATGGTCATTGGGCATAGTGGCATGTAGGGGGGCACAAATCAGGTCCCCCTATGCCACAAAAAAAATAATAATAATAATACTTACCGGAACTTACATTAATGTCCCTGGGATGGGTCCCTCCAGCCTTGGGTGTCCTCCTGGGGTGGGCAAGGGTGACAGGGGGTGTCCCTGGGGGCATGGGAGGGCACCTCTGGGCTCCTTCCGAGCCCACAGGTCCCTTAACGCCTGCCTTTTCCAGGCGCTAAAAAACAGCGCAAAAGCGGCCGTACGTCATTTTTTTTGACCCGCCCACTCCCGGGCGTGAATTTTGCCCGGGAGTGTAAATACGGCGCACATGCCTCGGAGTAAACTTTTTAGACGGGAACGCCTACCTTGCATATCATTAACGCAAAGTAGGTGTCCACGCTAAAAAATGACGAAAACTCCATGGACTTTGACGCTAGACGCATCTAACGCCAAAGTATAAATATGGAGTTAGTTTTGCGTCGGAATTGCGTAAAAAAAAACGACGCAATTCCGGCGCAAACAGAGTATAAATATGCCCCTTAGAGTCTCTGGTCTAACTCTCTTCTATTCTTCATCCTTGCAGAAAAGATAGTCCTCTAGCAGGCGCTCACTTCACCTCCTCGGATCTCTAATATGGAGTGAGCTTTCCTTGCACATGTCTTTACAGAGCAAGCCATCCACTCAAATGTTATCTTCAGAAAAGCCCCGAGGCTTATTTATATTATTAAGTTATGTTAGTTTACAGTTGTGATTCTTTTAGTTATATTCAAAAGATTTTATTCAGATGTTTTAAATGTTCATAGCACCAAGATGCCTGTATGTACGTGCGTGCCGTCTACAAGAATAACTCAAACCAAATCACAAATGAAAGTAGTTTGACTTGGAAGGGTTTTTGTTTACTAAAACGGCCATATGCATTTCTCCTTTAGAGCCAGTTCCTGTTTTCTACTCTATTTGAGCGTAGAGTGGAGTTCCTTAATGTGCCACCTTGACCGCAGTGCAACATCCCTTCTAAGCCTCGTGGCTGCATGAGGTAATTGTCTGTAAAATAGAAAGGCCTGAACCCCTCCACCACCCCACTATTCATGGAACAATCATGGCAGTCATGTATGTTTTAGCAAAGTGCATATAACTGTACATTATTTCTGTTACTATCAGAGTTAAAAGGCACGTCTGCTTGCAGAGGGCCCTTGACTGTCACTGCTTCATTTGTAATTGCGTGATCAGATGTGTTGATGTCATTGTACCGCCAAACCTGCGCTTCATCCCGTCTTAATCTGCACCCAGCTTTCTCGATATCATTTATTCCATTTTGACATGCTGACCTGGTTTTCAGCACCATTGCATACACCTGCAGCCTAATATAAACTGTTTTGCTGATAGTTACTGCCCTGCGAAATAAGCACAAGATATTACCAGCACAGTAAACTTTTGAATATCTTGCATTATCATTATGCGCTGGACAGTTTAGGGAATGAGCTTTCGGCGCGTGCCACCTAGAAACTCATCCTTGGTACATTCACCTGCAGCAGCAGCGTAGCAGAGGTAAGAGGACTGGGCAAACACACAGTTCTATCTAGTTCATCGATAGCCCCGAAGAAACAACCTCGAACTCTCAATCGAAACACTGATAAACGCTGAAATATGAAACTTGCAGACACGATTCCCTCTAAATCTGCGATAGCTGCACAAAATCTTTCTGAGTGGGATCAGCCCATCATGTGATCTCATTACGGTTCCGGATCTCCTGAATTCCAAAGAAGGGTGGGGAAATATGTTTTTGTTGATGCTGTTATGAACAAGCTTTTGCAATGCAATAGGTTTCACACATTTTGATCAAGTTTGTTGTCATCTTTTGACAACAGCGCCCACGAGCAAAAAAAATAAAAAATAAATAAAACGACAATTAAGTTAGCAGAGCAACCCGAAAAGATTTATAGCCCATAAACGAGATAAGCAATGCCCTGTGTGCCATGTTGATGTCCTGAGTGCTTGCAGGGAGGGGCCCTAGAGAGAGAGGCACTCTGATGTGATGCAAGGGCATATGGTGTTTATTTAGTAAAATATGCTTATTTTAGGAGCCTTTGTCTAGTATTCTAAGCTTATTTTAGGAGCAGGGTAGGGGACAGCACTGGAATAAAGCCAAAACAAATGTCAGCTTGGGAGGAGGTGGGAGGAACGGAATGCTGCAATAAAACGCAGGCAGCTACCAGCCTAAACAGCACAGTGAGGGGGGTGCCAAAGAAATGTCAAAAATAGTCCATCGAAGCAAAAGATAAAGAAACCAAAGTGGAAGAG
The DNA here is from genome assembly GCF_031143425.1 of Pleurodeles waltl. Classification (NCBI taxonomy): domain Eukaryota; kingdom Metazoa; phylum Chordata; class Amphibia; order Caudata; family Salamandridae; genus Pleurodeles; species Pleurodeles waltl. The sequence goes on along the minus strand of NC_090446.1, from coordinate 658,755,669 downwards.
TGAAGTACTAGGTCACTGCCCTCAATCAGAAGAAGGAGGGAGAAAAAGGCAGAACTGACCACTAGCGAGCAACAATTTTTAAAGGACAGGGCAATCGACAAATGAAATTCTTTTAACTCACAGTATAAGTATACTAAAAGTATACACCAGGTCGAACGCTAACGCTCGACCTAAAAACTACAAAATGAAACTAAGTGAAACAGAAATAGCCAGCATGGGAATGTTGAACCTTCAGACTCATATCAGAGACTTAGATGAGAATATAGAGCACTGCACGGACTCAAGGAAACGCAGGGACAAGTGAAAGAAGAAAGCTGATTTCAAAAAGCATAATAGTGACTCAGAAAACAACACAAATGTAGCCATGAGTGAACCTCAATCAAAATCAATGAGAAAATTCCCTTTACGAGAATTGCTTGGAGGGAATAATATGCATGTTCTTTGGTTGAGGGGTGATCTCTATGCTTTTACAACATGTTTTCAGACACTGAGAGATGAATTTGATAACTACCATAATGAGGTTCACAAATTAGTACCAATTTTGAAGGTGATTTTGGTTGATTTGGATGCGTTGTTTGAAATTATTGTTTGCAACACTTTGTGGGCAGAATGCAAATTGACTGTCATTTGGCCATTACAAGCACCAGCACGAGTTCCAGATAATAATGCTCCAGTTGATTTGGTCATGGAAATATACTGAGCAGTGGTAAAGCATGTGAAAAAGAAGGTGCAGGAAAACTAAGTAAATTGGGCTCAGAGAATTAGAGCCACAGAAGAGTTGAAGCAGTTAGCACATGCTTATTATGATAGACTTACGCAAGTCTAGGGTATTTACAGTGGAGTTGAGAAGCCAGGAAGTGAAGGCATTAGAGGATTTACATCCACTTTTGTTTTAGGGTTGTGTTCTGAGTTTAGTTTTCAGATTCAGCAGAGTGTAATATGCTGTCAGGTTAATAGTATTGATGAACTATTCAAGAATGCTATTACTGAAGTGATTAGTTAATCATGAAGCAGAAAAAGGTGAACAATAATTCAAAGAAACAATGGAAGTCAAATGGTCGAAAGACATATAGAGGCGTCTGTGAAGATGAGTTATGGAATGCAAAGGATGCAAGGATTTGAGATGAGGACTGATATGATGCAGGTGCAAGCTCCAAGTGGGGGTACATGGTTTATGAACAATTCTGAAATTAATGTAAATGTTAATTTGCTGAAGAAGAGCACTGCTTGTTACATATAAAAGAAAACTGGACGTTGATTTCACACTGGAAGAGACCAGATCAGATCCAAAATTATATTGATCCTCCAATACAGCAGAATGCAAATCAGATGCAGACCAAGTTTACTTCCCCAGCCAAACAGGGTCCTTTGCACAACATGCAGAATCAAGGGCTGTTCAATATGAATATGCCCGTAACTCCAGTGTTGCAGCAAAACATAAGAAAAAGAATACTATATGCGAGGACCCAACAACTCTGCCTAATTTTTCAACATCCTCAGGGGCTTATAGCACCACTGGATTGCTTGTAACATCATTGTACTGTCTGCATTTCAGTATAGATATTGCCAATTTTTGATGTGTACTTGATGTTACCAATGTTTGTTGCACTATATGTCCTCATGCTTCTAAATGCGTCAGGTTCACTTGTTTATTGGTTGCCAGACAACCACCATGCCCACAAGGTCTCCAGTGAGCATTTGCCTAGTGTTTTCAAAAGCATGAGTCACGTTGGCTATAAATACTCTTGCTGTACACATGACTTGGTTTTCTTCCTGTCTGGCAAGGAAAGTGCTCTGCACTCTGGAATTCCAACCCGGTCCCATCCACTGCCCTCTTGACTCAGCTGGCAGCAAAGAGCCTCAGCAGAGATCTTCTGGAAAGAACACACCTCTGTCAGCTAAGTGGATCAGGCTGTCTGGAATCTGTTTGTGGAGAATTTTATTATGGTTGCTTTGTTTTTTTGTGAAAGCTGAAAGAGTGATTGCACTCTTGCCTTCTTGAGACTTTGAGAAGCCTCTTCTAAGGACATAGACCTGATTTATGAGTGGGGCCTTGATGAGGGTTGAATAACAGATTTAGCGCGGGGTGGCTTGACAACTATTGTTTTGTAACTGAGAAGTGTGACAGAACTTCACTATCCTCCACTTGTTTATTTTTTGTACTAATAGTGATAAAGCAATTCAGTGCTAGAATTACCTTATGTGTGAGTTTACTTGCTTTTGGTATTGCAATTCATTTTTTATTAATAGTGATTATGCAATTCAGTGCTAGGTTTACTGAATATTTGAGTTTTCTTGCTTTTGGTATTGCAACTCGTTTTATGTTGTAGTTTTACCATAGAAAAAAACTAATGTGAAAGTGCAGATCCATGAAAGAGACTTGCAGAACTTCCTAATTTGTTTAGGGACATTCAGATTTTGTCACCATTTGTATATATTAATCTGTGAGAAGAGAGAGAGGGCCATGTTGCTGATATTACCAGGTAAATGTGCTGTTATAACCAATTTAAACTAAATTAATGAGATTGGGGCATGCCTTTTTGAATGCTTAATGAGGCCAGTGCATGCTTTATTGAATGTTGTGAAACAGTCTCTTAATAGCACATAGCTTCACCAATACCGTAATTCATCACAGAAAGGCACCTTCCAGGGGCTCCTCTGACAGTCCTCCATAACCGAAGAACTGCACCCGGCTGGACCTGGTGAAAAGGAGTGCAGTGTTTCTTTCTCTCTTTTTTCAAATCCACTTCCCATTTGGGGCACCTGCTGGTGCTTCTGGTACAATCAGTAGCACAGAGCGGTGCCTCAGGAGGTCGGGGAACAGTCATCACCACTGCAGACAGCCTGGTTTTCAGGAGGGTGGCCGCGCCACAACAATTATACAACTCAGAGTTTCATCAGAATCCATTGATTTTGAGCAATTATTTCCCCAGTATTCACCAGATCCAACAAATTTGCAATGATGGTGCCTGAGTTGGGATGGGCATTGTTTGTTCGCTCTCCTCTGAGCAGCTCCACCTATTGCTGCTGCTGCTTCTGCCACATTAAAACCCTGCCTGTCTCTCAGTTCGAGACCTACCTTCACCCACAGACTCCCTCCTGCGCCTCATCCCTGGTGGCCTAGTGGTGATCTTGCTGTTTCTTTTTTACTTTTGCTTACTTTTCAGTCATCTTTATTTTTTCTTTTCTTTCTTTCTTGTCTCCTTCTCTCTAATTTAGCCTTTCCCTCTCCCTGCCTTTTCCGCATTTTAATCCCTCCCCCCTGTGAAGCACTTTCTCACACTCCCACCTCCCAGCTGACCAAACTCACCACCTCCCTCCCCTTCTTAATGGAGGCCACTGCACACCGAGAGGGCAACCCCTCTGACCTCCTGGTCAGCATCTGCTTGCTCTCCTCTGAATAACTCCACCTGCTGCTGCCTCTGCCGGGTTTGAACTGAGAGCCCGTCTGACTCTCAGTTCACGGCCCACCTTCCGCCTGCACCTCATCCCTGGTGGCCTAATGGCCATTTGTATGTAAGTATCTTGCTGTCTGTTTTTACTTTTGCTTATTTTTCTGTCATCTTTATTTTTTCTTTTCTGTTCATTCTTTCCTTCTTTTCTCTTTAGCCTTTCATTCTCCTTGCGTCTCCCGCATACCATTCCCCGCTGCTGCTGCCTCTGTGGCCCCGCCCCCTCCCTTCCTGTGAAGTGCAAAGCGCTTTCCCGCCTTCCTACCTCTGCTGACTGGACCCATCGGCTCCATCCCCTTCCTAATGGCGGCAGCATGCAGCGGGTGCGCCGCTTGTGCGTCAAAGGCCAGCCCGTATGTGCCAGCACCATGAACCCTGGTTTTACGACCTTCGCTACAATGCAGAGACCATCCACGAGCTGAACACAGGATGCTCCGCTGCTTGCCATCTTCCGTCACCCAGAGACACCCATGGACTATTCTCCTGCCTCCGCACCCTCACCCTACACCAAGCACTGGTCCCTCCAGCCACTGAGCCATCAAACACCAACCCAGAGCACACCAGAGCCATCTGCCTCAACATTCGGTCCCTCTACAAACACACTGTAGAACTCTGGGACTTACTAGACTCCACCCATATACACATCGCTTTTCTCACAAAAACATTGAGAACCAAGCATCTACACCGGACATCTTCATCGCCATCCCCAGTGGCCACAAACTGCTCCGCAAAGACCAACCTTCTCACCCATGCGGCAGAATGGCCATCACACAGAAATCCATCCTCCTTCTGACAACCAAAGCAGAAGAATAATCCCCCCTCATGGAGAACCTTCATTTCCTGATACGCACCACCCCCAAGTCAACCTTCTGTGGAACCCTCATCTACAGGCCACCCTGCCCCCGATCAGCCTTCGGCGACTCCATCGTTGACATAATTTCTCCTCACACTCTGGCCTCCTCAAACTACTTCCTCATCGGCGACATCAACTACCACATTGACAACGGCAATGACACCAACACCGCTTTCCTGCTCGACAACCTCGCAACAACAGGACTAAAGCAACTGGTCACCTCAACGACACACATTGCTGGATGCACACTCAATGCCATCTTTTCCCTTAGCAACATCACCGTCGACAACACCTCCACGCTTCACTGAACTGACCACCACTGCATCCATTTCCATAAGCTCACCGACCATTCACCTCCGCACACTTAGAGCCCCAAGCAGAAAATGGAACCAGATCATAGAAGAACAGCTGTCCAACACTGTCAGCAAGTCTCCCCTGCCCCTCACCCCAGACACTAACATCTCAGCATTGAACTTCCACCAATGGATCTCTGAATGTGCCAACAATCATCTGGTTCTCCCTCGCACTCCAGGACTCACTCCAGGCCCACCTGCTGATGGCTAGGGAAAAGATGGAGAAACAGCAAGTTCCTGGAAGACTTCCACGCCTTCACAGCTGCCACCAAATCCCACCACCACCTCATCAGACTGACCGGAAAAGGTGCACTGCAGCACCGTATCAGTGCCACTGCTCACAACACCAAAGAGTTCTTTGCCATGATCGAACAGTTTGCCAAACCCCAATCACAAAAAACAAGCATCCATCCATCTCAAGGCCTCTGCGACTGACTAGCCAACTTCTTCCAGTGAAAAATGAAAGACATATACAACAACTTTGGCTCTCAAGTCCCTCTGAGCCCTCCAACAACCCCAAGCTCCAAATCCACTGAACCATCACTGATCCTACACTATAGTACCACCCTCACCACAGACTAGACCCACACCATCATTAGCAGCATCCACTCCGGAGCCCCTACGGGCCTCTGTCCTCACCAAATTCTCAACTAAGCCAACACCTCCATCTCTCCTAAGCTCTGCCACACCTTCAGCTGTTCCATATAGAAAGCAACCTTCCCAGAGGAATGGAAGCATGCCGAGATCCGCCTGCTCCTGAAGAAACACACCGCCGACCCCCTGGACCTCAAGAATTACCGCCCCATCTCCCGGCTGCATTTCCCAGCCAAAGTCATCGAAAAGGCCATTGATGCTCGGCTCTGTAAGCACATTGAGGACAACAACATCCTGGACACCTCCCAATCAGGCTTCAGAAGCAAACTCAGCATGGAGATTGCCTTCCTCGACGCCACAGACGACATCAGCTCGCTCCCAGACCACGGCAATACAGCAGCCCTTATCCTACTGGACCTATCGGCTGCTTTTGTCACGGTCTTGCACCTCACCCTCTGCTCCAAACTCCACGCAGCTGGCATGTGCAGAAAGGCCCTACAATGGATACGCTCCTTCCTCTCTGGCAGAACACAGAGGATCAGACCTCCGCCTTACCTGTCAGAACCTACGGAGATCAGCTGTGAAGTGCCACAGGGTTCCTCCCGGAGCCCCACACTCTTCCTCCCTGAGCCCCACACTCTTCCTCCCTCAGCCCCACACTCTTCAACATCTACATGGCCCGCTCCCTTCAGTCTTCAGATACCATGGGCTGAACATTGTCTCCTATATGGCGACAATACCCAGCTGATCATATCACTGACTGAAAATCTCACCACTGCCAAGAAGAATTTCCACAAGGGGGTGGAAGCCATCGCTGCCTGGATGAAGGACAGCTGCCTCAAGCTCAACTCTGGCAAGACCAAGATCCTCATCCTGGGACCCTCCACATCAGCCTGGGACGTGTCCTGGTGACCATCCACCCTCAGCAACCCTGAACCCCAACTAACTGCACACGCAAACTTGGCTTCATTGTGGACTCATCACTCAACATGACCGACCCAGTCAACTCAGTTGCATAATCCTACTTTCACACACTCTGACTTCTCCAGAAGATCTACAAATGGGTCCCAAAAGACTGCCGTAAAACCGTAACCCATGCCTTGGTCACCAGCAGACTCAACTATGGTAACTCCCACTATACCGGCACCACCAGGAGAACCTGAAGAAAATACAGCACATCCAAACCGGCTCCACAAGACTCATCCTGGACATTCCCTGCCACAAACACATCTCCAATCACCTAAGAGACCTCCACTGGCTTTCTATTGAGAAAATAATTAACTTCAAAGTCCTTTTCCATGCATACAAGGCCCTCCATGACCTAGGACCCGCCTACCTCAACCAAACCATCAATTTCTACTCCCCAACCAGATCTCTCTGCTCAACAAGCACTAGCCACCGTACGCTGCGTACAGAAGACCTCGGCTTGTGGAAGATCCTTTGCCTACCTCACGACAAAGGGCTGAAACACCCTGCTCCTGCACCTCAGGCAGTCATCATCGCTACCTTAATTCAGGAATGACCTTGCTCTTCAATTGAAACTCAGAGGACAAACCCCCTCTGTGCCTTAAGACCTTTGCGGGTGAGTAGTTGCACTCTTTTAACACTGATTTGATTGCAGGCTTGCTAGAATCCAAGAAGTTGACCAGGGTGAGCCATACATAGATGGTGGGGAGAGTGGCCACCCCATATTATTTTTTAACAGTGCAGGTGCTACATGCTCCACTGTTTATTCCATGAACTTTCCAGACCCACCACTGTAGCAAAAAGAAGTTTAAGTTGCAGGAATAAGGAATAAAACTGATTACAAGCCAGATTTCAAGAAATGTCCCAGTCAAGATATGGTCAACAGAAAAAAACACCAATTCGTGTTGTGTGATTCATGTCTTGTTAAATTACTTGGCAATAACTTGCCTTGCAAGGTGAATAGTGTGATCTACTGCACATCGGACAGTGTAGCCATTGAAATTCAAGATGAAGATTCAGGCCCTCATTCTGACCCTGGCGGTCGGCGGAGAGGCGGCGGTCGGACCGCGAACAGACCGGCGGTATTAAAAATGGCATTCTGACCCTGGCGGGAACCGCCAACACAGCCCGCCAACTTAACACTCCGACCGCCACAGCGGTACAAACAAACAGCGCGGCGGTTCCCGCCAACAGCCCGGCGGCAGACAAAGTACCGCCCACCCTATTACGACCCACCAATCTGCCACCTTTTCCGGGGCGGGAGCACCGCCGATAAGAACACGGCGGAAACAGACTACGAACGGGAAAACGCTCACCTCTACGCACTCCACGGGAGATTCCGGCAGTATGGAGCCAGAGTTGCAGGTCATCCCCGCACTCCTATTCCTCCTCATATACCAGGAGCACGCCCGGCGGCGCGGAAGACATCGGTGAGTACTGCACCTACGACACAGGGGAGGGAAAAGATTACCGGCACACACCCACCCACCCACACCCACTACAACACACACATCAATGCATTCCCACAGATCACTGTCACAACCCACAAACCACCCCCCTCCGAAATAATGCAAAGACCAAAAGAAGAGATCATAAACGGCCAGATATATTGAAAAAAACTATGTACAAAATATATACAGCTACTAAATGTAGTCCAACCACTGTCCGTGGATCACAGGGGTCCTGTGCAAAGGGGCAAGGCCCAGTCCCACGACAAGAACTCCACGGAGAGAACACTGCAGGGGCATCAGAAAGAAAATAGGACAGGCACCTCAGGGGGAAGGGAAGGGGGGGCACCTCAGCCACTTGAGTACACGACGCCAGATCCACGAGGGGACTCCATGACCACTGGGCCATCCTGGGGAGAGCAAAGCCACAGTCCATACAGTCCATACAGTGGGTGGCCTGCCCACTGGGCCATCCTGGGGAGAGCAAAGCCACAGTCCATACAGTCCATACAGTGGGTGGCCTGCCCACTGGGCCATCCTGGGGAGAGCAAAGCCACAGTCCATACAGTCCATACAGTGGGTGGCCCGCCCACTGGGCCATCCTGGGGAGAGCAAAGCCACAGTCCAAACAGTCCATAACAGACCCCACTGCCACTGGAGGAGGCAAGTTGGCCAGAGGACATCCTGCAGCCCTGCGCGAGATAGATCCTGCCCTGCCACGTCTGCCAAAGGGCCAGCGGTTCTTGCCTTGAAGGGCCCAGTCCAGCGGTTCTTGAGACGGCGGGGCCCAGTTCAGCGGTTCTTGCCTTGAAGGGCCCAGTTCAGCGGTTCTTGAGACGGCGGGGCCCAGTTCAGCGGTTCTTGAGACGGCGGGGCCCAGTTCAGCGGTTCTTGCCTTGAAGGGCCCAGTTCAGCGGTTCTTGAGACGGCGGGGCCCAGTTCAGCGGTTCTTGCCTTGAAGGGCCCAGTTCAGCGGTTCTTGAGACGGCGGGGCCCAGTTCAGCGGTTCTTGAGACGGCGGGGCCCAGTTCAGCGGTTCTTGCCTTGAAGGGCCCAGTTCAGCGGTTCTTGAGACGGCGGGGCCCAGTTCAGCGGTTCTTGCCTTGAAGGGCCCAGTTCAGCGGTTCTTGAGACGGCGGGGCCCAGTTCAGCGGTTCTTGAGACGGCGGGGCCCAGTTCAGCGGTTCTTGCCTTGAAGGGCCCAGTTCAGCGGTTCTTGAGACGGGGGGGCCCAGTTCAGCGGTTCTTGAGACGGCGGGGCCCAGTTCAGCGGTTCTTGCCTTGAAGGGCCCAGTTCAGCGGTTCTTGAGACGGCGGGGCCCAGTTCAGCGGTTCTTGAGACGGCGGGGCCCAGTTCAGCGGTTCTTGCCTTGAAGGGCCCAGTTCAGCGGTTCTTGAGACGGCGGGGCCCAGTTCAGCGGTTCTTGAGACGGCGGGGCCCAGTTCAGCGGTTCTTGCCTTGAAGGGCCCAGTTCAGCGGTTCTTGAGACGGCGGGGCCCAGTTCAGCGGTTCTTGAGACGGCGGGGCCCAGTTCAGCGGTTCTTGAGACGGCGGGGCCCAGTTCAGCGGTTCTTGCCTTGAAGGGCCCAGTTCAGCGGTTCTTGAGACGGCGGGGCCCAGTTCAGCGGTTCTTGAGACGGCGGGGCCCAGTTCAGCGGTTCTTGAGACGGCGGGGCCCAGTTCAGCGGTTCTTGCCTTGAAGGGCCCAGTTCAGCGGTTCTTGAGACGGCGGGGCCCAGTTCAGCGGTTCTTGAGACGGCGGGGCCCAGTTCAGCGGGTCTTGAGACGGCGGGGCCCAGTTCAGCGGTTCTTGCCTTGAAGGGCCCAGTTCAGCGGTTCTTGAGACGGCGGGGCCCAGTTCAGCGGTTCTTGAGACGGCGGGGCCCAGTTCAGCGGTTCTTGAGACGGCGGGGCCCAGTTCAGCGGTTCTTGAGACGGCGGGGCCCAGTTCAGCGGTTCTTGAGACGGCGGGGCCCAGTTCAGCGGTTCTTGAGACGGCGGGGCCCAGTTCAGCGGTTCTTGAGACGGCGGGGCCCAGTTCAGCGGTTCTTGCCTTGAAGGGCCCAGTTCAGCGGTTCTTGAGACGGCGGGGCCCAGTTCAGCGGTTCTTGAGACGGCGGGGCCCAGTTCAGCGGTTCTTGCCTTGAAGGGCCCAGTTCAGCGGTTCTTGAGACGGCGGGGCCCAGTTCAGCGGTTCTTGAGACGGCGGGGCCCAGTTCAGCGGTTCTTGCCTTGAAGGGCCCAGTTCAGCGGTTCTTGAGACGGCGGGGCCCAGTTCAGCGGTTCTTGCCTTGAAGGGCCCAGTTCAGCGGTTCTTGAGACGGCGGGGCCCAGTTCAGCGGTTCTTGAGACGGCGGGGCCCAGTTCAGCGGTTCTTGAGACGGCGGGCCCAGTTCAGCGGTTCTTGCCTTGAAGGGCCCAGTTCAGCGGTTCTTGAGACGGCGGGCCCAGTTCAGCGGTTCTTGAGACGGCGGGGCCCAGTTCAGCGGTTCTTGAGACGGCGGGGCCCAGTTCAGCGGTTCTTGCCTTGAAGGGCCCAGTTCAGCGGTTCTTGAGACGGCGGGGCCCAGTTCAGCGGTTCTTGAGACGGCGGGGCCCAGTTCAGCGGGTCTTGAGACGGCGGGGCCCAGTTCAGCGGTTCTTGCCTTGAAGGGCCCAGTTCAGCGGTTCTTGAGACGGCGGGGCCCAGTTCAGCGGTTCTTGAGACGGCGGGGCCCAGTTCAGCGGTTCTTGAGACGGCGGGGCCCAGTTCAGCGGTTCTTGAGACGGCGGGGCCCAGTTCAGCGGTTCTTGAGACGGCGGGGCCCAGTTCAGCGGTTCTTGAGACGGCGGGGCCCAGTTCAGCGGTTCTTGAGACGGCGGGGCCCAGTTCAGCGGTTCTTGCCTTGAAGGGCCCAGTTCAGCGGTTCTTGAGACGGCGGGGCCCAGTTCAGCGGTTCTTGAGACGGCGGGGCCCAGTTCAGCGGTTCTTGAGACGGCGGGGCCCAGTTCAGCGGTTCTTGAGACGGCGGGGCCCAGTTCAGCGGTTCTTGCCTTGAAGGGCCCAGTTCAGCGGTTCTTGAGACGGCGGGGCCCAGTTCAGCGGTTCTTGAGACGGCGGGGCCCAGTTCAGCGGGTCTTGAGACGGCGGGGCCCAGTTCAGCGGTTCTTGCCTTGAAGGGCCCAGTTCAGCGGTTCTTGAGACGGCGGGGCCCAGTTCAGCGGTTCTTGAGACGGCGGGGCCCAGTTCAGCGGTTCTTGAGACGGCGGGGCCCAGTTCAGCGGTTCTTGAGACGGCGGGGCCCAGTTCAGCGGTTCTTGAGACGGCGGGGCCCAGTTCAGCGGTTCTTGAGACGGCGGGGCCCAGTTCAGCGGTTCTTGAGACGGCGGGGCCCAGTTCAGCGGTTCTTGCCTTGAAGGGCCCAGTTCAGCGGTTCTTGAGACGGCGGGGCCCAGTTCAGCGGTTCTTGAGACGGCGGGGCCCAGTTCAGCGGTTCTTGCCTTGAAGGGCCCAGTTCAGCGGTTCTTGAGACGGCGGGGCCCAGTTCAGCGGTTCTTGAGACGGCGGGGCCCAGGTCAGCGGTTCTTGAGACGGCGGACGGTCTATGGCCAACTGCTAATTGCATGGTGGTGCCCTCCTGGGCAGCGGGGATGGTGCTCCTTCACTGCCCACCTGGGCTGTGGGTGGTGGGGCCCTCCTGGCCAGCTGGGCTGGGTCCTCCCTGGGCAGCGGCTATGGGGGTGGTGGGCTCTCCCGGGGCAGCGGCTATGGGGGTTGTGGGCTCCTCCTGGGCAGCAGGCCTGCTGCCTGACCTCTCCAACTTGCTGCCCTTGCCCTCCTTAGTCGTCGGCCTGTGGCCCTTGCCTCCCTTTGGAGCTGTGGCTGGTGACTGTCTCTGGGTGGTGTCCGGGGGGGATGTAGAAGGCGGGCTCCTGCGGCGCCCCTTCCGCCTTCTGCTCCTCTTCCCAGGGGGTGGGCTGGCTGTCCCCTTGCTGCTGGGTGAAGATCCAGACATGCGGGCTGGCGGGCTCCAATACCCCTGCACCCTTGTCAAGGGGGCTGCAGGGCTGGTGGTGGCTGAGGTGCTCTTCTTACCCCGACGAGAAGGAGGGGGGGGCTCAGGGTCAGGAAAGAAGTTAGTAGTGGCGAGGAAGAGCTTCTTGGGACAATGGAGAGTGGTAGGTACAGTGGGAATGGGAGTGGAGGGAGAGGATGTGGTTGTAGGTGAGTCACGTTTGCTGTCTTTGGGTGCAGGTGCAGGAGGGATAGGCTGTCGTGAGGTGGATGGCTGTTGGGTGGGTGGGTGGCTGCGTTTGTGTGGTGTGGAAGAGGGGGTGACAGACACAGTGGGAGAGGACACAGGGGACGTGTAAATGGCAGTGGGGGTGGTGACTGCACGTGTGCGGACTGGAGTGGAGGGTGTGCTGGTGATGGAAACACTGGCTGATGGTGAGGTGAATGGAGGTGTGAGTGTAGACGTCACAGGGAGGGAGGAGGGAGACGAGGAGGTGGGGGTCACAGAGGTGGTAGTGACTGTTGGCATGTCTGCATCGGAATGTTGCGTGTGTGAATGTCTGCGTGATCTGTGGTGCTTATGTTTGGATGAGCTTCTCTTGGGTGTTGAGGTGTGTGCAGGCTGGTCTGATGGTGTGGGTGGGACAGGCAGAGGAACAGGAGACTGGGAGGAGGGAGTTAGTAGAGGCAGGCAGGAGACAGGGACAATGGCTGCCGTCAGTGCTGAGGCCAGAGCCTGGAACGATCGCTGATGGGCAGCCTGACCCGAATGAATGCCCTCCAGGTACGCATTGCTGCGATGAACCTCCCTCTCCACCCCCTGGATGGCATTCAAAAGGGTAGTCTGCCCAACAATGAGCGTTCGGAGGAGGTCAATGACCTCCTCACTGAGGGCAGCGGGGGTAACAGGGGCAGGGCCTGAGGTGCCTGGGGCGAAGGAGATGCCCGGCTTCCTGGCAGAGCGGGCACGGGGCGAACGCGGAGGGGCTGCTGGGAGGGCGGAGATGGTGCGCTGGGTGGCGGCTGTACCTGTAATGGCGGGGGGCACGGATGGTGCCACCCCCGCAAGGGAGCCCCCTTCCGAGGACGTGTCCGTGTCGCTGCAGGCTCCAGTCGTCCCCGTCGTGGAGCTCCCCTCGCCCTCCGTCTCACTGGTCCAGTCTGACTCTGTGGCATGGCCCTCCTGGGCCATGTGAGATGCAGCTCCCTCCTGCCCCGATGCCACTTCTCCTCCGCCTGATGATGCTGATGCACACAAGCACAGAAAGACAAACAAAAAGGGGGGGGGAGAGAGAAATAAAGGGATATTGAGTACATGGATCTCCGGTACAGTTAGCGGACATGACAGACACAGATGCCCCCTGCACTAAGTTGCGCACTTGGGGTCCGCTACGCATTCCGTGGAACATGCTCTACACGCCTAGAGTTGTCAACTGCACCCATGGATGACACGGCCCAGGGATGGCTGTACTGACACACTACTGAGGGTGGTGGCTGGGGACACAGGGGCTTACGGGGGTGCCCAGCCTACAGATATCGCCCTGGCCTAGGGGGACCCCCAGCCCTCCTCCCCCACCCAGACACCTCCACTGCACGACAACAGAGTAGATGATGCTTCTACTCACCCCCTTGTGTCTGCTGTGCTGCCCTCACGCGCCCATCCAAATCAGGGTAGGCCACCGCCAGGATCCGGAACATCAGGGGGCTCAGTTGACGGCAGGCACCCCGCCTACGTTGGGAGGCCATCCCCAGCAGAGACTCGGCGGTCTTCATGGTCCCGCGGCGGATGTCCTCCCACCTCTTGCGGCAGTGGGTGCCCCGTCGATGGTGGACCCCCAGGCCCCGGACTTCCTTGGCGATGGCACGCCAAATCCCAATCTTCTCATGGGCGCGGACCTATGTGACACGTACAGGGAGGGTGAAATACCACGTTCAAGTTACTCAGCATTTTCCTTTCCAGTGGCCCAACGCCCCCCATCCCCGCCAGGCCCCCCGCCATGCCCAACATGCCCCCCATCCCCGCCAGGCCCCCCGCCAGGCCCCCCGCCATGCCCAACATGCCCCCCATCCCCGCCAGGCCCCCCGCCATGCCCAACATGCACCCCATCCCCGCCAGGCCCCCCGCCAGGCCCCCCGCCAGGCCCCCCGCCATGCCCAACATGCCCCCCATCCCCGCCAGGCCCCCGCCAGGCCCCCCGCCATGCCCAACATGCACCCCATCCCCGCCAGGCCCCCCGCCAGCCCCAACATGCCCCCCATCCCCGCCAGGCCCCCCGCCAGGCCCCCCGCCATGCCCAACATGCACCCCATCCCCGCCAGGCCCCCCGCCAGGCCCCCCGCCAGCCCCAACATGCCCCCCATCCCCGCCAGGCCCCCCGCCAGGCCCCCCGCCATGCCCAACATGCCCCCCATCCCCGCCAGGCCCCCCGCCATGCCCAACATGCCCCCCATCCCCGCCAGGCCCCCCGCCAGGCCCCCCGCCAGGCCCCCCGCCAGGCCCAACATGCCCCCCATCCCCGCCAGGCCCCCCGCCAGGCCCCCCGCCATGCCCAACATGCACCCCATCCCCGCCAGGCCCCCGCCAGGCCCCCCGCCATGCCCAACATGCCCCCCATCCCCGCCAGGCCCCCCCGCCAGCCCCAACATGCCCCCCATCCCCGCCAGGCCCCCGCCAGGCCCCCCGCCAGCCCCAACATGCCCCCCATCCCCGCCAGGCCCCCCTCCAGCCCCAACATGCACCCCATCCCCGCCAGGCCCCCCGCCAGGCCCCCCGCCATGCCCAACATGCCCCCCATCCCCGCCAGGCCCCCGCCAGGCCCCCCCGCCATGCCCAACATGCACCCCATCCCCGCCAGGCCCCCCGCCAGGCCCCCCGCCAGCCCCAACATGCCCCCCATCCCCGCCAGGGCCCCCCGCCAGGCCCCCCGCCAGGCCCCCCGCCATGCCCAACATGCCCCCCATCCCCGCCAGGCCCCCCGCCATGCCCAACATGCCCCCCATCCCCGCCAGGCCCCCCGCCAGGCCCCCCGCCAGGCCCCCCGCCAGGCCCAACATGCCCCCCATCCCCGCCAGGCCCCCGCCAGGCCCCCCGCCATGCCCAACATGCACCCCATCCCCGCCAGGCCCCCGCCAGGCCCCCCGCCATGCCCAACATGCCCCCCATCCCCGCCAGGCCCCCGCCAGGCCCCCCGCCATGCCCAACATGCCCCCCATCCCCGCCAGGCCCCCCGCCATGCCCAACATGCCCCCCATCCCCGCCAGGCCCCCGCCAGGCCCCCCGCCAGCCCCAACATGCCCCCCATCCCCGCCAGGCCCCCCTCCAGCCCCAACATGCACCCCATCCCCGCCAGGCCCCCCGCCAGCCCCAACATGCACCCCATCCCCGCCAGGCCCCCAAGCCAGCCAGTGGCCCCAAATCTAGATAGAATTAAACTCACTTGTTGGTCTGGAGGACCGTAGAGTTGCGCATACTGGGGGAGGACCCCATCCACAAGTTTCTCCAACTCCTCTCCAGTGAAGGCAGGGGCCCTTTCCCCAGTCGCAGCAGCCATTGTCCCTTCCAGACCGAGGTCACAGCAACACTTGCAGTATAGGTCCTCTCCTGTGAAAGTTCAAGTCGCAAGTGGATAAGTAGATAGAAAATGGCGGTCACGTCCGCGGCGGTGCGTACCGCGGCGGTGCGTCCCGCCACCGCCGGCGCCCTTCGCCATTGGCTCCTGAAACCCATAGGCTTCAATGTTAACCAATGCGGCTTCGCGCCGCGGTCTTGGCCCGCCGCCCGCCGCGGTGTGCCACGCCAGCGCATTGACCTCACATCCCATTGTCACACTTCACAGGTCAGGCAGCCGCCATTTCCAGGGCCCACATGGCTCAATTTCAACTGCGTCACACAGGCCTAGGCCTTGCATAGCCACTCATACACGCCATTCACTGCATAGAGAATCGTATACTGTGCTAGCTGTGAGTACGTACCTGTGGGTTGCCTGACTGTGTGCTCCATGTTGTCCTTCCTAGGCACCGTCCGCTGGGTTGGGCGAGGAGACGGATGAATCCTCCCGTGTACCGACCGCTGGTGGACCTGTCGACAATGGAAGAACGCCACATTATCCTGACCTACCGTCTTAACCGTGCCACTATCCATGAACTGTGTGCCCGGCTGGAGCCCGACCTGATGTCCCCCATCCGCCAACCCACAGGGATTCCCCCTCTGGTGCAGGTCATGTCAGTACTCCATTTCTTGGCAAGTGGGTCATTTCAGACAACAGTGGGAATAGCTTCTGGGATGTCTCAGCCCATGTTTTCAAAGGTGTTATCCAGAGTGTTGTCTGCCCTGATGAAATCCGTGAGGAATTACATCATTTTCCCTGAGGTGGGCGAACTGGCTACAGTGAAGGGTGATTTCTACGCCCTTGGACATATTCCCAACGTAATTGGTGCCATTGATGGGACCCATGTGGCTTTGGTTCCCCCAAGAGACAGGGAGCAGGTGTACAGGAACAGAAAAAGTTACCATTCAATGAACATCCAGGTGGTGTGTTTGGCTGACCAGTACATCTCGCATGTAAATGCCAAATTCCCAGGGTCAGTGCATGACGCCTACATCATGCGGAATAGCAGCATCCCTTACGTGATGGAACAGCTACAGAGACACCGTGTATGGCTAGTGGGGGACTCTGGGTACCCCAACCTGTCGTGGCTACTGACCCCAGTAAGGAATCCCCGGACCAGGGCAGAGGAACGGTACAATGAGGCCCATGGGCGTACTAGGAGGGTGATCGAACGCACCTTTGGCCTCCTAAAGGCCAGGTTTCGCTGCCTGCATATGACCGGGGGATCCCTAATGTACTCACCTAAGAAGGTGTGTCACATCATCGTGGCCTGCTGCATGCTTCACAACCTGGCTTTGCGCCGCCAGGTGCCTTTCCTGCAGGAGGATGGTCGAGACGGTGGTGTTGTGGCAGCGGTGGAACCTGAGGAGAGTGACGAGGAGGAAGACGACGGGGCTGAAACAGACAACAGGGACAGAATCATTGAACAGTACTTCCAATAGGACACAGGTAACATTTCAAAGATAATTTAGTAAAAGTTAACTACTCTGCAGCATCTCTGCTGCCTGTCTATTTGCCCCAGTGTATGATGACTGAGTTTTGGCTTTTCCCTCCCTATTTCAGATCTGGGGTCCCCACTACGAGTCCTGTGCTTCGTTTCCCCATGGACTACAGCTTTGTGGCAGCTGTTTGTTGACTTCACCATGTACAAGGACATATTTGCACTGTCATGTCAATTACAATCTATTGAAATCACAGCCAGACTCCTGATATTTTGGTGCAAAATTGGTGTTTATTGAAGTGCTCAAAATGGGATGGGTGGTTTCAAGTGGGTGGGGGCTATGGTGAAGGAATGTCCATGGCAGAGTCCAGAGTAACAGTCACACAGGTGCATTGTCCAGAGGCCTGTGGAGAGATGGAGCATGGGCAGTTCGAGGATGGACAGGGTGACAATGTGGGACAGTGGGATGACATCAGGTGGTATCCATTGCTGGCGGGGGTCTTGACATCCTACTCTGTCTTGCGAGATCTCAGGGCCCTCTTGCGGGGTGGTTCTTCTCCTGCAGGAGGTGGGGGTCTGGTGGGCTGCTGCTGTGCGGGGGCCTCCTGTCCACTAGCGCCGGCGGAGGTGGATGGCTGTTCTTGGTCCCGGCTAGTGGCAGGGGCCCTTGGGTGTTGTTCAGTGTCCGCCCTGCTGTTTACGAGGTCCTGCAGCAGCCCTACCATGGTAACCAGGGTGGTGTTGATGGCTCGGATGTCCTCCCTGTACCCCCGATAGTGTTCCTCCTGCAGCACCTGGATCTCCTGGAACCGGGCCAGTACCGTCGCCATCGTCTCCTGGGAGCGGTTGTATGCTCCCATGATGGTGGTGAGGACCTCGTGGAGAGTGGGTTCCCTGGGCCTCTCCTCCCCCCCCTGTCGCACAGCTGCCCGCCGAGTTGCCCTGTTTCCCTGGGCCTCTGCCCCCTGGCCGGTGTGCCCACTACCACTGCCCCCAGGTCCCTGTTGTTGTTGGGGTGGTGGGTTATCCTGGGTGCCCTGTAGTGGTAGACACACCGCAGATTGACGCGCCCTGGAGACAGAGGCATGGGCCCGCTGGGTGGGAGCTGTGCTGGTGTTCCCAGAGGGGTTAGGGTCTATAGTGGCCTGTGCCTGTGTGAGGGGAACCGACTGTCCAGAGGTCCCCGATGGTCCGGGCTGGTCATCGGTGTCCAGATCGACAGAGCTGCTGTCATCGCTGACGGCCTCTTGGGTGGGGGGTGTGGATAATTCTGGCCCCTCCGCCGCGGTGTGTTGACGGTCGGGTCCTGCAGGGGTATAGAGGTATGGTTATAGTTTCAATGTGTGGCATATGGGTGTATCTGTGGGTTCCCGTGTCCCCAAGTGCTGGCATTCGTGTGTGGGGGCTTTGGTGAGGGTGGCTTGTGGGGGGGATGTGTATATGCATTGGGCATGCTTTGGTGATGGGTGTCCATGCTTAGTGGACGCATGCAGGCCTAGGTTTTGGGATGTGTGGGTTGTGATGGTGAGACATTGGCGGGGAATAGGTGTGCTGGGGGTGGGGGTGAGGATGGTGGGGGGGTGAGGATGGTGGTGGGGGTGAGGGTGGGGGTGAGGATGGTGGTGGGGGTGAGGGTGGGGGTGAGGATGGGGGTGGGGGTGAGGGTGGGGTTCGAGGATGGGGGTGAGGGTTGGGGTCTGATTTGGCATGCAGGTGGGGGGGAAGCAGTATTGAAGCTTCAACTTACCAGTATCCATTCCTCCGCCGACTCCTGCGAGGCCGTCAGGATGCAGGATGTTCAAGACTTCCTCCTCCCATGATGTGAATTGTGGGGGTTGAGGTGGGGGTCCTCCGCCAGTCTTCTGCACGGCGATGTTGTGCCTGGATACCATGGAACGCACCTTCCCCCGTAGGTCGTTCCATCGCTTCCTGATGTCTTCCCGATTTCTGGGGTGCTGTCCCACTGCGTTCACCCTGTCGACAATCCTCTGCCATAGCTCCGTCCTCCGGGCAATGCTGGTGTATTGGACCTGTGTGCCGAACAGCTGGGGCTCTACACGAACGATTTCCTCCACCATAACCCTGAGTTCTTCGTCTGTGAAGCGGGGTTGTCTTTGGGGTGCCATGGGGTGGTGTGTATGATGTGTGGGGTGGAGTATGTGTATTTAAGTGAGTTGAGTGTGGTGGTGTGTGTTGTTTTGTGTGTGGATAGTGTGTGGGTGATGGTGTTGAGTGGCTGTGGCTGTTATGTTTTGGATGCTGGTGTCTCTCTCTTGCCTTCTTTACGATTTTGTAAGCGTAGGGGTTTGTGGGTGATGTGGGTGGGTGTTTTATATTGTATTGTGTGTGTGGGAGTGGTGTGTGTATGTGTATCAGGTGTGTGGGATTCAAATCGTCCAATGTGGGTGAGTTTTGTTCGTTGGTGGGTATTCTGACCGCGGCGGTGTGTCCCGCCAATGGAATACCGCGTTTGAATGACCGCCGCGTGGATTCGTGGGTCGTAATGGGATGGGCGTATTTCTGTTGGCGTGGCGGTGGAGGTTTTGTCACCTCCACCTTTCCGCCGACCGCTGGTCTGGCGGTCTGTTGTGGCGGTCGGATTTTCGGAGGTTTGCCTTCTGCGGGTCAGAATGACCGTGGCGGGTTTCCGCGACCGCGGCGGGATTATGGAGGATTTCTGACCGGCGGTAGGCGCCTTTTACCGCCGAGGTCAGAATGACCACCTCAGTGTTTAAAATAAAATCAGAAGAGTCAAGAGATCAGTTATTTACAGTTTTTACAAAATATCATTTACAACACATAGTGAAAGAAAAGGTATGTAATTTTACATGGAAGAAAATATGATTAATAAAGAATGCAAGACCATTTAGGGTACAGGTCATAACAGACAATGTTTACCCTAGAAGTTGATCATATAAACTTTCACAAGATGAAGAAGAGAGCATGTAGATTGACATAGAAAATATATTAGAACAGGGTATTCAACAAGAGGTGCTTAGCAGCCCTAACAAATCTCTTGTGATGTGAATTAAAAAATAAATGTAAAGTGGAAGGTAGTCCAAGATTTTAGAAACACTAATGGAATTGTGGCCCCATGTTGACCGCTGTTACCTAAACCTGCTGTGATCTTGTTTCAAATTTCTGCTGCTGCAGAATGGAACACAGTAATCAACTCATGCCAAGGCTTCTTTTTCATTTTTCGTCATGGGGATAGCCAATATCTTTTGCATTTTGGTACTTCAATAAATGTCTGATTTGGTGTTGAATCCCACAAGGGTACACTGAGATTCCCACAATCATTAGTCACACTTTAAAGAAAGATTTGGAGAGTTTGTGGTGCCCTGTAATTGAGTGGTGGTGTCATATATAGATGGCTTACTATTGGCATCAAAGAAAGAAGACGATTGCAAGTTACATAGAGTTGCACTCTTGAACCATTTGTTGACAGTGGTCATAAGGTTTCACCTACAATGATGAAGTACTGTAACAAAATAAATGATTTATCATGGCTACCACTTTGAGAAACAGCAACGAAAGTGTCCGGAGAACTCTTTTCTGCAATCCTGCAGATTAATTCTCCAACTACCAGAAGGAAGGAAGGATGTTTTTGGGAATAGTTGGCTACTGATGTCAGTGAATTCCACTTGCTGTGATATTACAGTGTCTGGTGCCATTAGACAGTACATTAATGAAAGCCTTTCAAGCGCTCAGCCAAAGGGCATCATTACTACTTTGAGGGTCGGACCTCCAGACCACCATGCTGTGGTCTTGAAAGGATTGCCATGCTGGCGGTCTTTCAGGTGACCCTATTCTGAATCACACAAGCAGGACCGCAGACTGGCAAGCAAAAATGGCAGACTACCAGCAGTGGGGTGGCCTGGAAATAGGCAGTTCATCCACCAGCACCGTCAGCACTGCAACCAACCACTGAGCATATTAAAAGCACACAGTCGCCAATGGTGGTTCAAACTACGGTGGTTCATGATCAGAAAAGCAACCGACAACTCCATATTGAATGAATTTGAAAACAACACACCTAACACACATTGCCACAGTGGACACACCTGCATCGGACACTATAAAACGCACTCCATCACAGACCACTATCCTTTCCACTGCACGACGACGAACACTGGCCACCATTTCCCCATTTTTCAATAATATAGGCACCCCTATTTTCTTTCCCTATCCCATAGAACACCCTGCACACTTTTGTGTATTTACACCCTTTTGCACTTCCCCTGTTTAGTTAGTCATTGTCACCCGTTTTTTTCCATCCTATCACGTTCTAAATATCCATGTTTTTCAGAAGATGCATTAAGAGTCCTGGTGGATGAAATCATGAGAGTTGAGCCACAATTGTTTTCAGCACAAGTACAGCATACTCCTCTCGGTAGGAAAATGGAAATGTGGGATAGGATTGTTGACAAAGTGACTGCTGTAGGCACCACCCTGTGCACAAAGGAGGACATCAGGAGTAGGTGGAACGACCTGAGGGGCAAGGTCCATTCCCCAGTCTCCAGGCACCAGCTGCAGGCCAAGAAGACTGGCAGTGGCCCTCCCAATGCCCCATTACATCTCTTTCTCTGGGAGGAGAAGGAGTTGGCCATCCTGCATTCTGAGGGCTTGACAGAGATACCTGGGTGAGTGGCGTCTGGTAAGTCACAACACAAAAATGTCACACAAATGTCATGTCATGCATGCTCATATCTCATCTTTTGCCACTGTCTTGTTCATGTACCCCACCAGCATTTAATACCCGGAGTATCTGGGTGTTGACACTGTCAATCTGTATTGTTTGCCCAACATCATAGCTACTAAGGTTTATCACATGCCATTGGTCCGAAGGGACCTGTATGTCTTTAAATATGCAGTAATAATACCAGGCCTCATGGCATGTCCCAACAGGTAAATGTATGCCCAACCCTAAATGCAGTCTGCATACAGATTTGTAATACCCAATATTTGTATAGTGTTTGTAGTAGTGAATCACCTGACTGCAACTCCCAGGGGGTCACTGTTTCTTTTTTCCCAATCACCAGACCAGTGCTCATATGCCCAAATACCCCTCTTCCTCATCTTTCAATTGAAGTGTACTCACCCAGGAGGATACCATGTTTATAGTGTGTGTAGTAGAAACAGTGACATGACTGAAACTCCCATGACTCACTGTTTCTGTAACGCCAAACACCAGCACAATGTTCACTTGTCTAAAGAAAGATCCTTTTTGTAATCTCTCAATTGAAGTGTTCTCACCAGGGAGGATAACATGTGTATAGTGATTGTAATACAGGACGTGACCTGACTGCTAAGGCTAGGAGACTCTGTTTGTGTAGTTCCAGCCACCAGCCCAGTGTTCACTTGGCCACATACCCTGTTTCTCAACTCTCAATTGAAGGGTACTCACCTGGGAGGATACCATGTAAATACTGTGTATAGTAGAGAGCTATATGACTGCAACTCCCAGGAGGCACTGTTTTTGTAACTCCAAACACCACCACAGTGCTCACTTGTTTAAAGACCTTTTTTGTAATTGCTCAATTGTAGTGTTCTCACCTGGGAGGATGACATTTGTATAGTGTGTGTAGTTCAGCCAATGACAAGACTGCTAAGGCCAGGAGGCTCTGTTACTACACTCACCATCCCAGTGTTCTCTTCTCCAAATACTCTTGTTTAGTATCTTCCAAATGTAGCATACACATCTGGGCATATAATAATTGTATAGTGTGTGTAGTACAGGGAATGACTTGACCCCCAAGGCCAGGAGGCTCTGTTTCAGTAATTCCACCCCCAAGCCTAGTGTTCGCTTGTCCAAATACCCGTTCCTCAACTCTCAATTGAAGTGCACTCACCTGGGAGGATACCATATGAATAGTGTGTAGTAGAGAGAGTGACATGGCTGCAACTCACAACTCCAAACTCTGTTCTCTAACTCTCAATTGAAGGGTACTCACCTGGGAGGATACCAGTTGCTAAGTTTTGGGAAGTAGAGGGAGTGACCTGACGGCAAAGCCCAAGAGACCCTGTTACTCTTATTCTAACCACCAGCACAGTGGCCAGTTGACTAAATATCATTGTTGGCGATCTCCCTGGGGCTTGCTGATTCATTGTGTTGTGGATTTTAGGGACATATCTCCCTTTCAATTTGCACATTATGCTGGTCATTATGACCCTGGCAGTCTTCAGACAGCCATGGCTGTGGTGGTGATGGGACCGCCGCTAATGTGGCAGACTGGCAACCACATTATGACCGTGGTGGCTCTGCTGCAGTTGGACCACCAACACCAACACTTTTCTGAAACCCAGCAGCTTGGCAGTGCTGCTGGTCCCAATCCGCCAGAGCACGCTGCAAGCAGTGCTGCCCAGAGGATTACGACCTCCATCTTTACCGGAATTAGATGGCAGTAGCCCGGCCATGTAAGAGCTTGCAGTCTTTGGGTACAGGGGGCCCCATGGGGCCCATGCACTGCCCATGCACTTGGCATGTGCAGTTAAGGGGCCCCCCATGGCCATCCCCGTTGTGCTTTTCACTGTCTGCTGTTTGCATACAGTGAAATGCTACAGGTGCGGGTGCACCCTACGCACCGCAACATTGCCACAGACTCAGTTTTGAGCTGGCGTCAATGTTGTGGGCTGCTTCCTGCTGGGCCAGTGGGTGGAAACTCTGTTTCTGCCCGTTGACCCAGCATAAAACTCTTAATGGGGCCGTGGGAAGGGGACCGCACTGGCAGTCATCCGACCGCAGGAGTTTGGCGGATGGGCAAACTCTTAATGACCCCCTCTGCCATTTGTCCTGCACATCCTTTTTCACCTTTTTGTTGTTCCTTATTAATTTGTGTTGTCTGCCTACAGTTGTGTGTGTTTCAGCCTGATTGCTGATCCATTTGCTGTTGTTATGAAAATCTGACTTTGTGGGCACTGCTGGTGTCACCCAGGACAAGAGTAGATGCTGACTGTATGGATATGTGTTTCTTAAAGCAATTGAGGTGTCATTGCATTGTGTCCTGGTTGGTATGGTAAGTATTTCATCTTGTGTGGTTCATTGTCAGCCTGTATGGTGTTAAACTTGTCCCCCTGATATGTACTGTATATTGGACTCATGTGTGTCAGCTTGTGTTTTCTTTATGCAGACCTGAACGGTTTTCAATTGTGCTACCTCCTTTGCATTTGACTGTGCATGTGTCCAGTTTGCTGTGCGTGCCTTGCAGCACCTACATCTAGATGTATGTCCCAGTTGCAGATGTATTTGCTTTCTTGATTTGCACTTTCACATTCTGCAGATAGGCATGTCTGTTCATGTCATTGGCTCTAGTATTGTTTGTTTCTGAGATACATGCAGGGCCATTTCCTGTGCCAAAGTTCTTTTATGGGTGAGTGCAACGCAATATGTGTCCCACTGCAGCATCCTTCCCTGAGTGATCCCGATGCCCCAATTTCTATTGTACAGGTATTGTTGGCATAGTGAACTTTGGATATTTGTCTCTCTGACTACTGTGCATCCCATTGTGTTGCAATGTGGGTGATGTGTGGGTCTATTTGAGGGATGTTTAATGGGAGTGGTGTTTGTGTTCCATGACACATCCATACATATGTGTGTGAATCTGATAACAGTCCATGTCATGTGTACAATGGGAGGGTGTCAGTTGTATTGGTAATGTGATGTTGCTGTGTTGTTAGTGTTGTGTGACACAATGTTGTGTACACTTCACTGTCCCTGTGCTTAAGACGTGCAGACGTGTGTTTTTGTGTAGTGTGACAGAGCAGTGTGAGTGACCTGCCCAAAGGGGGTGTTCATTGGCTGTGAATGTGTCCTTCTCTGTGAATGATTCCAACTGTGTACACAATGACAAGTGTACTTGGTGCCAGTAGTATGACCCCCATATCATGTGGATGGTGGCACAACAATCTGTTGATGAGCGTAATGACACAGGTAGGTGTGTGTACATACAGTCGGTTGCATCCATGGCAGCATGGATTTTGTGCATCTTCGATTAAAAACAACAGTGGCAGGACATGTGTGATGGGCTCCATGGCAGCACAGAACATGTAACGCTGCCTGCAGGTGAGTTGCTCCCTTTCTACTCTCTGTTTCCACCTGCTGACATGTAGTGGTTGGACCACCACAGTCGCATTGACGTTGTGGAACCTTATAATGTGTCTGGCAGAAACACAGGCTCTGCCCACCTGTTTGTCCTGCCTCGTCACCGTGGCAGTCTGTGCTGCTGGTGGTGCCATCAGAACCACACCGGTCTTTTCTCTATAGACCCACATGTTTCATTTTACAGTGGCTAGACTGCCAAGCCGATGGCAGTCAGACTGCCACTGCTGCCATGCCGATGAACGGACCACCAAACTTTGGCCCAAAGTTTTTGTTGTTAACCGCTCTTGAAAATGGAAGAGCCAAAGAAATTTAATGAGTAATGCACTCATTGTGTAGTAACTAGTTGGTTCTGCCATCTTTGGATCACATTATCATAAAAGACATGAATTATTATTTCTGTAGTGGGGTAGTTCTTAGATAGTAAGGCAATATGACATTGATAAAAGCATGCTCTGATTGCCAATATTGTATTTTTCTAGAACCACAATTAATTCACAATTTTAATTTGGGTTATGTGAGAATATTAATGTGTGGAACCCTCACTTTTGGGGGTGAGCCAGAACTTTGTTGAAGACTTTCTGATGCAATTAAGGATAATATTTGATTCCATACCAATTTTGCTGCTCATTTGGGACTTAGACATTTTGTGATTTAGTTTACTATTCAGTATTGCCCTATTACTGATAGCCTTGATGGTAATAACCAATGCATGTGCACTTTATGTTTTCTGTATTGTTCTCTTTGAATCTTTGTAATATGTCATTTTAGATTTTCTAATTTCTGCCCTGGAATTCATTTATTGTGTCTTTCATTACTTAATTGACTGAAGTTTTGATGTGTTGTGTGGTGCCTTCTCTCAGGACCACTGCCTCATAAAATTAAGGTTTAACATCATGCCTTATCCATCCACCTGTGGGTGTGTTATTGAGGTGTCTTATTGGAGTGCAATAATTTCTGGGTTCACTACACTTGCACAATTTTCATAGCAGAGGATAGTTGCATGATGAAAGCACATTATACCTATGTTGGGGATTTCTTTTTGCCTTATTTGTTGTGGTAGATTTTCCATAGTGGATTTTCCCTTTGGATCTTTTACTGAGCGTCTGACGTGCAGTAATGTGTGTGAGCCAAAAACATGGTAAGTATAAAAAGAGCAGAATGATTCATGAGATTGAGGGTATTTTGGTGTGCCACTGATATCTTGTGGGTCAAGTTGTGTTTGGACAAAATATCAAATAAAAAATATTGTGAAATAAAAAGATCATGTCAAGAACAGTGTGGTGTAAAAATATCATGGACAGAAATGTTGAAGATATATCATTTTAAGTTTTGTTTTTAATATTTTTGTTAAAAATCATTTTCTAAATTATTGTACTTTTATGGTTATTTTATTATGGTTTTGTAGCATGTAATATGTGTAGCATGTTATTTGATTTTGGCTGAGTTTATAAGGGAAAGAGTATTTTTGAAGATGTGGTTGTATTACGTTTTTTGTAAAACTTAATGTATCAATTATGATCTGAAACATTTTAAATTTAAAGTGTAATTTTAAATTTAATATTTTCTATTTTATGACAATATGCTTTGTAAAATATTTTGGAAAAAAGTATGTCTGTAGAACAATTCTCTTTATATTGCTATATTGATTTTTCAAATTATATTCTATTTTTTATATAGTTGATATTATAATTTAGTAACAAAAAGGAAAATATGTTTTAAAATATTTTTAAAATGTTTTAAATATTTTGTTTTAATAAGGGTTTTGTACATTTTGTAAAGTGAAATTTTCATTATATTATGAAATATAAGAATCTTAGAAAGGTTATGTTTATGGATTATTGTTAAAATGTGTTTATTTATTTTATTATCAAATAATTCACATTACTTAAAATGTTTTACATTTTTATATGTAGTTTTCATTTTATAAAAGAAGATAATTAACACAAATTCTATATACAATTATATATATTAGGTGTAGATTATTATACATTTAAATTACTTTGATTATTAAAATCTGGCTTTTTCAATATTAAGTTCCAAATATATTTTTTATATTTGATTTAAAACACAGAAATTATATAGTTATTAGAGAAATATTGATGTTAAGTGTGATGTAGAAAAAGTAAATTAATTATAGATTTTTTGTGTAATTTATAGGTTCACTGTTATGATCCTTTTTCAAAATAATTCAAACAATAATTTAGATTGGGCATATTTTGTATATATTCATTATTTTATTAATTTGCATGTATTTTGCTTATATATTTTGTGATTTGTTGTGTTTTAGTGTTCTATATTTTATGGGTATATGTTTTACTTTTTTAACAAAATGAAAAATGATCATGTAGTATTTATATATGTTAAATAATAATTAGTTGTGAATATTATATTTAATTTTATTGTGTGTTTTTTTATTTTTAAGACTTCAAAATGTATTTTTAATTACAAAATATTTAGAATGTTCTAAATATTTCTTAAATGTATGATATTCAGTTAATATTAAAATATTTTTTTCCATGGAGTTTTAAATATAAAGGGATTCACTATGACCCTGGTGGTCTTAAGACAGCCAGGGCCACGGTGACAGTCGGACCGCCGTCAATGTAGCAGTCCGACAGCCAGCACCACCTCTTCTCCTCCACTGGAGTGGCTGGCGATGCTGGTGGTCCTAATCCCCCTGGGAAGAGTTGCAAGGAGTGTTGCCCTGTGGATGTTGAGTCCCCTCTCTACCGACCATTACATGGAGGTAGACCTGCCAGCTGGCAGAGACAGGATGCAGGTTGCCCCTGGGAGGGCCTGTGCACTGCCCATGAACTTGGCATAGGTCCTCGTGACAGCCCAGTCTCAATTTTCAATCTCTGCTTTGCAGACAGTGAAGATCATGACGGGTGCTGGTGACCCTTACGCACTAAAGCATTGCCACCGGCTCTATTATGAGCCTGCTTCAATGTTGTAGACCATTTCTCACTGGGCAAGTGGGAAACTCTTAATGGGGCCCAGGAGGGGGACCACACAGGTGGTAACCTTACAGCGTGTGTTTGGCAGACGACCTTTTCCGTCTGCCAAACTCATAATGACCATCATAATGTACTATATTGTGTGTTCAGGACTTTTAAAGCTTTAATTTGTACTGGACTGGAAATAGGTATTGTGACCACTTTAGTGTCCAAAAGTGTGGAGTGGAACAATAAATGTCACCCCTTGAGTGTCCAAACCCATCCACTAAATGGTTTACATTGAACTGAGAATAGTACATGTCACCTATTTAATGCCCAACACCTTCTGTTAAATGGATGAAATTCTAGTGAGAAAAGTAAAAGTGAATACTGTGGTGTTGAATACCTTCCCCTACATGTCTTAGATTGGAGAGTGAATAGTAAATGTCACCCCTCAAAGGTCCACATCCGTCCTTCAAATGTCTTAGATTGGAGTGGTAATAGTAGATGTGACCACTGTAGTGTCTAACACCTTCCTCTAAATGTTTAAGTTTGAAGTTGGATTGTCAATAGGACCTCTTTAGTGTCCAAATTCTTCTCCTAAATGATTTAGATTGAAGTGGGTGTAAGGAATGTGACCCTTTAGTGTTCAACCCCTTCCCCTAAATAGCTTAGGGCCTCATTACAACATTGGCTGCCCTAGGACCACCAATGCCACTGTGGCGGTCGGATTGCCACATTACTACCCTGGTTGTCAGACTGACAGGGCATCACCATCCTCACCAGGAACATGGTTCCCAATGGGTTGATGGCAGTCGGAGTCATGGTCAGCCAATCCGACGCTGAGTTCAGCGCTGTTGTGCTGATCATGAGTCCAATTTCTTCCAGCCGTTTCATGGCAGGGACCCCACCATTGAAAGGCTGGCATAAACACAGTAGAGGGAGCCCAGGGGAGCCCCTGTACTGCCCACGATCACGCCCAGTACCCCTGCCCAGCACCCTCAGAATGTGTACTGTCTGCTATGCAGACAGTGTGCATTTCAATGGTGCTGGTATGCTATGGTATTGGCCCTACCGCCTTAAGAGAGCTTCGACCAATACAATAGCACTGTTCCCACTGGGACCACCGGTGGGATCATCGTAATATGAAGTTCCCACCAGTCAGCCCTGTGGAAACATCATAATATTACTGGGGTGGGGCCGCCTGATCCCCCTGAGTTTAGCAGTGGACTCGTCTGACCACCAAACTCATAATGAGCCCCTTAGTTTTGAGAATAAATAGTAAATGTCACCTGTTTTGTGTCCAAAACCTTCCAGTAAATTGCTTAGATTGGAGAAAGAATAGTAATTGGTATTCGTACTCCATTAGTGTCCAACACGTTCCATTAAATAGTTAAATTGGAAGTGGAGAAGTAAATGTCATCACTATAGCATCCAGCACCTTCCCTTAATAGTGTAGATTGGTGCTGAAATAGTGAATGTAACCCTTTTAGTGTCCAGATCCTGTCCCTAAATGGCTTAGGGTGCATCGGGAATAATTATTATAGCCATTTCAATGTCCAACACCGTCTCCTAAATAGCTTAGATTGGAGTGGGATAGTAAATGTGACATCACTACTTTAGTGGCCAACACCTTCCCTTAAATGGCTTAGGGCCTGATTACTAGTATGGTGGTCCAACCACTGTTGCGCGTGTCGGGAGAAAGGCACCAAGCTGGGGGATTCGCGACTGGCACTATAAGACACTACCGCCGGGTGGTAGTGTCTGCTATGGTGTCACTGTTGGGGCATGCTTCAGCTCAGAAAGTGATCCTGAAGCTCATTCCACCACAGTGCAGCGCCAGGTGAACCTCGGGTGTGATGTTGCCATGTACAGTGTTGTGAATGGAACAGTGTGCACTGACAGTGCAGGCATACAGAGGCACCAGCCACATTGACCAATGGGCAAAATCCCCCTTGCGCTATTTTGGGGGCCCCCTCCCTGCCTTTCCGCCAAGCTTTTCATGGCGGGGTCCACACCATGAAAAGCTCAGCAGAAAGGCAGGCCGTGATCAGCATGGCGGTGCCGTCTTAGGTGCCCCCACAATTGACTACGGCTTTCATTACCACCATAGGATTCCAGATCCTTGCGTTTCGGCGGTCTTGTGGAGGTCCAACCACCATCCTCGTAATCTGGAGGTTGGACTGTCAAAGAGGAGGGGGTTGTACCACCACGACAGGTTCAGGTGTCGCAGGAACACAATACTCATAATCAGGGCCTTAGACTGGAGTGGTAATAGTATGTATCACATCTTTAGAGTCCAAAACCTTCCCCTAAAATGCTTTGATTGGAGTGGGAATGGAAAATGTGACCAGTTTAGTGTTGAGCACATACCCATAAATGACTTAAATTGGACATCAAATCAAAAATATAGCTTACAAAAATATTGTTTTCCTAGTCTTCTAAAAGGAAGCACAAAAATATTGACAAACACATATAGTTTAACACTAACATCTTTGAAAACCATATAAAATAATTTCTTAATCTAAATAAATATAAATACATATATATATATATATATATATATATATATAGTTTGAAGTAGTACATTTTAAATAGATACCTTGATTATTATAATAAGTATTTAAATCTCACGAATATTTATTTAATACTACAATAGGAATATATATGTATTTAAACACACATACGTATATATATATATATATATATATATATATATATATATATATATATATATATATGTGTGAATATATGTATATATATATATATATATATATATATATATATATAAAAAAGAAGAATTCTCACAGCACTCCACAAGTCTAATTATTTCTCCTTTATTTCATTCGCATAGCCACCAACGCGTTTCAACTCACTTGAAGTCTTGATCACGGTAGTGAGTCCCTCTACCACTTTTACTTATATACAAACAATCCAGGAAGCTAATAATGAAGCTTTCTGTATAATGTAGTTTCAAATGAGCACAATAATGTTCTCTTAAATTAAAGAAATAATATAAAGACATGAATATATACATCATGCAAAATTAATTATCATAGTATTATTATGTGGAAAGCCTCACTATGTATTTCAACATAAAGTTAACAATTAAATACACTTTAATGCTGTCTAAATTCTAGAGATTCAATAACCTAAAGCCATTGGTACCGTTTTCAATTAATAAATCACTGATAATCCTTATATGTGTCATTTTTTGCCAAACTGTACAAATAATTTCACATAGCATATTGTATATATATCTATATATTTTTATATGTTAGAATATTTTCTTTATATATATTTTATCTTTTTCTTTTTCATTACCTATACTTATATATGTTTATCATCATTGCTAATCATTATCATAAAGCTTGTTAATTATATAAAACATTATCATACTGTGATATAAACCTCTGGTTCTCAATCAAAATCATAAGATAGCTAACTCTTCAGAATTACTATCAATTCAAACTATTTTTCATTTTGAATCAATTAAATGAACAAAAAGTTCCTCACTAGCATTCAGACCTCCTATGGTCTTAGTCGGTAATTGAATTATGTATTTGCTCTCCAACTGTCTTAATCTCAAAGTTCTGTCTCCACCCCGTTCATCCTGTTTCACCATTGCTAAAAAAAAGAATTGCATGCTCTTCCAATCATGAGTATCTTCCATTACCATATGTTTTGCAACTGCATAATTTAAGTCTTTATGTTGTATAGCTTTTACGTGTTCCAATAGTCTTTTCTTAAACTGCAAATGTGTTCTACCAATGTACCACAAGCCACAATTGCATTTAATCAAATACACAACATATTGACTATTGCAAGTAATTTTTGTGTAATTTGGACCTCTTTTCTGTTACAATCCTTAAAAATCCTCACATTTCTAGCTATTTGACAGACTTTGCATTTATTGCATTTATGAAAAACAACCATTTCATTGTTCAGCCAATTAGTTTTGATCAGTGCCTTATACAACCATATCTTTGAGTTAATGTGTTTTCCTGTAAGTTACTAGAGGCCTTGCACCAACAATTTTTGCAACATCTTGATCACTTTTCAATATCTTCATATGTTTTTTCAAAATGTTGATAATATCTTTACTGTCTTTACTGTAGGTAAGTATCAAACGTGGATTATCATCTTGATCCTTATTGGTTTGCAATTAATTTTCTACCAGGACTTGCTGTTGAGTTTTTTTGTCTAGCTCGAGTAGCACCTAATTCAATATGAGAACGTGGATAACCTCTATGAATGAATCTTTGTTTCACATCCATAAATTGTTTTTCCATCTCTTCATCACTAGAACAGTTGCATCTGGTACTCAAAAATTCACCATAGGAATACTCTTCATAGGGTTAAGGAAGAAATCTCGTTCCATGTATGATTCTGTTTGTAGCTGTCATTTTCCTAAACATAGTTGTATGAAGCTGATTGTTCTGTATATACACTTTGATATCCAAAAACTCTATTTGATCTTCACTAATATTACAAGTGAAATTTTATCCATGCTTATTATGATTCAGCAATTCAAAATATATATTAAATTCCTCTTTTATACCATCCCAAATTAAAAATAAATCATCAATATACCGTAACCACAGGATTATTTTTTTTAGATGCTCCTGATGTTTCTCCTACCATGCATATTCTCTCTCCTACCAGCCCATAGCTGGGAGAAAGAGATGTTGTTAGAAATGGTATCAATGTGCCTTCACAATAATACTTTTCTATTTGATCATCAGATTTATAGATAAATACAAGGGACAGCCATGGGGATTTCTCTTTCTCCCAGCTATGCCAATGTCTGTGATTGACTGCATGAGTTTCTGAGTGGGTCTGTGTTGGATCCTGTTATTAGTAGAATAAGTAGGCCCAGAACACTAGCAATAATACCCCCAGACAATGTTAGGTCCAGTCAAGGCTCAAACTGGCTCAACCCCTGGTAGCTTGGCAAAGAACAGGCAGTCTTAACTAAGGAGACAGGCATTTAATTACACCAATACAGTAAATAAGTAAGACACAACACAGAATAAAAATCTCACACCAATTTATAAAATTAGTAAACATTTGTATTTTTTAAATGACACCAAAATGGCAAAAAGCCAAAATAGGGATCCAGATTAATGAATGTTTTAAAAAGTAAATGAAAAAATTAGGATTCTAGTGCTTAGAAATCAATACCACTGACTAAAGACATCTGGTCACGCTTAACTGGGACAAAGTCAACCTTTGAGGCCAGATTGCGATGGAGCCCTGCTCAGATACACTGAGCTGGAGGCCTTGGTCAAACTTTCCTGGAGCTTTTTCTCTCTTAATGTTGTGCATCCTCCTCAGCACACCGATTTAGATGCAATGTCTTCGTATTGCTTTTCTGTGAGATCCAGGTCAAATCCTGGAAGTCTGGAGCTCTGGAGCTTTCAGCAGGGCAGACCTGAAATCCTGGACTGGTTGCGGTTGAAGGTAGTCGGCTCGACTAATGACGATGAGTCATTGCACTTATGGAGCTTTTTCTAAAGGTTGCTCAAAACTTCTCCAAACATCTGGAACTTCTTCCTTGAAGTTCCTGTTGAGGTTTTAAAGTGTCCAAAACACAATACAAGGGTCTAGAAGCTCTGAGGTGATCATTGGAAGCTTAAGATCACAATTCCCACACTGCACCTGGTCAAATCCTTAAAAGTCCACTGATCGCCCTTCAGGCTGGGGACTTGGTGATAGCTGGTGCAGGCAAACTCTGTTAACCTGTTGCTTTGAGGGGGTCCACTCCTGAGTCCTTTTTAAAGTAAAGCAAAGTCCTTAGGACTGTTGTCCATGTGTGCAACAAGAGCAGTGCTTCAGTGTGAAGTCCCCTGGTATGCAGACCAGGGTTTCAGCAGCTCAGCCCTTCCTCTTCCTTTGGTTTCAGGTATTGGATATGAGTTGCAATGCAGATCAGCCACTTTTATTCAATCATCTTGGGGGACAGACGGTGGGTAGCGTGGTCTAATGAGCTGCAGGGTGCCACCCAAAAGCATGATAGCTTCCTCCAAAATAAGGCATTTTCATGTCCCATAAAGCACTGCACTTTAACATTTCAAGAGGGACAATTTTCCTCCTGAGAAGCAAGACAGGTAAACCAACCTTCTGGTTTGTCTCACTTCCATTAACAGTCCCTCTCTGGACATCTGCAGTTTCCTTTCATGGGCCTGCTATCTATCTGGGGGTACAGGGTGAGAGGGTGGCCTTGCTGACATTCCTTTTTGTCCTGATTCCTTTGAAACCCAGTTTGATTTACCCAGCCGTTTCATTCCTAGCCTCAGCATCTATCAAACTCTTCCATCAGATAACCTCTGCCCATTGCAGGCCATTTACATCAGTGCAGGAGAGGCCACTATCAAGCTGGAACTTTACAGAAAAGAAAGTCTTATAGCTTATTTTCTGTACCAGTTATGATAAATCTAGCAATAGCTTGTGGGGTTTATTATTACCATTCTTTGGAGTCCTTTCATGATACAGTTGGCTCCCTTCTAGCAATACTTATAGTTACTGAAAAGATTTCCATTTTAGCCTATGGAGCAACAGATTTACAATGAGGAAAATTGAAAGTCGCAGTTTTTCCCTCACCAAGGCATATAAAACATATTTTATAATATCCCTGTTCATAGTTACATGGCACTCCACACCCGGGGCATCCAGGAAAGACTTTAGGGTGACCTATATGTAAATATAAGGTAGATTATCACTTTGGACTTTGGAATCCTTATATTGGAGTATATAGTAGGGACTTATAGGTAGCTTGAATCCCCCTTTCCCTATTATCTTCTAAGGAGTTACAGGGGTCTGTCATTGCCAATTGTAATTGTGCCTTTTTACCATATACCTTTTATTCAGAACACTAGCCCTGGGCCTGTTTAGCAGAGCCCAGGAAACAGTCAGGGTCAGTTATCACTAGTATCAGTCAGAACTTTTGGGTGAACATGCTAAAAGGATGGCTTTCGCACAGTCTGTGAGTGGGTACATGAGTGTCTGAGTGGGTCTGCAAGTGGGTGCGTGATTGTCTGAGTGGGTCTGTGATTGGGTGCATGAGTGTCTTAGTGTGTGACTCTGTGAGTGTGGAAATCTCTTCTTTTGTTTTGTTTTGCGATAATCACTAATTTGTTCAACATTACACAGGAGGACTGCACTGATGGTCGAGATGTATTTAGAAATATCCCTTGTGGTGAAAAGAAGTCTTCATTTTAAACTATTTATATGTCCATATATCACCCCTGGGGTCAGGATACCTCCACTCTGACCTCTTGTCACACTTTCCTTCTTTGTTTCCAAGCCCAGGGACCATGTCCTATTACATAAAATGGTGAGCTCAACTTTCTGCTCAGGTTGACACCAGCCAATAAGGGCCCTGCAGTGGTGAACGCGTTTGCAAATTTGACACCAGTGGATTTGCAAAGGGTTCGCTCCTGTAGATATACAAAATCGGTTTTCCTTTTATTTCTCATAAGCATCTGAACAGATTTACACCACATAACAAAAAGTGTGATCTTCGGACCAAAAGCTATCTTTCTGCCAAATTTGATGTAATTCTGTCCAGCAGTTTGGGCCTCAGGTATGTCTAAAGACTCTATGGGAATTAATAATGAAAACAGACTTTTTTTACCCCTTTTTTCAGCCCCGCTTGAAGGATCACCCCAAAAGTTCCATGTACAAAGGACCCTAAAGGGCACTTTTTTGGAAACTTTTATGCAGATTCGTCAAAAGGTGCCAAAGATATGGGCAAGCCAAAAACACTTTTTCTGTGGAATCTAGGTCCTAACTATAACTACCTACTGGTGACTGCCAGTAGGTAATATACATATGTGTGTATATATATATATATATATATATATAAATATATATATAGACATATATAGACATATATATATATATATATATATATATATATATATATATGGGTGAGTTTGTGCGTGTATATAAACATAACCAACAATTAACCAATTTACAAATTTACAAAATTCATAAACTATGTGATAATTCATGTTCAAGTACAAAATAATTAATATTTAATGTTTACTTAATTAACTTTTCACACTATACCCCTACAAACCTTTCAACCTACACCTAAAATATAACTAAAATAAATAGGTGTAACACAATTGCATATTTAATTAGCAATTAATAATTAATTTTAATTCATTATTTTTTAACTAACTTCCCACCCTACAACCCTACAAACCCAGCAGCCCACAGCTAAACTATAACTAAAATATGTAATTATTACACAATTTACATAATGATTAATCAATACAATATTCAAATATATGTAAATATTATTTTTAATTATTACTCTATTTACTTCCAACAATATACCTCTACAAATGTAGCAACTGCAGCTACATTATGAGTCAAATAAATCAGCATTACAAAATGTACCTAATTAATGATCAATGCAATAATTAATCAATAATAATTAACTGTTAATTAATTAATACTCAAGTATTATCCTACCCATTACCCCTGCAAACCCAGATGCGCTCATATAAAATACAACTAAAATATATTAATATTACCTAATTTACATAATTAATAATCAATTAGCTAATTAAGAATACATTATAAATGAACTAATTAGCTTCTGACCCTATACCCCTAATACCTAGCAACCCACACCTAAAATTAAGTAAAATATATCAGTATAACATACTATACATAATTAATGTCAGTCATATACATACTTAAAAACCCAACAACCCACTGTGACACTATCAATTATTATTAGAAATTAATTCAAAAATTCTAAGGCCCATATTTATACTTTTTGACGCAAAACGGTGCCGACGCAAACACAGCCATTTAAGCATAGGAGAGCCAAAATGGATTCCAGATGCCTGTACAGACCCCAGGAAGATGACAACAGACCAGGAACCAAGGAGGACCCACACTAGAACCAGGACAGGGAGAAGAAGAAAAGAAAGTGCGTTGCTTCAGTGCAGAGGAGCAGGAAATTCTATTAAAAGAGGTGACAGAACACCAGCACCAACTGTTGTCACCTCAAAGTTGCCAATCAGTAGGAGAGAGGCAATATGGCAACAAATTGTTGACAAGATTAACAGTGTGGCAGAAGTACGCAGAACAGTCATCGAGTGCAAGAAGCGCAGGATCAAGGAAAGGATGGCCAGCAACAGGAAGGCAGCACTGCAGACTGGAGGTGGGAGTCCAGCACACCAGGAGCCCCTGGACCACATGGAGGAGATGGTTGCAGCTGTCATCCCTGAGGAGAGTGCCACAGGGATTCAAGGACAGGACAGCGCAGACTACCAGGAGACAACGCACATTCAGGGAAACTAAAATGCACTAATGTTAACTGCAACCGGGGGGGGGGGGGAATACCGACTACACAATGCACGGAAGTCATCATCTACATGGAGTGGCATGGGTAAAGGGGTACGGCACGGGGTCATGGCCTGTACAGAGAAAAGCTGGGGCACACCATAACACAACACCAACAACAGTTCCATGGGGGTAAGCTGCCATGCCAACGATGCAGTGTAGGAGGCTGGCCTGGCTTGCAGTGGGTACCAGAGGTACTTACACCTTGTGCCAGGTCCAGTTATCCCTTATTAGTGTAGAAGAGGTGTTTCTAGCAGCTAAGGCTGATAGAAGGTAGCTATGGCAAAGCAGCTTAGGCTGAACTAGGAGACATGTAAAGCTCCTACTATACCACTGGTGTCATATGCACAATATCATAAGAAAACACAATACACAGATATAATAGGTGACTTATAAGCTACTTAAGTGGAGTGGTAACTGGCTGTGAAATAACGTGGGCGTTATTTCACTCAGGCTGCACTGGCAGGCCTGTGTAAGAATTGTCAGATCTCCCTATGGGTGGCAAAAGAAATGCTGCAGCCCATAGGGATCTCCTGGAACCCCAATACCCTGGGTACCACAGTACCATATACTAGGGAATTATAAGGGTGTTCCAGTATGCCAATGTGAATTGGTGAAATTGGTCACTAGCCTGTTAGTGACAATTTGGAAAGCAGAGAGAGCATAACCACTGAGGTTCTGGTTAGCAGAGCCTCCGTGACACAGTTAGTCATCACACAGGGAACACATACAGGGCACATACTTATGAGCACTGGGGCCCTGCCTGGCAGGGTCCCAGTGACACATAGACTAAAACAACATATATACAGTGAAATATGGGGGTAACATGCCAGGCAAGATTGTACTTTCCTACATGTAGCAAAGGTAAAGCCACGCCAGGAGGGAAGGGCACAACGTCAAACTGACATCCCGTCACACGTCAGCCACTCTACCCCCTACATTAACTATGGCCCAATTAACAACCTCCAGCCACACCGACAACTGGAATGTAACATTGACAACAGTAGCCACTACCACCTCCACTGTGTGCGCAGCTCAAGTAGCCAATGACAGTAAGGTCCCAATGGATCTTACACACCTAAATTAGAGGGTTTAGGATGACAACGTCAAAAATCCCCTGAAACAAGACAAATGTTCCAGTCCTGTCAAATGTGAATGCCCATAGTTGCCGCAAACATCAGCCAATGTCATCAACATTAGGAGCTACACAGCACTAACGTCACACCCATGCTACATATGTCAGGGTCCATCCTGTACCTGGGTCACAATGCAACATCCCAAATGTCATACTGCTCAGACAACAGCATTGAGGGGGAGGACACATGTAACTGTTCACTGAAATACACCTGCACAGTCAGAGGAGGAAATAGGACACTGCTACGACTATCAGGGCAATCCAACGTACCACACATTCCCACACATCAGCTGTTCACATTACCAATGCTGACATCCATATCGTTCCATAACAATGCTATGCATAGTATACGCTACATTTCAACTACACATAATTGGATGTGAAATATCAGAGACTGGGGCAGGTCCAGATTGTTAAGTGTGCTGCTAGTGCCATCAGAGTACCCACAGCCAGTGGAAGGTCTCACCATGAAAATGGAAGTAGACGGATGGTTGAGTAGGACAAGAAGGTGGCAATTCACTATTTGGCCAAAACCAACATCTAGAGGAGATGATGCAGACAAGTCTAATAACTGACCACAATACATGTGACATGCAGGTGGGGCATAGGCCTGGGAGAATGCTAATATGAAAGACAGGAACAATGAACAGGAAACAAGATCACAATGTGAAATCATCACAAGGCAGGCTTGTCACATCACAAATGCCACAACACAGACACACTAATTGTACCCTATTTCATTGCAGAGGACGATGGATCTCCTGCGGATATGCCTGTCCAGGACTACCCTGATGACATGGATGACGAGCTGATAAACATCAGCCACCAGACCCTCCAAGATGTCCTTGGAACCCTCCAGACCCCACCTTCAGTCACAAGGAGGAGCACAGAACAAGCAGCCATCACAGAGGACCCACCCTCCACCCCAATTGTAAGACCTGCCAGCTCCAATACAGCTGAGGACTCAGACGACACAGGCACCAGCTTTGAGAGAACTGTAGTCAGAGTACAGCGGGAGCTGGCCAAGGAGGTGCGGATGGGGATACAAAATATGGCAGCCAGCCTTGAGGGGATGCGTTTGTGCATGATGTCATCTGCAGACCAGGCAACAGCCATGCAAGCGCTAACATCCATCCTGCAAGGAATACAACAAACTGTAAAGGAATTCACCACTGCAGTAAGGGAGTTGCCACAACACCTCGCACCCCAAACCTTCCCCTGCATGCACGAATGCAATCATGAGCCCCTCAGGGCCGACCTGGCTGCCTACAATTGTGATGTGGCTGCTATTCTTAAGAACCAGCAGATCCTCCTTGCAGCAGTACTGCCCCTAAGCCCCCCACAGGTAGCAGCTACCAGGATGTCTCACTCCACGTCTACCAACACTGAGGTGTGTGTTGCCCCTTCACAACCACCACCACCAAGGACAGAGGAGGCAACACACACATCAGAAGATGAAGACATGGAACAAATCACCTTCACACGTAAAAGTACCCAGAAGCACTAGTCCCTGCCACATGGCCACCTATCACCAAGGTCCTGCGCTTCATAACATGCCAATCTTACAACAACTGTACTCAAGCACTGTTCTGCAAACCAATGTCTATCTTGTCAGCCTGCCTTGTGATTGTCTCTCACTAACTCATTGGCAAATCCTGTCCCTCTGCACTGTCTGACACATCACCCCAGCATGTCCAATGAATTGTCCTTTAGCACTTGTGTAGGATCACAATGGAAGAGATGTCACTATAATGGACTCACAATCATGGACAATGTAGATATAGCACTACAGCACTTTTCAATAAATAGCACTTACACAACAACTTTGTCTCGGTGTAATGTGACACATCAACCGTGCAGTAGACCACTGGATTTTGCCTCCTGTCAAATTACATAGCTTGTCAATACTACTGTCCTGAAATAATGTAGGCTGATAACTATGCACAGTGGCCTGGACTCTACCATACTCTGCCCTTCCTGAGGGTAATATCTGAGGAAAAGAGAAACTATACACCATAATCCTGTGTTGGACAGAATAATGCTTCCTCAAGGGATATCTAAACCATAAAATAGTGCCTTCACAATGTTGCCTCCATGCAAAATCAAACACATGTAACATTGCCCACAAATCTAAGCGAACAGTCACCAAACTGCATGAATGGAGGTGTATGAGTTTACATCCAAATAAGTAATCATGCTGAACAGTGTTACAAATGATCTATGTGAGTCATGTACACTATACTACAAGAGAGCTTACTACCACTCACCTTATAAGGGTTTCCTTGGACATCAGACTGCAGTCAGACATAACACAGTGTCCCCAATCATAAATCGGGAAGCACTGTATGTGACATTGAAAACATACTTAATGAAAAAACACGTTGGGATCCATAGTAACTGTGATTGGTGGTTGCAACAAATGGTCTAATCTTTGCAAGGCGGCTTTGGGGTAGCTGCCAATGTTACAGCTCATTTGGGATTAGTTTGCAGCATAGGACACAAAATGTAATACAAAAGAAATACTGCACACTCATGCCAAGGCCCTGATTTACAAGCATGTCACACATACTGTAAAGGGTTTACTACATATTTATTAAACTGTAAAAACAGAAGTGAAAACTTGGGGAAAAGCCTTACCTATCCTAATCTACCCTAACTACTTATTACCCACAACTGTCCCTAAATAACCTAAGCTAAACTTACTTATCACATTTAACGAAACGTTCTAAACATCAGCTCCCCACCCCCCTTATGAGACGGGACACATGGAGGACAACAGATACTAACCTAAACACATACTATCCTATACTAAACAAATATATATTTTTTTGTTTTCATTTTTTTATATATATTTTTTTTTTACTTTTTTTTTTTAAACACACATGAACACCAACATTATCCACCACCCACCCACCCACACACTCAAAAAGAAACAGTAGAAATATTCAGGACACCACATGCACTAACACTAACTAAACTAACATCCTATACTAACCTAACACTAAGCCCCCTAAACCCACAAAGTACAAGAGTCAGGAAAGAGGAGGGAGGGGAGGGAATCGTGTCCGTCAATACTGCTACAGGTTGGCCCTCCGGAGGGTCCTCTTGATTGACCGCACCCACCGGTTTACTTGTCGCACCTCCTGCCGCAGTCGACTCATTTTACGCAGGACACGGTCCAGTTTACGCTACATCTGTACAAAAGCAGCAG
Organism: Pleurodeles waltl; assembly: GCF_031143425.1. Classification (NCBI taxonomy): domain Eukaryota; kingdom Metazoa; phylum Chordata; class Amphibia; order Caudata; family Salamandridae; genus Pleurodeles; species Pleurodeles waltl. Next base: position 658,714,210 of record NC_090446.1, on the reverse strand, counting down.
GGTTAATAGCTGCAGCGGAGGTGGTCTGGGTGCCAGCTGAGGAAGTGTGGGGCCCTCTAGTGTTCATGGCTGTGGGCTGCCCTGCAGGTGGTGCTGTGCTAGAGCCTGGAGCACTTGCTGAGGTGGTTGCCGCAACGGTCCCAGCTGCTGGTGGTGCCACCTGGGTGGAAGTGGTGGTGGTGCTGGTGGTGGCTGTGGTGAGCAAAGAAGGGCCACCTTGTGGGAATGCCCTCCAGGCTCCGGAGGCCCATTCGTGCCAGTATCTGCGGGCCATTCTTCGGTACCCAGACTCTACCTGAAGTATGTGCTGATACCTCATTGCCAGCCGGTGAAACTCCCTGACCTGGATGGGTGTCATATTTGCAGCTGTGAAGACAAATAGAAAAACTAACATTAGGAACTGCATTGTGTGAAATGGCACAAGAAGTAAATCAGACAATACATCTATTGTACTTGTAACAGCTCATATCATCATACAGATCATTGATTGTCCCTGAGGAAGTACATGGCAAGCCAGCCTAAAAGGTTCTATCACACAATACACATCCAAACCCTACAAGATGGGTAACAACTGGCATGATTTTGGCATCATAGTTCTGCCAGTAGTCAGCTGTCAATCATGCAGCACATCCTCCGCCAATGCCAGGGCTACAAATGTCATTGCACGGGATGGAAATCTAGGGCCACATGATCTGCAAGTTGTAAATGGACTTGCTAGTATAGTACTCTTGTGGGAAAAATTAGTGTGTATACTAGGTTCAGACAAAAGATACACTGATTTACATGGCTGTGTACCAAACTTGTATCATCAGTCCTAGGTACACTATTCACAAACCCATGCCTGTGTTTGAGGGTGGGGGGGTGGACTAACAACTAACAATTTTAAACAACATGGACACCCACGGAGCTTAGGAAAGCTGGACATGTGTTTGGCTCAACACACACACCACAGGTAAGGAGTATCTACAAATAGGAGACAGCAAACCCTTGACCAATCCCAGCGCCACACATGTCTGGAAATGCAGACCTTTGTCCACATCATATACTTCCAGTAAGCCATGACTTACGACAAACACAGAGATGCAAGAACACCCCTGGCCATGAGTTGCATGCACACCTAGGCCATTGCACTCAAGTGCCACATACTCATAGCACTACATGTGGAGCTATATGCTGCTAGGAAGGTCAAACTACAGTACAGTTTAATAAGTACATTAGTGAATTGGGAAGCAGAAGTCTGTGAGTAAGCATTTAGCAGCCCATTCTGGGAGAATGTGTGTCTGACAGGCTAACTAAATCACAAATTAGGTTCAGTGCGACTCTTTCTGATACAAGTGTTATCCACATGACTCATCCCCATTCACATTGCGGGGCCCACAGGACTGACCTAGAATCCCTAAATAAGACAATAGGATAAGGATTGGCCAACTCAAAGATGGTGATAAAAGGAAATTCCACTCATGGAACAAAACAAATGATTGGCCAGCGCATCACACCTTGCTATGTGTTCAACACACAGGAGTCCATCACACATCACCAGCAAACACAACACATAACAGACATTTCAACACTTACTGGAGTTGTCTGGGTACTCAAATCTAGCCACCTCGCCAACACTGTAGGGTGCCAGTCCACCTGTAAGGCATGGAAGGGAGAAATGTGCTCAATTTCTGTGCACTGTCCAACAATTCCAAAGACAAATACTATGTGTAAGATTACATAAGTAAGTAAAGTCACTCAGACATGATGATACTGCATCCGATATAGCACCCCTAACATGTATATACCATGGGTCTCCAGTGAGTGTTACACACATATCTGCACACATGCAGTGGCCCTAACTATCATGTGGTGGCAAACATGCTCCTTCATTAGTGAGCAGACATAGTAATGGAGTGTATTCGTCTCATCATGTGTATCCAAGAGAGACATCCAAAGCCACTTTCCTTGAGGAGTGCGTTACCAGTCAACCAGCCACAGGTACAATGTTCAGAGTGGCAGGGACAGTTGTTAGCCCTCATGTTGTTACAGTTTCTTCATTTGATGTGGCCCAGCTATGATGAGTTGCACCAACCATAGAGATATGAACCCATGTGCATACCTTTCGCCAGCCACCCCTAAACGAAAGGTGGAACAACAAACACCAAATACCAGTCTAAGATGTTAGCTGAGGGCAGCTAGAACTTGTTCCCTATGTGTCCAAATCCAGATCTGACATGTATCCGAAATGAAGAAGGGCCACAATAATCCCTAAGATTTTTGGAATTTCCATGATCGCTTTCCTTACACACTCACCAGACACACATGAGACATATGTTTAGGCCACATTGCTATCATCCATTGACGTGAAGCTTGCACTCATTTTCAGCCTCATGTAGTGTTTCAAAAGTCAGTCTAGCTGTTGCGTCAACAAATGTTGGTAATGAATTGGAAATTTCTATACCTCACAGGCAAATGTGACCTATATCTATACAAAATTGGCTCCTGATTTGTGTTACTGTTTGACACAAAGGCAGCACAAACTTACATAAAGCAAAAGTATTCAGTAAGTTTGCAGAGCTCTTGCTTCCTAACAGCTAGCAATTGTGGTACTTAACATCGTATATAAATGACCCTGTATGTTTCCAAAGCATTCCACACACTCAACAACATTGCCGGCAGATATTGTACAAATCATCTGATATCACTACTGAGCATTTAATCGTGCACATTTATATGATTTGTACTCACCAACAGGGCCACCAATCACAATCCTCAGGTGGCCCAGCAGATCTTGCTCCCTGGAGATGAGATCAGCCCAAGCGGTGCTTCAGCTGGTGGTCATTCCTTGGTGTCTGATAAATGCGTTGCAGGTGATGCAAGACCTTTGCCCACCGGAGCCTCCGTGCCTCAGTGTGATACCCCTGTATCACCCGCCCACCTGCTTCAATCATATTGGGGAGGAAATGGCACACCAGCCATATAAAACCACCCAGCTCCTCCTCACCCATCTTGCCAAGACAAGGCCTACCCAACATCTTAGCAGCAAAAGATAAATAGGGGACAAAGGGGAACAAAGGAGAATAGGGGGAAAGTAGAATATGAAAAACTTAAACTAAACAACTAAAACAGCCCAACAAGATCCAAACTAACACTACCCACAACAGACTCCCAACAAAACAAAGACAATACTATACAACACAATTGTACACAAAAAACACTCAGACAGGATAGAACAACAATTTTTTATTCACAAAATGACAAGAAATGGACCACACAGGAGACAAAAGCACAATTTGACCATACAAAACTCTCAACACAGCCACACAGTCAGGAAGTATCACAGCCTGCAAAGTGAAAGTCAACCCACTGTACATGACCTGTAAACAGGATATTCTATTACATCACTTCCTGCCTAAAATGGCAGCCGTTTTTATCGTTATGCGTCAAAAAATGTTGACGCATACAGTCTGGGATTCATGTTTTTTGACGCACAAGAGTAGAAATGAGCCCGCATCCATATGTTTGGAAATAGTTTAACACTTAATCAATTTTCTGAGGTACAGTGTGGAAGGGTTGATGGTGTTTTCAGGGTATTATGCATCATTTTTCAAGCATAAGCGTCATTTTTTGACGCTTGTGCATCATTGTTTGACGCGTATGCATCAAAATTTCAGGTCATTAACTGGGTTTGGGTCAGTTTACCATTTTAATGTTATGTTAAATTTGTGAGACAACTGAGATAGTCTGCTTGCACGCACTTTGGTCATGACGGTGTATGGGCACATGTGAGACATCATACTACTGCGGACCATGATCTGCTACTTCATTTATAGGATTTTCACTCTAGACTGACGCACAAGATGGCCATAGTGTGGCCTACATATATGTATTACACAAATCGGGCATGTTTGGCGTCAGGAGAGAATAGCAATGTGAGGCACATAAGTAAATACCTAAATGCCTATGGCTCAATGTATGTGCATTGGCTACTAATTTAGTTGTTGACCCAGTGTGTGTGCATCACAAGATGCATTATTGCAAATAGGCTTGTATGAATGTGAAGTCAATGTGTCCAACCCTCAGATGCAAGTCAGTGTGGAAATGAGTGAGGACATGTGTTAGCAACATCTGTTGTGTGCACTTCCTAGTTTTTGGGTAACATGAACACCACAAATGACAAAGCATGCACCAGATAGATGGCAGACGCTTGTTCATGTCAATGGTTCCAAACATGCCCATCGCATGTCCTGGAATTTTGGATACTGCTTCCTAGGCACCTGTTGGTGAACCCGCCGTGAGTCAGGCACATGTACAGACTAAGTGGGTACCATGTTATTGACACGGAAAGCCAAAGGTGAACCACAAATGTAATATCACGCCATAGTTGTGGTCATATGACTGAGCCACAACTCTCCTGTGGCAGTGGTGGACCAGCAGACAAAGCAGCACGTGGCCAAGTATTTCCAGTGATCAATTGCACAGAGGTGTCTGGTTCATGTGTGTGGTCCAATGTTGATCCTGTATATTTTTAGGGGTCTATGTTGTCACAGTTATGTCCAGGTCTCATCATGAGTCAGTGGCGGCTATTCCTGTATCTACAGAGTATCCTTCGGAGATCAATGGAAGTAAAGCCAATGAGGACATAAGAACCTACATGGGGACTGTCCCACCCTGTCACTGCAGACGTGTTATGAGACTATCAACAGGGCAAACTTGGTGTGCTGAGTGAGATCATATCTCAGGAGTCATGTTCCGGCAGGTGACATTACAACCTTTGCACACAGGTTGGCCTGTACATTTCCCACTGCATCTGGGAACATCATAGCCTCTGTGTTGATTAATCTTGCAGCTATTCAGCACGCACAGGCCATCAATATGTTGTGAGCAATGTGATTCAGCGTGTGAACTGTCAGGGTCCTAACATGTGTGGACTTTTCATGCACATCATCAGAGGTTGCTGGTTCTGCTGGAGGCACCATACCCAATCCCTGCATACGGCCCTGGTACACTGTCACACTTTGTTGTTCATACATACATGAGACCCAGACAAGGGATAGGCCATGATTTGGGTATTTGGAGACAAGTTCCCAATTATGGTACAATAAAAAAGCAGATTATGCTATACAATGTATTTGAGTATGCATTGAGGAAGCACCCGACAAAATACCCCCGGAGGAATGTGAGGGTTGGGAAAGCAAGTATGCTACATATGTAGCCACAAGGAACCTTTAGGGTAACGCACAGACAGGTGCCAGTCAGGCTGACAGGATGCAGGGTCAATCAGGATCCAGCAATTTAATAAAGTACATACTCAGTGGTCTGAATAAGACTGGTCGGAGGAAGGACAAGACAGTTGACATGGAAAACTGTGTTTCTCCTGTGTTTTTGAAGGTGACACATAAACCCAAGGGCTGTGTTACACGGCTTATTTTTCTAGCAATGCATAACAGTGTAATCGACAAAATGGCAGCTTCTATGCTGTTCCAAGCATCTGCAAGGGCAGTGCATGTTCAAATGGGTGGTCTGCATGGAGGTGCTCACAGGTGTGTGCTGCATCAGTTTCTCACAAGTCCTGTAGATCATATTTGAGTTCAAATGGCCAACAGTACCTTTCACATGGGAAGCAATCTACAGGTGATAACAGGGCTTAGAGACTACAAGCCAGTGCATTATTTAACCTGACGTCCATGCAGACAGATGTACTATGACTATGGCATACCATACGAAAAGGTGAAGCACACTGGATTACTATTGTTAGTCTGTGTGTGTGTGTAGAGGAGGGAATATCTGGGTACAAATATTACCATTCCAGGGACCTTTTAAGACAGGTGGGGTGAGACCAGGAGTATGGGTGTGTCAGGAGTTAGGACATGGGCTGACATGTACATGGAATGTCATGTGCGCAGTGCTTGTCAGTGCTTGTCATAGGTGTGGCACTTGTGCAGTCTATGTTCTGCTTATATGGAACTCTAGTCACAGATAGTCCTTGCAAAGATAGGTGCTGTACGACTTACTGCTGTCAACGGTCTGGTCATACATTCCTGTTACCAATGCAATAGCACATCCACTGCCTCATGTATGAGGCTTTCTTTTCCCCTTATTGACTGATGGTGTCTTAGTTGTGTGCCATATGCTGCGATGAACCATGTTGCCAACATGTATGTGTGAAATAGGTGTGGTCCTCTGCTATTGCCCATCAAAGGTGAAATGTACAGGATATATGCCATTTACAGTGTGTGTGAATGTGACTGTTGTATAATACGCATCACAATTGCTTTGGAAATTTCTGTGTCCTGATCGGTATGTCAGCAATGCTCCATGAGGCTACAATCTTATTCTGATAGTTAGAGATAAAGTTGAGCAAAAATGATTACCCAGACCATGATATGGTAATTATTATCGGTGTTTATTTACATATGTTGATACAGTGGTGATGGTGAGTTGTTTCAAAAGAAATTGTTCACAATATGTTGGCGCCTACGCGATCCAGCAGCTGTGTTTTGTTGTTCCCCCTCATGTTGCAGGCCAGCATCCTCCTCTTCCTCCTCTTCAGGCATTTGTGGCTCTGGTTCTAATAGGGGAATGTTCCTTCGTGCACAAATGTTGTACAGGATGGCACATGTTAAAATGATCTTGCAAAACATTTCTGGTGAATATAGGAGGCTGCCACCAGTGATTTCAAGGCACCTGAATCTCGACTTGAGGATGCCAATGGTCCTCTCGACTATGGTGTGTGTCTTCCTATGTGCCTCATTGTAGGCACGCTCTGCTGCAGTGCTTGGGTTGGTAAATAGTGTCATAACCCATACCCCTGATCAGCTGAAAGAGAAAATGATTGGGATCATGGTGATGTAGCTTGCCCCATTAATATCACCTTGCATGGCCGTAGTTGTCTTGTGTTGTCTGTGACTCTTCTGTGTTATTGTGTCGATTCCTAGGCTTCTAGGATGTACCATCTGCATTGGGTTGTTTCCTTGGCTGAATGAGTGTTTGCCTGCTGACTGGTTGTCAGCAGTATGTTTTGGGATTTGCAGTACAGTGTGCACTCCCTAGCATTGTGACTTGTGATACAGGTGTTCCTGTGTCTTCACTGGTGGTGAGATGATAGTTCCATACACAGATTCAATTTGACAGTGGTGGTAACACGTTAGCATCTATGTACCCTGGACATCCCATACCTTTAGACATATGCAATGGATTAATTTAAACATCAGTGAGACGCTTACATTTTGCAAGGTGACAATTAGCCAAACCTCTCCATACGTTGTGATCATTGACGTCTTGACATTGGACCGTACACTAATTTCAGATGTGTGACACGTTCACTGCAGAACTATCAAACATGCCTACCGGTGTCACAACCTCAGTGTGTTCCTGTTCACATGTCGCTGTCGTGGTGTATGTGTTGTTTGTCCTAGAAGGTTGCTGTGCAGTGTGTATATGAGTAGGTTTCTGTACTTACCAACAAGTAGTCCATTGCCATATCGTCCATCCTGGAAGTGTTGATTGATGGTACAGAGACGGAAGATGAATGAGTCATGGACACTCCCAGGATACTTTGCCATGATATTGGTGATCAATCCTTGGTGATCCACAATGGCCTGCACATTGATGGAGTGTGTGTGCTTCCTGTTGCGGAATAGGTGTTCAGTTGCAGCAGGTGGCACAAGGCATACATGTGTGCAGTCAATGGCACAAAGGACATGTGGGAATCTATTAATGAGGTAAAACCACTGTTTTGTCTCCTGCTGCTTCTGCTGTGTGTTTGGGAAGCAGATGAAGCGGGGTGTGAGTCCGATGATGGCATCCAGTACTTTGGGCAGGAAGGTGGAGAATGATGGCCGTGATATCCCAGCAACCAGGGTGCCAGTGGTTTGAAAGGAGCCACTTGCCAACATGTGTAGTACAGCTAGCAGCTTGGTTTCTGTTGGGATGGTGCGGGGTGTCAGCAAGCTGGATGCCAGCTGTGACTCAATATTGCGCAGCAGCTGCTGAATGGCTTGCCAGTTCAACCTGTACCTCTGGATGATGTCATGTTCCCTGAGGCCATGAAGGGTTGTCCTCGTGCGGGATTTTTGCCTGGTAGCATAAATACGACGCACGGGCATTTAAGTCATTTTTTGTCCGGGAACGCCTACCTTGCATATGATTAACGCAAGGCAGTTTCCCGCTTCCAGAAAATGATGCACACGGCGGGATTTTGACGTCTGCGGGCTCGGGCGTCAAAGTTTAAATATGGGGCAAGGTTTGCACCGAATGTGCGTCAAAATTATGTGACCCATATTCGACGCAGACAGAGTATAAATATGCCCCGAAATCTCTTTAAATTATAATCCATATTAAAAAATAATTATACAAATACCAGTACCCATACAATTGATATATGAAATAAAGCACAGTAAAATAATTCAAAAACAATATTTGTTGAAACTATATTTATTGAAAAGAATATTAACAACAGTGATATTCTTAACAACAATATTACTTACCTGAAAAACCTATATTCTTGACAATGATATTTCTGCACCATGATTTTTTTTTTTCAATATTTCTGTCTCCTGAAGTTTACAACTCAATATTTTGGCCCAATATCGTTCAGAACGGATTAGGAATTGTAAATTGCACCCCTTTAGTGTCCAACACTTTCTCTAAATAGCTTTTGCATTGAGTTGGAATTGTAAATGCTACCCCTTTAGTGTCCAACAATTTCCTTTCCCCTAAATGGCTAAGAGTGGTGTGGGAATAGTAACTGTGATTCCTTTAAAGTATAACATAACATCTAAGGTGTTTTCAATTGTGGGGCAAGTAGTAAATGTAACTATTTTAATGTATAAAATGTTGAAAATAATATGTTATATTACAGTGCAATTGCTAGGTGGAAAACCCTAAGCATTGAATTTTTAACATACATTATTATTATTGTCTTTTTTAAAACATCATTGTAGGCAGTGAAGGCCCACCCCCCCCCCCCCCCGGGTCCCAGCACTGCCTTTCACCAGCCATTTCATGGTGGGGACCCGGCCATGAAAAGCCTGGCAGAAAGAGGACTTGTGATCACCATGGTGGTGCTAAACTCAGTACGGCCGTGGCTGACCACAACTCCGACTGTCGCCACTCCACCAGGAACCGTGTTCTTGGTGGTGGCAGAGGTCCCCTGGCTGTCCGACCCTAAGCGTCATAAAATGGCGGTCAGATCGCCAGAAGTACAGCAGTCTGACTGTCACTGTGAGTCTGGCGGTCTTAAGACTGCCAGACTCGTACTGAGGCTCATAGTGTTTTGTGTGTGGGGGTATTCTATGTTTTACTCACAGGTTTACTGCTCCACGGTTATCCCATAGACCTGTGGTTTTGTATTTCTTTAAAGGAGATTAATTTGGTTTCTAGTAAACCTATATTATCATTTTTAATTTCCCTAGATTTTTCAGGCTTCCTGGGTTTGTTTCTTTTTTTTGATATTTTTTTTCATGTTTTTGAATGGTTCCTTATGACTTTGGATTACTCTTATGTATTTACCTTGGACTTTTAAATGTTTGCATATTTTGGGCTTTTTCAAAAATCACTTTTTCCTTTTTTGGTGATTTGTTTTTTGATAATATAAATTTGGACAGATATTCACAGCTATAGAACTATAAATTTATTTTATTTTATTTTTTTATTTGTCAGTGACAATTGTTATCTTCATTATGTATATGTGTTTACAATAATTACAATGTGTTATTTTACATGTTTATTTGTTGGATTTCCTTGGTTCTATTTTGAGTTTATTTTTAATAATGTGCTTTGTGATTGCTGATGTGCCGATTTGTAATCAATTAATAAACACATTATTTTTATTTATGAGTCTTCAAGAATCCATTGCCAGTAGATGATGAATGTATGAATGTCTTCCGGTATTTAAGAGAAAACTTGTATAGTGTACCTGCCCTTGATAACAATAAGATTTTTTTTTCTTTCCTACCATGAGAAGAGTGGGTGTTCATTGTCTATTCTTACCCAGATACATGTAGAGGTTATGAGGCCTGATGAAAACTGTTCTGCTGTCCCATGGCTGTAGCTCTTCGTAGTTGCTTGAAAGCAATTGGAGCTATTTGCATTGCAATTGATTAAAGTTTACGGATTGTAATAGGACACACTCTCATTACATTTGCTCCAAATGTAGTTGAGAGTTTGTTGATCCATAGTAGAACTCAGCACATGACAAACAGCTGCCACACAAGATTGGAGCAAATCATATAGGTAGCTGAAAACATCTCAATCAGAAGGCGTAATTCTCAGAATCCTTGAATAGTGCTACTGGCTTCAGACGCCAATGAAGGCAACAGTGATAAGGATGATGAGTCAGAACATGACTATGTCAATGTTGCAGAATCATGTACCAAGAATAGATGTGCAATATATTCTTCTTGAAATGACTGATATGACTTTATTTATGGATGGTTCTTGTCTTGACACCATTGTACCGTACTGAAAGCTGCCTATGCAGTCTGTTCCATTTCTGAACTTATTGAAGCCTAATACCTGTCTAACATAACTTCAGCACAAACGGCAAAGCTGTTGCATTAACAAGAATGTGTTGCCTTATAGATAATTTGAACATGGAAATGCTCACAATCAATTTAAAGAGTCAGTAGTGATGTGGATTTGTACATGATTTTGGCAGTTGTGGTCACAAAGAGATTTATGACAGCTTCTGATATTTCCATCAGGAATGGCTTCTTTATTCTTGAGTTACTGGAAGCAGTACAACAATCAAAAGTGATTGCAGTGGCCAAGTGTGCAGCCTGCAAGGCTGGCAATGATATGGCCACATTAGGAAATAAATATGCTGATCAAGTGCAAGATATTTCACACTGGAAAATGGAATTGTAAGATCAAATGAGCAAACCGTGGTGCATGAACTCAAGCAAAATTAATGAAGTGAAAGTTTAAAAAAAATACAAATATTGTAAATTGTTTTCCTAAACCCAAATCAGACCTTGTTTAGCAAATAGAGAGGTCATCAGGAGCTACCGGAAAATGAAGAACTGAAATGGGAATTTTAACATTTGGATTACTCCTGAATGCAAATATGACCCTGTCTTCTTGCTAAGTTCCATGGTCTGTTATTTACATTGCCAAACACATGTAGGAAGGGAGTTGATGACCAGAACTTTTAACAAATAATAGTTGAATACCAAATTCAGTATTGCAGAATATCAGTGGCAGAGATGCATTATTGGTCAGAAAATAATCAAGGAAAGAGAACTAATAAATTATGAATCTCAATTACAAATCAGATGGTTCATTTACTAGTCTTTAAGCAGACCTTATTGAGATGCAAGTTTACAATGGCCTTTAATACGTCCTTATTCCATATCCATATTCTCTAAATGGGTCGAAAACTATACTAGCTGATGATGCAATATCCTGACAGTTGCTAAACTTTTATTAAGGATATTAATTCTGTGTTTAGGCCTGCCACTTCTATTGAGAAAGACCACTGAACTAATTAAAAAAATTAAATCCTTAAATTGATTTCTGCAGCTCTCTAGATTCACAAGGACTTTAATTGTATTAATTGTCCTTAGTCACCCGGCACCATAGAGAAAATGAATGAGAAACAAGCTGGCTAATGTGTATGGATTTACTAATTTGAAATGGCCCAATTCCCTTCTTCTTATTCTCATGAGCATTAGAAGTAACCTAGACAAAAATATTGGACTCTCGTCCCATGAATTACTAAATGAGCAGTGCCATGAGAATTGCTTGGATACCCTCAGCAATGCTTCTGTCAATAACTGATGACATTGTATTGGATTACTATAAACGTCTGGCTCATGTGATGACATTTTGATCTCAACAAGTGACCAACAACACCATCAAAAGAAACTCATTGCCATCCACTTCAACCAGGAGACTGGAGCCTGGTAAAGAAACATGTTTACACAACAGCTTTAAGGAACAATGGCAGGGATGGTGAACAAAATCTCATAACTGTTGCAGGTTGAAAGTGAAGATCCTGGAGAAGGTACTAGTGTCCATTTAGAATTTGAGGATCAAAGTTAAGAACTGTTGCAATGTCACATGCAGCAGAAAGACGAGTTATTCTCTGGTCTAAGTAGTAAGAAACTCCAGCTGAGAATTTGAGTTACGAGAAATCCCAGTGGGAAAAAGCAATGCACCATTTGAGCTGCTGATGCTGCATGAAGTACAAGTTTGTCTTTGAGTGAAGAAGGCTTAGCAATAGTCACAAGTGAAGATAACAAGAGTCATATCTCCTAAGGCAGCAAAGAGAACTCGTAAGAAAAGGCATTAGGAAAATGAAAGATACTAATTCATCATAGAACAACCAGAAGTTGTAAAAATTGAGTCAGAAAATAGTCATAGTGAATTGCCTGTTGCCAAAGACCAACAATAAGTGAATTCTGAAAAGAAAGTACACTTTGCACATCTGGGACCTGTGTCTAAACAAAGAAGAGCCAGTGACAGAGGGCTTCAGCCCAATAAACTATTGCCAATTCATTTTGAATAAGATCTACAAGAAAAAGAGCCAGTTTGAGATTTAGCAAATCCTGACAGTGTTGAAATAATCTCTGAAATTACAATTTTGAAATTTGAATTTTGAAAGATCCAGATGGAGAAGAATTGAGAAGATGGACAGAAAAAAGAAAAATATCTATTGTTTTATTAAAAATAAGTTTTCTGGAAGACTGATTTTTCAGCCCTGAAATTCCTTTTAATTTTTACTTTGGTTCTAAATTCAAATGGCATATAGAAGATGCCACTAGGACACCATTGTGCAATGTGCAACTATAATGTGTGACATCCAGCAAGCCTTACTATTCACTACGTAACAGAGCTGAACAGTCATGTCAATTATCAGACAAAACCAGAACCCATCCACAGTGTAATATGTACCAAACTTGCATGACAACTCTCAACATGGAGTACAGAAATCAATTCACAGAGTTGTCTGTTAACAAAGGTATGCTGTGCAGCAGTTGTCAATGTCATTGCAGGGAATCATGTCATGCCACTCTCTGCATCTCACAAAGACGTAACCAAACACACATCCCAACCTGAACTCTGTGTCTCACTCCCTCCACAGATAACCCTGCCATTTCCACCATGGAGAGGATACCAGAAACTGCTAGCCCCCCCTCAGGAGGAATGCCCCAGTGAGGACAACACACCTGGATGTCTGGACAGAAACGAACAACCTGGCCCACATCAGCCCCTCTTACCCCTGTGGCATCCACATCATAGTCAATCATTCGCCCCAAAACCTGTGTCCCAGGGACTGTTCAATCAATGAGTGCCCCACAGTACAGGGACCTGAGTTAAAACTTGACACCGCTGACAGTGATGGTCCTGCTACCACTGGGAGTGGGATGCATGGGAGGGATGCTGTGGGGCAAAGGATAGGGCCCCAAAGGGACTCCACTGACCAGGAAACTATCTCCCAAGTCTTGGGAACATATCAAAGTTCCCAGGACAGGATGGGACAAATAATCACCCTGTTAGGGGCAAATCAAAGTCTACAGAGGTAATCCCCCAGGAAGTCATGCAGCAGTGGCAGTCTCAAAATGCCCACATGGTTTCCATTTCAGGAGTGCTGAGAGACATCAACACCACCCTGCATGGTTTCTCAACACACCATCAGGCCCCTTCCACTAGCAATGTAACATCTGTCCCATCTACATCAGCAGCAGCTAGTGGAATGGTGGCCCTGCCAGGGGAACCACACGCCTCAGACACCCCTTCCTCGTAGCTGAAAAATCTAACCACAAATGTGGACGTCCACCCAGACATCCGGCTGGAGTAGATGCCAAGACCAAACACATTGCCAGTAAGTGAACTTCTCCTGATTTGTCACCCTTGTGTGCCACTGAAACACCCGGTTGATTGTTCTGAGACATAACTCCATTTTCCTCTGGTAAAATGGCACAGGACAGCTATATGGGGCACCAGAGGAGCAGATGAGTCCTGTGACTTAGCCATGTGTGACAGATGTTGTGTGTGATGTTGCATCAGGCAAGAGCACTAGTGTGGTTGTAGATGCATGTAGATGGCATGATGTGTACGCATGTGTGCTGAGAGGATGGGTATGTGTGCCAGTTTGCTGTGACTGATGTGCACTGATCACTCCTATTGGTATGGTGCCAGTGTACATGACTTTCTCCTTTTGTCTCTGTCACTCATGCAGGTGAATGCCCATCAGAAGAAGAGGATCTGGTGTGCCATCACCAAGTAAATGCGGACCTTGGGGGTCCATAGCCAGTGGAGCACCCATTTCAAAAAGAGGTGGGAGGACCTGAGACGCTAAGCCAGGAAGACTCCGAAAGCCCAGCTGGCAATGTCCTCCCATTGATGGAGGGGTACCAGTCGGACCCTGAGCCCCCTAATGGCCAGCATTTTGGCCGTGGCCTACCTTGAGGTGGATGGGGTTTTGAGGGCAGCTCAGCAGCCAGGAGGTGGTAAATACTTACTGAACCCATGTACTTTGCTCTGATAGTTTGGTGCTTGATGTCACGCTTTAACAGCTGTGACAAAGTAGGAGGTGCTTCATGTATATTGACTACTGGGATTACATAGTACTCTGTCTGACTAAGAGATGGAGATCTGGCCCTAGGCTAGCACATGTGTACGTTTAGGTCACCTGTGTCAAGGTACATCTATGTCTGCATGTGGAGATGTACAATTGACAGTGCCACATGTGAGGCTCCACCCAGCTATATATATATATTTATATATATATATATACACATATATATATATATAAATATAAATGTGTGTGTAGGCTGCTGTGTCCTCTATTTCCTAATCCATAAATAATATTATATGAATATGTAGCTCAGTGGTGTCAGACCACTCCCATCTATGTATGCCATGTTCATTTGCTACAGAGTGCCTGACATATGTGGTACAGGGCCTAGTTACCTTTTGACCTGGTACAGGTATTGACTGCATGTCATCTCATGCAGTCAACAGATATGGGTAGCTTTGGACTGTACATATGGGCTTGTGGTGCTGTCCCTATTGTCCCGTCATATGGGACTCATACTCTGGGGTATGTAAAGATTGTAATTGAAGGACATCCATCTATGGGTCTCTGATGTTGTGTATTTTTGTGTACCATGCATTTCCATGCCTTTGAAATGTAGGCGAATCAGTATTATCCCAATGCCTTTGTTTCTTAGGAGGTAAGTGATTGGACAGTCCTACCCTTAGACAAAGTGAATTGTCCATGCAATATGTGCCAATGGCCTACCAGTTCTAGTGCAACATATGGTATTATCCGCCTACATCATGTCACAATGGATTCTTGGGGTCAGATCTTGTGGAGTGGGACAATCCTTGTTTCCCTTAGCCTAGCTGACAATAACACATTGGACAGGCATTGATTTTGTCTTCCTTCATACTTTGAGATGTCATGGCTTGACTGTACTACTATTTCTCACACAGGTGTTGTTGTTGTGGAATCTGTGGTATGTGCAATGGCAGTCATGTATGTCCATGTGTGCATTATGTATACATGTCTTTTCAGTGGGATATGTGTGTTAGGTACCAGTATTCACATCTCAGGATTGGTGTGAGTGATGTGGGTTCACTCATGTTGACATGCTGTGGCTCTGTATCTGCATGTTTTGTTGTTACACTGCTCCTTGTGATTGTCAGTGTATGTATCATGTGTGCTAGATAGGCTACTGTTGCTGTACATGCATGTATGTATGGTGTGATGTGGGGTGTCTGTGTATGGTGACTGCAACTAAGCCTCTAGGATTTGATACATGTAGTGATTCCATATAGGATTATCTAGCCAGGAGATACCTATAGTTGT
Organism: Pleurodeles waltl; assembly: GCF_031143425.1. NCBI lineage: Eukaryota > Metazoa > Chordata > Amphibia > Caudata > Salamandridae > Pleurodeles > Pleurodeles waltl. Next base: position 658,698,408 of record NC_090446.1, on the reverse strand, counting down.
GCATGTTGTTATGCAGATGGCTGCCCCCATTGCAAACCCCCACTTTTGGAAGGATCAATGGCAGGAAAATACACAAAGGGTAGGAGGAGTGGCCCACCTTGCATGCACCACCCCTAAGGTGTTGCCTGCGTGGGACACTCCATTTCATTTTCCTCCATCTTGGATGGAAGGAAAGTAGCCAATCAGGTATATGGAAGTGACCCCTACCCACAGAAAGTGTTTACTTAGAGTGTGTAGCCACCTTAAGGTAGATGACCAATTGGTCACTACCAGGTTTCCCCTAAAATGCCCACTAAATACAGTATTTACTGGGCCTCCCTAGACCAGAAAATCAGATTTAATGGACAAAAGAAGACCAGCACCAAGAAGATCGGAGGCATGAGAACTGTGGAACAACTGCACCAAAGAAAAGGTGCTAAACCCTGCCTGTTGCATCCAGGACCCGACAGAGGAGCTGCTGGACAACTGGAGAACTCTGCAAAACCCCAGAGGTCCTCCAGGCTTTGCAAATTGCCCGAAACGACTCACCAGAGTGGAGGTACCACTCTACAACCCAAAGAAACCTTAAAGTTATTTCACTGACCAGCCATTAGCTCCTGAACCAAACACTGAAGCAGGACCAAACTGCAAATCAACAAGTGTGAGGACAAACGCTGCCAGTGTGTCCGTTGGTGGCACTGCAGCCTCCAGCAGCCAAACCATGCCAATACAAGGGTTATTGGTCAGCCCAAAATGAATATCAAGAAAAACAGCCCACCCGGGGCAGCAAAAGGACCAGTGGTGAGCCCCAGTCAAGGGACTTCAGGAACACACTGGACCTCCCACCAGAGTGCCCTGGTTGTCCTGCAAACAAACATTGAACCAACTTACCTCCTGCTCATGAGGGCATCTTTGCACACAGCTCCTGCCTCACCAATTCACTCTGCACCCATCCACCCTGTGCCCTCCACCGAAGAACCTGCTGTGCCCTAAGGGTCCCCCACTCCTTGTGACCTCGACACTGCAAGGGGACCCTAAGGAACCAGCTTTAAACTTACCTGTGCAGCACTTTCCCAAGTGCCCCCCCCATAGTGGCCCTGCACCAGTTCCACATTCTTCTGCTGCTCTCGCCTAACCCAGGAGTCACCCAAACTTCTCCAGCTGGCAGCGTGTGCCCAACGATGACCTGGACCAACATGCAAAAGAAGAACTTGGCAGACCAATTGTGCGATTTTTTATGTATTTTTAAAGGTGATCCTCTATTGATTCCTATGGTGCATAATTACACATAAAAAGACTATTTATATTAAACTTCAAAAATTCATATCTCGAAAAGACCTACCCAGATATGATGATCATGATATTAAAATGTACATAAAAACTTGAAGTATTTTTATAAATTGTTCTCAAGTTATTCCGCTCAGTATGTGAGTGCAAGATTGATGCTGTGAGTACAACAAATACTTTGTACTTCATCAAGATTGGCCAAACTGCTTGACTAAGCTACCTTAAAAATTTGAGCATTAGGTGATCTAGGGCCATATGTACGAACACTTTTTCCCATAGACATAGAATGGGTAAAAACCTTTGCTACATCTGGCCCCTAGTTCTTACCCCTGTAAACCAGCCTGTGATTGCCTGGACCCCATGCACAGTGATTCAAGCTTTGCATACTACAAAGAGGGCCAGTCTCCTACATTTGGTGGATCAGCAGTGGGATAAAGACTTTGCATTTTCTGATACCACTCTGTCAGTTTTGTGAGCACACAAATAACTTTCCAAATTGCCTTTAGCTTAATTGTTTTTGATTTTCAATTGGTTAAACGTTTTTTACAATTTTTTTAAAGTAATTGCTAGGGCCCGAGTTAGGTCCCTACAACTTTAGCAAAAAAGTTTTAAAAGTCCTCACTTTAGTTGGCCTATCCAGAAAAGGGATTCTAAATTCTTAAAAAGTCCCAACTTTATAAAATATAAATGACAGATGCAGAGACCGAGAACTAGGAACTCAATCTGAAACCTTATGAGGCATATAGCTATCACCAAATAAGGAGACTCTGCAAGCTGTATCGAATTCACACTGGGAAAAGCCGCACTGCAGAGAAACTTAGGTTTCTGGTGGCCGAGCATGAGAAAGAGAATCCCCCAGATGAAGTAGAGGATGATGATTCATCTTTGGAGGATGAAGAAGCTGTGGACAATGGAGGTGAGGGTAGTTCCTCTCACTCCAGCACTAGTGCACCCACAAAAGCAGACCTGGGCATTTCCAGGCTGACCAAGAGACTGGCTTTAGAGAGCCAGATTTTGGAAATAGAGAAACAGAGAAAAGAGGAGGGCCTAGGACCCATCTCTGGTGGCAGTATACATGTTTTGAAGGAGAAATCCTTCAACATCAAACTCATAAAACGAGTTGTCCCTCCCTTCACTGAATAGGATGATATAGTCAAATGCTTTTCTACCTTTGAAACAGCCTGCATTGGGTGGGCAATTGAGAAAAAGCATTTGGGCACACTGTTGTGGGAGTTATTCTCAGGCAAGTGCAGGGATAGGCTCCTGACATTGAGGGGTATATTTAAGAGCCTCTAGCACCATTCTGACAACACATTAGTGTAATTCTTTTACGTTAACATAGCGTTAAGAGGCCAAAAATGCTGGGCCATATTTACAAAGTGGTGCAATACATGCATTGTACTACTTTGTAACCCTTTGAGTTACATTATGTATGGACCAGGCATAATGCATGCAAAGAGGGTGTTCCCCCATTAGGGGGGGTGGTGCAAAAATGGTGCAAAGAAATCTAACAGATTCCTTTGCATCTTTTTTTGGCATTTTTAACACCTGCATTAAAAGGAGGCACACCATTGTTTACAATTGGCTTCAATAAGCTTTGCAGGATTAGTGTCAACATTTTTTACGCTAATCCTGCAAAGCTCCATACTAGCGTAAAAAAGGTTGAAATTAGTCCCCTAACTACTGTCATGAAGCACCATATTTTAAATATGAAACACACATGGTGGCATTAGGTGGGCGCTAAGGGGCACAAGTATAGTGGTGCTGCTCTGTGTGCAGTGCCACTTTTCTTAAGTATGCTGCTGAATGAGGCAGATTCTAAATTCTATGCCCTCATGAAGAGTACCTTGATTGAGGGCTTTGGATTTACAAATGAAGAGTACCGTATAAAGTTCAGGGAGGCTCCAAAAACCCAGAGCCAAACTTGGGTAGGCTTGGTGGACTATTCAGTAAAAATGCTGTGTGGTTGGTTAGCTAGAAATAAGGTACAAGACTATAACCCTCATTTTGACATTGGCGGCAAATCCCACTTACCACCATGGTGATGCCCGCCAACATACTGTCGCAGAGGCGAACTTTCGTTCACCATGTTATGACATACACACTAAACTGACAGAATACTGCCACATACACAAATCCACCAGATCAAAGGTAAGCGGTAAAGTGTAGGTACGAACACTGTCATGCCAACAAAACAACCCCTCCATATTATGACCCACAAATCACCACGGCGAACATTCAACGGCGTTAAACCATTGGCGGTACACACCAGCGCAGTCAGAATGGCCACCCGAAAACAATACAACACAACATTGGCCAATACTAAAAACACACACCTGACACTAATACACACACTACACCCACCCACCCTGAGCACTATAAAACACACACGCATGTTACCCACAACCCTTTACGAATGTGAAAAATAGCCAAGAGACCGACACGCTAATCACAGACACAACTACACACACCACTAACACCCAGCCATCCGTCACGCACCCACACCCCACCACATTATTCAACACCCACTGGACAACACACACCACACAACACCCATATCCCCATAAAGGCACCCCTGTTTCACAGATGAGGAGTTGTAGGTCATGGTGGAGGAAATAGTCAGGGTAGAGCCACAGCTGTTTGGAGCGCAGGTACAGCAAATATCCATAGCAAGGAAGATGGAGCTATGGCAGAGAATTGCCATAGCCGTGAACGCCGTGGGACAGCATCCAAGAACAAGGGACGACATCAGGAAGAGGTGGGGGAAGGTATGTTCCATGGCAGCAAGGCACCAGCTTGCCATCCAGAGAGCTGGCAGTGGACCACCATCTTCTCCCCTACAGCTGACAGCATGGGAGGAGCATGTCTTGGCAACACTTTATCCTGAGGGACTCACTGGAGTAGACGGAATACTGGACACTGGTGAGTCAACATTTATGACCTATCACCTCCCCATTCCTGAATGCCATCTCACCCCCTCACCCTGACACCAAACACTCCACTTCATCCCACACAGTGCACCTACACATATGACTAACCCAAATGCCAAGCCCTGCATGCCATACTCTCTGCATGTACAGCCCTCCCAGCCCTGCATGTACACCAACCACTTATGCATGCACAGAATGGAAAACTAACAATCCCACAATCCATCACCATACACACACAAAGGTGGCAGGGCAACAGCAATGATATAGGAGAAGCAAGGGATGTAGAATATGTCACAGACATGATGCATAATATATCACTTACATCCCGGCAGGTGCCCCAGCCAATCCCAGAGGCGAGGAGGTGCCACGGCTATCCAGTCCCCCAACAGAAGATGCCCCCAGTGGTGACAGTAACTCTGGACATCTGGAGCTGGATGAACTTCCTGCCCCATCAGGGACCACTGGTCAGTCGGCCACCCCAGCCCACTACCAGTCCACCAGAGAGCTGCCCCCCTCAGTATCCAACACCACAGCACCCACCCAACGTCAACACACCTCTGTCCTGAGGACACATCAATCAGCAGTGTGCCCACCTGTACAGGGACCCCAATTCACACTTCAAAGGCAAGACAATAAGGGTCCTGGGGTCAGTGCCAGTGGGCACACCGTTCACAGGGGGACAGGGAAACTGGGAGGACAGCTATGCGCCAGGGGGAGGACAGGCTCTGGTAACCTACTGTCCTAGTGGCACTCACTAATGTACTGGGGGCTTACCAACAATCCCAGGACAAGATTGGCCAGATTCTTGACATCATGCAGGAGAACCAGTGGCTGCAAGAGGTACACCATCAGGGGATCTGGAAAGTTTGCAGGCCCTCAACACCACCATGGTCTTCATAGTAGGGGTGCTGGCTGATATGACCAATATAATGAGAGAATATACAGCAAACCAGTGGGCCCCTTCCACTAGCCAGTCAACTGAACCGCCTACCACATCTGCTGCAGCTAGTGGACAGGAGGTCCTGCCACAGGACCCACAGGCCACCAGCACCCTGCAGAAGGTGAACAACCCCGCAAACATTCCCTGTGACCCAGACACATGCCAGAGACACATGCCAAGACCAAGGCCACCGTCAGGAAATTAGACCCTCCTGAATGTACCCCTTGTGTCCCACCGTATCACCTTGACCACTTTGAACTACCTTTGCTTTCCTTGAAATCATTGAAAACATAAATAATAAGAGGAATGGTCAGTTCCACTGTCTCACCTGTGTGTCATTGGAAGTAATGACATATAAGTGAATTTCTGTTGTCCACATCCTCATCCTCACTGACATTAGGGTCCACTGCTGCCACAGGGGCATTTCCAATCTCCTCCTGCAGATAAGGCATATGTAGTCTGAGGGTCAGGTTGCGCAACATGCAGCATGCTGCAACTATCTGGCAAACCTTCTCAAGGGAGTACCACAGGGATCCACCTGTCAGATGGAGGCACCTGAACCTGGCCTTCAGGAGGCTGAAGATACGTTTTGTAATCAGTCTGGTTCGTCCATGTGCATCATTATACTGATTCTCAGCCCTTGTGCTGGCATTCCTCACAGGCGTCAGGAGCCACAATAGGCTTGGGTAGCCAGAATCACCTTCAAGTATTGAGGGACAAACATTTTGCAAGACCGCCGAGGGACCGCCGTGCAGAAGACCGCCTGTGCAGGCGGTTTGCCGCTCGGCGTATTATGAATGTTGGCTGCTCTCCGTCGTTATTCCGACGGAGAGCCTCCAACAGCTATACCTGCAGGCGGCGGGGAAGTGGAGGTTGCTAATTTGGTGGTAATTATGGCCAGCCTGTTGGTTGTATTATCACCACTTTAACAGTCACTGCCAATGTCATATTGACCCCCTCTGATGGGCTGTATAACCTATTCATGAAAGAGCATCTGCTAAGTAATTGCTTCAATCATAGGCTACATCAACATCTGATAGATATGGGTTCACTTTCCCCACAAGAATTGGGGAGTAAGGCAGACCATTGGGTCAAAACAAGGGTAACCAAAACTAGCACTGGGGGGGAGACCAAAAGAAAGAGGCCAAAAAGCCCCCGAAAGGGTTGAGAGCCAAAGCAAAAATAACAAAGTCTTCTCAAATCTCCCAAAAACCTGCACAGGAGGGTGTGCTCAGAGACTCTCTCACAGTCAAGGGGTTGATACAAATGAATGCACTTTGATCCCAGCAAGGCTTGGTGCCATGACTGCAAAACTGAAGGGCACCAAACTGGAGACTCTAGCTGTCAAAACAAAAAGAATGCCTCTAGTTAACCTGCAGTAAATGCAGTTTCCAATCTCCAGATGCGATCAGAGGTATGGCCTGACCATGTCAGTGACCCCACAGAGGCAACATTAGTCACTGAGGGTGGGGTAGAATTATCCTGTGGTTTCTGGCCAACTAATATGCTGAAATACAGACTGCACCATTTGATTAATGGGGAGAAAGTAGAAGCTCTGAGGGACAATGGAGCTATTGTTACTCAGCACTTGGTCCACTCAAATCAGTAACTGGTAGGGATGTCTTATCCTTTCATGAATAGTGACAATGAAACAAAGTTCCATCCCATTGCTATTGTAACCTTTGATTTGGGGAGAGTAGTAGGGCAAAAATAAGTGGTTGTGTCCTCATCCATCCCAGTAAATTGCCTGCTTGGAAATGACCTGGAGCATTCACCCTGAGCTAATGTGGAACTGAAGACCCATGCAGCCAAACATGGGATCCCAGAATGGGCCTGTGGCAAGACTAGGGCACAGAGAAAACTTCAGAAAGAAAAAGGAGAGCTGGATCCTCAAATAGTAGACCAGCCTCCCAAGAGAAAAGGCAGGAAGACTTGGGAACCAGCTTCAAAACAGATCCCAGATCAGGACCCCTCTTCTCAGGAGGAGGATTCACCCTTCTTGAAGGAAACTGAGTCTGAAGAGCTTGAGCCTTAGCACCCAGAGCTCTTGGGCCTACGGGGACCCTCCAGGGAAGATCTGTGTCGAGAACCTGCACCACTTAGCTGCATAGGAAGAGTTAGGAAATGGCAGTGGTACCCACAGGGTTTATTGGAAGGAGTGGCTCCTGTACACTGAGGCCAAAGAACTCAAACCTGGTGCAACCAGGAGGGTGGTAGTGCCCCAGCAGTTCAGAGAACTTCTCCTCACTCTAGCCCATGACATTCCCCTAGCTGGGCATATGGGCCAAAATAAGACTTGGATTAGGTTAGTTAACCATAGTTAACCACTTGTATTGGCCAGGAATGTCCCAAAAAGTGAAGGACTTTTGTCCAAGCAGGTGGACACTTAAAGTCCCCCTTAATGCTATTACCTGTGGTGGGGTACCTCTTGAAAGGGTAAGGGTCGACATTTTGTCCCCCTCAACCCTCAAACAACTTTAGGACACAGATACATACTAGTGGTAGTGGATCATGCCAGTAGATATCCTGAGCCTATACCACTTGGGACCATTACTGGTTCTGCAGTTGCAACATTCCTCCTGGGTATTTCTACCAGGGTAGTGTTCCCTAAAGAGGTAGTATCAGCCAGGGGTCCAAACTTCTTGACTACTTAAAACCCATGTGAAAGGAATGTGGGGTGACTTATAAATTCACCACCCCATAGCATCCCCAAACAACTGGGCTGGTTGAAAGATTTAATTAGACCCTAAAAGGCATGATTGGAGGACTCCATGAAAAGCTCAGAAGGAGATGTGATGTGCTGCTTCCTTACCTGCTGTTTTCCTACAGGGAAGTACTACAAAAAGGAGAAGGTTTGTCCTCATTTGAACTTTTGTTTGGGCACCGTGTTAGGGGACCACTAAGGCCCTCATTATGACAATGGCGGTAAATCCCACTTACCGCCACGCTGACTGCCGTCAACATACCGCTGCGGTGGCAGATATCCGTTCACCATATTATGACACACACACCAATCAGACAGAATTCAGCCACAGACACAAGTCCGCCACACCAAAGGTCAGTGATAAACTGTCAGTATCAAAACCCACACCGTAATACCATTAGAGCAACGCCCATCACATTATGACTCACAAATCACCACTGCGAACATTCACCCACGGTAAACCATTGGCGGTACATACCAACACGCTCAAAATACACACACTCAAAAAAACAACACCACATTGGACAATTCAAACTGCACACACCTGACACTCATACACACACCCACACCACTATAAAACACACACCATTACGCACAACCCTTTCCCATTACAAACCATTGACACCAGAGAGAGACAGCAAGACCACAGACATGACCAAAACCACATACCACAATCACCAATACACCACCCATGCACCACACAACACACACACCAACACATCACCCTAAACATCCACACCCACACTACTCACACAACACTCATGGCACCACAATGATACCCCAGATTCTCTGAGGAGGAGCTAAGGGTCATGGTGGAGGAAATTATCAGGGTAGAGCCACAGCTATTTGGAGCACGGGTGCAGCAGATATCCATTGCTAGGAAGATGGAGCTATGGTGGAGGATCATGGACAGGGTCAACGCCGTGGGACAGTACCCCAGAACAAGGGGTGATATCAGGAAGAGGTGGAACCTCCTACAGGAGAAGGTGCATTCCATTGCAGCAAGACACCAACTCCCTGTACAGAGGACTGGTGGTGGCCCCCACCCCCTGCCCCACAACTAACAACATGGGAGGAGCAAGTCTTGGCAATCATGCATCCTGAGGGCCAGGCAGGAGTAGGAGGAGGACTGGACTCTGGTATGTCAACTCTATACTACTATCACCCCCCTACCTGGCTGCCAGAACATACCCTCACCCTCACTCCCATCACTCCACCATTTCCCACACACCCCACCATCACATTTCACTCATCCCAATGTCAAGTCCTGCATGCAATACCAATGCATGGACACCACGCACAGACCTGCATGGACACCTATCAGATAGCCCACCACGTACCAACTTACACAAGTGAAGGCTGGCAGGGCAAATACAACCAAAGAGGGCAAGCCACCACTGCACACTATGTCACACACAGAAACAATAACACTGCATTTACATCCCCATAGGTATCCCAGCCAATGTCAGCAGAGAAGAGGTGCCAGCAATTTCCAGTCCTCCCACAGAAGAGGCCCACAGTGATGACAGCAACTCTGGTCGCCTGGATCTGGATGACCAACCTAGCCCATCAGGGACCTCTGGACAGTCGCTTACCCAGCCACAGTCACATACCACCACAGAGCCTCCCCCTCAGAAAACACCACCACAGCACCCACCCAACATACCCATGCCTTTGTCCCCAGGACACATCAATCAGCAGTGTGTCCACCACTAAAGGGACCCCAGGGCACACCTCGCACCCAAGACAATCAGGAACCTGGGGTCAGTGGCAGTGGGCATACGGTTCAGGGGACTGAGGCACAGGACAAAAGGGAAACTGGGAGGAGTGTTGTGCGCCAGGGGGAGGACAGGCCCAGGGAACTGACTCTCCAGGAGGCACTCACCGAGATCCTGGGAGGATACCAACATTCCCAGGATATGCTGGGCCAGATCCTGGACAACGTGCAGGAGAACAGGAGGCTGCAGGAGGGACAGTACCAGGGGATCAGGGAGGACTTGCAGGCCATCAACACCACCCTTGGTCTCCATTGCAGGGGTGCTGGCAGACATGGCCAACATTATGAGGAAGGCAGTCTTACAACAGCAGGCTGTGCCACTAGCCAGACTACTGATCTGTCCTCCACCTCTGCTGCCTCTAGTGGACAGGAGGCCCCGCCACATGACCATCAGGCCACCAGCACCCCTACGCCTGCAGAAGGAGAATCACCCCGCAAACGTTCCCTGTGATCCAAGCAGAAGCCAGAGACTATTGCCACGACCCCCGCCAGGAAATGTTACTCTCCTGATTGACACCCTGGTGTCCCAGTCTGTTACCTTGTCCACCTAGAACTGCCATTGCTCCCCTTCCTATGTGCCCTTGGATTATGCACCTGTGCTACATATAGACTGGAACAATACCCTGTACTTTCCTCCATCATCAGCCCAGCCCATTGCACTTCCCCCTTTTCTTCATAGCACTTCAATAAACACACTTTGAAAAAATACAAGTATGGAGTACGTCAAATGATTTAAGTATGTATTCGTTTAACAAGGTTCAAACATTGTAAATCAACTGTACAGTAATGTGTACATAGGATAGTTGGCTGCAGTGAACACACCGGGAGCGATAGTGGGGCTCCAACATATACAAAAAGAGTTGCCAAAGGGTACAGTGAGTGGGCATAGAAGTGGGAAATCACAGCCTGTCAGGTGCAATGTGAAACGAACACATAACAATGCAATGTGAAGTTACACTGTCTTACCTGTGTGTCATTGGAAGTATTGTTGAATCATTGCAATTCTGTTGTCCTCATCCTCTGCCTCTTCATCTTCACTGTCCAAAGGATCCACTGCTGCCACATGGACATCATCAGCCTCCTCCTCCTCCTGCAGAAAAGGTACATGGCATCTCAAGGCAAGGTTATGCAACATGTAGCATGCCATGATTATCTGGCAGACCTTCTTGGGTGAGTAGCACAGGGATCCACCTGTTAGATAGAGGCACCGAAACCTGGCCTTCAGGAGGCCAAAGGTACGTTCAATTATCCTTCTTGTTCGCTCATGTGCCTCATTGTAACGTTCCTCTGCCCTTGTCCTGGGATTCCTCACAGGGGCCAGTAGCCATGATAGATTGGGGTAACCTGAGTCACATGCAAATATTGAGGAACAACATTTAGCCACACACTATGCCATATGGCCCACACCATACCCATACACCAACATCAACTGGGTAGGAACCAGGGCTCACCTATTAGCCACACCCGATGCCTCTGTAGTTAGGCCATCACGTTTGGGATGCTGCTATTCCTCAGGATAAAGGCATAATGCGAGACTTAGGATACTTAGCATTGACGTGGGAGATGTACTGGTCCGCCAGGCACACCATCTGGTCATTCATTGAGTGAAAACTCTTTCGATTTCTGAACACCTGTTCATTTTGTCGGAGGGGGGGGAAATGCAACATGTGTGCCATAAATTGCCCCAATGATGTTAGGGACATATCCCATTGCATAGAAGTCAGCCTTCACTGTGGCCAAATACTCCACCTGGGGGAAAACAGTGAAGCTTCACATGTGTTTAATCAGGGCATCCAGCACTATTGTCAGCACTATGGAGAACATTGGCTGTGACATCCCTGCTGCCAAGCCCACTGTCACTTGGAAAGAACCAGTTGCCAAGAAATGGAGCACAGATAGGACTTGCACAAGAAGGGGGGATATCACAGTGGGGTGACGGATAGCAGCTATCAGGTCAGGCTCCAGTTGGGCACACAGCTCCCTGACTGTGTCCCTGTGAAGCCTGTAGGTGAGGATAATGTGCCTGTACTCCATTGTTGCCAAGTCTACCAGGGGTCTGTACAAGGGCGTATGTCTCCATCTTCTATTCATCTGCAGTGGTAGCAATCTATGGGGCAAAAGAGTGAGGAGCCGGTCAGAAACTATACATTGGAGCCACAACAGTACAATGCATGATGTTAATTTGAAATGTATATGTGGCATTTGTCCTGTATGTACAATTGTGAACTGTGATGCAGGTATAATCCAGGGCCTGCCCCCACCCCTGAAATGGCGTCCACCTGTCCTGTGTGGAGGGATAGGTGGAAGTGAGGTAATTCTGCTGACGTTGTGCGCCGTTGCGGGAGGCGGTCGGGAACCACCGTGCAACGCCTCATTGGATAATATTGGGCCCTATGGGGTACAGTGGCTAATGGTGATGTACGCCGGCGGTGACGGTATGCACCGCCGCAGATGTCACCGCCATTTTCTATTTGTTCACTCACTTGCTACCTGACCTTCAACAGGAGAGGATCTACACTGCATGTGCTGCTGTGACCTGTGTCTGGAACCTACCATGGCGCGTGTGACTGGGGAAAGGACCCCTGCCTTCACCTCGGTGGAGTTGGAGAGACTGCTGGATATGGTCCTACCCCAGTACTGACTGCTGTATGGGCCTCCAGACCAACAGGTGAGTACACTGTGAGCAAGATGCGTGGGTCATTAATGCATGGAGTGGTGTGTATGAAGGCCTTGTGTGGGGGGGGGGTTGGTGGATGATCCCTGGGCAGCGTGCAGCTTGTGTGCTGGGCCAGGTCTGTGCATATGGGGATGGGAAGGGGTATGGTGGGCCATAGGTGTAACAGGCAGGATGGTCTGACTAATACCTTTCCCTATGTGCATTTCCTCTGCAGATACAGCGCCCATCAAAAGAAGGGGTATATGACGTGCCATTGCCAAGGACGTGCAGACCCTCGGGGTCTATGGCAGGTGGAGCACCCACTGTTGGAAACAGTGGGAGGACCTGAGATGCTGGGCATGGAAGACAGCGGAGGCCCACCTGGGGATGGCCTGTCAACGAGAAAGGGGTGCCCGTCGAACCCTGGCCCCTCTGATGACCCACATACTGGCGGTGGCCTATCTGGAACTGGATTGGCACTTGAGGGCATCACAGCAGACACAAGGGGGTGAGTACAGTGCCCATCGTTACTACTTCCGCCTAGTGGGGTGGTAGCCAGGTGGGGGATGTGTGTCTGTGGGTGCCCCTAGGCCAGGCCTGACAGTGCAGAGTAGGTCTCATGTTGGCCAGGGTTCTGATGTGATAATCCTCCTACCTAGCTTTTAGGCATCCACTACTGGGCAGGGCTGTGTGGGTCCCAGGTATGCTGCAGTTGACGGTATGTGTCCCTTCCCATGCCCTGGTGACTACCATTGTTACTGTTAGTGCATTGCATAGTGGGCAGGCCTGTTTCCTGTGTTGAGGGTGCTTTGTACTCCAACAGTGGTATTGGTGCAGCCATTGACCAAGTGCATCCTTTGTCTCTCCCCCCCTTTTTGTTTTGTCATCCTGTCCTTATGTGCATTAGCACTATCTGGCGGAGGAGCAGAGGCACCGACGGCGGAGGGAGCTCCATCCCACAGGACCCAGGAGGCAGAGTCCACCGACACTGAGGGCACCAGTGGGATGGAGGGCGAGGAGAGCACCACGACCGAGACTGGAGGGCACAATTCGGAAACAGATACCTTCTGCGATGGAAGCGGCCTAGTGGTGGTGGACACCTCTGTGCCCACCCCAGCTACAGGTACAGCCACCACTTCCGTACCAGCACTGCCCTCCCAGCAGCTCCACATCGAGTTGCCCGTGCCCGCTCATCCAGGAGGGTGGGCATCTCCTTCACCCCAGGCACCTCAGGCTCTGCCTCAGTGATCCATGCTGCCCTGAGTGAGAAGGCTATTGACTTCCTGAGGTCCATCTTTGTTGGGCAGTCAACCATTGTGAATGTCACCCAGGGGCTGGAAGCCCAAATGAAACAGACAAATGCATTTCTGGATGGCATTCACACTGGCTTGGCGGCCCAACAGTGATTAATCCAGGCTCTGGCCTCCTCTCTGATGGCAGCCATTGTCCCTGTTTCTACCCTCCCCCTCCAACGTCCTCTATCGAATCCCATTCCCTCAACCCCAACCTATACCAAGCACACGTGCTGACAAGCAACCACACAAGTCAACACACAAGAGTGACACAGGCAAACACAAGCACCACACTTCATCCCGCAGGCACTCACACAAACAACATCCAGATGCAGACATACCATCATCCACTGCCTCCACTGTGTCCCTGTCCTCCACATCCCTCCCAGTTGCGTTTACACTCACACCTGCATGCACTACATCCACATCCACTACCGCCATCACCAGCACACCTACCAGAACACACACCTCACTGGCAGTCACCACCCCAACAGCCATGCAGATGTCCCCTGTGTCCTCTGCCACTGTGACTGTCCCCCCTCCCAAGGGACACAAACACAAGCATTCAGACACCCAACAGCCATCCACCTCACAACAGCATCCAGCCCATGCACCTGCACCCAAACACAGCAGAAAGACACCTCCCACAAATACTCCTTCTTCCGCCTCTCCCATACCTTCTCCCTCTCCCCGCCCCAATGTCCCTTAGCAGCTTTTCCTCCCCACCATGACCTCTTCTCTACCACTCCCCCAAATCTTTCATGTCAAGCCAGGGCGGCTAAAACTCAGGCAAGCACCTCAGCCACCCAGTCCAAGGGCCCAGTAGTGTCCACACCCACTCGTGGTGGTAAAGGATCCAGGGCACCAGGCTGCCTCACGGAAAGGGTGCCTGCCCCAAGTGTTGCCAGGAAGGGCAAGGAGCCCTCCTCAGCTGCTGCCAGGAAGGGCAAGGAGCCATCCCTAGCTGCTGCCAGGAAGGGCAAGGGGCCTGCCCCAGCAGGCAGGAAGGACAAGGGTCCTGATGCTTGGACTCAGTCAGAGCGCCCACCACCAACTATGGTTGTGCAGCCGTCGGAGGCTGCAAGGGATGGGCAGGAGCTTCCCCCCACAACCACCACCAGCAGCAGCACCACCTGCAGTGGGCAGCCGTCCGAGGCTGCAGGGGATAGGCAGGAGCTTTCCACCACAATCACCACCAGCAGCAGCACCACCACCAGCAGTTGGCCGCCGTCCGAGGCTGCAGGGGATGGGCAGAAGCTTACCCCCACAACCAGCACCACCAGCAGCAGCAGCACCAACACCACTGCCACCACTGAACAGCTGTCACCACCGGCGGACATTCTGTAGACCTGCCTTCATGGGCTGTTGTTTGTCCTGCCCCCTGCAAATCCTGTGGGTATAACACCTAGCTGAGTGACTCTTCAAGATCTGCATCAGAGGGCATGATGCCCCCTCCAGAACCAGTGGGTAAGCCACCCACCAAACCCATCCTCCCCAGGATGAAGATCACAGGGCACGATGTCCCCTCCAGAATCAGTGGGAAAGCCACCCACTCATCCCATCCTCCCCAGGATGAAGATCACAGGGCACGATGCCCCCTCCAGAACCAGTGGGGAAGCCACCCACTCACCCTATCCTCCCTAGGATGAAGATCACATGGCACAATGCCCCCTCCACACCCAGTGGTCAAGTCACCCACTTGAGAGACTGTGGCCTTGCACTCCCCAGGACAGCGTACAGGGCATGTTGCCCCCTCCAGAGCATGTGGGCAAATCACCCACTTGAGAGACTGTGGCCTTGCACTCCCCAGGACAGAGCAAT
Source organism: Pleurodeles waltl (assembly GCF_031143425.1). Classification (NCBI taxonomy): domain Eukaryota; kingdom Metazoa; phylum Chordata; class Amphibia; order Caudata; family Salamandridae; genus Pleurodeles; species Pleurodeles waltl. Next base: position 658,683,022 of record NC_090446.1, on the reverse strand, counting down.
GGGCATGTTGCCCCCTCCAGCACCAGTGGTGTTGGTCCATCTGCTGGCTGAGGTACCCCCCATTCCCCATCCCCCTGAGGTGCCTGCCTATTTTCCAACTGATGCCCCTGCAGTGTTATCTCCGTATTGTTGCAGGAGACAAGTAGGGCCTTGGACTTTGTCATGTGGCCCTGTGGCCCACGCACATTGAGGACTAGGCAGTGTCCCCTGAATTGTACATATGTGTATACTTTTAGATTGGATGTATGTATTTCTACTGTATTTATATTATTACACTCACATTTAACTATTCGTATTGTCCTTGCATTATTCCTGAGGGGCACGGGTATATATGTTTTCTTACTGCATCTGATTGTGTGTATGGTGTTGGGGGTGGGGGCGTGTGTGTTGCGTGTGTGTATCACTCTCTTTTTCCTCCCCCCTTCCCCTGTGTGCTACGTGGCTGTACTCACTGTGGTCATCTTTGCCGTCATTGGTGTTCGTGGTGGAGCAGGACGTAGAAGAGCATTGGAAAAATTGGCAGCTCGGGCTCCATGGCGGCGTGGTTGTTCCCTGTGTCTCCAATGGTGAGTCCTTTCACTTCTATGCAGTGTTTCTGCCAGGCTTTTGATGTTATTGGTATCGCCCCGGAAAAGATGGTGGATTGGGCTGTCATAATACGGTGGGTGGAACATTGTCTTCCACCTGGCAGTAGGCGGCTACTGCCAAGGTGCCTCTTGTTTCAGCCCTGGCGGTCAGTGTGGTAAAGTGGCTGTCTATCTGAGCTCTTTCCGCCATGGCCATAATTTGGTGGTAATTACCGCCAGCCTGTTGGTGGTATTACCACACTTTATCACCGACCACCAGGGTTGTAATGAGGGCATAAATCTTGTTAAGGAAGGCTGGGGCAAGCCTCTCAAAGAGTCGAAGCAACATATATTGTGGGCTATGCCTTGGTCTATATTCAAGGATGGCCGAGTAGATGGAGAAAGCCAGCAAAAATCTACAGGCAAGCCAAGAGCTGCAGAAGCTCTGGTATGACCAGAAAGCTGCTATGGTTGAGTTCCAACCAGGGCAGAGAGTTTAGGTGTTGGAGCCTGCTGCTCCAAGGGCCCTCTAGGACCAATGGTCTGGGCCCTATCCCATTCTTAGAAGAAAAGGCAATGTCACTTGTTTAGTTAACCTAGGCAATTGTAAAAAGAAATAAAACAAGTATACATGTCAACTGCCTAAAACCCTTCTATGACAGAGCTAATGTGAACATGCTCATGGTTACAGATGAGGAACAGGAGGAAGAGAGTGAGCATCTCCCTGATCTCCTCTCCAGCAACCCACAAGATGATTCAGTGGATGGAGTGGGCTTATCAATTTCAAGTTCAAGTTTATTAAGTGCATAGTTAATTAAAACCAATACATCACACATTCAGAAAATACTAACTCACCCCTTGCAAATAAAAAACATCCACCATAGTTTAAAGTCCTTCACAAAAAACGATTACATAATAGCTCAGTATGAATAACATTATAACATATGAGCCAATATTAATTGTCATTGCTGAACAATATCCTTCTAAATTGGAGTATATAAATTATAATCATGACTCTGTAGCAATAAAATGCAACAATTTCTTGCTCCCCTTGCCCTATACAGGTGAATCCCAGTGTGTTATACAGATATCATTAAAATACTGAAATATTTCATCATCATCCTATCATAATTTTTGAATATTGTATTATAAAATCATCAGCCATTAAGTTAGTGCTTGAAGATACAATAAGACTTCAATGTATACTATACTGGGGAGCCATAATCGGCAATGATCTTCAGAATTTCACAACTTACAAACCAGCAAGGACTGTTAGTATAAAAGGCCATACCTATTAAAAGATAAATCTAGTTTTCTTAGATTATCCAGAAGTAGTCCCCTTAGCTGTTAACAGCGTGTATCAATACCTATACCTTTTAACAGTGCAGAATTTAATATTTTGGCCTATAGCCTCATTATTTTACGCATGACCGTCTAGCTGACCGACTTCATAAAATGGGAATCATACGTCATCTTCTGTCCACATAAATTAGTTATTAAGCCACCCCATATTTTATTTAGCCTAATTGATGAGCATGTGATAGTTTTTTAGATGTCAAACGTAAAAACTTGTAAATCCGGCATTCAAAGTATAGTCAGAAGGTTTAAAACAAGCGACCACCCCTTCTCTATAGGACCGTATGCCCCTCTGATTGAAGGCTGCCCTTAATAGAGTCTTGCGCTCATTCAAAAAGCCATTACAGATCAGATGGGTGACGTCTTCCACTCCACAACCACACAGCCTACACTTGGGGAATGATGCAGTTCGTTCCCAAGGGGCCAGATGGGCTCCACCTGGAATAAGGCTGAATCAATGTTTGATAAGTAGGTCTTTCTCAGCTTTTGACTACCCAGCATTCAAATATGGCTGATATTTTAGGGTTTTGTACTCATTCATTACCATCCATGAGTGTAACGTGATTGCTAACAGGCTCTAATCCACAAGTACTGATTTCTTCTTCGCTATACTGTTTAAGATTTTTTTAAAGGCATGATAGGAGAGATTTACATCCCACAGTTCCCACACCTCCAAATCTTCCAGGGCCTGGACTAAGTACTGTCTAAATTTAGCTATGGGATTCAAACTGATCTCATTCCAGAGGCCTGGGAAAGTTGATTCCCCCATTGTTCAGTGTATGTGTTTCCAGGTTTTAATGTAACTGCACTTCCTGGCTATTTTTTTATTTAAATACCCAAGCTCTGACCTAATTGAACTGTTCCCTGGTACTTGGAATAAAGACCTAAACACTTTCCCAATTATTCAATTCAAGATGTTGGCGTTTTGTCCTCACAGGCCTTCAATACATACCCTGTAGTTGAAATTAGTTTAGCCACAATCACTTGTAGCAGGGGACGATAGCTAGGGCCGTCAAGTGACCTTTACAGAGTGTGAAAAGCAAGCAGTAGAGCATTTCCTTTTCTGTGTAAGTCCTGCTTCTGAGGGAGACTGAACCCCGCTTATCAAATAAAACACCCAGGTATTTATAATGGTTGACTAGTTCTAATACTTCTCCTTGTGTATACCACTTACTGTCTCTAAAGGTTTTTTTACTAACTTCCATCACTTAGATTTTTTTCTGATTGATTTTTATTCCATTCTGCTCAGCAAATTTGATTAAATTTACGATAAGCTGACGTAATCCTACTTTAGTTTGACTCAGAAGTACTACATCATTGGCGTAAAGCAGGTTAGAAATGGGAATATCACCGACTTCAGGGGATTGCGCATTCACCTTATTAAGCTTAAAAGTCAAATCTGACTGGAAGAGATTAAAAAGGTATGGGGCCAATACACAGCCCTGTTTCAATCCTTGTTTTTCTTGAAAGGAAAGATCCATCCCATATCTTTATTCTAATCCATGTATCTGTATATAGCCACTGAATAGCTTTTAGTAATTGCTCAGGTATGCCCCAGCTGGCTAGTTCTTCCCATAGGTGGCTTCAATGTACCAAATCGAAGGCTGATTTGAAGTCTACAAAACACAAATAAAAAGGTTGTTTTTTTAGTTTGCATTTGTCAATGATGATGGAAGGAGATAAAATGTTTGTAGCCGTTCCTGGGCCCTTTACAAAGCCTGACTGATTGTGTGGAATAATAGTATTCTCAGTCGCCCAGGTATGAAGATGCTCCAGTAATAAACCAGCATAGTGTTTGGCCTCTGCATCTGTTAAGGTAATCAGACGATAATTCTCTGGGTGAAATTTGCTGCCTCTTTTCAATATTGGATGGATTATTGCACCTTTCCAAGAGTTTGGAATGCTTCCTAGTTCTGTACAGTGGTTAAAAATCAAGACCAATCTTTCTGCATAGAATACTGAGTTCAGTTTAAATAATGCATTTGGGATCCCATTTGGACCTGGGGCCCCTGCACTTCTGCTGTTCTTTATTAGATTGGCAACCTCCACCACAGAGAAGGTTAAATTAGCAGCTTTCTTTTGGACAACTGGGGGCTTAGATACAGCTCCTTCTGGCCATAACTCATTTATTATCACTTCCAAGTTATTAGTGTTTTCCTTATTTTCGCTACATCCATTGAAGTGATGAGTTAAGTAATCAATCTATGAGGATTTTGAAATATTTGAGCTAGTTAAGGTCATTGGGTCTTTCTTTAATTCATTAACCATTTTCTAGAATCCCTGTGCATGGGATTTTTTACTTAGGAATAATGCCTTTGCTCAAAAGTCATGAATTTTCTGTAATTTATGGTCCCATATTCATTTTCGTTAGCTATTATTGATGTTTTTTAGATCAGCCTTAATTTGATAGTCAGTTGGATGTTTCTTAAATAACCTTAAAAGCCTGTTCTGTTGCCTTCTTAATTTGGTAATGAGGGCTGAAATTTGTATTTTCTTTTTTGTTTTAACTCACCCCTGATTCAGATAGGTCTTTTGTGGTCTGTCTGTGAGGAGTCTTTTTGCGAACCTATCCAAGAATGTCGACCAAATGGTTATTGGGTTGCAAGAGAAGTCATTTTGGCACTGGTTAAATAACGCAGTTGAAATTTCCCTAATGGATTCCGTTGAGTTTTCATTCCATTGAAGCCTCTTATCATTCTTAGTAATAACATCCCCTGGTACCGTAGAAGCAGGATTAAATACAGGGAAACCACAGCCAATCTTCAAACATTGCTGACCTTTATCACTCTTATCTGACTTTATAATATTGTACTTAGTAATTAGAGTAGGTAGGGATAGAGAGACCGCAGTATAATCGATTGTTGCTTGGGTTCCGGTGACATAACAGTTAACCACCGGCGGAGTATCTTGTGGAAACCTCCCATTTAGGAGTCTAAGCACAAGGGCAGCAACATTTTTTACAAAAGAGATTGCCTTAGTGGCAGATTTGCCTAACTCTATAGACCCCAGGGATTTGCTGTGGGATTGCCCATGGATGATCTTGCAGGATAATCTGGGCCTCCCTTTCAAAAGGATATAATACTTTCATATTAAAGTCCCCAGCTACTAAAAACTCTGGGGATCTTAGATCTTGATAACGGCTTAATATTGTGTGTATCAGTTTGAAGGATGTATGTTTCCTGGACCGTGCATCTGAATGGATATAAACATTTATTATCAAAAGTGGGCTGAAATACTCTTTGTTCCAGTCTTCTAACTTTTTTATCAAAAACTCTTCCTTATCCTCATTAACCTGTGTGCATGATATATTCAATCCTGCTAAAATAAAGATTCCTACACCCACCCTCGGGTGTCCAAATCTTTTTTCCGATGGGGAAAAAAAGCCCATAAATCCATCAATACTAAAAAGGTTTGTAGCCCAGGTTTCCTGTAAGAAAATAATTTGGAATTTGTTTAAAAGACTTGTCAGGTCTTTTTGCCTATTATTTGATCTAATCCCATTTATATTCCAGGAACAAACTTGGAGAGGTTTATGGTAAGGAGTTATTGACCCAGATCGTGCTGGACTGTTAAAAAATCACTTGTGATTTTCATTGTGTAGTGCTGCCGACAGCCACCCTAGGTCTAGATGCTGAGAATTATGTCTATTGGATACTTTGTATCGTGTGAGGTGATCATCAGTATTTAGGTCCCCAATTGTAGATCTAAGGACTGAAAAAGGTTGATTTAGACCTTTCGATTTGTTTAATTTTGATGTAATATTTTGAGCCTCTAGAGGGTCGGAATAACCTCTTCTAAATCTAATTCCCCAGTTTAAAAGGGCATTTTTTTCTTTTACGACCCTTCTAACCATTTGTGATGTCTTCCAAGTCACCAGGGCTGATTCGTTAAAATTGGCTTCATCGTTCTGAACCCCTGGTAAAAATTCTATGAAGACGATATCGGTAGACTGAGGGCCTCATTACAACAGGCTGGCGGTGCAATCTTGCCTATTACGACTGCGGCGGTTTTCCGCCAAGGTGGTCTCAGCGGTTTTAGTCCTCCAGGGCAGTGCTGCCTGCGAGTCCCCTTCCCGCCAGCCTGTCCATGGCGGTAGGAACCGCCATGGAAAGGCTGGAGGGAAGGGGAGTCCCGGGGCCCCTGGGGGCCCCTGCACTGCCCATGCACTTGGCATGGGCAGTGCAGGAGTCACCAGGCACAGCCCCACACTGCTTTTCACTCTCTGCACAGCAGAGCCGGCGGGCGGAAACTCTGTTCCGACGGGAGGTGGCTCGGGAGGTGGCTCGGCGGGAGGTGGCCGCATTGGCGGCGCACAGCGGTTATACCTTGGCAGGCGGCGGTTGCTGCCTGCCAAGGTTGTAATGAGACCCTGAATATCTTTTAGGGCCGGAATAACTTGTAAAAGTTTTAATATATTTCCTTGGTTGAGTATATCATATGGGCCCCTGGATTGATATCATGGTTCAAGGATTAATTGCTTACAGTCTACAGGGGGACTATAGTTTGGGCTTCCTGTAGAGTCGTCCCATTCCCCCACTGGGGCTGTCTCTTTGTGATTCGTTGTCGGGGACTGTGGTGTAAAATCTCCGTTAAGCCATCCCAGATTTGATACATTAAACCTCACATCTGGTCTATTTAAGAGCTCTGCCTCTGAAAGTGGCCTGGGGAATTCCTCTGTTCCCTTAGCCCCTGATCTCACCTCTTCCAACTCTTCGATGGCAGAACCACTTGCCTTTTCTTCTCTGAGCTCAGCCATTTGATCGTCTTGACCTTCAGCATATTCAAAATTTGTAACTATAGTGCATTTACCCTCTACTTCAAATTAACTCCTATGTACTTCTGGAATAATACTCGATTTGGCTTTTGGCTCCTTTTGCTGTGGTTTGATATTTGATGATTCCCGTTTTGTTAGTCTTTTAACGTTTAAGTTTTGTGGATCTTGTCAGTCTTTACTTTTTATATTCTCCAAATTAGGGTTAAATTCATTCAAGTCCCTATGGTCCTGGCAAGTGGGCCCCCTGTTTTGAGTGTTAAATAATGGAAACAACTAATTGGCAATTCGACTGCTCTTTCTATTAATGCTCAAGTCATAAATCTTTGTAATCCCACTTCCTGTGGTGGGAGAGAGAGAGGAACTCATCTTTATAACTGGAGGGGTCATTAAGATATCCCTTATTTTAGTCCTTGCTTTCCGTTGTTTTTTCTTTTGTCTTTTAGTAACTGGCTTTTCTAAATGAATGGGGTGCACCGCCAGTTTGGGAGAGGGGGAAGGGATTTCGCTAATTTGAATCTCGGAATGACAACCTTTCTCACTCTCAGAAGGTTTCAATAAACATGCATTTTCACTGTGTTCTGCCCCCTGGCCGCACCCCAGCTCTTCAGAACGTTCTATTTTCATATCAATCCTTATCTCAGTATAGTCGGTAGCTATACTACCCATACTGTATTGTCATTTGGACCAATCTTTCCCGTTGCTGGGGAGTCTCTTGGGCTTTTATAATATTAAGGTTCACCTTAAGATCTACCATCATTAAGTTTAAAGCCTTTGGGAGTGTGGCCAGCTTGTTAACTACGGGCTCACAGGTACAGTCTATTTTTGTCGTCTCTGCAAAGTTCTGAGCTCGCATAATCAAGACGTTTGGGTCAGCCAGCTTCCGGTCTATCCCTGATACTGATTTTCCATAACATTCAGTAAATCTACCTGAACGTCCATTTTTGATGACTGCTAAGACAGAAAGTCAAGAGTTAGTTAAGAGGTCCTAAAGAAGATATCCCTCACAGCATTTTGATCAAGTTTGTTTGGAGTATTTCATGACGGCAATGCAATCTCGTTAATGGCCTCCTTACCTACGATTTCATTTGTGTGTGCTTTTGTTGTGACAAAAACATTTGGGGATCTATAATCAAGAACAGAGGGATCTAGATGCATGTCCAAGGCAAAGGCCTGCACTTCTTGTAAATTGACCCCCATATCTTTTGAAAGAGGACTTTTAAAGACTTGCATAGTGGAGCACAAATCTGATTGTGTACAAGAAAGCAGGCTAGAATTAAGGTTGAGTGGGCCTAAATTATTTTTATTGTCCGAAGTCTAAAGCATTTCTAAAGTGTGATTCTCCTTCCACTTTGAGCCAGCTTCCTGAGGCCCCAGGGCTGATAGTCATGGCGTGGAATCCATACCTCTTTTAACAATTACATTTACCTCAAGTGGGGATTGGATACGTGTTTGTGGATGGTCAGTCAAGATTTTCAAAGATGGACATGTGGAGGCAACTGGGGACAGTGATGATGACCTTAGGGTCAGTAGTTCTAAATCACATATAGGACTGCAGGCATTTTCTTTAGATATATCGTCTTTTAATTTTGTAATATTACCAAAGACAGATTTTTCAGTCGCCCCCTCCTCCTCAAGCCCACTTATTCTGCCCTGATTGTATAGCAAACTGCTTTCACTTTTTATGGGGGTATAGGATATGGTAGAGGCACTGAGACTTTATGTATAGAGAAAATAACATCCACAGGGTCCTTAAAAAAGTCAAATTTGTGGGAAATGTTCACAGATTTCTCAAACCTTTGAAAAATAGGGGAAATTGAAGAGATAAGAGATTGATGTTCCAATTTCATTTTTGCTTTCCTTTATAACACTGGAGGAGGAGAGGAGGATTTGTTATTCTTCTTATTCCTGTTAGTTTGCGGCTGAAAAGCCCTTTCTTTCACAGATCACCTCGTCACTAGCTGCAGAATTTTCCCTGATTCCCAGTTTTGTAATGCGCTGCCACACCTCAGCAAGTTGAGGGGCACGAGCACGTGTCAATAGAAGTATGAGAGTGAAGGGACAACTTCTTCTGGACTTCTAGTCTTCTAGGTCCCAGCGAACAGAAGGCACTGGAATTTAGTACAGATTGAAACTAGTACAGAGAGGAACAGCATTCCTTGGACCTCCTCAGTGCTATCCTTCTCATTTTACCACAGTCGGTCTAATTAATTCCTGGAGGTGGGCTGGCTGTTGGCGCACCCCCTCTGATCTTACTGTTGATGGTCTTCTGGGTCCTGCTAGGACCTGCTGAGCCCTGCTAGGGGGCCAGGTAAGGAGCCTTCCTTTGGCCCAAATGGTTCTAGTGTTGTCCTGATAGGTCCTGGTAGATCCTGCTTAGCCTTCTGGTGGCCTGCTGTGGGCCGGTGGGCCCTGAGGGTTCCTGCTGGAGCTGACTGGGACCTGTTGGGCCTGTTGGACCTGCTGGGGCTTTGCCATGCTTTATGAACTACGTCAGGGGGCCCGTACCCGAACCCGACTTGGACTTCCTTTACGTTGTGCCCCCAAGAGTGTTGCTACTTGGGTTACTTGGCAACTTGGCACACTACTATGGTGAGCGGGTCACACTGTTCCTCCCACAAACCGCACCCAGACCTAGCTGGGCCGCTTCTGTGGCGGGCCGGAACTCTCCCTGGGTGGCAGCCACCTAAGAATGCTGCTCTTGCTGGGCTGTCCTGTGTTGTCCTGTCCTACCAACAGTGACGGCACTGCCTGGTCTTCCTGGCCTGCTTCTTGGGCCTGCTCCGTACCTCCCCTCTCCTCTTCCCCCTGCCTCCTCCTACCTTGCTTACTGCGTTCTGAGAAAGGGAGGCCAGGGGAGGTTGAGGTACAGCAGGAGGACTCCGAGGATTGATCTTTTCCTTTCGAGGCCCACGGACTGATAGCACAGCAGCGCAGCAGGACAGCATTTGTCCACGTTCGTCTGCGTCGTGTCTCAACTGGCTTCCAGCTTCCGGTTCCTCCTACACAGTGCAGCGACCGTCAATCGTGAATTTACAATATCTAATGTCGAACTATTTCCAATGCTGTGAGCGTTATTTGGACCCTGAGGTCTGCTCAAATGGGCTTATCAGACACCATCACAGACCAACAGCAAACTGATTGCAGGCATGTCCTCAACCAGAATGCTGAGTTATTCTCTCTGACCTCTGGAAAAATAAACTGGTGTACCCATGATGTAGACACTGCTGACAGCTTTCCTGTCAAAAAAAAGATTTATAGACAGTCAGACCATGTCAGAAAAAGTATTCGAACAGAGGTTAAGAAGATGCTGGATTTGGGTGTCATTTTACCCTTTGACAGCCCCAGGGCTAGCCCAGTAGTTTCAGTCCACAAACCTCATCCCAGAGGAGAGAAAACAGAAATTAGGTTTTGTGTGGATTACAGGGGCCTCAACTGACAGAAACGGATGCACACTGAATTCCCAGAGCTGATGAGCTCATAGGCAGACTAGGAGCAGCCAAATATCTGAGTACCTTTGATTTGACATCTGGGTACTGGCAGATAGGTCTGACCCCAGGAACAAGACAGAGGTCAGCATTTTCTACTCCTAGCGGGCATTATCAGTTTACTGTTATACCCTTTGGTCTAAAGAATGCACCTGCCACCTTCCAGAGGTTGGTGAACCGGGTCCTGGCAGCAGGGCTGGAATCTTTTAGTGCAGCTTATTTGGATGACACAGCTGCCTATTGTTACACCTGGCAGGATCACCTGATCCACCTAGGAAGGCCCTTGAGGCTCTACAGAAGGCAAGCCTCACAATCAAGGCCCGTAAGTGCCAGAGAGGGCAGGGGAAAGTTGTTTACTTGGGCCACCTAGTTGGTGGAGGCCAAGTACAACCCCTCCAACCCAAGATACAGAACAGTCTGGCTTGGGAAGCTCCCACAACCCAGACACAAGTCAGGGCATTCCTTGGCTTGACTGAGTACTATAGCAGATTTGTGAAGGATTATGGCATCATAGTTGTCCCTCTCACAGAACTAACCTCCAAAGAAATGCCAAAAAACGTTAACTGGACAGTGAGTTATCAAAAGGCCTTAGACACTCTAAAAAATGCAATGTGTTCTGCTCCATTTCCACAAACACCTGACTACTACAGGCAATTCATAGTCCAAACTGATTCTTCTGAAATGGGGATGGAGTGGTCCTTTCCTAGAAAAATGATGAAAGACATGACCAGCGAGTTGCTTTTATAAGCAAGAAACTACTGCCTAGGGAACAAAATTTGAGTGCCATATAGAGGGAAGCCTTTGCTGTGGTTGGGCTCTGAAGAAGCTGAGGTCATACCTGTTTCGCTCTCACTCCATAGTTCATACTGACCACAGGCCTCCCAGATGGCTATAGCAGACTACAGGCCTCTCAGATGGCTACAACAGATGCAGGGTGAAAACTCCAAACTTCGTAGGTTGTCCATTTACCTACAGGGAATGAACTTTCAAGTGGAACACAGACCTGGGACTGCCCATGCCAATGCAGATGGGCTCTCCAGGTTCTTCCACTTAGATGATGAAGACTCACAAGGAAAAGGGTAGTCTCATCCTCTTTTGTTTGGAAGAAGGGTAGTGTGAGAAAAGGCCTCTTTTTGTCATTGTTAGCCCCCACTTTTGCCTGATATGTGATGTAGCCTAGAAATGGTAGTGCCCAGGGACCCTGCTAACCAGGTTTCATGGGCCAGAGCCCTTGCCCTAAAACTGTTGCAATTCATTGGCACAACTGCAGACACCTCTAGCTGTCACCATAAGTCCCTAGTAAATGGCACTTTAGTGCCCAGGGCAGGAGGTACTAAGTGTAGGCCCTTAGGGCAGCAGAAGTGATTGTGCCACCCTCTAGGACATGCATTCAAGTGCACCCAGCACTGCAATTGCAGGCTGACTACCCTGTTGCAAACCTAAATTGCAATCTCGACATGGCACACTGCATACAATAAGTGTAAGTCACCCCTATGGCAGGCCTTCCAGCCCTAAGGCAGGGTGCACCATACTGTATGAGAGGTCCTAGATGCATGAGCACTATGCCCCCACTGGGTCCTTGCCAAACCTTCGGTGTAGTGAGTAGACAGAGCAGCCATTTTAACATATGTGCCTGACACTGGTCAACACGAGTTTCACAGCCACATGTTAGCCACTCTGAGCCCTGGAAGCAGCAGAACTTATTGTGCCACCCTCTAGGACCATGTATTTAAGTGCACCCAGCACTGCAATTGCAGGCTGACAGTCCAGATGCAAACCCAATTTGAAATCTCAACATGGCCCACTACCAGTGTGCCCTGCCCAATGCATACATAATGGGTAAATCATCCTTCTGGCAGTCCTTCCAGCCTTAAGGCAGGATGCACTATACAGTATGGGAGGTCATGGATGCATGCACAGTAGGCCCCCACTGTGCCCTTTCCAAACCTTATATATAGTGAGTAGACAGAGCAGCCATTTTAATACATGTGCTGGACACTGGTTAACATGAGTTTCACAGCCCCATGATGGCCACTCTGCGCCATGGGTTGTTTGGGATCAAATAACTCAGGGTGCTAAATCCAAACTGGTGCCAGTAGTACCAAGAGGTCACATTAGAGGTGCCCCCTGCGAAAGCTAACTATCCTGGCATAGTTGCTGACTGGTTCTTTCCAGCCTGCCACCACCAGATAGTCAATATACAACCTTGGGGTGAGAGGAACTTCTCTCTGGGCTTCAGAGCAAAGCCCTTCCTGGGTGAAGGTACTAACACCCTTTCCCTTAGGAATGTGCACTGCCCTTGTGGCGAGCTTCAAAGGGCTTACAGCCTTTGAAACTCAACCCCCAGGCCTGCTGCTAGCAGTTGATGGCTACCCCATTTGCCAACCCCCACTTTTGGCAGGGGCATCAGCAGTAAAAAATACAATGGGTAGGAGGAGTGCCCCACCTGGAATGCACCACCCCTAAGATGTTGCCTGTGAGGTGGACGCTCAATTTAATTTTCCTCCATCTTGGATGGAAGGATAATAGTCAATCAGGTATAGGGAAGTGACCCCTCCCCACAGGAAGTGGTTACTTAGAGGGTGTAGCCACCCTAAGGTAGATGACCCATTGGTCACTACCAGGTTCCCCCTAAAATGCCCACTAAATACAGTATTTACTGGGAATCCCTAGCTCAGGAAATCAGATTTGATGGACAAAAGAAGACCAGCACCAAGAAGATCCTAAGCACGAGAACTGTGGACCTGCTGCACCACAGAAAAGGTGCCAAACCCTGCACGCTGCACCCAGGACATGACAATCGCTGCTGAGGAGCTGCTGGATAACTGGACAACTCTACAAAAACCCCAGAAGACCTCCAGGCTTTCCAAATTGCCAGATAACTCTTTCCAGGGTGGAGGTCCCACTCTACAACCCAAAGAAACCATCAAGCCAGTGAGGGTCACTTCACTGACCAGCCACTAACTCCTAAACCGAATGCACCCGCTGGACTAAACTGCCATCCAAAAACTATGAGACAAACCCTGACAGTATGCCAAGTTTGGTGGCCCTGCATCCTCCAGCGGCCAAACCATGCCAATACAAGGATATGTGTTAGCCCACATCGAACATCAAGAAAAACAGCCCGCCTGAACTGTAAAAGGAGCAGGAGGAAGCCCCAGTCAAGGGACTTCAGGGACACACTGGAACTCCTGCCAGAGTGCCCCTGTTGTTCTGCAAACAACCCTTGAATCAACTTATCTCCTGCACACAGCTCCTGGCTCACAGATTTGCTCTGCACCCAGCTGTCTTGTGTGCAGCACCGATGAACCTGCTGTAGCCTAAGGGTCTCCCTCCCCTTGTGACCTCAACACTCCAAGGGGACCCCAAGAAACCATCTTTAAACTTACCCGTGCATTGCTTTTCCAAGTGGTCCCCCGCAGTGGCCCTGCACCAGCTCCAGAAACCTTCTTCCACTGCTCCTGCCGGAACAGGAAGCTGTCCGAACTTATCCTGCTGGTAGCATGTGCCCATCGATGACCTCAACCAACCTTCAAAAGAAGAACTTGGGAAACCAACTGTGCGATTTTACATGTATTTATAAGGTGATCTTCCATTGATTCCTAGGGTGCGTAATTACTCATAAAAATAATATTTTTATTAAACTTCTAAAATTAATATTTCAAAAAGTACTTACCCAATTCTTATGATCTTGGTCTTTAAATGTATATAAAAACTTGAAGTATTTTTATAACTTGGTCTTGAGTTACTTCTTTGAGTGTGTGAGTTGCAAAATTGATGTTGTGAGTACAACAAATGCTTTGCACTTCTCCAAGATTAGCCTAAATGCTTGAACAAGCTACGTTAAAAATTAGAGCATTAGGTGATCTAGTTTTTACCCCTGTAAACCAACGTGTGGTTGGCTTTACCCCCTGCACAGAGTGCCTAGCTTTGCACACTACATAGAGGGCCAGCCTCCTACAGTAACATGGCCATCCATCTTTGTCCTGATTACAATCTGGGCTTTGAATTCAATCCAGTGCAAACAACAGTGTGTGCAGGGATAGGAATTCTGAGTTGTGCTGTAATTATTGCACACATTATGTTCCTCAAGATAGATTTAAGCAAATCAAACCTGGCAAAATGTGTCTGTGAATAAGTGCCATAAGAAAGGATAACTAAGTGAAATTGATACACTAAACGACAATTCCTAATGTCACACCCCATTTCCAAGTGAAAAACAGAAGTACTTACTACATCTGTATGTGCTAAATTCCTATGTCTTGGGGGTGTAGTCTAGCCACGGGGAAAACGGCTGTCTGATCTTCAAGCTCCGCAGCCCAGGGTGTGCTGGGGGCAGCGGCGGAGCTGACAGGACATTGGGGGAGCCTCGTTCCTTCTCCCTCCCTCCAGGAAGATAGGGGACAACCTCCGGACGAGTACAGGGGCTTCGGTGGGCTCACAGCATGACATAGGAGCCAGCGGCCTGCAACATGGAAAGCAGCTGCGGGCCCGATTTCAGAGTCAGCGGTGGCACTGCTGCGCACCCTAGTAGAGACGCGATGGAGCAGTCTCGCGCACAGCTGCCACAACCCACAGAGTGCCAACGGAGCCCTTGGCCTGCACCGTGAAGAGCAGCCACAGGCCCAATTTTCAGTGCTTTCTGCATCTGTCAGCATTTTGCGGGGATCTTCGAAATTGCAATGGCAGCATATAATGGAAGAGACACACCGGAGGGGTCTCACGCATGGCTGCTGCGTCGCTGATTACCCGCACCACCCACACTCCCCTTACTTAACATATCTCATCCCTGGAGCGGTCTGCCCAGCCTGCAGTGGCATGGAAAGCTGCAGGCCAAACTTCTTTGTCTTCGATCCACGCTTCCTTCTCTACCCTCACCCCGCCGGATGCCACCATGGCCCAGAGATGCCACCTTGGCTAGTGAGCAGACTGATGGCCGGAGGGGCCGACCGACGATCTGGAGCACCCTTCCACCTTCTTTCTCCCTCCCAGAGGGCTATATTGACCAGTGGAATGCCACACTGGTAGTCTCAAGATGGTCTCTCATAGTCCTGAGTTAACAGGGACACACCTCGCCCGGAGCACCCACCCGCACAATGGACACGTTTGTGGCACCAGTGAAACCCCTAAGGGAGTAATTGATAAGCCAACCACATCCGAATAATTGTAAGGATAGTGTATTCCTGTGCCTTGCTTCCTGCTTCCACCCTCAGATGATAGCGTTGACCCCTAACGATTGCCGAAGGATCCAAGGGCAGACGCTTCCACCCAGTAACCTACCCATCATTGGCCTATAGCCCTCATATCCAGTACCTGTGTTCATTATTGCCGGTGCCTTCACCGACTGTGTGGTCCTCAGGACTGTTGAGTAACCCTAACCAACCTTTTTGAGGCGAGACAAGCTCTGTAGACGTGATAAAGTTGCGGTACCCGGCAAGCCCCGAGGTACTACTGAAGCTGTTGTCCCACTGACACTGGGCCTCTGGCTTTGGCGCTGTTAGTCCTCACCTTTGCGGAGATGCTGCCAGCAAAACGTCAGGTAAAACTACACAACAGCTGCTCTTCTTGGAAGCTATCTCACAACCACGGCCAATGTCTTCATCTGCTATCCCTCTTGGCCCCAGCTCTATGGACGCTCCAGTGGACACCCCTCAGACACTGCCATGAAGCTTATTCTGCAGGAAATCACCACAGTGGACCGTCACCTGGAAGCCATGAACTCCAAGATCACAGACCTATCTACAGACTCCAGGTTGATCCATGTGGACACAACTGGTTTCCAGGACAAAGTCACAGATCTAGACCACTGCCTGAATGTCGTTGAATGTAGGATAGCAGCCCTGCTGAATGATGAACCAAAACTACAAATCCTCTGACACAAACTCACGGACCTAGAGGACAGGAGCCGGAGGACAAAGTCCTTTTATTTTGGTCTACCGGAAAACAAGGAGGGCCCAGATCTTAGGGCTTTCCTTAAAGACTTCATCTCTACTCTCACAGGGCTTACTTTTTCTCCCATGCTGGAATTTCAGCAAGCTCACAGGATTTGCCTCTTCCACAAGAACACTGCCGGGTGGCCCCGTCCCATCATAGCGTGCTTCCAATGTCATGAACAGGCCCACCAGCTGCTACTGACTGCGAGGGCCCATGGCCCACACAACCACAAGTGGCCATGAAATCCGTAATGCTGCGGACTTCTCATGAGAAATGAATGAAAAAAGGAAAGCATTCCTTGCACTTAGGCCCCAATTGAGACATTTGGACATTAAATTTGGACTCTTTGAGGCGGCCTGAATGTGGATCATGATGGATGGTAAATCCAGGGACTTTTTTGAGCCTACAGACCTGCGCTCTTTCTTGGATGGCCTTTTCGCCCATCCCATGGACCACAAATCCGCGGGCCTGACGTCAAGCCCCTCCACGCTAAATGACTCTACTCTACACATGGACACCGACCCTGGTACCCGCCACACTTACACTGCAGTACAGAAAAGGGGAAGGTTTCTTGACCGCCCACCAAGAAGGCAGGGACATGGCCCTTCAGGCAGTGGCAGACATCACTCAGGTGTTGCACAGAGACAAATCAAGGTCCCATTTGAAGCCCCTGCCCCCTGCTGATTGATTGAGTAGCGTGTTTCCTGTGGGCAATCACTGGACCACCTGCTGATCACCTACAAACAACCAGAATGGCCATCCAATGAGTGCTAAGTACCATACATATAATCCTTTGCTGCCCTAATATTGCTATTACTGTTATTACTGTTGTTGTTACTGTTGTTTCTGCTGCATCAATCTCCCTGTTGGGAGTATCCCCCTGCTCTCTATCTGGGTATTCCTAGGCCCAGCCCATAGCGGTCAGAGTGAACCTATCATTCTGTTTGACACAGGTCTACTGTTTATTGTACTGTTTTCCTATGAGTAATATCTGCTTATATGGTCAAGGTTCTGTATTCATGTAAGGAACAGTGCTCATTAACCAGTTCGCTCCAGCGGGGCTACCTATTCCCTTGTCCTGCCTGGCTGGTGACCACTGGGAGCCCCCACTATATTCCAGAGAATTTGTCAACAAGTCCTAAGGGCCCGCATATGACCAAATTGGTCCCCCAACGCCCTTCCTCACTCTCTTCCCTTAGACCTCTTCCTCATCCCTTCTACTTCCTCGATACTTTCACTCCTCTTCATACCACCACTGCTACCCCTCATCTGCATTTTCCTATAGTCATCCCCTCCTCCGCCCCTTTCTTAGGCCAGACTTGATCCTTTGCCTAGGACCAACTCCTTGTCCGCTCAACTCTCGGGGACACCCAATCTCACCCAGATGCCCTGTTAGGGGATATACCCCCTACGACTCTTCCATAACTTGGGACCCTGTAAACATCTGGCTCTTCTACTTCATGTTTCTTGACATCATGTATACCCCCTCAGTAGATCCGGTTGGGAGTATAGGGGAGGTCCTATTGTTGCCATGCCATTAGGACCACCTGCCAATCTACACCCTGAGCCAGTGTCAGTACGCCGAATGTTTGTATTTCCCTATACATCGTTTCATATATTGTCCCCCCCATGCGGATCCTCAGGATCATCTCCTTCCCTTGCCGGCCCTCTCCTCCCCCCTCTTCTCCTCTTCTCCTCTTCCTCCCCTTTTGACTCTTGGCATCCCCACCCTGATCCTAATCTTGATATATCCTTGTTTTTTTTCCCATTGGCTCCCTGCCTTTCCCCACCTTGTGTGCCTGGCCATGGGTTTCACAGGATTAGACCCATGGTTTAACAGAGTTTAGCTCACATGAGGTACTGCTCCTGATCCCAAAGCGAACTAAGTTACTTCTTCCTTTCTCTCTGTGAGCCTCGTAACTTTCTCTCCTTCTCTCTCTGCTTCTTTCTGTACTCTCTCATATTTTCCCTCTCTTTTCTTTCTTTTCTCTGACTGGTTTGTTTCTTTCTTAGTGCAACCACGGATCCCCTCCCGCCACCCCCCATTCCTTTTCTTCCTTGCCATCTACTACGACATCAATAGTCCGAATCGCCACTCCATGCCTTATAGACCCGATAGTAACTATCTCACCTCTGCGGACCTACATGACTGCTCAGAGAATGGGGACTACCCTCCCATTGATGACTGTATTGCGGAATGTTCATGGCCTCAAGCACTATATTAAAAGAAAGAAGGTCTTATCATATTTGCAATCCAAATGTACAGATGTTGACCTCTTGCAAGAAACACACCTATCATCCTTAGAATCGGAAAAACTGCACAGAGACTTGGTGGGTCAAGTGCTCTATAGTGGTAGCCTAAAGTCTATGTCGAGAGGCTCAGGCTCTACGCACAAGTGTGGGATCTCAATTCTTTTTTGCCGAACCTTACAATTTAAAGTGCTCGAGTTGTGGTCTGACCCAGACGGTCAATACATTCCTACCAAACTCAAATTCGGAGAATTGTACACTCTGCGTTGGGTCCCTGTATGCCCTTATGGGCTCTAAGCAATCATTCTTTCTACATCTCAACCATCTCCTGACAGAGCTCGGAGCCTCCCAAGATCTCCTAGGTAGAGACGGGAACCTGGTTCGTGACGGGGTTCATGACCGAATGGGCAGATTGGATATTGGCAATATTGTGGACAGAGCATTGAGGAAGGACGTTCTGTCAGCCCATGGGCTGATAGATCACTGGTGCCTTTCACACCCGCTCGATCAGGAGTGTACCTTTATATCGCCGGTCCATAGGGCACAATCTCGGTTGGACTACTTTATTTCCCATAAATTGGTTCCCACCGTCAGGGAATCCTGGATACTGGAAGCAGCATAATCTGACCATGCCCCGGTTTTCGTGACGCTGGACCTAGGCCTTGCTTCTCCAGGACGTAAGCCATGGCACCTGAATGTATTGCAATACCGTATGCTGCAGGGCAAGGACTTACTAGGCACCCAAGTCTCTGCCTACATGACTGACAAAAAAGGCTCGGTCTCTTCATCTCAGGCTTTAAGGGCTGCTGTAAAGGCGACAATAAGAGGACAACTTGTGAGAGACACCAGGCTCGCTAACGCCCAGAGATGCTCTCTTGCTATCAAGAGCTGGAGAGAATTATAGCAACTTGCACCCGTGACTACACCACATCTCCCTCCCCAGCCACGCTCTGTCGCCTCAAAAAGGCAAAAATGGAACTTAATGCTCTATATACCACCCAGGCAAAGTATGCACTCTAAAGGATGAAGTGTAGATATTACGAGCAGGGAGAAGAGGCAGGCCGACTGTTAGCAGCCCAACTGCATCTGCAGGAAGCAGGGCTAGCCATTCTTGACATACTGGATATAGATGTTATGCTCCTCACACACCACAGGACATAGTTTGTGTATTTGGGTGCTTCTATAGGACACTTTACACTCCCAAAGCAGACCACGACAGACTTGCTGCGTGTTTTGAGGTGGCCCATGTACCTAGTCACACTGCAGAGCGTAGACGGCTACTGGGAGAAGAGCTTAGCAAAGAGGAGATAATTCGAGCCATATCCAACCTACTCTACCATAAAGCCCCCAGGAAAGATGGATTCCCAGCAGAATATAATAAATGAACGGGACCGGAAATGGTGGGCTCCCCATATGAAGCCTTCCAGCGTGCGGAAAGTACATGCTCCCTGAACCCTATTTCTAATAGGGCGTCCATAGAGGTTCTACCGAAACCAGGAAAGGACCCATTTTTGTGCTGCAGCTATCGCCCAATTTCCCTCTTCAATGGTGATGTCAAGGTATTGGCTGGCGTCTCGGTGGCCCACTTCAAAAAGGTTATACTGTCCCTTATCCAACACACCCAGGTTGAATTTGTACCCAGGCGGTCCTCTAGTAACCACCTTCGTATCCCAGCACATGCACTCTGTACCACCAGAGACTCTAGAGAAGAGGCCGTGGCTCTCTCCCTTGATGCTGAGAAAGCCTTCAATAGGATTGAATGGTGGTACCTCTTTGAGACCCTGAAAAGCTTTGGTTTGGGAGATGGGTTCATTAACAAAGTCAGTTGGTTTTATGACTCGCCCATGGCTCAGGTCAACTGTGGGGGATTCCTCTCCGACCTGCTTTTTGTTGAATGAGGAACTCGGCAAGGCTGCCCACTGTCGCCGCTGCTATTTCTCTTGGTAGTTGAGCCTCTGGCAGCTCTCATCTGATGGTCACCCCCTCAAAGCTGGTGTCTGCATACCAGGAGGACACTCCACAATCCACTTATACGCCGACGACATATTACTCACGCTTGTGAACCTTACACTCTCCGTCCCAGCACTACGAGCTCTTCTGGTGGAATTTGAAGCAATATCGGGATATAAAATCAACTGGGATAAAAGTGAAGCTCTTCCCCTTTCCCTGGTGACTATGAGCGCCGCTCTATCCGCCTTTCCAATTTCCTGAAAACACTTGTGCCTTCAATACCTAGGGATCTTTGTCAATAGGGGCTTGGATCAGATGGAGCACGATAACCCGGACCCACTGCTCACTCGCACCAAATGAGATTTTGAGAAATGGTCCGATCTGGGGCTCTCTTTTGGGGGAGAGTGCAGGTCATACACATGGAAATCTTGCCACAATACACTTATGTCCTTGGGGTCTAACGGCTGCAAGTACCTCTGCCAATGCTCAGGATGGTAGATAGCTGCGTACGTGCATTTGCATGGGGTTCCATGAGACCCCAGCACTCCAAAGCTAAACTCATTGTGCGCTGGGAATGCAGAGGCCTGGGTTTGCCTTCTGTGGAACACTACCCGCTGGCGCTACATCTTTCTCAGCTGGCCTTCATGCATCCCTGGTATTCCCCCCCCCTCGGTTAAAGGCAGAATGCACACTATCACGTATGCCACAAGGGCTAGATGTGCTGTATGGAACAAGAGATCATGCGCCCCTCTCAAGCAATGCCGGTTTACTAATAGAGGGGGAAATGGTTGACTGGGAGGACTGGCGGACTAAGGGCATCTCAACTCCTAGATAATGGAACGCTGAAGCCGTTCCTGGTCTTACAAGTTGGATTTGGGCTCCCCAGCCACTATTCCTGGCAATACCGGCAGCTCTCACACTGCCTTCATAGCCCATGGATCCTACAGCATTCCAAGGTGCTCGCCTATTTAAGAACTTGGGGTTCCTTCTGAGCATAACCTGCTAAACCGGCACTTATTCTCTATGCCCCTCCTAACCTCCCTTAAGGCCAAATGGCAAGCCCAATTACAGGGAGAATATGATATGGAAGAGTGGACTGCCCTATTGAAGGTGTTGGAATGGGGTGCTCGAGATGCTCGAATGAAATTCTGTCTTTTCAAAACCCTTCACGGCTGGTATTGTATGCCCCAGAAACTTAGAACAGCAGGACTATTGTCCTATGCGGATTGCTGGCGCTGCCCCATCCGCATTGCGACCTACTTCATATAGTCTGTGATTGTCCAAATATACAACCATACTGGGAGGCAGTTGGGGTTACACTGAGGAGGGTTTTGCCACCACCGCCTACTCTTCTGAAAACTTTGCTCCTTTTGCACGACACTGGTGAAATCCAGCACCTGTCCTGCTCACAACTCCACCTCCTGCATACGTGCTGGCTACATCTAAACTTTGTATTCTCCAATACTGGCGAGTAGCGATGCGCCCCTCACACAACGAATAGTTGTCAGCGATGTTGCAAACAGCTGTCCATGAATGCATTATTTATAACCTACACGATAGGACAGAGGTGTTTCTGCAAACATGGGCCCATTTCCTCCAGCTCGCTGATAGCTGAACCTTCCATTCATTCATTCCTTCCTTCCCTCCTTCCCCCCCACACTCCCTCTCTCTTCCACTCCCCCTTAGCCCCTCTCCTCCCCCTCTTTTACCCCCGTCGCTCTCTCTCTTTCTCTTCCTCCTTCTGTTTCTCCTTCTCTTCCTCTCTATCTTTATCTTTCCTTTTCTCTCTTTCCCTCTTTCTCTCTCTTCCTCTCCTTCTCGCTTCTCTTTTTTCTATCTCCCTGCCCTATCTTTCTTCTCTCCTCTCCTCCCCTTCTCTATCCCTTTCTTCCTCTTCTCCTCTGATCCTCTTCTGTCCCACCTCTTCTTTCTCTTCCTCTTCCAAGTAACTGATTCCGACCTTCATCCCTCTCCACTCTTCATCCGCTGCATAACCATCTCCTCTCTTTCTATACTAAAGATAAGAGCTCCCAGTGCTAGATATTGTCCTTCTGACACACCCAGCCCTTTGTTGCACCACTGTACCCTGCAGGGATTCCCACCTACCAATCACCCCAGACCTGTTAGTGCCCCGCTCACACTGGGTAAGGAAACTAGAGATACCTTGGACCTGCTGATAATAGGAGTCCCAGGGTTGAGCCTTGCTCTGTCCCTCTGCCTGCGGTTGGCATTGACACCTTATCATGCCATGCCT
The DNA here is from genome assembly GCF_031143425.1 of Pleurodeles waltl. Taxonomy (NCBI): domain Eukaryota; kingdom Metazoa; phylum Chordata; class Amphibia; order Caudata; family Salamandridae; genus Pleurodeles; species Pleurodeles waltl. The sequence goes on along the minus strand of NC_090446.1, from coordinate 658,660,453 downwards.
TTTCCTCGGTTGGCATATGCATAAAGCCTTGTACACGCAATCACATACGCCCACCACATTAAGGCCCATATTTATACTTTTATAGCGCTGCATTTGCGCCGCTTTTTTACACAAAAGCAGGGCAAACTTACAAAATACAATTGTATTTTGTACGTTTGCGCCGCTTTTGCATCAAAAAATGTTGCAAATGCAGCGCTAAAAAAATATAAATACGGGCCTACATTTTTGCAAATCTGTGGCACTGTATATCAATATTAAGGTTTTCACTTATTGCTAATGCTTTGGGTGTACTAATGGAGAAAGCTCATTACGTTCTCTTATGTTGCCAATGTTATGCATGATGTTGTTTCCATGCTTATAATTAATTTTCAATAAAGAACTGCGAAACAAAACAAAAAAATCCTCAGTCTTGTTTGGCCCACTCATAATCAGGTCACCAGTCAAACTACGTGCCATCTTTAAAACAGAAATCTAACAATTAAAACAGAAATGAAAGAATCTCGTTTTTGTCAAAGGCTGCCCCTGAAGGGGGCCTCCTGGGCTGGTGCCATACCATGTACCGGGGACACGCAAAGACTGGTTTAACCGGTTTCAAGTCTGCCTGGGAGGCCTCATTAAAGCAGGTGTGTCCACTCAATAAATCCCCCCAAACAGGAGTATTGAGCGCTCCAAGGTTGGCGCGAAAGGGAGGGCCAATGGGGGCCTAGGTATCCTTTAATCCCCTCAATGGGGAAGTAAGTGGGTAACCTGCATGGGTAGGTTGGGGGGCATAATAAGCCATGTATGCTGCCCCCTCGTTTTCTAGGATCACACATGTCGAGGCAAGGGCAGCGCAGTGGTCTGAAAACCCACCCACCCACATCTATATACAGCATCTGTTGCAATGCTAATAACAAAAAAAGTGGGGGAGACTGAGAAGGAGACATCTGGTTGGTTAACGAGGCACACCGGCGAACTGCTGTGCCAAGAAAGAAGGCCACTCACCTGGGGATGCCTTACAGCAGGGTGAGCTGTCCCAATTGGAGGGGGGGGGTGCAAGCAGAGCACAGCACTCGCAGCCCAGACCTGCCAGACAGACGGCCAGGCTCAAAACACACAGACAAGGTAGCAAACTAAGCCTAAACACCAAATGAAGCTACCCTCCTGCACATAAAATGGAAACAACCAATAGAGAACTGATAACCCCTCAAACAGCAGAATGTATGTTTGCACCAATAACTGGCAGGCATAATAAAAGGACGTATGACAACTATGATTTGTGACCTGTTTGACATGTATGATATGACCAGTCAATGACAGATGGTTTATGATCCTGTCACAAAGATTGATGTTGTCACTCTGATTTATGATCATATCTGGTGATTTATGACCCATATGTCATAGTGATGTATGATGTCGTTGCCTAATTGATGACCTGTCAGGATGATGGTTTATGAACTAGTAGTTGAATTGCGATGGTGCATGCAAGAATAAAATGTAGCATTTTTTTTCCACAAGATAACATGATTCAAGTGTATAATTTCTTTAACCATGTTAAAAGCTAATTAATGTTTAGAGTGGGCCAAGTGCGGGTGTCATCAGAATACTTCCATCCCTTAACTTTGAGAGAAAATATCGGATCGGAAGTTAGCTCATCTGAGGACATTTACTCAACAGAAACAATGAAAGTTGATAACTCTACAGAGTCAAATCCGATTGACTGGGCCCTGTACCTGGCGATCAAGGTTCTAACCAAGGACCAAGAAAATCTGGGTTTAGACTTTCCAGCTTCTTTACTTGACAAAACGAGTCTGTCACTAGACAGCTAATTTTATCTCCCCTGGCCTCCTTTGTGTCCTAAAATCCAAAGCACCCAGTAACAGTAACAAAAGCATTAATACTTGAAATGACTGGAAATAAGTGACTGGTTTAATTATATTAACAATGATTAGCTTTTAAGTTTCGGTGCACTCAATTTTCTAACGGCTGAGATTTCAGTTGTAAAAGTTTCCAATGTCCACAAAATGAACAATTAACCTAGACTTTAATCAATAAGGTGCTTTGGAATCGCCTTTTCACTTTGGAATTGGGGTAAGGGAAAACTGTTGTCTTCAGGCCACCTCAGTTGTCTGAGCCTCTTTGGGTTATGGATCCTTGGGAAGCCACTTGCCTTGTCAGTGCCACACAGTGAGTCAGTTAAAAGAGGCAAACAGACCACTGATCAGTTGTTTTTTTTTTTTTTTTTTTTTTTTTTTGCTCTGTAAGTGCCTTTGGCTATGCGCATCACGTTAGCAGAGGGCATATATTATCTAGCTTGGGGCACGAATGTGATGATTTCCACACTGTGCTTTCAAACACGAAAAGAGACTGTGTCCAATCGACTTTATGCACACCCAGTCACGAGTAGCGCCGTAACTGACTGGGAAAAATCTAAAGCAAATTGGGACTGCTGTCGTGGGAGCACCTGACCGTGCCCCAATTTCACACAGGGCGGGGCAAGCCTTTGATCTGCCCCAGAATAATTGCAGGCCACTGGCTCTCATTCACGCCGTACAGAGGAAGTGCATTCATGCGAGCAGCGCCCTGGTTATGTGAATTAAGCACATTTGCCACAGTTGCCAGAAGTGAAAAGGGAGGGAGAGAGCGCCGTCGGCAGGGGATTGACTTGAGGCGAGCACTGTACGACAACAGGGTCAGGAATTGTCATCTTTGAGCAGTGGGTAGATGGCTGGGAGCAATCAATGATCACCTCAGCTATCCCATAGAAACAATACTCCCCCTGGGCAAATTGAGGGAAAAAGTAAGCTTTGGAAAATCAAGAGGAGCTCAGCAGGCTGCATTCCGGGCCCAGGCGCTGATTAACAAAGAGTTTTTGAAAAGCCATTGTAAGTATATTCTGTGCAGGGAAAATATTGCTGCCAGATGACACATACTTTGACCACACACCCTTGTAATATGTGGGTGTGTCTTGGATTTCCCAAATACATGAATTCTGGCCTTTTTCATGGATAGTTTTAGATGAGCTGCTAGCATGGGAAATCAAATGACGTGCATGATGCTTATAAATTATCACAAATGAACAGGTCTGTGCACAGTTAATGAGTGCCCCTATCAGCAAATGTAGTGCAGGGAGTACGTTTGTATACTTTGTAGATTTTTTTTTACTCTGAAAAGCAAATGCGAATCACAGTGCAATCCACAAAACCTCAAATTTCACCAGATCTGAATCTCTCAAATATGGAAAAAGAAAAATGCCCAACTGTTGATGGCAATTACATAGCAGTCCGCGAACCACAACAAAATTACTGGTTCGCTGCAATTTGGGGTTTCAAAGATTTCGTTTTGGAAATCCACCTGTTTCGCTAGTTATACTGCAGAGTTATGTGTGTATTTTAGCTCACTTTTGCTCTGGTGGCCAAGCGGACTTGGCCAGATGTGCTTTCTGCATTTTTTTTCAGTCCAAACTACGCTTGACAGTCTAACAAATTCGCGCACTATCTGCAGATCGAACTAATCTTTGAGGGTTCAGATGCCTGCCGATCATAATTCTGTTTATCCACAAAATAAATCTGTGCTCACAGATAAATTTTTTGCAGTCTGAGTTGTAGAACTGCGAACATGTCACTGTCAATGTTTGGGACAAAGAAAAAATAATTACCATGGTTAACCAACGAACGCAATGGTTTGGTTTCCGCTAATTGTTGCACTCAGCCTTTTCTTTAAAAAAAAAGAAATCTACATCCATATTTCAGTTGAAAAAACGGGTTACCTTTCGAAAATTCATAATTAACTCAAACTTTATTTTTCCAATGTCCTTGTTTATAGTTTGAATTGTCATGTATTCCTTTTCTTCACTCCTGTCTTCCTCCATCTGTAGAGATGTGGTAAAGCTCTGAAGTTAATGGAGATCATTAAAGTGGTTTAATTTACACCATCATAAATGAATAAATACATAAAAATATGGGCCCAGATTTATTAAATTTTGCATGGTGGTTGTGCCACTTGTTTGGTACAGTCATGAAGCAAAATGCTAGACTAGCTTCACAAAGCCAACTAAGTGACAATTTGCATCGCCTTGCATGGCTTTGGAAAAGAAACTGTAGCACAATGCTGCATTGCATTACAATGTGTTGGATAGGCATTACATGGGTAGAGCATGGGCTTTCCCCTGCATCCACCCATACATTTTGATGCATATCCAGATTTACTAAAGTCAGTAAAGATGAGTTTGCTTAAAAAAGTTTGTGCCTACCCAAGAGAGGCGTAACAAGAAGAAATATCTTAATTTCTCCTCATGACTTCCTCTTTTCATGTGTGCAAACAAACACAAGGGAATATGACTGTAAGGACTAGTTTTGTGGAGGAAAGTATTCTTTTCATGCACAAAAACAATCCTACCCATAACATAGGCATCTTGTACCATGGCGCAAGGGTGCCTGCATTGGCACTAGGTTGCCTGAAGTGCGCAAGAACTATGAGAGTGCAGAAGTGTGGCATATTTTATTAGGTATGGTGCATTTCTCCTCTCCCTTTACTGCAATGCAGCCCAGCAAGTTGCCTTGCTGCATTGTGTGCAATTTAGTAAATTAGGGTCTTTGTTTTCAAAGGTGGAGGTCAGCTGTATCTACCATTGGAAGCCAATAAATAGTGCACCTTCCACCAAAGGTCTATCACCCATGAACTTTGAAAGGTCTTCCCTTTTTAGCTTTGTCCTGCACACCGCTTGTGCTCTGCTTGTGAAATCTACTGTATTTAATCTAAATCTAAAAAGGGGCTTGAATCCCACCCCCTTTGCATTGCTTGCTTTCAGAGGTTCCTGCCTTTGCTACTTACTTTTCTTTCCTCCGTTTCTATTGGCTGTAGCACTATTGCCTGCATTTACCAATGCTTGTTTTCCTCATGGTTTTGCTCTTATCTGTATCGCAAGGCCCTAGTACTCCTTTTCAATCGCGGAACTTATTTATTATGTAAAACAAATGTTTGTCAAACTTTTTTGTTATTGTGAGCAATCTCCAATGGTCTCTGGGCTGATGTGTGAATAGAGTGCCACTGGAGCCATTATTGCAGTCTCTTTGTCTTTCCATAACGCAGACAGTGCTACTGTGGAGGATGCTCGCTTGTTGCCCACAATGGCCAGTGTTCCAGTGTTCTTTCTATCCAGTGGGCACCTCGGCTGGAGGCCACTTCCTGTTTTTTCAGCTGTCCCTTTGGAATGAAGAAAATTCACACATATGGAGGCTGCTAGTTAATTTTCATTCCTGTCAGGTTGATGTGTGACAAACAACGCAGTAGTGTTCATATTCTTCGATGTTCATAAAACATTAATAATGTGATTTTTACTTTCCCTTTGTTCTCAATTAAATGAAATGTTCAAATACAATGCATGTGTCCTTTCAATTTGTTTTTTCATTAGAGGCCTCTCTTGTCTCTAATTAACAATGTGCCTATCCATTCTGAGAACTCCCAACTGCTTTTCAGAATATTTAACTTTGCTTATTAGCTATAAATACAATTGTGAAACAATATAATTTTAGTTGTTTCACTTATAACGTGCTTTAAATGATTCAACAGTCATCAACAATAATAAGTGTGCTTGTCCTTGTTCCCTGCAGGCACATAGGGGATGATGGCATGAGGCGCTGTAACTGAGTATAACAATAATGAAACCTCATGCACACCATAATGACAAAGCACTTACATTGCTGAAAAGACAAATGAAAACAATAGACCTTCCCTCACCTACAATATAACATCCATTTCTAGCTCTCATTTCAATCACTGGCCATTAAAACAGAGTAATTTGCAGAAAGCATCCCGAACGTGCGCGGCTGAGGCATGCCTTCACCCGCCCCCAACCCTGCACCTTTCCTGCAGCTAAATGGGGACGGATGTAACTAACAAGATTTACAAAAGATTTTGTTAATTAACAACATTTTTTACTTTTCGTGGGGAGGGTAGGTAGGGAGAGTTTATACATTAGGTTTAATTACATGAGGTAAATGCGAGAGACAGCTACTGACCAGCCCTCCCTCTCTTTCTGCTTCCACAGGAAATCATCAGTCCCACCCCTTGCTATTTGTGTAAATGAATTTAATGAGCAAGTAGCCATTTTATGTTAATAGTTTACTGGCATTCGTGGGGGCAGGCTGAAGAAAGTGCAAGAGGGAAGGCATGCTAATGGCACCCCATAATCACATTAATTAAGATATAACTGGCGTTTACAGATTTGAAGTGTGGCATTGGAGCTTGTTGGGAACTGGGAAAATCAAGCTAGAGTGCATATAGCACCATAATGCGCAGCGTCGGCAACACCGTATGTTATAAATGTCATTTATGAACACTTCTTTCTTTGAGATATATGTTTCAAGTTTGCTCATTATAAAGAAAATGGTTGTGGTACCTGCTTCTGAGAGTTCAATGTATGTGTTATAAAAGATATGGTCCAGGAGCAACTTCTAAGAAATACCTCAACAGGTTACCCAGAACGTCTTCAGCCTACGTCTTTATTGATAACCTTGGTCTTTAATGCTCTTGGGTGGAAGTAATGTTTTTAGGTTTTGCCTGCACAGCGCTTGTGCTGTGCTTGTTTTTTAAGTTCTGGCATTTCTGTTAGGAGGCTTAATTGGTTAATCAAAAGTGTTCACTGTGCAATGTCTTTCATTTTTTTCTCTTGCTCCAGTTTCACTCCACACTGTAACTTTTATTTCTCCCAAGAGGCAGCATTCTCCAAGCCTTGCTTTCACTCATGAGCCCTGTTGCCGATGTTTTCCTTACCACCTGTTTCTGCACAATATGTTGCCTTTCTCAGTAAACAAGTCATAACACTTTTACGGAGTTCCTTTCAAATAAATTGCACAACTGCTTACCACTCTAAAACTTTTAGATAAATATCTTATTAATTACATGGGCAACACCTAACACATTTACCAATGCTTGTTACAGCTGGCATTTCTCTGCTGAGTTCTCTTTCTCAGGTCAGCATGTGACTGACCCACCAAATTCTGCCCGATAAAGCTACCAGGCACATGCATGGTAGGAAACATTATTTTCCAATTATTCCATTGAGTAAAATGAAGCATCGAACACTTGCTCATACCTACTCAACATTTTCCTCTCAACCCGCCAAGAAGAGTTGCACTGCTAGCTATATGTTTGGGCTAGCTATATGCTTGATGACAAGCAAAATATGTTATTGATATATGAGTACATGTATAATTCTGAAGGAATTTTCCTTGCACTCATTAAGGTTAACACCATGTCCTATGTATTTTTAAAAAAGGTTAAGTAATTTGGTACAGTTTATTAATACATGTAATGCCAAAGCAAGCCAAAGAATTGTGGTGCAATAACAGAATTTGTCCCTTTCACCTTTGCCTCCTCATTCACAAGCTCAGTTAAATGGGCCACAATCTTGTTCGCTGTAACTAACCCCACCCGAGGTCCCCCGAGGACAATCCTAGTTCCCATCATTTATTCTGTCTCCATTCTGTGTAATTAAACAGTGTGCGAATTAGGTTAGAAATTAGAGGGAAACTCCAACATCATGCTTGAAAAGTACCTACTTCTATGCAATAGTAGGTGATTTATTTTTGGAGGTACACTTTTCTAGGTAAGCACCAATGATTTATGATTTAAAAGGCTGTCTTGCCTGATGTATATCCAGTATCTCTTCTTCCCAAAGTGTACCTGTTCCTCAGGTAGGTACTTTCCATATTTCAAAAGTTTACTAATAGTTCAGAATTCCACTTTAATGAAACCTCTGGGACGTCCTACACATGTGTTAACCTTTATATTTACTAGATTTGTGGGTCATTTGCCACTTAATTGGCAAATATCTTGGAAAAGGTGTGTCTGAAAAAACATTTTAATTTGCCTATAAATACCCTCTGCTATGGTGATATTGTTGCACTTCCTACATGAGAAGTTTTGGTTTGTCATTGGGTGCAGAAGGATGGGCTGGGTATAAGGAAGCTGATTAATGGTAACAAAGGTTTTATTGAGCAGTCTCACTATGAGAACAGATGTTGGTAGTACTAGGAGACGTACACTGGTTTGTGTTGAACTTGGAGGTATACTGACTGGATGCAAGGGAGGGAAAGGCATTGGTGTAGCGCCCTTTCTTCAAGCCTTCCTTCTTTAATGACCACTGAATGGAAGAAGGGGACAAAGGATTAGGAAGATTATGAAGGAGATGATTTTAGTCAGGAGTTTCCCAAGGGGCACATTCAGGTTGGCTAAGCATTGCAGTGTCATGCACTACTTCTTGCACCAGTGATGAGGAACGTGCAGGGTAGGGGACTATTGAAGTCTGAATATAAACAGGACAATAGTAACTGACATTCCATGTATAAAGCAAATAAAGTTTGGTCCCTGGTGATTGTGGTACCATATGGTGGTAGGAGAATTTCATAAGGCATTTATACCCTTTTTTCAATGCCCCTAGTGGGCTACAAAATGTACCCCCCACTGCATCTGTGGCATTAATGGCAATATTGGGTGGAATCTTTGCTTCTATAGAATGCATTGTTGTAACCACTGCAGAGATCAAAACAACAGAGAATGTTAATACGTCATTTAGTGTATCAGCATTTGTTTGACTCTCAAATTAATTAATGTAATTAATAGATAAGTGTTAATTATGAACAAGCATTAGCAAAGCCAATAGATTTCACCTAAACAAGAACTTTTAGCGTTGTCAATGTTTTTTCAAATATGTTCCACAGCAACATGGACTGCTGTCAATATGGCTTAAAGTAAAAAATAAAAAAAAAGATCTATGGAGGGCCCGCATTGACTGTATCATAGTGCTTTTTTGTTTACTTTAGGCCATGCTGCACTGCAGTGTGTGCCATTGTGAAACATCTTTAAATAACATTGACGCTGCCAATAGGTATCGCAAATGTTGAAAACTGTTGGCTTTGCTAAGGCTTGTTTAAACATGCAAATAGGTGCCATAATTGGATCATGATGTGTCAAGTATTCTGCTTGCTAATCCGTGCAGTTTCGAAGTTTCTAAACACATGAAGATTGCTTATCAGCAGGTCATTATGTTAGCAAGCTTGAATTTTCCCTTGCCACGAGCAGGGAGGCAGTGAATTAACAAGCATTTTCAATTCAATGGGTGTCGCATTTGTTCGAGTTAGAGCTATTAGCGTTGTAAAGCAAAAAGAAATGCAGCACGATCACACTATGTAAAATGCAGCGCAATCGCGCTGCGTGGAAAATAAACATATAAAGTAGTCCGGACTCCAGTCTGAAAACATCGAGCCTTGTATTTTTTTTGGTACTTTACCGGTGCTGTGTAGGTGGACTAAATACCGGAAAAGGCATGACGTATGAATGCCTTTCACAAATGAAAGCAAGCAGATTTAAAAAGCAAGCCCACAAACCAATGTAAGTGACTGACGTGGCATGGGCGTGGTTTGAAGTCCAAAGAGAGATTACAGAATGGACGGAGCACTTTGTGCTCGCACATAAAAAACAAGCATTTTCAATGTAATGGGTCTCGCATTAATTCGAGTTAGAGCTATTAGCATTGTAAAGCAAAAAAAAAACACAGCGCAATCGCGCTGCGTGGAAAATAAACAGATAAAGTAGTCCGGACTCCAGGTGCAAACATCGAGCCTTGTATGTTTTTGGTACTTTACCGGTGCTGTGTAGGTGGGCTAAACAAGTATGCATGCCTTTCACAAATGAAAGCAAGCGGATTTTAAAAGGCAAGCCCACGAACCAATGTAAGTATCTGACGTGGCATGGGTGTGGTTTGAAGCCCAAAAAGAGATTACAGAATGGACGGAGCACTTTGTGCTCACCCATAAAAAGAAAGAGGTGAGGCAAATCGCAAATTCACAACTGATGTGTGCTATAAAAGAGGATGAACAATTTATGTATTAGAAGTTTGTTTTTCTGGAAAATAACCACATCAAAGTAGAGGACATGGTTGCCTTCTTGAGGGGTTACAGAGCTATGAAAATGGATTTTATATTGCGATGTGAATTGTCCAAGGTTATTGCCCAAGGTTATTCTAGAGGAAGATGATGCATGACTAATACAAACACCCAGAAAAAAAATGTTATCTGTTTCCTCAGAAGTCCAAACTTACCTGCCCTGATTGGAATTTCAACGTAAGCAACATTTAAAGCTCACTGGAAAGGTGCACGTACGCATTGCTCCAAGTGCATTACATTTATGCAGGGCCATAGCTGACACGCAACATGATGAGTATTTGTAAAGCAAACATCTTGAGATGTTTCTTGGCACTCTAAAATAAATGTTTTAATATGCACAACTCAACTAAGGCCTGGATTAGAATCTATGATAATAGTGTGAAACACAGATGCCTTTAGTCGGAGTACGGGTTTATTGTGCAGTTAGGTGAGTGCTCCGTTTACTTTCCATTGAAGCACTTGTACAAATAAATAAAAGTTTATTGGAATTTAGAACAAGTAACTGCAAAGGTATAGTTAAACAAGCATTTACAATGCAACGGGTCTCGCGTTTGCTCATGTTAGAGCTGATCGCGTTGTAAACTCCTAACTCGACTTTTCACCTATCGGGCAAAACTGCATTTGTGTACACAACCCGAAAAAGTGAAATTAACTATGTAAAGCACTCGACTTCTGCCAAGTGAGATCGCGCTCGTAAATTAGAGAAAAAGAAGTCCACGAGCCCGATGGAAAACAGCGAGCCTCGCATGTTTTCTGTACTTGGTCGCTGCGCTCGAGGAGGGCTAGCCACCGGAAAAGGCATGACGTATGCTTGCCTTCGACTAATGAAAGCAAGCAGATTTTATTAGGCAAGCCCACGAACCAATAAAAAACACTGACGTGAAGTTGACAGGGCTCCGAGCCCTTTTCTAAATACAAAAGCGTCTCGCTGCGATACGCATATGCGAGCGCATGCAATGCATGCTCGACCCTAAAAACTGACAAAACACAGGACACTGCCACAAAAATACTTCTCCAGAATCACTACAACGTGATTCTCAATGAAGTCACCCTTCCTCACACAGTCATTCATTCATACAGAGGAAAGAGAGCGGGAAGGGCTGTGGGATAGGATCGAGTCTCTGCGTTGATTCAACATCCTGTGATTCTGTGCAAATCACTTAAACTTCCCGTGCCAATAAAAAATAAATGTGTCCTTGTGCTCTGTAACTGGTGCTCATGTAAAGCGCTCCAAAACCTTTAGGTCGAGTTTGTGCTATATGTAAAAATAATACATAGGTAACAACAACGCAGGAGGCAGTGGGGAGCCGTAGAGACAGCCTTCAAAAACACCCACTCTTAAAGAGTGCTAGGTTAAAAAGTACCTCTGCGAGGGGTGGCCAGTGGAAGAAAACTGGCCACAGAAACGGGAAATTGTGCTTGGTCCAAGCACAATGGACGACCAGACAGCAGGAAGAATCGAAGAGAAAATGGAAGCAGCAGGAGGCCCTGATCAATGAGAAACATTGAAATGAAAATAACCTGAGAGCCAACCAATGCTAACTACTGGCAGGTATAGGGCGGGCTCTAAGCCAGTTTTTAAGTTTGTTTTATTCACAACAGCTTTCGCTGACATCACTTGTGCACTGTAGGCGAAACCTAAAATGGAAAGGGGTACATATTTAAATTAGTGCAAGTTAAAATGGGGTTAGCATTACTATTCAGGTTAGTTTGAGGATATTGTTTTACAATATTTTGATTAATTTAGTTCAACTTAATCAAGGTATTGGTTTAGGCTTGCTATAAGGTTTACTTCAAGGATTCACATTTAATTTAATGTAATTTTAATTAATAAAAAACTGGGATTAGGGTTAGCATTTGGGGTTAAAGTGGAAACTACAAATAATTTAACTTAAGTTTGGTTAGGGTTACAATGAGTGTCCAGAAAAAAACCTAATAATAACAATAACAGAAATAATAATAATAATAATAATAATAATAATAATAATAATAATAATAATAATAACAACATAACTACTACTAATAATAATAAAAATACAATTAGTATATGAATATAAATTCATTATATTACATTTAGAAAGTTAATGCAGTTGAACAGTCAGAGGAGAGTAGTGTAGTTGAAGAACTGGCAAATTGTGAAAAAACATATCCTAATTATGTGATTGCTGTCAATATAAAGGCACTTATCAAGGTAACTGAAAGTAGGGGACCTAAAGGCAGGAACATATGCCTGGACTAGAGTGGTCATAACCATTAATCTAATAGCGCAATGCCTCTCATACTGCTGTCAAAAGTAATGAAGGACGTAGCATTGGGTAGAATGGAACCTCACTTTTCCTTATGCCTTTATAGATATACAGTATGGAGATGTTCAGGTTCACATTGCTAGGATTGGTACCTAAGCAGGGGAGGTGTTTTCGGTATTCTGTCCTCTATCTGACCCAAAGTGAAATCAGGAAACAACTGCATATTCAGGTGGTAAAGGAAGGTGATGGGGCGTGCTAGCCCAGACCGACTGCAATGATTCTTCCATCTCTGTGTCAGGTTATTTCCAGTGAGCGAAAGGTTGTGTGATTCTCTAATGTTGCACATCACGACATATGAGGATAGAGCGGCCCAAGTGGATGACATACCCCTGGCATGTCAAAATACATCCATGGGCAAAGTCCTTTAACCACGGGAATTCGGTTTAGACAGGGGGAGTGTGGCTGACGGACAAAGGCCTTGCTGCACAAATCTATTTGTCTCAATGTAGTTTGCGGACATTATACAGTGATATCAGAATGTCAAAGTGGGATCACTGTTCCCTTGCCACAGAGATGGCAGACAACTTGAGTGGCTGGCCACGCAATCAGAAGCCTTTTGGTGAAGCTGTGAACAGCTGCAACCATGCATAGTTGGAGATGGTGAAAGCCAGTCACAAGAAGAAAGAAGTGAGCAGAAATAGACTACACTAAAAATAAATATACGTCCCGTTGCGGCCTTTTACGACCCTGTTCCTAAGCCTCTGATTGTTTACCTCTGTGACATAAAATGTTCTTTCGTCAGTGAGTAGTCGTGTGATTATCTAATGTTACAAGCTATGGAAGGAGAAAACTGTGCCCTGGTGACGCACCGTGACCCCGTCCCGTCACAGTGAGACATGTGACTGGTTGGGACAACAACAGGAGCCGGATCCTGCCACGTGGAACTCGATGAACTGAAGTCCCTTCAGACTGTTAAATAAGATACCCACATTTGTTTTTGAAGATAGTTTAAGATGTGCTCAACAATGCATTTGGCAAGATTGTGCACCATACTGGAGGGAGATCAGCAAAGCCCGCGAACACATAAATATCTTGTACAATTGAGGCATAATGCACTGAGGCGGTTGTATACACCATGGGAATATAATCTTGAAAGAAAGCCAACTTGTCACAGAAGGAATCCGCACTTGCCAAAATCGCAGCTCCTGTAACAGCTTATTTGCTTTGTGCTTATTTGGGTTACATCTGAGTTCAATTAATTAGATTTTGCATTTAAAGTATGTGAATATCAAACACAGAGGGACAGACAGAGCCCGCAATAGCTCAGTTCCCATGAATCAAGAGCCTTTAATAAGAATAATAACTTTTTAAATAACAAAACTGAAGCAATTGCCATATTAATTATACCTGAGGGTTGTTGAAGTTTGTGAACAGCAAATGTGTACCTTGAAGCCGAGTCTCAGATGTGACTTTTAGCGAGGGGAGACTACATTCAATGCATAGTCGCTGATGGGCTGCAGGGACCCAAATGGTTATGGTCTTGCCTGGCAATCTACCAGATCGATGGGGACGATGAAAGAGGCGGGGATATCCTCAAATTCCCTCTCTTGCGTTGAAGGTTATTTTAATAGGAAACATGCAAGCTTCTTTCCAATCCAATGGTTCAGATCAAAATATTTTGAGAGTGCATATTTCTTTTTGTTTTACAAGCATGAAACATGACTTCCAGAGACCACTTTTGAGCTTTCAGACTCCAAACAATACTTTACACAATCATAGCTATTAAGCGAATAATAAGGATTAATATCAGTTCAGCTCGAGACATAAACACTTGTTTTCCAATGTGTTCAAAATCTCGGCAGGTATGCAGGGAAACCATTAGATTTGCTCGGTGTTGTCCTGCTCACCCTGGGGTGTGGGATCTTATATTGAATTATTAACATTGCCCTACCACTGAGTGAGAAAGTCCATGCATGTTTCACATGTAGACTGGAGCTCAATAAAAATCAAGTAAGTTCATGTTTTACCGCTCTCAAAACTTCCAAACAAACATACTAAAAAACAAAAAAGAGTCATTGGTGGGAAAAACAGCAAGTGTTTAGGAGAAAGAAATTACCATCAGTCTTCGCAAAAGGGTCCTAATTTTGATGGCGGCTTGTGGAAGTGATAAAAAGTTCAATAAAAAGGTTAGCAAACATTTTAGGGGCCATTTTGAGGCTTGCAGATGTTCTTCAACCGCCAAAAAAGTGTTGGCTGGCAACCACCAATCTCAAACCTCCTCTGCCCCATTTATAGTTGAGGGGCTATCTGGCTTTTAGCTGGCAGTGTCTCAGTTGGCTCTACTGTCAGAAATCCTGTTGCCGTGACCAGAAAGACTATGCGCCCCCAATGATGGAAACTTACCTCCATCCTATTTAGAGTTCAAGGGGCTACCACCTATTCGGTGTCAACCATGTTAGAGGAAGGACATGCACACATGCCTTAATGCACAAGGGCATAAATGATTTTTGTGTTGGTGCCATTCTTTTAGAATTTTTGGAAACAGACTCCTGCTTTGGCAGTTTACTTCAGAAACCCCCACCAAAAATGACTGCCAAATGGGCCAAGATAATACACTGCCTCTTGGCATTCATCCGTGCCTTCAATGCATCTGCCACATTGGGAGATACATTCAAGGAATTCAGAAGCCCACCGGGCATGGATGGTTAGATAGTAGGGGGTGAGGGTCCTAGGGAGCACCCACCAGGGTCTAAGTGTCTCCCGTTGTCTCCTTCACCACCAGTGCTACTGAAGAATGCATGTGGAAATGGTCTAAGGAAACCATGTTTCCTCCAAACATATTTACTCCAAAATATCTGAACACAGATTCATAGACAAGAGAAAGAGCTTCCGCAATGGAACTACCACCCCAACTATTTTGCCATACTTACTGTACTGGTTTGTTATCAGAGCCATAACACCCACGCCTGGGAGGGCAGAGCCCAAGGAGGAACAGACTTTAGTCACTGAGTCAGACTTCAGTCACTGGCATTACTCAAAGATTGTCAGCGTTGGAGGCTCTTACCTCTTCCTTGTCATTTGCTGCCAGTGACCTGGCTTGTTAGGCTGCAGGCAGAAGACAGAATTTGAGTCCTCCAGTCAGAAAAGCAATTCTTAAAGGAAGCTTGTGGAATGTTACTGGAAGTTGTGCCCTTGCTTGATTGGTTTAAAGCTTGGGTTAAGGGTAAGGCCAAGCTTCCTTCTTTGGGTACTGTTTTGCCAGGTAGTGTCATTCTCTGGTGGTAGGTAGACAAATTCCTCTTTTCTTGCCCATATCCTCATTCAGTTATTTTAGTACTTCTAACGTCTACGTTATTTTCCTTTTTATGGAGCCTACGACCTATAGCATTTAGGAAGACTTTGTGACAACAGTCTTGCTGAGAACTATTGAGGGATGTGTGTACTTGTGATAATGTCACAAGAATTGAATGACTGTCAGTCTTTTACTCTCTGTGGCTACAATTTGAGGAACTTTTGAAGTCTCCCCATGGGAATTCTGTAACCCCTTTTCTCCTGCATAGAGTGAAGCCCAGGAATAACAAGGAGTCTTTATCCTTTTGTCTTTGAACACCCATAGGGTTGGGCAGGAGGTGTCTGTCAGTTTATAGCTCATCGACGATGCCATATACTGCTATCATTTGTTAAATCTTTGGAATAATCACTTGAGCCCAGCACTGTGTATTGTACTCTACATTCAGAATATTCACCAGCTACAAGATTGTGAGCAGAACATATGTCCCATTTGAGTAGATGCAGTTATTAACTCATGCGTTTTGTAATATCTGTCACTGTTCACAAGACAACAGATAGGCAACACTCAAGGTGGTTGAAGAGCTCCTTGACATAACAAACTACTGGCTAGTATGGTCCCCACCAAATCACCAATTTTGGAAATCTCCACTCTCTTTCAAAACCTTGCATGAGTTTTCAAGATGTCGTAATGATCATTGTGGGATAACAATAACTCTTATTGTGCCCATCACATGAGGATGATTATCTACAAACCAAAAACAAAGTGTGATAATTTGGGTGTGTTATATGGTATGGCTGCACAGCCCTACAGTTGAATATACGCAAAATACTGCCTTGGGTCCAGTAAGGCCTGTTTGAAAAACCTTAAGTTTAACCCTGGGTAGCCACAGCTATCAAGCAGCAAGGCTTGCACAAAGGAATTTAGGAACTAATATTTGGTGATCTGGCATAAGGCAGTGCAAGAAGTCACGTTCCTGCACTGCCCTATGTCAAAATGAAAGGGCAAGAATCCACTTCATTTATGCAAAAACGGTGCATACCTGTGCTTTTCCCCAGCGCCGTTTTGGTAGCCTAGTGCCAATGCAGGCACCCTTGCGCCATGGTACAAGGGCACCTGTGTTGTCAGCAGGATTGTTTTTGTGCAGGAAGTGCCACCTTCCTCCACAAAAAAAATCCTGAGAGGTGTTTTCCTCTTTCTACGTGTGCTGCAAAGAATAAAGATATTCTTCCTTGTTAGGGCTACCCTGGGGAGGCATAAGATTTTGGCACATTCGCAGGTTTCCAAGTCCTTGTAAATCTGGAAATGCATCAAAACCCATTGGAGCTGCAAGGGAACACCCACTGCAATGCTCATGGCACACCTAGCTTGAGCAGAGTAAGGTGATGCAGCTATTTTAATCCAGATTTACGAGTCCATTCAAATCCACTTAATGTGACTTTGAGTCGCTTCATAAATCTGACTCGGAGTCTTGTGTCACGCATCTACCTCTTTGCGTGGTGAAAACGTGACTCAAGGCTCTCATAAATAATCCCCTTAGTGTAAAGCATTTAACAGTACCAAACAATGAAATAAGAAAGACACACAACATAAATGAAATACAATACCAATTTATACAAATAACATATATTTGTAGGAAATTTTAGAGACCAAGATGACCAAAATCTACCTGAAGGTTCTAGAGATATGATTTTTTAAAAAATATATCACTTTTTAATTCCGTCACAAACAAGCATTGTTCAATCAAAAGTTTTACATTGTTCAAAAGTTTGTAAAAGTTAGGGCCAGATTTTTTAAAAAGTGGCGCTTCACCAAGTGCAGCGCCACTTTTCTTACGCCCCATAACTCCTCCCCTAATGTCACCATGTATGCGCTGTATCCAAGATATGGCGCACCATGGCTGTAGTTGGGAAATTAGCATCAGAATTTTTGACTCTAGTTTGGACCTTGGCAGTATTAGCGTAAAAAATGTTGACACTATTCCTGCAAAGTCCATTGAGGCCCATTGCAAACAATAGTGTGCCTCCTTTTAACGTCTTCTCTGAGTAGCTGGTAAAAGTGCCGCAAAAAAATGACAAAGAAATCTCTTAGATTTATTTGCACCATTTTTTGTCCCCCCTAACAAGGGAACATCCCCTTTGCATCCATTATGCCTGGTGCAGGCATGATGTAGCACAAAGGGTTACAAAGTGGCAAAATGCATACATTGCGCCACTTTGTAAATTTGCGACTTTGGCCTTGTTGGGCCATATTGACGTAAACAAAATTATGCTGATGTGGCATAAGGAGTCTCAGGGGCTCTTAAATCTTCTCCTTAGTTTGGCTACTTCAGCCTGACTTGGACAATCAAATGGACAGTATGGAGGTCTGTGAAGCAATGGGGTAGGTTTGGACAGGAAAATGCCCGACAGTCACTAGCCAATAGACCACCAGGTCCCCTCCCTCCTAGTGACAACTTTCCAGCAATTTGTGGCACCTAACAATCTCAGAGTGCATTATTCTGCCCACTCCCAAGATGCCGGTACATTTCCTTGGCTGTTAGGAGCTTGGTAGCCCACCTTAGATGTGTGGCTACCTGTGGGCTTCACACCTAATGCAAAACTGGCTTTGGCAATGGTTTCCCCTCACAGGCCTTATCAACAGCCCGTCTACCTCAAAAAAGGGGAGCTCCTCAGGAGTGTTATCGATGTTTGCCCACCAAAGACAGCTTCCCCTTTGAAGCTCGCCTTTAGGGCTAACATCCTAAGTGGCTTCCTGCGAAGGGGAGGTAACACCTCACCTTGCAGCAAGCTGCTATTGTTCCTAAGTGTCGGAGTCATTCACACTACTCCTCAGGAGGGCAGAAAGTGGTCTGTTGGCCAGTACCCCTGTGAGGCTGCTGGACTAGCTGGGTCACAGAGTGGCAACTTTCGAAAAGTTTCATTACTTTATAAGTGACATTAAATTTGCCCTGGGCATCAGGTTGGGTTTAATGCCATGATTAATTTGATGCCTTACACTACCCAGTTAGGTAGTCCTATTCAGAAGTTAGCCAGGATGGGGTGCCAGCTGGTAACTCTGTACTAACCAATGTGGCTACTAACTTTTCCACTGTGAAATGACAATTTTGAGGTGTTGCTGTTAAGACGCATAGAGAAAATATATGCTGTACTTAATAATACCCAGCTCCCTGCCATAGGGCTCTCATAGGACTTCCTTAGGGGAACCTTACATACGTTATTAAGGGAAATGGTGGCATTGCCATTTGTTTCAATGGCAAAGTCAGAATAGTAGTGTGCCCACTGCACTTCCAGTATCAGTGAAATGCTGGGAGCCATTTTGTACTTTGTCACACACAGGGAGGCACAATCAGTGCTGTAGCCATGGGTGGACATTCTCCTTTAGATGTCCTTGTTACCCTGGGTACTGTATATTAGGGTCTTAGAAGTCAGTACTGGCCATTTCGGTATAGACAATTCCACACACACTATGTAAGGGGTTAGAACACAGGCACTGAGGTCTGGTTAGCAGGCTTCACTGCACTCTCAGAGTCAGAAAAAACAGTAGCATCAGTCCCAAAAATGTGGGGATGCATTTGCAAAAAAAGGCATTTCCTTACATCAAGCATTTTTCATACTGTTCTAGGTTACTTCTAGTTCCTGCTGGCAGATGGACTTAGTGAGCATGTACTAAATGTATTCACAGTTGGCTTTCCCGAGCATGAATCCAATCTCATAAGGTATTTTTAAGCAACATTCAGGCAGACATGATGCCCCTGCTCTCCTTTGTTGTAGGTAAGCATGTCATAATTCCTGACAGCATTACGAGCACTTTTCTAATGGCACTTTAGAACTTTACTTTGGCAGCGATGCAAAACTCCACCATCTGTTCAGAGTAAGTGTACATCTACATGTTCCATTAATATTGCACACTCGTAGCTACAAAACAATGAAGCACTGTGCAATAAAAGGGAGGGGTGCAATGAGGAAAAAGGTTCAATAAATGGGTAAGCAATAAGGGTTATGCTAGTGAAAGAGGAGGAAAGTGAAATCTATGGAGCAAGATTAAAGTAATCAATTCGTCAGAGAGGAGTTTAAGAAAAACTGAGAGGTGGGTGGGTATAATGTGGGTTTTTCTCTTCAGGGCAAACCTGAGGCTCCTGCAACACAAGTGGAGCAAATGTTAAGGTATGTTGTGTCCAGCATAGCTGGTGACAGCTAGCACCCAAGCTTGACTTCGTAATTTCCTTGTTCAATAGATAGTATAAATTGTTTTGTTCATGGGGCACATGCAAATGCAGATCCATACTTCTAGGTCAGTCTGACAGACCATTTTATCAGGCTATCGACCGTCAAAGTAATATCTGATTCCTCCATCTTCTTTTTTTCCATTCACTTTTTGACTGCAGCAAAGTGGGCGATAGGAAGGGTCAGAAAGAAGTAGGCACTCCCCATCTTGTCTTTATGTGCAGATTCCTCGTGATATTGTCCATCTTGGTTTTA
This sequence comes from Pleurodeles waltl, assembly GCF_031143425.1. NCBI lineage: Eukaryota > Metazoa > Chordata > Amphibia > Caudata > Salamandridae > Pleurodeles > Pleurodeles waltl. Next base: position 658,640,511 of record NC_090446.1, on the reverse strand, counting down.
CACTTCAATGTTTTACTCAGAATCAGGCCTCCCTGTTTCACTGCCTCCTCAACTAAATTTGACAACCATTTTACCTTTTTTTTGCAGTATCATGACTTTCATTTACACTGAAGGCTTCACTGCGAATCCATGTCTGTGTTTCACGAGCGGGTCCTCCATAAGAGCGGATGAACGTTGCTCCACCAACAATGCCCCTAGAAAAGCCACAGAGATGAAAAATAAAATGATAATAACTATTTCATTTTTTACCATTTTGCCCTGAACGGGATGGAACCATCAGGGAGGTGTGTTGGACTGTGTACCTCGGTTTAAAGTGCTGTGTTTCTTTGGTCGGCTGTCTTGTGATGGCCAGCCAGACATGTGCATTTTAATTCGCTCTAACCCAGTAATCTTAGACAGCTGTGTTAGAGAAAGCCCAGTCTTCCAGTGCCCTTGAGAGTGCTGTGTGAGGCTGCTCCCTCCAATCCTGATGCTTCTGTCATGCTGGTTACCAGTTGCCAGCCACCACTGCTGTGTTTTCGTCCCACCTGCCTTATTCATGGTTGTTTTTGAGGGCACCATGGCTCTGAATATAAGCAATGGGTCGAAATCAATGGCTTGCTAGAAAAAATGCTAAATGTGCAGTACATTGGGACCTCACACCTGATGACCTGGTGTCACTAAACTTGCTGCCCTGTTTGTAACTTTATCTCCAGAGATCCTTCTTTTCCAGTAGGGCATTTCTTCACATGAGCTGGTGAAACAATTTGACTGCAGGTTTGTGGTGAATTCATTGAGTTTTGTCACTTTCAACATGCAACTCCCCTGAAGGGAAGGATCAATTAAGAGAAGGCGAGTAGGCAATGAAAGGCCATGGAAAACCGTTCCTCATACCAAACCAATTGAGGGGCCCCTCATGATAGAGAGTCAGGAGCCGAGCCCAGCACTTCATGTAATTTCTACCAGGTGTACTGTGGTATAAGAGAGAGACTTGGGATGCAGAAGGCTTTTTTAAAGTTCAGTGTTTACAACTATAATAAATAAAAGTACATGCATATGTTTTCACAATTACAAACAAACATTTGCAAATGCAACAGGTCTCACATTTTCTGGAATTAGAAATATAAGCATTATAAAATAATAACTGGACTTTTCGTGCCACATAAATTGGTCAGCCCTGCCTCATAATGTCATTTTTTCCTGCCATATGATCCCAGTGCCCCAGCATTTAATTAAAGCTTTTCCATTTACCTTCTTTCTCTATCTTTAAACATGTACAATTATCACATTAACCTTTATCAGAAATAAACTTTTGGCATTAGAATATAATGCTCAAAACACCATAACAAAAATATTTAGGATGGATTGGAGAGTGAAAGGAAAGAGGGAGTTGGGAGTAAAAATGGAGAGGACAAGTGGCGTAGTAACGGTGTCATGGGCCCTGGAGTAAGAAAGGAAAATGGTTGACTTGAATTTCAGTAGGAAAATAGAGCAGTAATTAGAAGTTGAGTGAGGTCCGTAGGTCTTTGGGCTCTGGTGCCATTGCACCTGTCGCTACACTGATAACTAGGCCTCAGGAGACAAAGAGGAGCAGAAAAAGAGAAGCAAAATGAATACAACAGAAAACAAGAAGAAAGAGAAAGGGCCACAAAAAAATAAAAGAAAGAAGGGAATGAAAGAATGATAAAATGAAAACACAACTAAGAGAAGAAATAAAGCAAACGTGAGACAAAAGAAAAAACGGAAGGAAGCTAGCAAACAAAAGATAAATAGGAAAAAATAATAAAGGAAGTGTGAAAAGAAAGAGAAAAATTAACATTAGAGATAAAAAGAACGATGGTGAAAGAAACAAGTCGCGAAAGAACCAGGACATGTATGTACTGACACATTTCCCACAGACACAGAGGCCCTCATTACAACCCTGGGTGTGGGTGTTTAATTGGCGGTAAGACGGCCAACAGGCCGGCGGTAAAAAAAAAATTATCACGACCATGGCGGAAACTGCCAACATAGACAGCCACTTTAACACTCCGACTGCCACGGTGGTAGAAACAAACACAGCGGTGGTCACCGCCAACAGACAGGCGGAAGACAATGTACCGCCCACACTATTATGACAGGCCAATCCGCCATCTTTTCCGGGGCGGATTCAACGCAAACAAAAACACGGACTTGGAAGGGAAAACACTCACCTCTACACAACCCACGAGGAACCAGGATGCCATGGAGCCAGAACTCCAAAAACTCCCTGCAATAGTATTCCTGCTCCTCTACCAGGAGCACGAAAGACGGCGGCGATGACCACTGTGAGTACTGCACCTACAACACAGGGGAGGGGGAGGGAAAAGAGAGTGACACACACGCAACACGCAACACTCCCACCCTCACCCACAACAACATACACACAAATACATGGTGCAACATTACATTTACACCCCCCAAGCCCCCCTGGAAGAACGCATTGACATAAAGTATAAACAATTATGTACACCAACTATTCAAGTCCGGGTAGTGCACCATTCATAGTCTGTGGACCACTGAGCCCAAAATGCATGGGCGAGGCCCACACTCGATACCAGACTCGAAACAGAGAGAACACTGCTGGGGCATCAGATCGAAATGAAACAGGCATCTCAGGGGGAAGGGAAGGGGGGCACCTCAGCCGGATGAGTGCACGAAGCCAGCTCCACGAGGGGGCTCCATGCCCATTGATGTATCCTGGGGAGTGCAAAGCCACAGTCTCTCAAGTCTCTCCAGTGGTTGGTTTGCCCACTGCTTTATCCTGGGGAGTGCAAAGCCACAGTCTCTCAAGTCTCTCCAGTGGGTGGTTTGCCCACTGCTTTATCCTGGGGAGTGCAAAGCCACAGTCTCTCAAGTGGATAACAGTCTCCACTGGTTCTGGAGGGGGCTTTGTGTCCATCGTGCTTCATCCTGCCAAGGACTGAGGTAGTGGATGTGATACTCCACTGGTTCTGGAGGGGGCTTTGTGCCCAGAGTACCTTATCCTGCCAAGGACTGAGGTAGTGGATTTCAATCTCCACTGGTTCTGGAGGGGGCTTTGTTCCCAGAGTGCTTCATCCTGCCAAGGACTGAGGTAGTGGATGTGATACTCCACTGGTTCTGGAGGGGGCTTTGTGCCCAGAGTGCTTCATCCTGCCAAGAACTGAGGTAGTGGATGTATCTCTCTACTGGTTCTAAAGGGGGCTTTGTGCCCAGAGTGCTTCATCCTGCCAAGGACTGAGGTAGAGGATGTGATACTCCACTGGTTCTGGAAGGGGCTTTGTGCCCAGAGTGTTTTATCCTGCCAAGGACTTAGGTAGTGGATGTGACACTCCACTGACGGTGGTGCAACATGCAAGCTTCCCAGGCTCCTGGAACTGACCACCAGCCTTGTACGACTGAACACTGGGGATGGCAGCCATGTCTGCGGTGGTGCCACTGGCTCAGGATGTTGCGGGGCCGCTGGCGGCGGTGCCTGCGGCGGTGTCAGTAGCGGCGGTGCTTGCGGCGGGCTCACTGACTGCATTGCTGGCGGCGGTGTCAGTAGCGGCAGTGCTGGTGGCGGGCTCACTGACTGCGGTGCCGGCGGCGGTGTCAGTAGCGGCGGTGCTGGTGGTGGGCTCACTGACTGCAGTGATGGTGAAGGGCACAGTGTGTGCGGTGCTGGCGAAGGCCTCAGTGTCTGGGGTGCTGGCGGCGGTGTCTGTGGCAGAGGTGCAGGTTGCGCTGCCGGTCTTGTACGCCGTGCAGGTAGGCATCGACGTGGACCTGCCTTTGATTTTCAGGCCCTTCCCCACCTTGGCTGGTGGCACAGCTGTCTTGCCACTTTCAACTTTTGTCTTGCCTGAGCCATTGGTGGCAGTTGTTTTCACCTTCTCCCTCTGGGATGTGGGCAACCTTTTCTGTTTTGGAGGTGGGGGAATGTCCTTGCCCTCGCTCCTTGGGACACTGGCAGCCCTGATGCTTGCCGCACTCCAGAATCTCGCTATTGCTGGCACCACTGTGCCCGGTGATGTGGTGGCTGAGGTGCTGGGTTGAGACCTGGAAAGGCGGGGCCCTAGGGGATGGAGGGGGGGAGGTGTAGTGAAGAGGTCAACATTTGATAGGTAAAGCTTTTTAGACACACAGGGATGGGTATATGGAGTGGGTTTGGGAGTGGAGGAAGAGGTAGTGGAAGTAGGAGGTGTACGTTTGCTGACTTTGGGTGAAGGTGCATGGGCTGGAGGCTGTTGTGAGGTGGATGGCTGTTGGGTGGGTGTGTGACTGCGTTTGTGTACTTTGGGAGGAGGGCTCACAGACACTCTGGGTGAGGACACAAGGGATGTGTGAATGGCAGTGGGGGGTGAGTGCACGTGAGCGGTGTGTGGTGTTGGTGATGGAGGTAGTGGCTGAGGATGTAGTGCATGCAGGTGTGAGTGGAGATGTGACAGGGAGGGAGGAGGGAGACGTGGAGGAGGGGGACACAGTGGATGCAGTGGATGTTGGTATGTGTGCATGGGTATGATGCTTGTGTGAGTGCCTGTGGTATGTGTGGTGCTTATGTTTGCCTGAGCCACCCTTGTGTGTTGAGGTGTGTGCATGCTGGTCTGATGGTGTGCTTGGGATAGGCTGAGGTACAGGGGATTAAGTCTGGGTGGAGGAAGTTGGAGGGGGGAGGCTGGACAAAGGGACAATGGCTGAGGCCAGAGCCTGAAATGCTCTCTGTTGGGCTGCCTGGCCAGAATGAATGCCCTCCAGGTATGCATTTGTTTGTTGCAACGGCCTTTCTACACCCTGGATGGCATTCAGAATGGTAGACTGCCCAACAGTGAGGGATCTCAGGAGGTCAATGGCCTCCTCACTGAGGGCAGCAGGGCTGACTGGGGCAGGGCCTGAGGTGCCTGGGGCGAAGGAGATGCCCACCCTCCTGGGTGAGCGGCCATGGGACACACGTTTAGGGGCTGCTGGGAGGGCGGTGCTGGTGGGGGGGGGGTGGCTATACCTGTAGATGCAGTGGGCACAGAGGGGCCCGCCACCGCAAGGGAGCTCCCATCAGAGGAAGAGTCTGTGTTGCTGGTCTCTGACCCTGTCCCTGCCGTGGAGCTCCCCACGCCCTCCGTCCCACTGGTGACTTCAGACTCCGTTGTCCCGCCCTCCAGGGCCATGTGGGATGCAGCTCCCTCCTGCTCAGGTGGCACTGCTCCTCCGCCTGATGATGCTAATGCACACAAGAACAGGGAGACCACAAAAAAGTGGGGGGCGGAAGAAGAAAGACATGTACAGTGCATGCAATACCGCTACCGTTGGTGTACACTACAGACACAGCAGCCCTCTGCACTACGCCATTCATTTAGAGTTCCCTAATTAATCACAGGGACATGGGGTACAAGGCCTATGCCCAATTGCTGCACACATGGAAGACACAGGAGCCTGACTAGGTGTAGATGGCTCTTACCACTGGTGGGGTTGGGGTGCCACTTAGCTTGCCTCACAAAGGGTCCTTGCCTACAAAGCTCACCCTAGCCTAGGGTAACCCACTGCCCACCTACCCCAACCAGACACCTCCTTATGCACACAGAGTCAGATGGATGTGATGGTACTCAGCCCCTTGTGGCTGCTGTAATGCCCTCAAGCGCCCATCCAACTCCGGACACGCCACGCCAGGATCCGGAACATCAGGGGAGTCATGGTGCGACGGGCACTCCTCCCACGTTGGGAGGCCATCCCCAGCTGGGCCTCCACCGTATTCTTGATCCCGCGGCGAATGTCCTCCCATCTTTTCCGGCAGTGGGTGCTCCGTCTGTGGTGGACCGCCAGGGTCCGGACATCCTTGGAGATGGCACGCCAAATATCCTTCTTCTGGTGGGTGCTGACCTAGAGGAATAGTACAGGGGAAAATGAAAAACTTTAACTGTCCGGACCATCACAGTCATTGTCCCACGTTCCCACCCTTGCCCTGACGCACATACACTCACCGTCCGCTCATGCAGGCCTCAGTCCCCCCCGTATCTTCCATCCACACCACTCCAAACAGGCATTGCCCATACAGCATGCTCACAGTGTACACACCTGTTTGTCTGGAGGACCATAGTGTAGAGTGTACTGGGGGAGGACCCCATCCACTAACTTCTCCAACTCCTCCGAAGTGAAGGCAGGGGCCCTTTCCCTAGACACATGAGCCATCGTCACTTCCAGACACAGGTCACAGCAGCACTTGCAGTGTAGGTCCTCTCCTGTCGAAGGTCAGGTATCAAGTGAGGGAACAGACAGAAAATACCGGTCACGTCCACGGAGGTGCGTACCAACACCGCCGGCGTACATTGTCATTGGCTCATGGGACCCATAGGGCCCAATGTTAACCAATGCAGGATTGCGCTGCGGTCTTCGACCGCCTACCGCGATGGTGTACAATGCCATTTCAGGGCGCCACATGGCATTATTTTTAAACGCGTCACAAATATCTAGGCCTTGCATACACACAGAGACAGGCACATTGCGGATTTACAAATGTTTGCTAATGACATTTAGTAATACCTCAGTGTTGGCTGACTCTGTGCTCGCTGTTCTCATCCATAGGGCACGTCCGCTGGGGTAGGTGAGGAGATGGCGGCATCCTCCGGTGTACAGACCACTGGTGGACCTGTCGACAATCGAAGAGAGACATGTAATAGTCACCTACAGACTTAATTGTGCCACAATCCAGGAACTGTGTGCCCAGTTGGAGCCAGACCTGATGTCAGCTATCTGCCATCCCACAGGAATACCCCCCTCTAGTCAATTTCCTGGCAAGTGGGTCTTTTCAAACAACAGTGGCCATTGCATTAGGGATGTCCCAGCCTATGTTCTCAAATGTGTTGTCCAGAGTGTTGTCTGCCCTGCTGAAACACATGCGCAGCTAAATCGTTTTCCCTCAGGTGGAGGATTTGCCCAAAGTGAAAGGTGACTTCTATGCCATGGGACATATCCCCAGCATCATAGGTGCCATTGATGGGACACATGTGGCCTTGGTACCCCCCCACAGGAGTGAACAGGTGTACAGAAACAGGAAGAGCTGCCATTCAATGAATGTGCAGATGGTGTGTTTGGCCGACCAGTACATCTCCCATGTGAACGCCAAGTTTCCTGGCTCAGTGCATGACGCTTACATTCTGAGGAATAGCAGCATCTCTTATGTGATGGGGCAACTCCAGAGGCACCGTGTGTGGCTAATAGGTGAGGACAAGGACCCTATACAGTGTGAATAGTTGTCTGGGTCTGGGGTTGTCCCTACGGGTAAGTGTGTGTCTAACAGTTGTCCCTCGACATTTACAGGTGACTCTGGGTACCCCAACCTGTCATGGCTACTGACCCCAGTGAGAAATCCCAGGACAAGGGCAGAGGATTATAGAAAGAACCTTCGGCCTCCTGAAGGCCAGGTTCTGGTGCCTCCATATGACAGGTGGTTCTCTGTACTACTCACCAAAGAAGGTGTGCCAGATCATCGTGGCCTGCTGTATGCTGCACAACTTGGCTTTGTGACGACAGGTGCCTTTTCTGCAGGAGGATGGTCCAGAAGGAGATCTTGTGGCAGCTGTGGAGCCTGTGGACAGTGAAGAAGAGGAGGTAGAAGAAGAGGATATAGACAACAGAAACAACGTGATCCAGCAATACTTCCAATGAGACACAGGTAAGAAGACATCACTGCCTCCTCCATCTCATACAAATGTTAGACCTATCATATGTCTCTCACTTTCACCCAGTGTTTGGACCCTGACCTGTCACTTTGCCTTTCCATTTCACAGATGTGGGTCCCACTGTGTGACCTCTGCTATGTTACCTCATGGACTGGAGCTGTGTGACAGAGGTATGTTGACAATACAATGGACATTGCTATTTTCCTCAGTTATTGTAAATACACATTTGTGAAAGCACAGACTGACTCCAGATTGTTTTGTGATTCAAGGGTGTTTATTTAATTGCAAATTAGTGTGGGGGGTTGTAAAATGGTCAGGGGTGATGGAGGAGGAATGTTCATGGCAGAGTCCAGTTCTTTGTCTCACAGGTGCATTGCCCAAAGGGGCATAGGAAGTGGAGCTAGGGCAGTTTAAGGATGGACAGGGTGAAGAAGTGGGACAAAAGGATGACATTCAGGGTGGTCTCATTTCTTGGCGGGGTCTTGGCATTGTTCTCTGTCTTTGTCCTGGATTTCAGGGACCGTTTGCGGGGTGGTTCTCCATCTGCATGGGGTGGGGTGCTGGTGTCGTGGTCCTGTGGTGGTGCCTCCTGTCCACTAGCGCCGGCGGAGGTGGTGGGCAGTTCATCATCAAGGCTAGTGTCAGGGGCTCCTTGTTGTGCCACAGTGTTCCTCCTGGTGTTCACAAGGTCCTTCAGCACCCCTACAATGGTGACCAGGGTGGTGTTAATGGACTTCAAGTCCTCCCTGATCCCCAAATACTGTTCCTCCTGCAGCCGCTGGGTCTCCTGAAACTTGTCCAGTACCGTTGTCATTGTCTCCTGGGGATGATGGTACGCTCCTATGCTGTTGGAGAGGGCCTCATGGAGAGTGGGTTCCCCGGGCCTGTCCTCCCACTGTCACAAAGCAGTCCTCCCAGTTCCCCTGTTTTTCTGTTCCTCTGTCCCCTGAACCGTGTGCCCACTGCCACTGCCCCCAGGTCCCTGGTGTTCTTGGGTTTGTGGGTTTGCCTGGGTTCCCTGTAGTGGAGGACACACTGCTGCTTGACGTGTCCTGGGGACCGAGGTGTGGGCCCACTGGGTGGGTGCTGTGCTGGTCCCGAGGTCCCAGATGGGCTAGTCTGGTCATCTAGATCCAGTTGGACAGAGCTGCTGACATCACTGTGGGGCTCTTCTGTGGGGGGGGTGGACATGTCTGGAACCTCCTGTCCGGTGACGTTGGGTAGGGGTCATGCAGGGGTGTAAAGGCATTATTATTGCATCTGTGTGTGCCATCGTGTGCAATGGGTGGGCGACCCTGTACCCCAGTGCTTACATTCTTGTCTAGGACCTTGTGTGATATTTGGTTTGGGGATCTGTGTGGGTATGTGTAGTGGACATGCTTTGGTGATGGGTGTCCATGCTTTGGTGTTGCATGCAGGGCTTGGTGTTGGGATGGGTAGTTTGTGATAGTGGGACATATGTGAGGTGTTGGAGTGATGGGGTGAGGGTGAGGGTGGGGGTATGTGATAGCATGCAGGTAGGGTGGGGGACGTAATAGTTAAGATTTGACTTACCAGAGTCCATTCCTCCAGCTACTCCTGCAGTGCCCTCAGGATGCAGTATAGCCAAGACCTGCTCCTCCCATGTTGTTAGTTGTGGGGGAGGAGGTGGGGGTCCGTCGCCAGTCCTCTGAACTGCAATCTGGTGTCTCGAGACCACAGAACGCACCTTCCTCCGTAGGTCTTTCCACCTCTTCCTGATGTCATCCCGTGTTCTTGGATGCTGTCCCACTGCGTTGACCCTGTCGACGATTCTGCGCCATAGCTCCATCTTCCTAGCAATGGAGGTGTGCTGCACCTGTGATCCGAATAGCTGTGGCTCTACCCAGATGATTTACTCCACCATGACCCTGAGCTCCTCCTCAGAGAACCTGGGGTGTCTTTGAGGTGCCATGGGGTGGTGTGGGTGATGTGAGAGGTGTTGTGTGTTGTGATGTGTGAGGGGATGTGTTTGTGTGTGTTGTGTGAGGTGCGCGGATGGTGTGTGAGTGATGGTGTTGTGTGCCTGTGGATGCTAGTTTGTTGATGGTGGTGTCTCTCTCTGTGCTTCGTTCTAAATTTTTGTCGTAGGGGTTTGTGGGTGATGTGGGTGTGTGTTTTATATTGTATTGGGTGTGTGGGAGTGGTGTGTGTATGTGTATCAGGTGTGTGTATTTCAAATTGTCCAATGTATTTGTGTTTTGTAAATGTGTGTGTATTATGAGCGCGGCGGTGTGTACTGCCAATGGAATACCGCAGTTGAAAGACCGCCGCGTGGATTCGTGGGTCTTGATAGTGTTTGCGTATTCCTGTTGGCGTAACGGTGGAGGTTTTGTTATCGCCAGTTTATCACTGACCTTTGGTGTGGCAGACTTGTATGGGTGTCTAGATTTTGGCGGATCCGAGCTGTGGGTCGTAATAGCTGTAGTGGAATTCCGCGGCCGCAGCGGTGTGTTGGTGGTCTTCTGCACGGCGGTAAGCAGGATTTACCGCCAATGTTGTAATGAGGGCCAGAGTGTGTAAACCACTTTGACACTTTAGGTCCCAACAAGTAACTTGTGGCTTCCACATACAGATGGGAAAAGAGGGATTTATAGTAAAATGTGAATTAACAGACAAAGATAAGAAAAACACCAGAGAAAGGAAGGAAGAAAGATGAAAAAAAATGTAAGAATGCATACCAAGTCAAAGGAAAGAGCAAATAAAAAAGACAAAGAAAGAATGAAGGGAAGAGACAAGGATAGTGAAAGAATGCACGCCTAATGAAGAAAAAAGAGAGAAACAAAACAAGGAAAGAAATAACAACGTTTTTGTGAGCTTGAAAGAGGAGGTAGGAAGAGGAAGAGGGGAATGAAAAAAAGTGAGAAGAGTAGAAATAAACGGTTGAGTGAAACTGTTAACGTGTGTATTTTAAGAGCTGGAAAGAGAAAAGTGGGGGAGAATGAGAACCTTGAAAGTAAACAGAGTGAGAGAGGTGAAACAGACCCTCCCAAATAAAGATGGCAGCTAAGAATAGATTTAATTGGCTCCCCCACATCCTCAAACAGACGTTAGAGTGTGGAACATCAGGGGGCACTGTAGAACACCAGGAGGTGCATCAGCAGAGTTGTATGTGAACCCCAATACAGCAATATTGGGGAGCTTCAGATCAGGATTGGGGGTATAGACAGAGCTGTGTCCCAGCCCAGTACTTCAGTAACAGAAAGGCAGTGAGTACGGAATGAGAAAGGGAGCATGTGCAATTCCTGGTATTCAAATAATGGGGTTCTGCAGTACTGAAAAAGTAAAGGGCACACAAAGTCAGAAGTGAGGTGTGTTAATAGAACTATGTGTGGAACCTAGTATTGGTGGGTCAGTGTTGCCGGGTGTTAGCCTGGAGGTGCCCTGATGAAGCTGCAAGTGTGTACTGACTTTAAGAACGGAGGTGATCCGGCAGACAGAGTGTGTGGGGTTCTGGCATGGGCACGGCTGAGGGGCTAGAAGTACGTGAACTGAGGTGCACTGATTGAGCGGCTCCTGAGGTCCCAGTACTGGAAAAGCAGTGTGTACTGACTGTAAGAACTGAGGTGCTCTGGCAGACAGCGTGTGTTGGGTTCTGGCACGGGCACGGCTGAGGGGCTTGGAGTGTGTGAACTGAGATGCACTGATGGAGCTGCACCCGATGTCCCAGGACTAGAGCAGCAGTGTGTACAGACTGTAAGAACTGAGGTGCTCTGGAAGATGGCGTGTGTGGGGTTCTGGCATGGGCACGGCTTAGGGGCATGGAGTGTGTGAACTCAGCTGTGCTGATGGAGCTGAGTGGGATCTCAGTATGGAGCAGAAGTGTCTCTGTCTCTAAGGATTGCGGAGCCCTGGCAGAGCTGGGTGCCTAGGCTATAAGCAATTACAAGTGATCCTCTGCCCTTGAGACCACAGACAGGCACACCTGGTAAATACAAATGAAACCAACGAAGGGCAAGATAATAGCCTGATTTATAGCCATGTTTACAGCTAAGCTCAGAGCAAGAATACTCTGCAAATGAAAAGGTAAGCTTCCCTGTACAGGAGCATGAAATAAAGTAGAATAAAAAAATCCCCTACAGACCACATAAATAAGACAAAGCAGAATTATACAATAGTTGGTCCCTGCTCCCACAGAGAAGAAGGAGGGACAAAGAGGCATGACTGACCACTGGCAAGCAAGGATTCTTGAATGACACTGAAACTAACAAATTAAATAGCTGGAAGCCCACAGAAGAAGTATACTTAAAAGTATACAAGAGGTTGTGCGCTTACGCTCAACCTAAAAACATACTAACAGGATGATTTGAAGTTTGACAGACATGGTACACTATCACAAATGTGAGGCAGTACTCTGTCTGCCCTGACAGCAGTTTCTGTCAAGATACAGAAATCACTTCTGGGCCAGTGATAATCGTTAAACATAATGTTGTCTGCAATCCTGTTGGACATAATACCATCTTCTAATATCTAGGCCCAGCCCTACGTATTTAAATAGAACAAACCATTTATGAGGAACAAACATACACTGCTTTTTATTATGTTTTTTCAAAAAGTTCTTAGACCAGCTTAATTTGAATATAATTTGCATTTTGCATAAACTGCAGACTGATTTTCCTGATAAAGACGTAAATAATGGAAAAGGTCAAATTGCTAATGTTAAGATACATGTATGTTGTTTTTCTCTTAAGACTTTAACCATTTATATAAAGTACAAAACAAAAATAAATCACTTCAAATATCACCTCTCGCAATCTTAAATCGACTCATCTCATTGCAAACTGTATTGAGGCAGTCATACTTTTTGACTTCTAAACATGCACTCAGGCAATCATTAATGTTCAAATTTTCATGAACAATATTCATTTACCTATGCCCTCGTCAATCCAAGTGCTTACTCAACCCCACAATTACCAATTTAATAAATGAAACACAAACATAGATCAAAAACAACTGAGCACAATTTTAACTTTCCAAATAGCCAGAACTATTTGATTACCAACCCATTTTTAAAATAAATCAAGTCCCCCAGAAGCAAGAAAACAAACGACGTCCTAGCTACATGAGATTCATAGAAATTATCATAGTGTGAGTATGTATGATCAAAACAGTAAGTGGGATATAAAGGGCGTGCACGCTGAATGTTGTGGCGAGGTCACTAGCTTGATAAGTGCCAAAGTAAAGAATCTGTGCGAAAGTGTCCTACAACCAAGAGTATGACACACACATGATGTTGAACTGTGGGTTGCATTATATATTCGATAATAAGTGTGGCCTGCCTGTCTCTGAGGGCAACATAAGCCCTAAAGATCGGTAATGTACTATTTTTTTCATTTTGCCTAATTGCTATAAATATGCAAAACAAAAGAGTTGCAACTCTGCCACCGAGGCCTCTAAAGAGCCTGGTAAAATTCCAAATCCCATTATCGAAAAAATACATCAAATGGACCCAGTAGAGGAAGTTTTTGGGCCAGAGAAAAATTGCAAATATGTTGTCAGCCTTTTTGAGTTTGGCGAATGGACAATGACATGTCAACTATTCTGATGACATTGTGTTCATGGATGCACCTCTATAACATTGAATTTGTTTTTTTTTAGGCTCGAAAACGAGGAAGTGGGCTGCCTGCAAGTTTTGTTTTGCTACTCATTTCCTCATCTAGATCACTCAGCTCAATTTGGTTCCTCACTAACTGATTACAACAGTTTCTGATGCCGAGTTTGAGCATACATGGGCATTCATCAGGAGCATAACCCTAGAAAGATAATTGACTTTGCCGTAATTCACTATAACATTCTCTAAATATGTGATGATGACACTACAATAGCCCTGTTCCTTCATTCAGACATCTATGCTGGCAGCCGCTCCTCCGTCGTCCCCCCATCATCAGCAACCACTGAAAATCCTTTAACAACGAAAGGATAACAAACAAAGGGCCATATTTACAAGAAAGTGCCGCATCACTTGCATCCCCTAACACCACCAGGGCCATAGCACAATTCTTTTACGCTAATATAATGCTATACAGGATTAGCGTGAAACAAATTACGCTAATCCAGTATAGTGTTAAAGGGACTATTGAAATCAATGAGAGCCTCATTTTAACACCGGTTTTAAGCAGGCGTTAAAAATGACATTAGAAATGGCTCCAAGGAATCTTGTAGATTCCATTGTGCCATGTTTAGCGACCTTCTAATGAGGGAATCCCCCCTTTGCATACATCATGCATATATTATGCATGATGTGGTGCAAAGGGTTTACAAGGTGGCGAAAACCTAGTTTGTGCCATCTTGTAAATATGGCTTTATGGTGGTTGCCAGTTAGCATCACATTTGTAGCAAAGATTTTGCCATAAATGTGGCACTAAGGGGTGCAAGGGCCTTGTAAATCTGGCCCTAAGTTGAATATCCTTTTGTTGTGAGGGGGCGAGGCATTAGGGATGTGGGGGATGAGGGGAGTGCAAGGTGCACTCCCCTCAGTGCGCATGTGTGTTTCACCGGCCGTCTCAGGACAGCCAAACACACATGTGCACTGTGCTCTCTCCAGCCCGGCACTGTGTTGCAGGGATGGAGAGAGCAGACACAGGCTTACAGTCTGCCTAAGAATGCCCTGGCAGGGCGCTCCCAGCTAATCCTAACCCTGCTCTGAGCAGCGCCAGGATTGGCTGCGGGCAGGCTGGGAGCCTGTGTGGCCTGCTGAGGAGACGGAGGACGTTGGCGCGGCGCGGCGCACAGGTAAGGTTTATTTTTTCTTTATTTTTGAATATTATTAATATTTCCCCACCCCGCGAGCTACCCCACCCCTTGTAACATCCACGAGCCGCGACTGCATAGAATGTATTTCACACATGGCAGAAAACTGCTCATTATGTGGCAGCTTTAAGAGCGGATACAAGTGTTCCTCACAGTAGCAAGCTTCTTGCATTCATTTTTTGGATGCTCCATAGAGACAGCAGACCCGTTGGCCAACTCATTCATCCTGGTTACTTGAGAAATGCATGCCTAGGATGTCTGAGTTTCTCTTAGTATATGCATATATAGCTTTAACCGGAATCTGTCTTGGTTAATCACATTATGAGCGTATTCATCTGTTTCCCAAAATACACAAGATCATGAAATGGTGAAATATGCAACTGCCTGGTACTTCACAGCAGGAAAAATATAAACTCAACCTTTTACATGAGGATCCTAATAGTCATCGTTTGAGGATGAATAGCCATTGGCAACACCCTCATTTCACAGGGGGCAGGATGGATCTGGAAGCCCAACAACAAGGATGGACATAGCAAATAAGTACATTTGCAAGTAGGAGGCTCTGTAGCACACACCCTTCCACAACAATCTGATCATCACCGGATTGCATTGACAATTGGAGCACCCCACACTGCAGTCATTTCGCAGTGGCACTTGGTCGAAGGGCCATTAGCAAGATGCCCAGAAGAGATGCAAGACTGTGTAATGGCTACAGTGTATTAGTCCATGAGTAAGGAAGGCTACCCATTTTTATTATTTCAGGGATATTGAAGCTGTTGTTACACAATTGAGACAGAGAGTGAAAGAGAGAAGGGGGAAGAGAGAGTGTACTTATATTTTGCTGGTGCCTCAAAATGGATGAAGGGACTTAATCATAATCAATGACATGTCAAACTATCCTTTAGATGCACTGATCTGTCAGAAAGCATCATAATTTCCCTGTAGTTGAGTGAGCTTTTCCTTCCAGCTAAAGTCACTGACCTCCTAGTTCATCTAAGACATGGGTATCCAAAAACTTTTTCTCGGGGTCAAAAGTGCAGACTGGTTTGTGACTAAAGGCAGTACCAATGGCCCTGCGGGTGGGGGTGGGCGGGTCAGGTGGGGGCGTGGCTACTTAAGTAAAAAAAAACATGCTGTATAAATTTTTTGCATGGTATGGAAGACTGCACAGACTTTAGCCTGCTGCAGGAATTGTTCATTTTGATGTCAGGTAAATCAAGAATAAAACCTTGCCCAGCGGATCATAAAACAGGTCCACAAACAGCCAAAAAAATGTCAACACCCTGTCCTGAAAGGTCACCTGTAACTGAAGACAGGCTAGATGGTCGCGAGCAGGAGGGAAACAAGGTGGTTGGTGGGTGACGAGAAAGTGAGCAGGCTGACCTGATCCACAGGAAGCCCCTGCTTCATGTGGAGTCCTTTTGGTGGGAGAGAAATGCAGGAGGTAGCAGGCTGTCTGTGGCTACAACACAGGAGGCTGCAGGTGATAATGTCCTCTGCAAATGTAGCAGGAAGTTTGCAAACAGTCTCATTTGATGTCAGCTATGCTTGATCAACAGCTGACTTTTAAAGGGCCTTTGCTTGTCGCCACTGCTGGGCATATGATCTCATCCTTAGCCGGCTCCCCGATGCTTAATGCTTTCAGTATACACAAAAGAGAACCGCTGGAGCATGCGCAATGAAACTGCTATTATGCATGCTACAGCAGCCTTCTTTTGTGTTTACCAAAAGAATCGGGCATTGGGTAGCCTGCTATGGAGCAGCTGTGCAGGGCTTGCCCATAGGGGGCCATAAACAAGGTTTGCAGGCCTCCAGGAACCTTCTCATGGGCTGCTGGTGGCCCTCAGGTCATGCTCTGAGTACCACAGATCTAAGACATGTTTTCTTACATCGACTTCTTAGTTCCCAGACTTCCACTTTGATGCCACATTCAGGTGCAGCTTTAGCACTGGTGCAGCCCGGTGCAACAATCTTTTTTGTGTCCCCGATCACTCTCTCCATTAATTCCCTCACTACCACCCTCCAACAGTGTCCCTTGCTATGGTTAAAGGCTGGCCTCAGGCTGTGTCTGGCGGCAGGTTAACAATGAGGGACACGCACATAGGTGGTGGGTGGTTCTAACCCATGTGGAACGCGCCCCAAGCATTCCTATTTATTACCCCCCTAATTTATGGCCTTCACCAGGAGAATGATTTCGGGAGGGTTGTTGCACAGGAACACCCCTCATGCTCTGTCAAGCAGTGGGCTTGCCCACAAACATAACATAATATTCCTCCTATACCCTAAACACAAACAATCTTGAAACAGATCAGGTGTGATAACTCTCATGGCCTCTGGGCTTGGCAAAGACATATCAGCAGGGCAGTTAGATAGAGGGAGAGAGAGAGAGAGAGAGAGAGAGAGAGAGAGAGAGAGAGAGAAAGAGAGATCTATATTTAGAGAGAGAGCGAACAAATAATTCAGTTCAATTCAAAGTCTTTCAGATGAGAATATCTTGCAGGACAGGGTTGAAGATGGTACCTCTTGGTTCCTTGGCGAGTAACTTTTCCCTCCTCACATCTTGCCTTGCCAACCGTGGGGTCCTGCTGGAATTAGATGGCACCTCTGGGTCTTGCTCTGATAAAGAAGACCTCCTGGCTGCTTGGGGCAGCACCGCACTGGGAGACAGTTCCTCTGGCCTGGAGTGCTCGGTAACAGAATCGCTTTCCATTCCATTTCCTGGGGTCAGAGTAAAATCCAACTCAGGTCTGCAAGAAGAAGGATATATTCCTTGTGATAGTATTTGCAGCCTTCTGAGCAGTGATCATTGTCCCCTTTATTGACTGCACCTTCCATGACTCCAGCTGAACCAGAAGCATAAACTTGCTCTGGGGATGTCTATTTTCTACCATCACCAGGTCCCCTACCATGATGGAATGTATTTTCGCTCTGTGAGCCTTGGACTTGTGGTCATTCTGACTCTGGCGCTGTTGTAGGGTTTCAGGAACTTTTTCTTGTATCACTGATGGCCCCCCTATTTGGGAATGACATCAGCAACTGGTCAGTTCAAACACCGGAAGCTGGGGCTGGCTTGCATTGTTGAATGAGATGTCAGGCAATATTCCCTAAGGGAAGCATAAAGAGCACACTCCATATTTTGTCCAGTGGCCAAAGCAATTCTGAGCCTTTTATTTACCTTATTCATGAACTGTTCTGCTTCTCCATTCGCTTGTGGCCAGCATGGTGTAACGTTCCAGTGATGAATGCCTCAAGCCTATAGGTATTCCTGAACTCCTGATTCAAGAATGGAGGGCCATTGTCTGTGCGTAGCTCTCTGAGTAGCTCAAGGGTGATCATGATTTTCTCCAACCTCTGTATTGTTTGACTTGTGGTCATCGAGTCCATGACCTCAACCTTGGGGTATTTTAAAAGATCATTATTACAACTAATGTGTTGTCCATCGGGAAGGCTTCCAAAGTCTGCACTGGCTCTATGGCACAAGAAAAGTGGGTTGTTCTCCGTGATGATGTGTGCTGGTGGATCTGCCAGGCCAGCAGCTTGGCACAGCGGGCAATGAAGAACGGTGTGTTCAACCAGGTTGTCTAGACTGGAAAACTAAACCTTGCACCTCAGCTGGGATTTTGTCTTGACAATTCCTTGATGCACCAGGTGAGCAAGGTCGACTACTCATTGCTACAGAGACCCAGGAACCTGCAGACAAGAGCCTCTCATAAAGAAACCTTCAGGAGATAGAGACAGTTCTGTGCAGAAGTTATGCAGGGAGTTTAAAGTCACCCTCCCTTCTTCGTGCAATATGATATATGGTTTTGTTGATTAGTGTGCACCATCTTCTTGATGCTACAGCCAAAACAGCCAACTGAAGACACACATAAGTACCCGTGGGCTTGATGATCTCTGCAAGAGAAATGGATAGCGGCTGGGAACTTTCCACAACCAGCTGAACATACTTTTCCACTTCTTCCGTATCTAATCCTTCCTTTTTGGTGTCCGGCAGTGCATGTCTAGATAGATAATGTGCTGGATTCTGGGTTCCAGGGTGATAGACAATAGTGAAGTGATACGCCTGAAATTGCAGGATCAATTTTTTTATTCTTGGTGGGGCTTTTTAGGATCACACCATTAAAAGAGGGATTAGAGGTTTATGATCCAAATGACTAATGAAAGGCTGGCCATATAAGTATAGGTGGAAGTGACGGCAGCCCCAGTGTACAGCAATGGCCTCCTTTTCAATGTGAGAATATTGCTGTTCAGTCTCTTTCAGCGCATGGCTGGCGCACGCCACTAGAGCACATTTTCCATTGTGCTGTCTTTGTGACAATACCGCCCTTAGGCCGGTGATGCTTGCATCCACCGACAGTTCTGATTCTCAAGTACACTAGGGAGGTGTCAGCAGACAATGCTAGTTTGTCACTTGGAAAGCCTTTTCTTCATTAGGTCCCAATTCCAGACTGTATTACTCTTTGTTAGTTCTCTCAAAGGGGCTGTGAGGTGGCTCAGGTTTAGAATAAATCCTCTGCAATACGTGACAATGCCTAGGAAGCTTCTCACTCCTGTAATTGTGGTGGGTGCCGGTGCGGACAGGATGCCCTGGACTTTGACTGAGTTGGGTAGTACTCCACTCTGGGAGAATAGGTATCCAAAGAATGCTGTTTCCTTTTGGAAGAAGGCACATTTTTCTCAGTAAAATGTGTGACCATTGCCGCACAGTGATTGGAATGTGGCCATCAGGCATGCATGTGCTCTACCAGCGTGGGGGCATGTAGAAGTATGTTGTCACTGACATTGAGAACCCCTTTTAGGCCATCCAGCAAGCGCCTCTTTGTCCTGAAATACCTTTGCTGCACTGGAGACTCCAAAATGAGGAGCTTGTATCTCCATAGCCCCACATGGGTGGAGAACATAGTGATGGCTTGTGACTCTGGGTCAAGCATTAGCTGGTGGTAGCCAGCTCTGAAATTCATCTTGGAGAACCATTTCGACCCACTCACTGCTGCTACAATGTCATCCACAGTGGGTGTCAAGTGACATTCACGCTTGATGGCCAAATTGGGTAGGTGCATGTCGACGTAAATCCAAGCTTCCCCTGGTTGTTTGGGTTTGCACGCTACGACAATTGGGGCCACCCATGGAGTCAGACCGTTGACCTTCTCGATGATATCAGCCTGTTCCAACTTCTTCAGCTCCTTTTCTACTTTTGGTCTCAGATGGAAGGCCACTCTGGGGTGTTTTAGTATGATAGGTTGGATCCAGTTGTCGATGTGGAGATATATTAGATGATCTTTGAGGCATCCTATACCTTCAAACAGAGATGCAAACTCTATCACCAGATCATCCACACTTTCCTGGCGTATACTGAAGTCGAAGGTGGCATGTTGAAGATGCTTTGCCGCCCAGCAGCTTAGTAATATTCCTGAACCCCCTTTTCTGATGTACACCTCGGCCTGAGTGGAGTGAGCCTCGTGAGTAATGTCTGTTGTGAATACACTGGCCAATGGGAGTGGAGTTATCGACCCATACATGAATAACTGTGTGGAGGTATGGCACAAGATAGGCTGCACAGGGATTGTCTGCATTACTGACTGCGCCATAATGTTAATGGATGCTCCAGTGTCAATCAGCAGCTGCACTTGGTGACCAGCAAGCAGTGCATTGTATTTAAGAATGCTTTTCTGGGGGTGTTTCCCTGGTTGCATGGCATGTATGACGTGAACCGCCCCTTTGATGTCATAATCATCCATATTCTCTTCGTCACCTGGGATGTTTGAGGTGTGCATAACATTGACCGTTTTTTGCCTTCTGTCCTTTCTGGGGCATTGAGGAATGGCATACCTCTGTGAAGTGGTTATGATTATTGCAAGCCGAGCACCTCTTTCCTTGTGCACAACATGGCCTTTGGTGTGGGTATGAACCTCCACATTCATAAAATGTTTTGGCAATTGGATTGGTCCTGGTGCGCATTTCCTCTTTTCAGGGGGTCCAGCGGTAACTGTGTTGACAGGTTCTGTCTTCACTTGGGGTTGCAATGTGGCTTCCAGGTGTGCTGCTTGCACCTTGGATAGTTTTTTAGACCTGCCCATCATCAGCATGTTCGTCATGGGCATACCTGAATCCTGGAGAATGCTTTTCTCAGGTTCGCAGAGGAGCATCCCTAGATGAATTGGGCTCAAATGTCATTGTTTGCATCAGGTAGAGTGCATTGATGGCCAGGTCTTTTAGGAGGGCATAAAAAGCATATGCTGACTCATCAGGTAGTTGTCTAGCGTGGATCAACAGGAAACGTTCATAGTCTGGGTTTGCAAGTGGTTCAAAGTGTACAGTTAAGGCTTGTTTCAGCATGCCACACATGAATGGTGGTCCTTCTGTGACAGACTTCCCTAGCTTGTGAATAGCTGCACCACCCAAATGCAGGAGCATGGGACGCCATCTATTATTGTCTAGTGCTACAGATGTGAAGTATGTTTCAAGGTGCGCTACCCATTTCTTCCACTTTGCGGCTTGAGCAGATGGAGGACCATCAACTATGACTGCCTCAATTGGAGGTATGGTTATCATCATGGGAATTACAGCTTGTAGCAATTGTACATTGTGTTTGTGCAGTCAGAGCAGCAACCCACGGCACGTGCTCTCCTCCTCCACCAGTAATCAAATGATTGGGGCACTCTTTCCACCAAGGGGTTGATAGTCCTGCCACCTACAGTGTTTGGATGTGAGGCTGGCTTCCCATGGACATGGGTCCCTGTCACGTAAATTGAGAAACGACCTCACCAGTGTGGTAGACGTGGCTCAGGGAATCAGGACTTCTCCTCTGTAGGCCGGTCCACATTGAAAGCTCCAGCTTGAAAACCGGAGCTGAAGGGGGCGTGTTACAACTAAGCTCCAGCAGGTGGCAGCCCCAGCACCTTGCTCATCCAGTCTCCATAGAGAAATACACGCAAGTGATGGGCCACACCTGGTGGGGCAGAAAAACACCTCAGGCCGTATCAGCTTGTCGGACCGCACCCGAGGAGCTGAGAGGCGTGGTGTAAGCACAGCAGCCAAGTACAGCTGTGCAAGGCAAACTGACCACAGGAAGGAGAGGCAGTGTGGTCTGTCTGCCTCGTAGCCAGTAGTTGTGGTTAAGGCATGGCCTCAGGCAGTGTGTGGCGGGGCGTTGATAATGAGGGACATGCAGACAGGTGGTGGGTAGTTCTAAGCCACGAGGAACGTCCCCCAGGCTTTTCTATTGATGACCCTCCTGACGTCATGGACTGCGCCATGGGAATGATTTTGGGAAGGTTGTTGCACAGGAACTCCCCTCCCACTTCGTCACGCAGTGGGCTTGCCCGCCAACATAATATAACATCTTTCTTCTCTCCATAGCTCCTCTCTGACATACATTTAGAGGCATATTTAAGAAAGGTGGTGCTGCACACATTGCAGCGCCCTTTTTCTTGCACCCTTTAGTGGCCCCCTACGCCACCATGTGTGTGCCATATTTGAAATACGGCACACCACGCCACAGGAAAGGGGGCAATAGTGTTTTTTTACGCTATTGAAGTACTCTGCAGCAGTAGCACCAAAATATTGGTGCTACTCCTGCAGAGCATATAGGGGCCCATTGTATGTAATGGTATGCCCCCTTTTAATGCCTGCTCTGAGCAGGCGTTAAAAGTGCTAAAAAAAATGATTCAAGGAAATCTGTTAGATTTCACCATTTTTTCAGGCCCCAAAATGGGGGAATGCCCCATTACATATATTATGCGTGGTGCAGCCATAATGTAGCCTAAAGGGTTACAAAGTGGTGCAATGCATGAATTGCACCACTTTGTAAAGATGAAGAGGCTTTTTTCCATTCTAATGCCACATTATCTGCAGAAAATGACGCTAATCTGGCATTAGAATGGCAATAGGGGCTCTAAATATGCCCCCTTAGTGTTTTATTGCGCTACTCATAGTTCATTCACACTCAGTTCTGTCTTCTACATGGTACGTGTTTGTTGCAGCAGGCAGGCTAACCCTTGGTGCAATTTAAGATGAGTCAAAACTGCCACTAGACAAAACTCCAATCTCTCTCCAGCAGGAACATTAATCACCAGAGATATTGTGACATTTTGATTGTCGCATGAAAACTGCTGGACGTACAAGGAACTCTGCAGCACCTTCTTTTAATTACATACGTTATTTTGACACACGGCGCACCCCAGGTCAGCAGCAGGTACCATTGCACCAGTCACACCGCCCTAAACCCGGCAATGGCCACATTTGGCGGACTTGGCTCGAAAGATTATGGCCCTCATTATGACATTGGTGGTAAATGCGGCCTACCCCCACGGCGACGGCCGCCAACATACCGTCGCCGTGGCTACCAGCCGCCTAACCGCATTGTGACTGTAGACGGAATACCGCCAGAAGGCTGGCGGTATTCCTTCGACGGTCATGACGGTGGACGGTGGTAAGGTGGCGCTGCTGCCAGTAGCAGCGCCACACCAGCAAAACACTGCCTACTTTATCATAAGCCATGATACGGCCTGATGGTGTTTTGCTGGCGGACGCTGCTGCTGGCAGCAGCGCCGGATCCCGTCTCCTGCTGGAGGTCCCCCTGCAAGCAGGTCAGTCAGGTTCTCCGACAGGAGACGGGGGAGGGGGTGCTGTTTTCATGTGTGGGGGTGTTGTTTGTGTGGGGGTGTGTCTGTTTTTGTATGCATGCATGTGGGTGTGAGTCGCGTAGAATGCATGCGCGAATGAATGAATGTGAGTGTACGTGTATGTTGTGTGTTGTGAATGCGTGTGTGCTACAATATATGTTAGTGTGTTGCGGGGTGTGGGTATGTATGTGTGCATGCATGGGTGGATATGGGTATGCATGTGTGTATGAGTGTGTATGTGTGCGTGTGTGAATGTCAGAGGTTTGTCGAGAGAGGGAGGGTGGGGGAGGACTCTGGGGAGGGGACCAGGGGAGACCCCTATCCATGCCGGGGAAGGAATTCCCTGGCACTGATAGTGCCTTCCGCCATGGTTTTCCTGGCTGCATGATTGCCAGGGTGGTAGGCAGGGTCATAATCCCGAGGGTGGGATTGTGATGGCCGCCTGGCTGGAGACCAAAGTCTCCAGCCAAGCGGCCGTTACCACCCTGGCGGACGGAGTGATACATTGGCGATTTGGCTTGAGCCAAACCGCCAATGTCATAATTTGGGGAAAAGCTACCGCCAGCCTGTTGGCAGTACCTTTCCCCAAATTACAGCCGTCCACCAGGGTCATAATGACCCCCTATAAGTGTGTTACACAGAGTCTAATGCTGAAGTTAATAAGAAGTTGCACTATATCACATGATGGTAGCTTAATAATGTACCTACCAGGAAGTTCTTGCATAAATCACTCTTTTGTGACTCTATGTTTGTGTAACCTAAACAGGGTAGATAAATAAGGAGTGTTTGCAGTCTGTCTGTGTCTGTGGGATTACTAGCATGATACAAATCCTTCTCCTGCAAAACATAAAACCCAGCTTTATTGCCTTTTATTAGCTCTTTTATAATATTGCTATATGACTAACTGGCCCAATATTCCCAAACTTAACGATGTTAGCCATGTACAAATCAACCTAGTTTTCTGAACGGAAGCTCGAGATGCAGTCCAACTTCTTACAGAAGTATTGTGGAATTAGCAATAAGAATGCTTTCAGATGAACGTTTTATCGGTATGGGTTTAAACAATAAAAACTGAGATCATAAGATAAGAAATAAAGAAATAAACCTGTTTGAATGACATGAAGATAAAATAATTCCAATGTCCAAATTGTCAGATGCCAACCCTTGACAATATTTTTTTGTATCACTGAATTTTTTTACACAGACCACACCTTATGATGTATGCAGATGTTTAAGGCTGGTGCATGGTTTCTTGTTGGACAGCTTTCAGCTGCTGATTGAACCTTCATTCTAGTTAAAATATGTTTCGAAGATGGCAGGATCCAGTGTAAAATGGAAAATAACAAGAGGGTAAGGGCTATTCTACCCATAATGGACATGGGACGAAGCATTCATCTGTCTACTAAACTAATATAGCCTATGCTTAAGGGAGAGAAAATCTGTTCTTCCAAATCTGAAAGATCGTCCATAACCCAGAGAACCAAGTATCTTTTTAAAGCATTCAAGTATTACCCCACCTGAAGGATTTTGGTCTCAGGGGTATTGAAGACTAAGGCCCCAGTTAGATACCTTCGGTAACCAGACACAATCCAGATGAATCAAGGGCCTAATTTATATTTTCCTGTTCGGCTGATAAAAATAATGTCATTTCATGAGAATATATTTTTAGTTTGTCAATGCCATTGATAGGTAAGTGTATTTTCTGGGATGTGTGTATTGCAATTGCCAATGGCTCTAACAAAATGTCGAAAGGAATAAGGGGTTAGGGACATCATTGACCCAACACGTTGAACGGAATAAGGGATTAGGGACATAATTGAC
Organism: Pleurodeles waltl; assembly: GCF_031143425.1. Lineage (NCBI taxonomy): Eukaryota > Metazoa > Chordata > Amphibia > Caudata > Salamandridae > Pleurodeles > Pleurodeles waltl. Next base: position 658,615,667 of record NC_090446.1, on the reverse strand, counting down.
CCATGTCCTGGTAACTAGGATGGAACCTATCTTTCTTCGGTTGATTATAATGGAAGAAAATGAGTCAAAGTAAAGTGCATGGTATTTGGGGCAACAATTTTGTCCTACTGAATATGAGAAAAAGGAAATATCACCCCATAAGGTCTTTTCTGCATCCAAAAATGGGACCACTACGAGACTATTTGGTGTTTTAAATTAGTCTGTAGTTTATGTTAAATAGTGGGCATGGATAGCACTGCAACATGTTGAAACAAACTAATTTTAATCTAAATGGGCCAATTCAGAAATGTACAATAATTTGGGGAAGATTTTATAATCTCTGTTAAAGTCAGTTTTTGGGTGAAAGAACACTGCTTCTCTTGTTCTGCACTAGGCATTTTTCGGAATGAGGGACAGTGTGGGATTATTTGCAGTAGGGCAAACAGGAGCTGCTGTAAATGTGGGTAGAGTTAGCAATGGGAACTTTTACCCTATTGTAAGGGAGACACCAGTAGTCACCCCTACCGACTAGCTAGTGTCAGATATAAATGCAGCACATCAAGGTACCCTCTTCAGGTCACTTTCTAGACCTGTGGAAGAACAAAAGAAGAATGGGCATGTTGTCTTTGACCTGAGAGGAGCCCTAAAGGACTGGACTTGCTCAGAGTCAGTTGGCTGACCTCCTATGCGGCTATAGAGCTACAAAAGCTGCAAGACACCTGGTTCCTCAAGTGTTCAGATGACTGACATGGGCTGAGTCTCACTCCAGAAATGGTATTTCTGAGGTCCTGGAACCCTTGGCTGTGTCTAAATGGACTTCCACTACCACCTCTTAAAACCTGGGAGAAAATTGCTGGACTTCCAGGTCTCCCGAGGACCAGGTCAAAACCACCACAACCTATTTACCTTAGGGGGAAACCTGACCTTGCTAATAATATAGTTTCCTCCTGCTTAGGGTTACTCTGCAGCAGCAAATCCAATTTAGTGGACTATCAGTGAGAATGTATATTTCCTTGTGAAACTGAACATCTGATACAGCCGCTATCTTGCCACGATGAGGAATTTTGAATCCAAAGAAAGACTAAAGACCTGATTTAGAACTTGGCAGAAGGGTGACTCCATTACAACGGTCACGGATATCCAAAACTTAAATCTCATAATACTCTGTGAGATTTAGATATTCATCACTGTTGTGATGGAGTAACCCGTCCACTGAGTTCTAATTCAGGCCAAAGTCTTAAGGTAAAAATCTTGAATGGGTGAAGGTGTCAAAAGTATAAGACCTGTATGGGGACCTCCCCCCTGAGTAGGAATTTTGAACTTCCCCTGCTCAGAGCTGTTTCCCACCAAAACCAACAACTTAATGAGGACTTACTTGAAATAGCCTGATCCCTTTCCCCGCTGAGGGATTTTGAGTTCCAGAAAGAAGACTAAGGGCCTGATTTAGAGTTTGGGGGAGAGAGTACTCCATCACAAAGGTGACAAAGTACCCTCTCCACCGCCCCTTTTAGCGTTGGGCAAACCTTCAGTATGTCGATGGTGGAGACTATTCCATTTCCACCAATCACATACACCTCTTATGGCCAGACAAAGTAATGGTAAGCAGACATTTTGCCATTTGTCCTCTCACCGTATTTTGAGAAGAAGGACAAATGGTGATGGGTTTTTATTTTCAAAAACAAAATCCTGCTTTGGGATTTTGTTTTTTAAAACAATTAAGAAATGAAAGTTTGATGTATGCTTCATCATGTCGATGGAGCTGCTTGTCAAAGTTTTAATGCATTTACAGGAAACACTTGTTGTGGCAGCAGTTCCTAGAAATGCCAGAGATGTCTGTTGGGCTGGCAAACATTTTAAAATTTGGCAGTCAGGGTGCACTCGCCGTGCAGGGAGTCAATTACTCCACCATGGCAAAAGTACATACTCCATCCACCAAACTCTAATGCAGGCCCTTAGGGCATTGAAAATTTGATGGACGGCTCTGTCGACATACGGAGTCTTATGTCAAACTTTCAATTTATTTTTCTATTTTCAAAAACAAAAAGCAGGATGTTATTGTGAGTACTCTTGGACACATCAGCTTCATGATCTCCAGAAAAGAAAGGAAACTACCCTTTATGATGATCTTGACTTGGATTGAGCCATGACTCAGACTTGCCAAGAGAGAAAAGGAAAACTGAAGGTTCCCAGAAGCATTGGAAGTGGGGAAGAAGTTGAACCATTCATTGTTATTGTTTAAAGTGACACAGCGAAACTACAGATCATCTCTAATCAAACTAATGTGAGTCATTTAAATCCAGTAACACTGCCTACATCCATCTTTTCAAGACCCCACAAATCTACAGCAAGAACCCCTCCACACTGCAGTCATATTTTCCCCTTGTGAAGGGCAGAAACAGCATAGCTCCCCCTCAACATCTTCTTAAGCCTTTGTAAAATAAGAAAGCTTGTCTCCCCAGTTTGGAAATTGTTTACAACCAGACCATATGAGGAGCAAATCACAGAATCCTCTGGTTGCAGCAAAAATCTGTTGTGGTAAGCCAGGTGGGCATTATGATACTGGGGTCAATCACCTCATTTGAAAATACTTCAGAGTCCTATGTTTAGCACATTGCATAAACCTAATTGTGCAGGACTTTCTCAAAGAAGAAGAAGTAGTAAACAACATAGTGGTCACCTGTCACATAATTGCACTAATTTTAGGCACTCCTTCAATGCCTAGAAGCAGTTGAGGATCATTCAGAGTGCTAATAGAGTCCTTGTAAAATCCCTCACACAGGAGGCGCCAATAGTTTGTAACGCCACCTTATACATGCTGCAATGTCTATTTTAGTTGTATAGGCCTATCAATAATTACATACTACAAAGGAGAGGGAATGCAACTGCCTATGCCATAACGATGTTATGGAAGTGGATAAATTGTGTCTAGTGGAATACCTGAGCCAAATGTTACGGCTTTTTCAGATTTTGGCACAGAAAGTCATTGTGAACCCATCAATCCTATTGTTGTACCTGCTGCAGGAATATTAGGAAAGGTGAAACAAACATTTCGAAGTGTCAATAAAAAGCAACTGGTTAACAGGTTAATCCTTCTCTTGAACACAAATCAAAGGTTGAAAAAAGATATTGTTTTCTCCAAAGTGTACATTTGTGCCACAATACTAGGTCCACTCTACAAAAAAGTGCTGGTGACTTGTTACAATACTGGATCCACTCTACAAAAAAACATTGGCGACTTTCATTCATTTTTCTACCATTGGTTGTCTCACTTTACAACAATTGGATAGTCAGGAAAGCAGATGATCTAGAACATGAACAGTTGTAAATTTGAGGCCACAGCAGCACTAAAGTGAACCTTTCAATCCCCGTAGATAGTGATACTGTTAGCTCTCAGACCTATAGAAGCCTGTAACAACTGGAGCAGCAGCAACTGAAACCATCACTGACTACTACTAAAGAAATGAAAACAACAATTTTTCTTCCTACTGCAATAGGTTGATTTCATAGGCCAGGACTTAAATCAGGTGCAACAAAAAGATGCCTCATGTTGCTATCCTTTGTTTCATTTCCATGCTGGGCTGCCCATGAAGATTCAAAAGATGGCATTGCTAATATGTATACACAGTAAGTATCACCAACAATGACAATTGTGACTATCTTAACAACCCAACAGAGGTGTACCCGAATGAAGTTTAATTGACCTATTGGCATGGTAGGAAGGTAGAGTGGCCAGAATTCAGCAGGCTGGCAATAAAGTATTAGGCATTTCCAATAGCCAATTTATGTTTGGCGCATGTGGTCAAGCCTCTTTTCTTGAAAAATGTAGAGATTGACAATGATTAAAATGAAAAGTATCAAACTATTGATGAATTAGAAAACATTTATATACTTTTATATGTATACATTTACATTTGGTATGTGGTAGTATGGCTTACACCAGGTTATTTACACAATCTTAAATTAACCAGTGTACATGGAACAAATAGTCAATCAAGGAAGACAGAGGCTCCTTTTTGCAGGGACTGATTGAACTTCCAGTTGTATCAAAGACTAATTCATCCTTCGGTTCAACTGTAGTTTTTGAAATGAACGATTGTATCAATCTGCATTGGAATCCCCCATTTCATAAAAAGAAAGTGAAGATGTCTCACATCTTTATGCTTTGTTTCGTTCCCTTTCTGGCTGGATTTGAAGAATCAAACTACTACACTGCTTATAGGTATTGTATAGCACTTTGATGGAAAAAGGATACACAAAGGTAAATGAATACCACACTTGGAGCAGGTAACGTGCATCAATGAACACCAAATGATAATTATTTATCATGTGATGGGTGGGAGAGTATTGAGCGGGAAACTAAACTTGTATGTCATTTAATATTTGGGTGTCAATCTTGAATCATTTTAGCTTCAAAGTTTTCATATGTCACTGGGATTGTTAATTTACATGATTGTCCTTTCATTTACTTAAGTCCATCATCTCTAGGTTCGTCTGACACTGTTCAGTTTACCTAGAGTAGACTACGACTCCATTTCCTTTCATTTTCTTTTTCAACAGGTCGATCTCTTTTTCGATGATATAAAAACCTTGAGTATCGTTGACAACAGCTAGCAGATGGACTGATTCCTATCTATGTCTAAGGAAAACAAGAGGGCCCAAACAGGCCTACCCCTGTGGACTGAAGAGAGGTGCTTTGTTTAGCAAAATGCACACTTGTGTCTCAAGTGCCGTACTATAATTAAGTGGTTGTGGTTTGGACATGTTGCATGATGCGCATAGTTCACTTTTTGTACTGCTTGGGTGATCAGACAGGTGCATGTAGCTAGTTGTCTAGTTATCTAGGATCAGTATGAGATGGCCTTCTGACTCGCCATGAACCATGCTTACTTTAACTCTCCAATATTGTCATTATCTTTTTCCATTCTTCAGGCCTTCTTCTCTTGTTCAAGGAACAACAATGTTACTCCTTCTTTGCAGTTCAGCCCTCTACATAAGAGGGACACTGTCATAAGTATACAAATGTACAGCTCATTTGTACCCAGTATCATTTTTCTGTGATTATAAATATTTTTGAAACTTTGTGGGGCTTTCTTATTTTGCATTTTAAAGCCTAGGCAACAATTAGCTAATTTGAGAGTCAGGTGGCTGCTAAAGAGAAAGGCTCTTTGAATTTGGTGACTAAGCTGTCTTGTTCCTTCCAAAACTAAGGTGGTATGCTTATGGACTTGATGAATGTTGTGTTTGTCTACATCTCAAATTTCCCAAATTACTCCTACCATCCATTCATTAATTCCTTAATTCTATCATTCCAAGCTGTGTGATCTGCTGTCCTGTGAATTTCAACCATGCCCAGATTTTGAACTTGGCAAGGTAACTGTGGTTAAAGCTTTGCAAACTGTTAGGAGGAGGTTACCAAAATTGCAAATTCCCCCACACCACCCCTCTTAACCAGGCAGAAAAGGTACACCACAGTGCTTAATTTGAGATGGTGGTTTCCAGCACTTTGCACTAGCACTTATCTGTCAATATGGGCATTTAAGACACATGTGGATGCTGGTTGGTTATCTCATTTAGAGACAAACACAAAAACGGTTGCTTTTAAAATTCAATTTACATTAAATTGTGTAAGACCTGCTGCCCAAGCCATTCTTGTAGCTTTGGGGGTCTGGGATAGTCTAAATGGTCACACTCGTAGGATGTGATGGTTAGTATTTGGGTTGGCAGTTTTATTGGCAGTGATGGCAGTGTAAGCTGCAGTGCCTGCCTCCTGACGCAGGCTGTGGCACTTCTTTTTCACAAATTAAGCACTGGCATTATAGCACACAGAATAAATTACACCAAATGCTTGGTCAAGGATAGGTAGTGTGCACACAGTTTTCACATTCCATGCCCCTTGGATTCAACTGAAGTAACCTTGTCCTGAGTCCTAAATCTTGAAAGCTTCATCATGCTTACTAAAGTAAATAACCTTACACTATGTAATTGTTTTAAGATGATGGTCTCAGACCTGTATTTTTTCACTTACTCTGTATTTCAATTTACTCAAGTTTTCTGTGAAACAGGATGAGAATCCTTTGGCTGGTTTGCCAGTATCATTCAGAAAATGAAGAACATTGTTTTTTCCTGTGATGCCTTCTCTCTTAACAACAAGCTGCCACTAGCATTGAGGCTCTTTGAAAAAAAAACTAGCCTTAAGGTTTGGGGCCAAATGGGGAATGTAGGAGACATCACAATTTCTCCTTTGATAATAAAAAAGTTCCAAGAATGAGAATGATGGATTATTGTTTTGGCTCTTTGGTTGCAGACCCCATTATAAGACAATAGTCACAGAAAGAAGGGTAAGGGCAGTAAGTATACAACTCCTATTGATGATGCTCAATCTCCTCATGCCTATAAAGGGGAAAGTGGGTGGAGAGGGTTGGTCATGGTCATGGTTGTGCTCAGTTTTCTAGTAATGATTGCAGGGGAGTGGACTGGAGTAGGTCAGATAAGGAAACCTGCCAATCAAGGTAAGGGAGCGAGCTCAGATAGAACGAGACTAAAGAGATGATAATGGGGAAGGAGAGAGACTGGGGCAATACAATTGGATTGTGTTGTTCCAGGTCTTAGCTCGTTGGTACAGCTACCTGTTTAATTAACTGAGATGCTGGACTAACAGATGATGCCTTGTAGTAAATTTAAAAAAACAAATATTCAAGAAAAAAGCCATTTATTTGCACAAAAAAATTAAATGCAAACCCAAGCCTGCACCTCCCGTAACAGGCCCACCCCCTCTTCCTAAGCCCTCCAAAACCTACTAAACTAAATTGTAAACTAAATTACCTGTCCATTCCAAGTTTCCCCACTCACCTCCTGTAACAAGCTCATCCATGTTCCCAAACCTTCAAAACCCACTAAACTAAACTACAAGCTAATCTACCTACCCAACCCTCATCAATTATTCTTACCCTCACCTCTCACCACAGGGCCACCATCTCCTTAAAAGAACTATCCCTCAGCCAATTAGAATATGCTCCTGTGTGCTTTTGAGAGCCAGCTGGACCTACATCGTCACCTCCAGGCATTTAAGCACTCACTACAGGAGGTACTCTGTGCTCAGGGAGGGAATGGCAGCCGTAGAGTCTGACCTCAGCTGCTTGCGTTAATGGTGATGGAACGTCTGGGATGCCCCGCTCTGGTGACCTGAGGAAGGTGGCAACAGTTTCCTCCTCATGCATCAGGACCACAAGCTGGCAATACTCCACCACAGTGGCCTAAATATTCTTGAAGAGAAAATAAGTGACTGTCTCCTGCGTGGACTCTAGAGTCTGGCAACTGGCAGGAGCAGCTGGATGATACAAGGAAACATGGAATACAACATAAATTGTAGCAATCACTGCAAACATGTTTAAATAGACTGTAACACAACATGTGGCTAGGGTTACTTGATTTGTTCTTATGATCCTTTGTCACAGGGCCTGTTTTCCCAAACAGATGTCACATAATAAACTACCATAATCAAAAATAGGCATTATACTGCTAAAATAGATAAAATGTTTCAACAAATTAATCTCATAAAACTTTCAACTCATATTTAAATTGTTATTGACAAATAACTAAACTGCAAAATATGCACTGATTTTGCCATAGAACATATACCCTTTTCCGGTGGCTAGCCCTCCTCGAGCGCATCGACCAAGTACAGAAAACATGCGAGGCTCGCTGTTTTCCATTTGGTTTGTGGACTACTTTTTCTCTATTTTCGCAACGCGATCTCGCTTGACAGAAGTCGAGCGCTCTGCGTAATATCGACCCTGTTACACAGTTAATTGCACTTTTTCCTGTTACGTACGTGGTTTATGTTGCAAGAAAAGTCCGGTTAGGAGTTTACAACGCTATTAGCTCTAACACGAGCAAACACGAAACCCGTTGCATTGCAAATGCTTGTTTACTTTATTTTAATTTCTTCCATAAGTGGTCCATAATTGTTATGGTGCAGGCAGAGAGCCACAAAGTTATCTTATTTACTGCTGTCTGCACGAGACCAGCCCATTAGGTTCCTTTGCTGTTTCAGCGGGAGTGCATTGTGGCGCTTGAGTTCACATAGAGTACCACACTCTTGAGGGGGTTGGGGGGATTGGGGGTGCTACCGATCTGAGTGGCTGAATGCCAGGTGCTGTTATTGATAGGTAACCCAACTCTTGCATAACACTGTGTCATGCACAGCACTAAATGCGTGTCACTTTGTAAACGTCGAGTGATTGTTCCAGTGGGTAATACCTTCTACAGTTAGATTAGTTTCATCTTTGCTGTGGCGCTTCGAAGACAGTGCTCCAAAATGCCAGTAGAGCTATTACTCTGCGCAATATATATTGGGCTTGGTGTGCACGGTTAGTGCAGTCGATCGAAGCCCTTTCCTTTAATTCGCCGACTTCATCGTTGCATTAGTGAAATGTGACTCTGCAGGAACACCTTCACAAGTGTCACAAGGAACATTACCACATCAAGCAGCAGGTCAGGAAGCCAGTTGGATATCAGCGTGTAACCAGAGCTTACTCTTCTGTCCTTAATCGAATGAGAATCGCCATTGCCAAAGTAGTAATTCACCGGGAGACTTAAATCGCGCCTCTTTTTGTATTTGACCCAAACTGACAACAACTTATTTCTATCCTCTTTTTAGGCCAAAACAAGCTGCCCTTTCTGTGAGAATATAAACTATATTTCATTTCCCGTGATGTGCATGAAATCTTTCTTTGTACGGACTACTGTTAAATATAAATAGGACTAGGACGCCTTTTGTTTTTTGTGTGTGTTTTCTTATTGCGAGAGTATGGCTTTCTGTCTATAGAGTGAATTAGCCGTTAATAACAATGGTTTGAATCTGATGCTAAGCCGGGGTTCTTAATAGTGACATGGTTTTTGAAGAGTGAAGGTCAAAATCACGTTTTATGTAGTACTCTGCTGCTCACCAGATTTTTTACCACTCCTTCCAGTTACATGTAGTGAGCCGCCTTGCTGTATCCCATACTTGCCTTTCAGAAAATAGCTTTGTTGATTGATCACGTTCGTCCAAAACATGCGAGCTGAAATAACATTGCACAGCACAGCAGAGTGTTATTTAATAGGAAGTCCCAAAGATCATCAAGGAAATGTTTTTTCACAGTCAAGGTGATATCCAAAGCATTATTGTTGCCATCCACAAAATACCATATTCAGAAATGAAATTGCATGATCATTGCACATTTACAACACACATGAATTCCAAATTAAGTCTTTCTTTTACTTTTGTAAATGCTGTTTTAAATATTCCCCAAACACCCGTTGAGCTCTTAATCCGTACTTTACTGTCTCCGCTATAAAAAGCAGCCAGTGGGAAGGGTTGGTGTGGAGTTGGAGGGTGGAGAGGAATAGAAATCCGGGGTAACACTTATGTTGGTATGCCTTTACTCCAGATAGAATATGTACCTTACTCTTCTGATCCTGCTTTCTTCTCGAAGGTGAATTGCAACACTGTATTTATCTTACCTTCTGCAATGTTAATTATTCTGTCCTTAAAAACGTAGGTATTATCAGAAGTTGACCCTAACGTCTGTGATCAGCAGGTGGTATTTGGTTCTCCATGATGGAAACCTATGAATTTGTGTAAGTCTCACCCTTATATCTAGTGCTGCCTCTCCCAAATGCCCTTGCTATTTTCTTCTGTTGCAGAGTGCATTCTGTAGTCTTTTTCAGTAAAGATTGAGCATTCATCAGTGTCAGCAAGAAATTTAGATCCACTTTTTAGCATGTTTCTGAGCAAAAATCTAGACAGTTTCATTTTCATAATGTTTATAATCTGGATTGCTACATCAACTTTCGGGGGGGGGGGAAGGAGGCATAAATTAGTCCACCGGGAGCCTTATCCCCCAATGTATAGTTCATTAACCAACAGGATAAGGTAATGAACCCATCAGTTTCCACAACCCGTCTGTAAAAGAGATAACCCTTGTGGGGCGTATGAGGGGTCCCTCATCAACAGGTTATCCGTGGTATGCTTCATCATTGCGACCCTCACTCAGAATGATGGTACATCCGAGTGGGCTCAGACTTGTTTGTGGAGCCCTCTCAACCTTGTTCAAAAAGCAACATGCATCTAGTCAGTGCTATAGTTTTGTTTCTTCCTCATTCTTCTGAGTTCCGGAAGGCTTGCACAGAAATTAAATTGTGTGCTTTACTATGGTAAGCATGCTATACTGAACGCTTGTTAACCCACCACTTGAACTGCAGTGAATTCCAGAGCATTTTAATGGAATGAAACTATCCGACATTTAAAATCTCTGGACTTTTTAAATCCCAGATGATAGTATAAATGTAGACTTTTACACGGACCTGACAGACAACCTTACCCAGACATGTGCCAAATTCGAGTTGGCTGTACTAGGCTCTAAGGAGATACTGTCTGATGATGTTTGGAAACCTGATATTAGCTGTTATTGTCCAGACTAGCATGGTGTGTTCTCTCTTGACTTCATCATTTTGGTACATTTCTCGTCAGATTGCCGTGTTTTTGTCCCCTGAAAATATCAACCACCTTCATCATTTACCTGCTGAAGGGGCACAGGTATATGAGGATGTGCAGAAGTGTTCCACCTATTAAGCAGATCATGTCCCGACCCTACCTCACTACCTCGAAGGTGATCTGGTGTCTGCCTTATAACTCTGCCACCCATTTGCCTCCTTAAAGCTTAAAGAGCCCTTTTGATAGATCCATATGGGGTTGAACCGCTAATCATAATTGCATAGTCTTTCATTTTTAGATATTTCTTCTCACTTTAACATTTTTCTTCTAATCACAGAAGGCTATTTCCATGGCCCCATCCAGTTTTGCCTTTTGACACTCACTTTATTGTTAGTTATTTTGCTCCCTATAAAGTTACCAATATTCATGGATTTTGATATTTTGTTTTTGACCGAAGAGAGCTGCTTTGAAACTAAGCCATTAAAATAATTGGGCAAATAAGGCACTTACCAAGGCCTCCACCCTCCAAGGAATTTTCACCCTTAACTCCTCGTACTCAATAAACTGGTGAGAATTCCATTGAAAAAATAATCTTTATGTCCTTTGCAGTTTCCCTGTTTCATCGCATCTTCAAATTCACTCCTCTCTGTTTACCCCGCTCTCTCTTTACCTATCTCTATATCTCTATGTATCTTCCCCTCCCTATTCCATACATCTCTACTGTACCTGCATATACCTCATGTCCTTATAGCAACTGCACATCTCTATCACCGTGTGCCAAACTCTTCAACTCCATTCCTCGCCCCCACACTCTACCTCAGCTTTTTCTAACCACACCTAGTCACTGTTTCTCCTTATTCTTTATCTATCTCATCTCCTTGTATCTCTCCTCACCTCTACTTCCTTATCTCACATTTAATTCACCTCCCTCACCCTCATCTCCAACTTTACCTTACCTCTGTCTTGCCACCTCCTAACTTCTCCCTCAGCCCTCTTTTTCTCACCACTCACTACATCACAGGTGTCTCTGTTTCACATTTCTCCCACTAGCGCTCGCTATTCAGTCCGTCGCTCTCTTGCACCCAACTTATCGGTTTTCCTCACTCTCTGTTCTCTTTACCTCACTTCTTACTACCTTACTCTTTCCTTACTACTTTTCTATGTTTCGTATTATCTCCAATCTCTGTGCCTTTCTCTCTTTAAACTCACTCAGCTCTTCTCAGTTTTCCCCTCTCTTCTCACTGCTTTTTTTCTAGCACCTCTCTACACATCTCATGTATTTACCACTCTCTATCTTTCTTCTCTTTCTACATTACCTTTCCCTCTACATCACATCTTGAGTACATGTATCCTCTCCCACTCCCTACTTTCCCATATTGCTGTGTCTAGCTCTTGCTGCCTTGCTTCAAAACCTTACCTACCTCTCCACTTCTGTTTCTCTACTTACGTTTTACTGACTCTGTATCTTTTTCCTGGGTTTTACCCAATATCTGTCCTACTTGACTGATCGCTTCACTTCCCTTCTCCCTTATTTCCCGTTTCTTGCTACACCGTTCTCTTTACTCCTGTCTCCCACCGCCTACTAGTTCTCCTAATCAGCAGAGTTGGAGTTTGCTGTCTTGTCTGAAAATATGTGCACACAGCGAGAGGAGAAGTGGGACAAGGCAGGGTAACTCAATTATCAGATTCCACCTCTTCGAGCATTGCTTTAATTTTTAGGTCTAGCATGCAAGCGCTTTGACCTGTTGTAAGTATTGTGGGCTTTTAACCACGCCCACCTCATGCCCATCGCTTTCACTCGTTCATGGGCTTGCCTTTCAAAAATCCCTTGATGTCATTGGTAATTGCTTTACATTTGTCCTGCCTTGCAGACTGACCATGTTACATTGATAATTGTTTGATTGCCAATATACTTCAGTGTGGGTAAACTATTTTTTCTTTGGCCTCCCTCCTTCATGCTCCCTGGCAGCCATGGTACGCACAGCCCAAACTGCACCCATGATGCACACATCTTGAACAGCACCAACAGCACAAACTCCATCGGCAGTATTGGAGTGCTGTTCACGTTGTTCACACTGTTACCTAATCACTAATTTTGTTTGGCTCTCCTCTACACGCTCAATAGCTTTCCCAAAAATACTTATTACTGATAAATGCTTTATTAAAAAACACAGAAATCCTGAATGTGGTTCTCCCGGCACAGCGGGAGAGCTGATACTACAATATTCAGGGCCATATTTATACTTTTTGACGCCAAACTGCGCTAACGCAGTTTTGCGTCAAAAAAATTAGCGCCGGCTAACGGCATTCTGAAGCGCCATGCGGGCGCCGTATTTATTCAATGACGTTAGCCGGCGTCAGCCGCCGGCGCTGCCTGGTGTGCGTGAAAAAAAACGACTTACACCAGGCAGCGCTGGCGTACGGGAATATGGAGCTTGGGCGCCAAAAAATGGGGCAAGTCAGGCTGAGGCAAATTGTTCGCCTCAACCCGATTTGCGCCATTTTTTTCGACTCCCAACCCCCATAGTAATGACTCCTGTCTTAGCAAAGACAGGAGTCATGCCCCCTTGCCCAATGGCCATGCCCAGGGGACTTCTGTCCCCTGGGCATGGTCATTGGGCATAGTGGCATGTAGGGGGGCACAAATCAGGCCCCCCTATGCCACAACATTTTTTTAAAAAAACACTTACCTGAACTTACCTTAATGTCCCTGGGATGGGTCCCTCCAGCCTTGGGTGTCCTCCTGGGGTGGGCAAGGGTGACAGGGGGTGTCCCTGGGGGCATGGGAGGGCACCTCTGGGCTCCTTCAGGAGCCCACAGGTCCCTTAACGCCTGCCCTGACCAGGCGCTAAAAAACGGCGCAAAAGCGGCCATATATTGTTTTTTTTGACCCGCCCACTCCCGGGCGTGAATTTTGCCCGGGAGTGTAAATATGGCGCACATGCCTCGGAGTCACTTTTTTAGACGGGAACGCCTACCTTGCATCTTATTAACGCAAAGTAGGTGTCCACGCTAAAAAATGACGCAAACTCCATGGACTTTGGCGCTAGACGCGTCTAACGCCAAAGTATAAATATGGAGTTAGTTTTGCGTCGGAATTGCGTAAAAAAAAACGACGCAATTCCGGCGCAAACGAAGTATAAATATGCCCCTCAGTGCATTCGGGAAAAGTCACCCCATAATGCTTTGCAAGCATTCTTTTTCAAAACATTTTTGCCCATAACTCAGCCTGTGGTGGTCCTAGGATAACGGAACCACCACCAAAACGTTCAGCATGATGCACTATTTCTATTTATGTCATCTTTGGATTCCCACACTCTTTTAGTGGGGACCCGAAAATAATAACTCCTCCCACCATTAAGTCCCTTTTAAAATTTTCTTATGGCTGGAACTTTTGTTTTACAGCTTGGACTAGTATGTGTTTTAAGGGCCTTAATAATGTAATAGGCTTGCTAGATCTGAAAATATGTAAGGCACTATGCCCTCTAGGGATTAAATCTATGGTTGCATTGTATTTCTTTTTGCCAATCCATTTCAAATGGTTATGCCTCTAGGGACAAATTATACGGTTAGCGCAATTTGCAGGTTGCAAACCTATATGCAAGATGGTGTCCCTGACACCATCTGCGAATCGCAAGAGGTCGCAAAGACCCACCTCATTAGTATTAATGAGGTGGGTCGCAATTTGTGACCCCCTTGCGATTCCCTGCACTCACAGGGATGGTGGCCTGCTGGAGACAACATACCATCATGTCTGTGACTGCAATGTTAATAAAGCAGGCATTTTTTTTGTATTGCAGCCCGTTTTTCTTAAAGGAAAATGAGTTGCAATACACTCGAGAAAATTGAACCATTTGGTTTCATTTTTTCAGAGTAGGCAGTGGTCCATAGGACCACTGGGGACCCCTTCCCTTTTGCGAATGGGTTAGCACCCACTTCACATGGGTGCTAACTGCGAATTGCTTTGCGACCGTGTTCGCAGTAACAAAGCAAGTCTGCATCGCGATGCGAATCACAAATAGGAAGGGGAACACCCCTTCCTATTTGCGAGTCGCATTTCCATTTTGCGAGTTGGTAACCAAGTCCCATAATGCTTTTCAGGGCATTCTTTAACAAAACATTTTTGTTCAGAACTTAGCCTGTAGTGGTCCGAGGACAATGAGACCACCTTCAAAACGTTCACCACAACCTGCTCTTTCTGTATAGATCATCTCTAGGTCCCCACACTAGGTTAGTGGGGACTCCAAAATAATAACCCCTATCTCCATTCATTGCCTTTTAATCTCTCTCATGGCTGGAGCTTTTGTTTTATGTTTGAGAGTAGTTTGTTTTCTAAGGTTCTTGTTTGTTATATCATTGTAGTATGCTTGCTCGTCCTGAAAGTGTGTATGCTCTTTAGGGGATAAATATACAGTTTCAGTGCAATACATTCAGTAATTTTCTTTTCATGTGGTTATGTTCTCTAGAGGCTATTTATATGGTAACATGGCCATATTTCTTAAAAATGCTATTTTCATTGTGGTGTTCTCTAGGGCCTTATCTGTGCATTACAGTCTAATGCTAAACGTTTATTTCTGATAAAGGTTTTTATTGGGTTTATAATTGTATATGTTTATTAATATTTCCCTATTGTAAATATGATGAAGATTCAGGCTAACTTAGCATTCTTATTAAACTATGACAGTTTGAACACTCTTGGGGCCATATATATACTTTTTGACGCAAAACTGCGCTAACGCAGTTTTGCGCCAAAAAAATTAGCGCCGGCTAACGCCATTCTGAAGCGCCATGTGGGCGCCGTATTTATTGAATGGCGTTAGCCGGCGTTAGCCGACCGGCGCTGCCTGGTGTGCGTGAAAAAAAACCACGTACACCAGGCAGCGACGGCGTAGGGAAAAATGGCGTTTGGGCGTCCAAAAATGGGGCAAGTCAGGCTGAGGCAAAAAAATCGTCTTAACCCGATTTGCGCCATTTTTTTTTGGCGCCCAGACGCCATTAACATGACTCCTGTCTTTGCAAAGACAGGAGTCATGCCCCCTTGCCCAATAACCATGCCCAGGGGACTTCTGTCCCCTGGGCATGGTCATTGGGCATAGTGGCATGTAGGGGGGCACAAATCAGGCCCACCTATGCCACAATTTTTTTTTAAAAAAAATACCACAAATTACCTTTTCTTCCCTGGGATGGGTCCCTCCAGCCTTGGGTGTCCTCCTGGGGTGGGCAAGGGTGGCAGGGGGTGTCCCTGGGGGCTTGGGAGTGCACCTCTGGGCTCATTCTGAGCCCACAGGTCCCTTAACGCCTGCCCTGACCCAGGCGCTAAAATCCAGCGCAAATGCGGGTTTTTTAGTCTCGCCCACTCCCGGGCGTCATTTTTGCCCGGGAGTATAAATACGACGCATATGCATCGCAGTCATTTTTTAAGACGGGAACGCCTACCTTGCATATCATTAACGCAAGGAAGGTGTTCACGCAAAAAAATGACGCTAACTCCATGGACTTTGGCGCTAGACGCGTCTAACGCCAAAGTATAAATATGGAGTTAGTTTTGAGTCGAATTTGCGTCGAAAAAAACGGCGCAAATTCGGCGCAAACGGAGTATAAATATGCCCCATGATATGTTTGGGTGGCACTTCTAGTTTATTTCTATTATTACCCCTCTGTGGCTGTCTTGTTTTGGGAATTGTGTTAACCAGCCAGAAACTCTGATGGTGGGGTGGTGAAAGTGGTATTCTATTGGAATTAGCATGGCATATTTAAATCAGGTTGCAAAATGGCAACATTCTCATTTGTGGCCTCAGATAGAGGAAAAGGGTAAATTGAATTGCTTTAGTTATATGCAGGGCAGGGCCACTGTAATTATGTAGCAGGAAAAGACCAAATTATGAGGCGTGTTGACCAATTCATGTGGCAAGAAAAGTCCAATTATGATTTTTACAATGCCAATAGCTCTAGCTCCTGCAAATGCGAGACCCATTGCATTGCAAATGCTTGTTTAACTATGGTATCTATTGTGCAACATTAATTGAACCAACATTGAAGGGTAACATGCTGTTTCGGTCAACTAATGGTATATCTCAATATTTCAAATGAACCTGCTCTTAGTAGACTCTTTTCGGAGTCTCAACATGAGTCTCCAAACTGAGGCCCATATTTATACTATTTGTCGCAAAACTGCGCCAACACAGTTTTGTGTCAAAAAAATTAGCGCCGGCTAACGCCATTCTGAAGCGCCATGCGGGCGCCGTATTTATTGAATGACGTTAGCCGGCGTTAGCCGCCGGCGCTGTCTGGTGTGCGTTAAAAAAAACGACGTACACCAGGCAGCGCCGGCGTAGGGGGAAAATGGCGTATGGGTGTCCACAAATGGTGCAAGTCAGGCTGAGGCAAAAAAATCGCCACAACCCGATTTGCGCCATTTTTTTACGACGCCCATCCCCCATTGAAATGACTCCTGTCTTAGCAAAGACAGGAGTCATGCCCCCTTGCCCAATGCCCATGTCCAGGGGACTTCTGTCCCCTGGGCATGGTCATTGGGCATAGTGGCATGTAGGGGGCCACAAATCAGGCCCCCCTATGCCACAAAAAAAAAAAAAAAAAATACCTACCTGGACTTACCTTACTGTCCATGGGGTGGGTCCCTCCAGCCTTGGGTGTCCTCCTGGGGTGGGCAAGGGTGGCAGGGGGTGTCCCTGGGGGCAGGGGAGGGCACCTCTGGGCTCATTCTGAGCCCACAGGTCCCTTAACGCCTGCCCTGACCCAGGCGCTAAAATCCGGCGCAAATGCGGGTTTTTCAGACCCGCCCACTCCCGGGCGTCATTTTTGCCCGGGAGTATAAATCCGACGCAATAGCATCGGAGTCATTTTTTAAGACAGGAACGCCTACCTTGCATATCATTAACGCAAGGAAGGTGTTCACGCAAAAAAATGACGCTAACTCCATGAACTTTGGCGCTAGACGCGTCCATGAACTTTGGCGCTAGACGTGTCTAATGCCAAAGTATAAATATGGAGTTAGTTTTGCGTCGAATTTGCGTCGAAAAAAACGACGCAAATTCGGCGCAAACGGAGTATAAATATGCCCCTGAGTATCACAATACAGCTTTCGCCTCAAATTCATTAAATACCCAACACATATGTTGAAAATGGCCCTTCTGCAGGGTTATCCCAGACTTTTTGCCTTCCTCCTTCTCTTTTTCTGACCTCATTTTTGCTGGTTTTTAGACTCTGCGCACTTTACCACTGCTAACCAGTGCTAAAGTGCATTTGTTCTCTCCCTTTAAACATGGTAACCTTGGATCACACCAAATTGGACTATTTAATTTACTTATAAGCTCCTAGTAGAGTGCACTATATGTGCCCAGGGCCTGTAGATTAAGTGCTACTAGTGGGCCTGCAGCACTGGTTGTGCCACCCACTTAAGTAACCCCTCAACCTTGTCTCAGGCCTGCCATTGCAAGGCCTGTGTGTGCAGTTTCACTGTCACTTCGACTTGGCATTTAAAAGTACTTGCCAAGCCTAAAACTCCCCTTTTTCTACATATAAGTCACCCCTAAGGTGTGCCCCAGGTAACCGCTAGAACAGGGTGCTGTGTGGGTGAAAGGCAGGACATGTACCTGTGTAGTTTACATGTCCTGGTAGTGTAAAACTCCTAAATTCGTTTTTACACTACTGTGAGGCCTGCTCCCTTCATGGGCTAGCATTGGGACCGCCCTCATACATTGTTGAAGTGGTAGCTGCTGATCTGAAAGGAGTATGAAGGTCATATTTAGTATGGCCAGAATGGTAATACAAAATCTTGCTGACTGGTGAAGTTGGATTTAATATTACTATTTTAGAACGGCCACATTTCTTCAGAATCTGGATGAGTTTTTTTGTAACTCCATGGAATTCCGTAGAGTTAAACTTAACGGATTTCCCCCCT
The DNA here is from genome assembly GCF_031143425.1 of Pleurodeles waltl. Classification (NCBI taxonomy): domain Eukaryota; kingdom Metazoa; phylum Chordata; class Amphibia; order Caudata; family Salamandridae; genus Pleurodeles; species Pleurodeles waltl. The sequence continues at coordinate 658,597,290 of NC_090446.1, read as the reverse complement.
GGCCTAATGCCTTTTGTTGACATATAGTTTAATCAATCTTGCCACATATTTTTGTCCTTCTCCACTACATTATTTCTGTGCCCATGTCTTTACTTGTTCTGAAGGAGAAAATATAACAAGATACTTAATAATAGTACTCTCTCCAGAAGGGCATTTTACATGCAAACAAATCTACTTCCTGTTTAACTAATCCTGTTCCTTTCTCCAAAGTCCATTCTAAAAGTAGTTACTCGTCCTATCATGCTTCACTACAAATTATATTGCTCCTCCACTCGCTTAATACATTCTCCCTTTTTTCACTCGGAAAGCTATGGAAAAAATCAGTTTCCCTTCATGTAATGCACTGCACAGAGACTGTGACTGTACTGGGGGCAGTAGAGTCAAGGCGGAACTCTAACACGTTTGACAGCAAACTTACCTCATCCAAGTTCTGACATCATCCATACATCAGCCTAAGCATAACTGGCTGGCCATGTGTAGGAGGCTGGACTGGCTTGTAGTGAGTACCAAGGGGTACTTGCACCTTGCACCAGGCCCAGTTATCCCATATTAGTGTATAGGGTGTCTAGCAGCTTAGGCTGATAGATAATGGTAGCTTAGCAGAGCAGCTTAGGCTGAACTAGGAGACGTGTGAAGCTACTACAGTACCACTTAGTGTCATATGCACAATATCACAAGAAAACACAATACACAGTTATACTAAAAATAAAGGTACTTTATTTTTATGACAATATGCCAAAGTATCTTAGAGTGTACCCTCAGTGAGAGGATAGGAAATATACACAAGATATATATACACAATAGCAAAAATATGCAGTATAGTCTTAGAAAACAGTGCAAACAATGTATAGTTACAATAGGATGCAATGGGGAAACATAGGGATAGGGGCAACACAAACCATATACTCCAAAAGTGGAATGCGAACCACGAATGGACCCCAAACCTATGTGACCTTGTAGAGGGTCGCTGGGACTATTAGAAAATAGTGAGAGTTAGAAAAATAACCCTCCCCAAGACCCTGAAAAGTGAGTGCAAAGTGCACTAAAGTTCCCCTAAGGACAAAGTAGTTGTGTTAGAGGAATAATGCAGGAAAGACACAAACCAGCAATGCAACAACTGTGGATTTCCTATCTAGGTACCTGTGGAACAAGGGGACCAAGTCCAAAAGTCACAAGCAAGTCGGAGATGGGCAGATGCCCAGGAAATGCCAGCTGCGGGTGCAAAGAAGCTTCTACTGGACAGAAGAAGCTGAGGTTTCTGCAGGAACGAAAAGGGCTAGAGACTTCCCCTTTGGTGGACGGATCCCTCTCGCCTAGGAGAGTCGTGCAGAGGTATTTTCCAGCCAAAAGGACGCCAACAAGCCTTGCTAGTCGCAAATCATGCGTTTGGCGTTTTTGGACGCTGCTGGGGCCAAGAGGGACCAGGAGGTCGCAAATTGGACCTGAAGAGAGAAGGGACGTCGAGCAAGACAAAGAGCCCTCACTGAAGCAGGTAGCACCCGGAGAAGTGCCAGAAACAGGCACTACAAGGATGCGTGAAATGGTGCTTGCCGAAGTTGCACAAAGGAGTCCCACGTCGCCGGAGACCAACTTAGAAAGTCGTGCAATGCAGGTTAGAGTGCCGTGGACCCAGGCTTGGCTGTGCACAAAGGATTTCTGCCGGAAGTGCACAGGGGCCGGAGTAGCTGCAAAGTCGCGGTTCCCAGCGATGCAGCCCAGCGAGGTGAGGCAAGGACTTACCTCCACCAAACTTGGACTGAAGAGTCACTGGACTGTGGGGGTCACTTGGACAGAGTCGATGGATTCGAGGGACCTCGCTCGTCGTGCTGAGAGGAGACCCAAGGGACCGGTAATGCAGCTTTTTGGTGCCTGCGGTTGCAGGGGGAAGATTCCGTCGACCCACGGGAGATTTCTTCGGAGCTTCTGGTGCAGAGAGGAGGCAGGCTACCCCCACAGCATGCACAAGCAGGAAAACAGTCGAGAAGGCGGCAGGATCAGCGTTACAGAGTTGCAGTAGTCGTCTTTGCTACTATGTTGCAGGTTTGCAGGCTTCCAGCGCGGTCAGCAGTCGATTCCTTATCAGAAGGTGAAGAGAGAGATGCAGAGGAACTCGGATGAGCTCTTGCATTCGTTATCTAAAGTTTCCCCAGAGACAGAGACCCTAAATAGCCAGAAAAGAGGGTTTGGCTACCTAGGAGAGAGGATAGGCTAGCAACACCTGAAGGAGCCTATCACAAGGAGTCTCTGACGTCACCTGGTGGCACTGGCCACTCAGAGCAGTCCAGTGTGCCAGCAGCACCTCTGTTTCCAAGATGGCAGAGGTCTGGAGCACACTGGAGGAGCTCTGGACACCTCCCAGGGGAGGTGCAGGTCAGGGGAGTGGTCACTCCCCTTTCCTTTGTCCAGTTTCGCGCCAGAGCAGGGCTAAGGGGTCCCTGAACCGGTGTAGACTGGCTTATGCAGAATTGGGCACATCTGTGCCCAAGAAAGCATTTCCAGAGGCTGGGGGAGGCTACTCCTCCCCTGCCTTCACACCATTTTCCAAAGGGAGAGGGTGTCACACCCTCTCTCAGAGGAAGTTCTTTGTTCTGCCATCCTGGGCCAGGCCTGGCTGGACCCCAGGAGGGCAGCTGCCTGTCTGAGGGGTTGGCAGCAGCAGCAGCTGCAGTGAAACCCCAGGAAGGGCAGTTTGGCAGTACCAGGGTCTGTGCTACAGACCACTGGGATCATGGGATTGTGCCAACTATGCCAGGATGGCATAGAGGGGGCAATTCCATGATCATAGACATGTTACATGGCCATATTCGGAGTTACCATTGTGAAGCTACATATAGGTAGTGACCTATATGTAGTGCATGCGTGTAATGGTGTCCCCGCACTCACAAAGTTCAGGGAATTGGCTCTGAACAATGTGGGGGCACCTTGGCTAGTGCCAGGGTGCCCTCACACTAAGTAACTTTGCACCTAACCTTTACCAGGTAAAGGTTAGACATATAGGTGACTTATAAGTTACTTAAGTGCAGTGTAAAATGGCTGTGAAATAACGTGGACGTTATTTCACTCAGGCTGCAGTGGCAGGCCTGTGTAAGAATTGTCAGAGCTCCCTATGGGTGGCAAAAGAAATGCTGCAGCCCATAGGGATCTCCTGGAACCCCAATACCCTGGGTACCTTAGTACCATATACTAGGGAATTATAAGGGTGTTCCAGTAAGCCAATGTGAATTGGTAAAATTGGTCACTAGCCTGTTAGTGACAATTTAAAAGTAATGAGAGAGCATAACCACTGAGGTTCTGGTTAGCAGAGCCTCAGTGAGACAGTTAGGCACCACACAGGGAACACATACATGCACACCTATGAGCACTGGGGCCCTGTGTGACAGGGTCCCAGTGACACATACATATAGGCCACAACCTTATGAGCACTGGGGTCCTGACTAGCAGGGTCCCAGTGACACATAACAAACATACTGAAAACATAGTGTTTTCACTATGAGCACTGGGGCCTAGCCATCAGGATCCCAGTGAGACAGTGAAAACAGTGACAAACATCCTGACATACACTCACAAACAGGCCAAAAGTGGGGGTAACAAGGCTAGAAAGAGGCTACTTTCTCACACCATGGAACCAAATCCATGCAGTATGATTCACTTGACTACCACTCCCTTTCAAATCCTCCAGTTATCTATATAAATAAGGCTAAAGTGACATTTTATTTATGTGAAAATATCAGTGACAAGGTAATGCTTTAAACTCGCTCGAGTTATAGTTACCATAGAGCACGAATTATAATTACTATAAATAGCTATAACGGCGAATTTCACTTTTTTCGAGTTTAAACCTATCTATAAAATCATTTAACCTTTTTTTCCTTTGAATATCTTGTTTTTTAAATTTACAGTAATATTTTTATACCATAAGTAATGCCAACACCCTATCACGGTCAAAACCCTGTGTGCAGCGTGGCTTTGGCTGAAAGGCTCGGCCTCTAAGCAGCAAAAATCCTGTCACACAGCGTGTATAGTTATAGTTACCTTAGTCGCCAGTGATAGTTACTTGAAATAACTCTAATGATAACTGCTGAATTCCTCTGGTTTTGAGCAATTCAGAAAATAACTATAACGTCCCTGTAACCTTTGTTTTTTAAATGAAGATATATATATTCACTTAAAAAATAAGGGTTACATGGACATTATGGCTAGGAAATAGAAGTTAGTTATAGTAACCTGAGCTATTACTTATGCCCCGCAATTAACTGCTTATGAACTCACATATTACATCTCTCATAACATGGTCAGTGACATCACTGATGACATCTCAAACGCCAGGAATCTAGTGCCTGTCTGCGCACAATCTTCGGTAAGTCCTATAGCATTATTTAGCATTTTCCAGTACTGAATTATACGCTTACTACAATTCTGTAATGTGAAAACATTGTGTGCCTCTGAACATTGATATATTTTTTTCTTTTCTATTCGCCATCACAGTAAAAATATTTTTCCCTTTGAAGAAGCCTTTGTCTTACACACCCACAATATTTGTGGTGTTCCATTCTCCCTCAGACCATTGAATTCCCCTTGAAAGGAATTCAATCTAGCTTATGGATGTGCAGCATTTGCATATTGAGGGGCATATTTATACTCCGTTTGCGCCGAATTTGCGTCGTTTTTTTCGACGCAAATTCGACGCAAAACTAACTCCATATTTATACTTTGGCGTTAGACGTGTCTAGCGCCAAAGTGCATAGAATGACTCCGATGCATATGCGTCGTATTTATACTCCCGGGCAAAAATTACGCCCGGGAGTGGGCGGGTCTAAAAAACCCTCATTAGCGCCGGATTTTAGCGCCTGGGTCAGGGCAGGCGTTAAGGGACCTGTGGGCTCAGAATGAGCCCAGAGGTGCCCTCCCCTGCCCCCAGGGACACCCCCTGCCACCCTTGCCCACCCCAGGAGGACACCCAAGGATGGAGGGACCCACCCCAGGGACATTAAGGTAAGTCCAGGTAAGTATTTTTTTTTGTGGCATAGGGGGGCCTGATTTGTGCCCCCCTACATGCCACTATGCCCAATGACCATGCCCAGGGGACAGAAGTCCCCTGGGCATGGCCATTGGGCAAGGGGGCATGAATCCTGTCTTTGCTAAGACAGGAGTCATTTCAATGGGGGATGGGCGTCGTAAAAAAATGGCGCAAATCGGGTTGTGGCGATTTTTTTGCCTCAGCCTGACTTGCACCATTTGTGGACGCCCATACGCCATTTTCCCCCTACGCCGGCGCTGCCTGGTGTACGTCGTTTTTTTTAACGCACACCAGACAGCGCCGGCGGCTAACGCCGGCTAACGTCATTGAATAAATACGGCACCCGCATGGCGCTTCAGAATGGCGTTAGCCGGCGCTAATTTTTTTGACGCAAAACTGCGTTGGCGCAGTTTTGCGTCAAAAAGTATAAATATGGGCCTTACTGTAATGTGAAAATACACATAATTACGCAAAATGCTAATCTGTAATTTCTCGCTATATTTTAGGGTGAAATGCGTCCTCTTATCAATTTTTGGTGGAAGGACGCTTTTCAATGAAAAGCACTATGAACGACAGTTGTTCATGTTCTGTTGTTCCCCGTGTGCTCATGGTATTTTTTTTGTTTTACCTGAATCGCCCTTGTCCAGTAAATGTATACACCGGATGGCTGGTAATTATGCAAAGCGGTGTAATGGCATGATTTCGGGACTTTTGCACAAAAAGCGTGTCATGCAGTTTCCAAAATTACACAAATTACACTGACATAGTTTAGATTTTGCCCTAGCTAGTTCCATAGTGGGAATGGGTCACAGAGGGGTTTTCAAATAATCACAAACTTTATTATGTGAGTGATCGTACACTAGACACACGTGCAAGGCTCACTTTGGCTTTGAGTGGAATTTACTCACATAGAATATTACAACGTCATGGGGTAGTATTCAATAGAAGCCAATCGATCGGTGACTACAAGGTTACCTTTTCGAGTTTCTTTCAGTCATAAGTCCATTTACTTGCACTTTGAAATCTCACTTATATCCACAAATAGTTTTGTGAAACAGGCCCAATCTGCTGGCTGTCCAGAAACAGGAGTAAAGGATCAAGATTATGGGTTTCATTTAGAGTTTGACAGACAGTGTGCTCTGTCAAAAATGTTGTGGATAGGCATCCACTGCATTAAAAATGTATTATAACATAAGGCACTTGCAATTTTATGGACCTTACATCTGTTAGTCCTTGATAGACCATACTGTCCTCCAAACTGTACTTAAGGCTTTGAGTCCTTGAGAAGAGAGTTGGTTCTCTCAGAATTCAGATATTTCTGAAAAATATATCAGCGAGTCATTGATAATTTTGAAAAAGATGGTCAGGACCGCTTGCATGAGGGTTAACATTAGTGCCATTTTTGCAAATTCCTTATAAAGCTACCACCATTAGGTCCAGGAGGGCGTCATATGGCATCAAGGCCTTCATTACAACATTGGCGGTAACGACCCCTTACCGCCACGGCGACGGTCGCCAACATACCTCCGCCGTGGCTACCAGCTGTCTACACGTATCATGACCGCCAACAGTATACTGCCAGAATGCTGGCGGAACACCGCCGACGGTCATGGCAGCGGACGGTGGTAAGGCGGCGCTGCTGACAGCAGCACTTCCACGCCAGCAAAACACCGCCAACCGTATCATGATCAATGATACGGCCTGGCAGTGTTTTGCTGGCGGACGCTGCTGCTGACAGTAGTGCCGCGGACTGACTCCAGCCGGAGGATCCCCTGCAAGCAGGTAAGTCAGGTTCTCCGACTGAGAGGGGGTGGGGGGTGTTGTATGTATGTGGAGGGTGTGTGTGTATGTTTTGGTATGCGTGCATGCAGATGTGATCGTATTGGATGCATGCGTGAATGAGTGATTATGAGTGTTGTGTGTTGTGAATGCATGTGTGTGACAAGGTATGTTGGTGTGTATGTGTGTGGGTATGTATGTGTGCATGCATGGATGGTGGTGGGTATGCGTGTGTGCATGTCTGTATATGGGTGAGCGTGTGGGTGTATATATGTGCGGGGGCAGGAGAGGGAGGGGGAGGGTGGAGGGAGGGAGGACTCTGGCGAAGGGGAGGGGTGCGGGGGAGACTGATAGTGCCCACCGCCATGGTTTTCGTGGTGGTAAGTTTGGCACGAAAACCATGGCGGTAGGCTGGGTTGTAATTCGGAGGGTGGGATTGTGGCGGCTGCCGGGCTGAAGAACGATTTTTTCAGCCGATTTTTTATACCACCGGCCAGTTGGCGGTATTAACGCCACTTTAACTCCGACCGCCAGGGTTGTAATGAGGGCCCAAATGTCTTTAAAATTACCTTTTTGCTTTGAGAGAGGAGAATAAAATTTCATATTTTCATTTTGCACCTGGCTATAAAACCCTTACATCAGATTCCAAGACTGCTGGTGATAGAGGGATATTCCCTGAAAACGTTTATTCGAAATGTGTTAACACTCAAGGAGGAATACTTTGAGACATCGATGACTAGATCAATGTATACACATTTTGCATAATGGAAGTGTTACATAATTTACATAATTGTAGTACAGGGTATTTGTGTTTTCTGATTCTTGAATGAGATGTAGATTTTAAACTAAGTATGTTGAAAAAAATTATAACATTTGAGATAATGTCATGCAAGTGAAGATGTACTTAGGGCCGTATTTATACTCTGGTTGCGCCGAATTTGCGTCGTTTTTTTCGACGCAAATTCGACGCTAAACTAACGCCAACTAACGCCATATTTATACTATGGCGTTAGACGCTTCGGGCGCCAAAGTGCCCGGAGTGAGCGTCATTTTTTAGCGTGAACACCTTCCTTGCGTTAATGAGATGCAAGGGAGGCGTTCCCGTCTTAAAAAATGACTCCCAGGCCTTTACGTGGTATTTATACTCCCGGGCAAAAATGACGCCCGGGAGTGGGCGTGGCCAAAAACGGCGCATTTGCGCCGCTTTTTAACGCCTGGGTCAGGGATGGCGTTAAGGGACAAGTGGGCTCAAAATGAGCCCACAGTGCCCTCCCCTGCCCCCAGGGACCCCCCCTGCCACCCCTGCCCACCCCAGGAGGACACCCAAGGATGGAGGGACCCATCCCAGTGAAGTACAGGTAAGTTCAGGTAAGTATATTTTTTGTTATTTTTCAATTTTTTTTTGTGGCATAGGGGGGCCTTATTTGTGCCCCCCTACATGCCACTATGCCCAATGACCATGCCCAGGGGACATAAGTCCCCTGGGCATGGCCATTGGGCAAGGGGGCATGACTCCTATCTTTACAATGATAGGAGTCATGTTGATGGGGGATGGGCGTCGAAAATAAATGGCGCAAGTCGAGTTACGACGATTTTTTCGACGTAACCTGACTTGCCCCATTTTAAGACGCCCATACGCCATTTTCCCCCTACGCCGGCGTTGTCTGGTGTACGTGGTTTTTTTCCACGCAAACCAGGCAGCGCCGGTCTGCTTGCGCCGGCTAACGCCATTCCATAAATACGGCGCCCGCATGGCGCTTCAGAATGGCGTTAGACGGCGCAAAAATTTTTGACGCTAAACTGCGTTAGCGCAGTTTAGCGTCAAAAAGTATAAATATGGGCCTTAGTTCTTAATGGTAGACGAGATTACTAAAGATTTATCACCAGTGTTTACTTTATTTGTTTGAATAATTGTGATTGTCTAAAACTCCTCCTGTAGTTTTGTTGACCTGTGGAGGGCAGGATGAGTGTAACAATTTTAAATGAAATGTCAGGTGATCTTATAAGTCAAGAGGAATATTGACAGCTGTATGGATAACATCACTGGCCAGGAAGAAATTGGGAATGCTTGCCTTTATTTTGAATTTGAGACTACAGTTTTGTGTGACTACAGGTGTTTTCACAATATCTGTCATGACGTTTGAGTTAGGATTCCATTAGAACCTGAGGTTGTCAAGAGTATTAAAGTCTTTAAGTAGCAACTTGAACAAATTGCATTCCTTACTCGCTGAGAGGGAACTTTTCTATTTTCCGTTTGTGTTTCCAAAACGATCTTGCTAGGTTTTACTAATGGGCAAACACCCATAATTTGGATTGTTACAGCATTCTGTACAGGTCACTTTCTTGAACCATTCTGTAGTGGTAGTTGGGAGTAATGACTCTTCAACCAGTGGCAACATTTATGGTGAGGTCTGGCAATTGTTGTTACCCTCCTTGTTATTCATTCACCCGGAGCACACAGAACTAAGTTACATCAAAGAGGACAAACTCAGAGATTGCAAAAACAGTGATGATAGTAGAAAATCACAAGAATCAGAAGCTCTAATTGAAGACTGATTCTTGTATAACATGGAGAAACAGGAGCCAACATATGCTGGATCGTCACAGACCTCTGATAATCCTGCATGCTATCCCTAATACGCAACTCTCTGTACCTCAACTAAAGTATCCCCTTGAAGGCACCCAGCTGTGAGAAAGCCCATTAGTGATTTTAGCCAGTCCAACTCTATATTCTGATTCCTAGGATCTCAAATTGATAATTCGCATTGTTACACATCTGTGCCAACCACCAAAGACTTTAAGAAACCCTTTATAGAATGCATACCTCTTGATGCCTTTAGTGTTCTGGGCCCAAAGGCCATCTCAATTATACTAGAACTCAGGGACACACAGCCTCTCACTTCATTCAGACCAAGACTCAAGAAATGTTTATTGCAACCTAACTCCTGTCAATGACTAACTTATAAAACCGAGAAAAAAAGTTGAATGGGCTTCACATGGACTTCGTGGTAAAGTATTGTTCAAATGCCTTGAGAATTAATTCATCATCATGGCCATTTTAATGGTATTGCCCATGGTCTAAGGGTTGAAATATTGTTGCAGGTGACCCATGTGTGGGAAACAATGAGAATTACAGTGTAGTGCTCATAAGCTCTCAGCTATAGTCTTTTACATTTTTATCTTAGTCACTCAGAAGTAACAACTTTGAGATAAAAGGGTGCATGAAGGGGCAACAAGAGTTCATATAAAAGCAGGGTGCCAAAGTATCCCCAATGGACTTTTGGTGCTGCTTGTCTTTGGTGGTTGGCACTGGTGTGTAACAATGTGAATTATCCAGAGGAGGTGCCAAGAATCAAAATGTAGATTATGCTGGTGCCCCTTCTTGATAGGAGCACATCAAAGCATCCAGGTGGCTGGGGGGCCAAAATGAAAATTACCCTTTTGGTCTTTCCTTACTGATCTACCACATTCGATGCCATAGACATCAAGATTTTTCTCCCCCAATAAGAATGACTGCATAACTGAGTTAATTACTACAGCCATTGGCTTCAAGTCATTTTTTGCAAATCTTTAATCCTAAATTACCTCTGAAGATTTGTTATAAAAAATGTCCCTACTTATATGTGGTCAACAACATATAAATGGTGACTGTAGAATGTCCCCTTGTTTGGCTAGATACATTACATATCTGAAGTCAACACATCGAGAAGGGAAACCGGCATAATCAAAGAATCCCATTTACTTGGTGGGGATGTACTTTCAATGAATACCCTAATGTGGCACATGCAGTGAAGGCAAAGCAGGTCGCCAAGAAGGTGCAATGTTCTTTTGGTCAAGTTCATCAGAGTTTTTGGTTTATTGAAATGACCTTCCAAAGCAGGAGAAGGTCTCAGTAAAATAAACAAAGAAAAAATAAGCCTGACAAACAAAACATACAAAGAGTTTTTTCCTGTGCCTCAGGGATATTGTTTGTATTTACTGCCAAGGACTACCATGCTTCACATGGTGGGCTCTAAAAGACAAATCTAGTAGTGGTCGGCCAACTGTCAATCAGGTAAGACAGCCATCACTGTGAATTGTGGGTCCAGTGGTGGGGGCTGTTAGAGAGTAACTCAAGCACAAGTAAAATTCAACCTGCAAATTTCACTGTTGACCAATACCAGATCCTCCCTGTTCACTCACAAATCATCTAGTACCAGTCAAACTTGCACTCGCTTAACACGCACCCTAGGAATCTCAACACCAGCTCTGCAGACAAGTAAACAACAACAACAACCAAGTTTCTCATACACTTGTACAATACTTTGGGGTCTTAGACCTTGCAGGGCCCGTTATAACACAACCATGTGGGCACTTTGCGAGCACTCATTTCTGGATTGAGGCCAGTAAATACAAAGCTTCCCTATATGTTGATAATCTAAAGCAAGTTTTCCTTGAATGTTAGTCACACTATATCCATGATCGTTCTTATAATTGAGTTTTTATTAAACCCTTTTCTATTTTCTCTTTCACTACTTTTCTTCTATCATCAGCCTGATTCAAGAAACCTTTCTCAGTTGGTGAAAGTATACCTGTCAAATTATTCCTATGAGCATTGGCCGTACCAAATGTAAGTGTAGGCTGAAAGAAACCTCCTACAATGTCTGTGTGTTTAGCTTTAGCAATACTGCTCAGGTTTTGGTTAACTGAAAAAAAGGAAAAGACCAGGTCAAATTTGAGTACAAATACTGTGAGGATTCCTAACTATAGAGCCTTGTTCATAAAAGACTACAAATGATCCCATAAATTAGTGGTGAGCTATGATATATAATTCCTTCTGGCACCGGGGAAGGAATTTGTGTACACACATAACAGCCTCTCACATCTATAGTCTCAACATAGTCATACAGCAAACAATAGCATACATCAGAAGAAAGATCTTCTTGCAAGTGTAAGTAGTTCTCATCTTTATAAAATGTATCTAACTCAGAAAGTGTAGTCATATCTTGTATTGAAAAGGGTGTAAATATGGTTTGTTCTTCATGTGTTTAGCTTTAATTAAAAGGCCTTAGCTTCAGTGTTAAGATGTTATGTTGCCTTCATGGAAAATCTTTTGCAAACATTGTTTATTAGCTATACCATTGAACACTCACAGTGGAAATGTACTGCTTTTTCTACTCTACTCATTCTGTATTTCCTTGTGATACCTATTGAAAGTTTAAACAATGGATCTTAGTTTCTGGTAGGAAATAAGGTTAGCTAAATATCATATTTTATGCTGTTTTTTTACAATGTTACTATTCTGCAGAAACTGCCGTCCAGGAGCGCCAACATGGGCCAATGAGAAAACTGTGAAGAAAGTTACAAATTGGAGAAAGAATTTAATTCAATTGGTTGTTCATTGTCACACCACATACTCTTGTCCAGCTAGTGATTTTTGGGACTTTAATTTAGCACAGTTCGAGATAATGTAGTTCACTTGAGAAAGAGAAGAAGTGCTGTTAAGTTCAATTATAGTTTTCTAGGTTTGGAGTTGCACTTATGTTATACTAACAGTTCAGATACATTACACTTAAATTTACTGAACTGTTGTTCTTTTCCATGTTCCTGATGCTGATCGCTGAAAGTCTGATTCCTATGCTCTGCTGAGGAAGACTCTGCTAACTGTTGTCACTTTTAGGAGAGGTATAATCAATGTGCATGTGTTTTCTCTTGCAGGTTTTCCCCTTAAGAAATCCAACTGCAGTTATGCTGGAGCAATAATAATTTATTTTCTTATATTTTCCAAATAATTTTTTCCTTATTTTTAATTTTTGCATGTGACAAAGCCCAGACCCACACATGCTTTTTTGAATTAGAATTTGGAAGCAATGATATCCCACCCAATAATTGAATTGAATGTTTATTAATTAAATATGATTGATTCACTGCACAGTTAATGAAGTCTTGCTATTTCTCAAATAATTCTGTTGTTATTCTGTATAATTCTTTTGGAATGTTTAATGGTGATTGCTCATGTTAGACTAAAGATTCTTCAGACGTTTTGGACGGCCTGTAATGTTTCTATATTGCTATCATCTGATTTTGAATATTATTTACGTGACTTTAGCATTGGTAATATAAGGGCAATACATGTTTAAATGTTACTAAATTGGTGTGGGGATTCATGGCCACATATGCCATAATGTTTACATTTCTGACTCCTTATTACATATTGCTGTTGTTATTGCTATAGATACCTCTTGTTTGATTTGATGATCTTATTATTTCTGTCTGAGTCAAAAGATTTGAGTCGACCTCTGAAGGTAGTAGATGTCACTGCCCTATTATGGGTTACCTAAGCCGAATTTAGGAGGTCACACCCCGCAGGGACATCAGCTCATGCGCTTTCAAAATCACAGTGAATTGCAGACTCCTCCAGCAGAAACCCAGTAGTTCCCCTACCTTTAAATGAGGATAGAGAATTGCATATTTGGTACAATGAGAGCACTGCTAGTTTGTGGCAGGGATCCCACTTCTCTGAATGCTAAATGAGCACCAAACATTTTGAGTTTCAAGATATATTTTCGTGATTCTTGTTATTAGGTATCACAAAGATAACTGAGAACTAAAAGTGAAACAAATAATAAAGTTGCATGCAGAACAAAGTAAATGTTGTTATTGCTGAATGACAACAATTGTTACTACAAACTATGAAAAGATAATTGATTCCGACAAAATAAATTCAGTGGTATACTGGACAAAAAAGGGGCAAGTGTTATAACGAGGGAGGGTTGTGCCAGGAACTACATGAATATCTTGGACACTGTGTGGCATTATAATTATGGGATAAATTAAAAGGTTAAGTGATGTAAATCAGATGTAGATCAATGAAGCAGAGATGGCTGATGGTATTGCCTATGCATCATAACACCATGTTCATGAAACTGGTTTTATTCACCGTGGTTGGTGGTTGGTTTTTAGTATTGTTGTTCCTGTGAAGATTATGCACAAACCAAAGCATGGGAGCTTGTTACTTCCATCTTTGTATCTCTATGCCTTGTTCTTATTAAATATTTCCTTTTGTCTTGTCTTCAGGTCCTCCTTCTAATTCCAAGCTTGGGAAGGATCTCAACTCGGTGCATAAAGAAGAGAGACTGGGTAATGAATTACATTGTATTTGCTGATCTTCAAGTCTTTCTTCTCTTCTTTGTTATGGTAATAAATTGATTACTTAAATATCTGCCGGCACTCACTTGGTTTGAAGGGACTGAAGGAGAAGATCATGGTGCTTAGCCATTTTACTGTATCATGCAGCATAAGTCACCCCTTCAAAGGCAATGAATCTGGCAGGGGTAGGGCATATGAGCAGGAACATGGTTTGGAGAAAGATGAAGTGAAGAACTGCATAGGTTTATTGGGCAGCAGAATGTCTCACGTATTCATAAATGGGAGAAGGAAGTCAGAGAAGGACAATGTGTCTAGATCGTTAGTTAAACTGTTACAGAGAGAGTGCATTGCTTGAAATGGGATGTTGCTTTTTTGAGTCTCTTAATCTCTATTTTATGTCAATGGTTATCAGGTTGGCTGCAGCTTTATATTAAAGTATCACAATTGTAGTTGTTAGTTCTACCTGATCTTTATGCTAACAATTGTTTTGGGTGGCTTCACATATTTCTTACAAGAGGGTATACAAGTAAAATCAAGCAGCCACAGAAGGAAGGAGACTGCCGTAGGATCCCTCTGCCACAATCATGGCAGGGGTATGCTTTAGCCATTTGGTTCTTCTTCCTATTCACCAATCAGACATTCACACTATAAGACTGATTTAGAGGATTGTGGGTGGCCTGTCAGCTTACCAGGCCATCAGAAGGTATGGCCTTCGTTCCCCTGTCAGAGGACAACCTACCATATTGAGAAGTACCCACTTGGAAGGCAGCATCTCATGGTGTTCAGCTGAGCCTCTGCTGCAATGGCATTATTTAGGGCAGATTTCATACCAAGCTGGCATTATGTTTGGTGCACTGGATCAGTAAAGTTTATGTTGTAAAGAAACTAAGCACCAAATTTGGAAGTTGTATTGTGAAAGTAAAAACTCAATGGCCCTGTGTTAGAAATTGGACTTCTGGTTGGCAGAGGTATGCACCCTGTCCAAGCAGGAACCACAGCCCTAGTCAAGGTAAGTCATATACACACTAAATAAAAGTTAACCTGTGCACACCCACTGGTAGATTGGCACAGAACAGTCAGCAATGTGTAAAGTATTTGTGCAACACTTCAAAGAGAAAAACAGTGAAAACACCCACAAAAAGATATCATATATAGTTAGAAAAACAGATCTTAAGTTAATGAGCAAAATAACCAAAGCAACAGAACGCCAACAAATAGTAGTTGAAATGTGCATGTAGGTTTCAGAAGCAATAAGCCCTTCTTGGGATATCTGGTCGCTCTAGACCGGGATAAAATCAAGAGTTCAGGCTGCCTGCGATGGAGTTCAGACTGGTTAGAAGACTAATGCAGCAACAGTACATTAAACCTTGTCACAGCACAACAGTCCTTCTTCCTGGCAGAGTTTCCACAAGTCCAAATGTTAACTGAGTTGGTGGTGTTAGAGGCCCAGTACTTATACCCAGTTGTGCCTTTGAAGGGGGGAAACTTCAACAAAAGGTCTTTGATGTGCACTGAGGTCTTCTCTTCCTGCCTTGGTTCCAGTATCACTACAGGGGGGCATTCAGCCCTTTCTGTGTGGCAGGACACTGCTCTTTTAGGTGTAAGTGTTAGCCCTTCCCTCCCATCCTGCCCAGGATGGCCCATCAGGATGTTGATGGCATAGCAGTCCCACCTATGCTCCCTTTCTGTGTGGCTTTCTAGAGGGAATACAGCAGCCCAGCTGTCACCCCACCCGAGACGTGTATTGGAAACAGGCAGTAGGCACCAAATGGCTAACGTAAGAAAATGCCAACTTTCTAAAAATGTCATTTTCAGAACTGCAATTTAAAATTTAACTTCACCCTAAATTGTGATTTTCAATTGTGAGTTCAAAGACACCAAACTTTTAAAACTTATCTCTTTCAGATTGTGACTTTCACTTATAAGATGTAATAAGGTAAACCCAACGTTTTCCTATGGGAGAGATAGGCCTTGCAGTAGTGAAAAATGAATTTGGGAGTTTTTCACTACCAGGGCATGTAAAACTTGAAAGTACATGTCCTGCCTTTTACATACATTACATCTTGCCCTGTGGGTCATATAGGTCTTAGCTTAGGTGTGAGGTACATGTACAAAAAGGGAAGGTTTAGGCCTGGCAAGAGGCTTAACTTGCCAGGTTGACATGGCAGTTTAAAATTGCACACGCAGTCTTTGCAATGGGAGACCTGAGACACGGTTAAGGGGCTACTTAAGTAGGTGGCACTATCAGTCATACAAGCCCACTAATAGTATTTAATTTACAGGCCCTTGGCACATGTAGTGTCCTTTATTAGAGACTTATAAGTCTGTAGAAGTGTGGCACAATGGTTAGAGAGGCAGACCCTGATGCAGAGATCTGGCCTGGGACCAGGGTTCAATTTCCCTGGACAGGATATTTCTCACCTCGGTGCCTAAACTAACTCATAGGTCTCACTCTGCAACTCTGGGCAATAGCTTGCTTAATCTCCACAATGGCCCCAACAGCGCTGGGATGCCTGGCTTCACCTTGGGGGTTGCCCAGGACTGGGCATCTTACAGGGAAAGCCAGGAGGGGTTCCGCAGCGGTATGCGTTCAGTGCCTCGATACCTCCGGGTCGGAGTGCGCTTTACAAGTACGAATTTACATTTACATAAGTAAATTAAATATGCCAATTGGGTAGAAGTCAATGTTACCATGTTTAGAGGAGATAGCACATGTACTTTAGCACTGGTCCTAAAGCATACAAAAAGAAGGTCAGACAAAGAGGTGGAAGGCAAGATGTTTGGGGTGACCCTTCAGAGACGGTCATTTCCCAACACTACCCCTCTAGCCTTGAGCCAAATCAGACTAATCAATACCTTTAAGGATATAATGTAGACAATGGCCCACAACAGCAGGGACACATGTCAGTTCTACGCCTCTCTGAGCTCAGTTGCATCTCTCTGTTTAGACCAAAGGTTTTCAAACTTTTTAATGTCGCGCCCGTCCCAGTTGGAAAAAAAAATCATCAAGCCTGTTGGAAATGGCCTTTCTGTAGGGTCATCCCCAAACTATTTTTACTTCCTCCTTCTCTTTTTCTGTCTTCATTTTTGCTGGCTTTAGGACTCCGCGCACCTTACCACTGCTAATCAGTGCTAAAGTGCAAATGCTCTCTCCCTAAAACATGGTGACATAGGCTCATACCCAATTGGCATATTTAATTTACTTGTAAGTCTCTAGAAAAGTGCACTACATGTGCCCAGGGCCTGTAAATTAAATACTACTAGTGGGCCTGCAGCACTAGGTGTGCACCCCACATATGTAGCCCTTTAACCATGTCTCAGGACTGCCACTGAAAGGTGTGTGTGCAGTTTCACTGCCAAATCGAAGTGGCATTTAAGCGTACTTGCCAAGCCTTAAACTCCCCTTTTTCCTACTTATAAGTCACCCCTAAGGTAGGTCCTAGTTAATCCATAGGGCAGGGTGCTACGTAGGGAGAAGGCAGGATATGTACCTGTGTAGTTTATATGTACTAGTAGTGCAAAACTCCTAAATATGTTTTACACTGCTGTGAGGCCTGCTCCTTTCATACAATAGCGTTAGGGATATCCTCCTATACTGTTTGAGTGGTAGATTCTGATCTGAAAGGACTAACCAGGTCATATTTAGTATGGCCAGAATGTTGATAGAAAATCCTGCTTATTGGTGAAGTTGGAGTTAACATTACTATTCTAGCAATGCCACTTTTAGAAAGTGAGCATTTCTCTGCACGTAAATCCTTCTGTGCCTTACAATCCATGTCTGGCTAGGTTAGTTGATAGCTCCCTTGTGCATTTCACTCAGACAACCCCAAACACAGGATGCTCAATCACACTAGTGAGAGAGCGTAGCCTATATACTGTAATCTATATTAACATGAAACATATATATATTAATGCATAACGATGCTACATAGAAAACGACAATACTAGCGGTTTTGCTTAAACGTGCTCTTGAATTATGACTACAGTGTGTGGCCACCAATGTATACGCAAACTAATAATGATGAGTAAAATTGTTCATGTTATGATTAATCAAGTTTATATTAACAATTATGATATTGCATTTATATTGAAAATCTTATAGGCCTTAAGTTAGCATGAGCTGTGGGTTTTTAGCTGCCCAGCTCTCATATTAAATGCATTTTTCTGTTTTCCAGTGTGCTGACTCGCAAAGGGCCATGACCCTGCAAATGTTCTTTTTCTTCAACTTGGAAGATGAATGTATCTTTGTGATTCCCTTCCCAAGCGCACATTTGGTGCCTTGGTTTAAGTTTTGTATAACAAATTGAAACAAATGTAGATTAATGTAATGTACAAGGACGTTTAGACCAATGGACAATGGAACTGCTGACCCGAGAAGACGTGCCAAGGTATGAAGTAACACCGGACGTGCCACCTCCGAAGACGTCAATTGTGAAGACCAATCAAAGTGTTATGAATAATTGTGGGGTGACAATTGGGATTACCTAATGTTTAATTTGATAGCTTAAAGATAGTGGGGTATAGTAAATGTCCAATAGAATTTTGGGGGAATGTACTACGAAAAAGGGATAAAAACCCATGTCACAGAAGGGTCATTAGAACTAGGTAGGGAATGCTATTGATTTTATCCAGAAACTCTGTCACTCTGTTTGGTGACTTTGAGACTTATTAAAAACATCCTCATCCATAGACTGCCCATTTTTTACACTTCTCCTCCTTATGAGGGAAGTTTCTCTTGTGCCTTTAGTTGAGTTTAGAATGATGAAGTTTTGACTGATGTCGTGAAGACGAAGACTGATCCTGCGTGCTGACCTAATCATTGGAGGGTAATTATGACATTGCAATTTGTAATTCGTCTGTTTGCTTTTCCTTTCTAGGTACCAACTGCTCGTTTTGATAGAGACCATAGCTAGATGTTTTCCAAATTGGTGTTCTAAATTGTTTTGCATGAAGCCCAACATGCTAATGCTAATCAGTGGTTAGGATAGGAGTTCACTTAGACTGACATAAATAAACAAACAACTGATATTATGCTATGCTGAACTGACACGTATATGACATCTGCTTTGTTTTGATCTATGTTTACGCCGTGCTATGTTCTCTTGTTTGTGATTCTTGCATTAATGAAATCTTATCACAGTTGCCATATCGTGACTATGCTATTATGCTTCTTGATATTGAGATTAACTCTTTTGCTCGTAGATTGTAATCAATAGGGAATAAAATTCATAAAATTCTATTAAAGGTGTGGTTATTCATGGCTGAAAGGTTATGGTTGCGTCGACAAATTGATTAATGTCTTTGACCAAAGTAAAGTGCATTGTGGTGGTAAATATTGATGACTTTATTGATATATTGCTTGACATCTTGATCAGTTATCTCGTCCTACGGTGTCTCTCCACTGGGTCACAAGATTCATTGGCCTAAAACGAGTCCTAATGTGTAATAAATTAACATAAAAGGACGCGTTATCACTAGCACACATCTGCATACTGAATGGGTCTTCCTGGGCTGGGAGGATGGAGGGCCTGACACTTACATGTCAAAGGTCAGTGGCCTGCCCTCACACAATGGACTGCCAAACCCCCTACTGGGACCCTGGCAGAGAGGATGGAAGTGAAAGGGGACCTTGTGCACTTCTAAGCCACTCTTTGAAGTCTCCCCGACTTCAAAGGCACATTTGGTTATTTAAGCAGTATCTCTAACCCTACCAACTTAGACACTTCTTGACAAGATACCTACTGGAAAAGGAACTCTGAGCAAGAACCTGCAACCTGCTAATAGAAGCTGCCTGGCTGCCCAATGGACTCACCTGACTGATTTGCTGAAAAGGCCTGGTGCCTTGTTGTTGCCCTGCTGCCTTGCTGCCCTCTGGCTCTGCTGAGAAGTGCCCCCCAAGGGCTTGGATTGAGCTTGCCTCCTGGTTCCTGAAGTATCAGGGCTAAAAAGACTTCATCTCTGCCAAGAACTCCTTGTGCGGCAGAAATCGACACACAGCCTGTGAAATCGACGCACAGCCTGCCCTGCGGTAAGAAAAGCACTGCATGCTGGCTCCCCGAGAGGAGATGGATGCAGTGTCAGCGTTGCGAACCGAACTTTGACACATGGCCCACTGGATCGACGCATCGCCAACCTGGAATGACACAGCCCGTCAGAAAATTCCACGCATCACCTACCAGATTGACGCAGCTCCTGTGACTTTGTCCTGCACATCCAGGATTTCTCCTCATCATCCCCATGACGTCCAAATACCCCACAGCCCAAAGAGTATCCAAGCCTCTGCACCAGAAATCGAAGCAAAGCCCTTGCTGTGTGGAAAAACATAGGCGCATCATTTGCGTGCACCCGGAGAAACTGATGCACACCTCCCCGTTTTCCACGCATCTCCTTCTCTGCTGGCCTGTGGGGATAATTTAGATGCAAACCAGGTACTTTGTGCTTGTAAGAGGCTCTTATTGCTTTTTAAGAAATAAGGACTTTATTAATCATTTCAAAAGTGATATTTCAGCTTGTACTTATCAAATCTTGATAGTTTTGACCTTACTTTAAACAGATACATATCCTATATTTTTCTGTGTGGTGTATTTTCTGTGTTGTTTATACTGTGTTATTGCATGATTTGTTGTACAAATACTTTACACATTGCCTTCTAAGTTAAGCCTGACTGCTCATTGCCAAGCTACCATAGGGTAGGCACAGGATAATTTGGATTGTGTGAGTTACCCTGACTAGAGTGAGGGTCCTCACTTGGACAGGGGGTAACCTGACTGCCAACCAAAGACTCCATTTCTAACAGAGCCCCCCTCTGAATTTTTCACAATCATTCTAATAAGTTGGCAATGTTTAACTATGTCTTGGCTTATTTACAAAATACAGCCATGTTTTGTTACCTTTTAAAAAATTGAATACATTCTTTTCTGCTTCAAACAAAACACTGCCATCTGCATAATGCTTCTTATGGCCAGAGCGTGGTGGCTCTCCTGGGATCACTTGAGGCACCCCTGGGGGTCCCACCCACCAGTTTGAAGATCCCTGGTCTACACTCTCCTGAGCCACTGGACTGCCTCGCGGGGAACCCTTATTCTTACCCGTGGACCCTGTCTGTGCAGCACCTTACCTTAACCTGCTCACAGATACATCCCAGTAGGCAGACTTTACCACCATGGCCATCAACGTTATGTGGCCCACTCCACCCCTTGGGTCTGCCTTCTGGCCCCAACCCAGAGTCAACCCTGTCCACAGGGACAACAACCAGAAGAGACCACTGACAGCTGTCAATATCAACAGCCAGATTCTAGGCCATTCAGTGCTCTCTGACCACTGAAGTTTCACAGAGTGGGGGGCAATAGCCCTAGGTGACCTGCAGTCTTTTTCCACTGCACTTCCCACCAGTTCATGGGTGGTATCCTGACATTGGCCATTCAACCCAGGGTCTTTACACTTAGGCTGAACAGGGAACTGG
The DNA here is from genome assembly GCF_031143425.1 of Pleurodeles waltl. Lineage (NCBI taxonomy): Eukaryota > Metazoa > Chordata > Amphibia > Caudata > Salamandridae > Pleurodeles > Pleurodeles waltl. The sequence goes on along the minus strand of NC_090446.1, from coordinate 658,575,904 downwards.
GGTGAGATCTTTCACACCCTGCCCCTAAATCTGGAGTCCTGCACTCTCTGTGTAGAAGTGATCCCCCTGAAAACTGAACTACTATGGCGACCTGGGGGGGGCAACCCTCTCAGTTCTCCTGCCACCAGGGGCAACTCATTATTCAGAATGCAGTCTATGGGCAGCTAGGGACTAACAATGACCCTCCCCTGTGTCACCTCCCCACCCCATTCTAGCGATACCAGGGCCATAGAGAAGACATAGTCCTGCCCATGCGATGGGGGTCACCCTAGACCCTAAGTAGGTAAGGCAACAAGGGTTATGCAGTACACTGACGGCATCACAGCAATCCAGATGAATAAAAAAGCTTTCTCATTGAATGTGGAAGAGATATTCCAGTGTGTTGAATGGGAGTTCTTGTTCCACCCTAAGGAGAGAGCATGCATCAGACTGGACTTTATTACCATAGTGCAATGACTCTACTAAAACCACAACCATGATCAACTGTTAGGGGGGGTGATTATGCATGACCCTTTTCCAATAAACGGAGGCATAAGGGTGAGTTGCCCGTTTTTGCCATTGTTGTCCCTTCTTGCCTTATAGCTATTAGCAACAGTTATAAGAAACTTTGCCCGGGATAGAATGCATCTTTAAGCCAGCAGGGTCATGAAACATTTTTCTTTAGGCAATGATATCCTTCCTACAATGTCTGATCTCCTGATTTCTGTGCCAAATTTAATGATACTAATCATGCAATTCTTATTCTTTTCATTATACAATATGAATTGGAATATGAATTACATTTTGCCCCTAGCCATCAACACCAGAGATGACACCTTCAGTGCATTATCATTCACGTAAGCGTCAAGACACCTGGTATACTTAGATATTCTAGTAAATACGAGCTTGGTCAATATGGTGGTGGACAATATCAGGCCAGGCATTGCACAGTCCTCAAAGGGTCTTGAGATGGTCTTTGCTAAATTGTTTACTGTGAATAAGGTTCAGGTCATACAATGAGCACTACACCAAGGTTTAACTATATCATTGGAATACTGGCATTTGTGATCTCAAAAGCCCTCAATGATAAAATAGATGCCATTATTAAGTTGCTCATATTGAGCATGGCATATCGGAGATATACATTGTATAAACTACACTATGGGGCTGCCTCTGGTAGTTTACATTTCCCTCATAAGCTATTATATTATCAGGCACACAGGTTGACCCATCTGGCACACTGTTTTTGTGTAAGAGACTGAAGAAACCTTAGGTCAGCAATTGTAGGACTGGAAATGTTATGCAGAGACAGTAGTAAGACATGTGGGCTACCAACCAGTCATGGCCTTCACTATCAGTATGTGTACTCTGTCTGCAAGTTGCTTAAAATCCACCAGAGCTTATATGTAGAAGTGCATTCTGATAAAATGCTGAATTTATGATAGGGAACCATCCTAAATCCTGGCTGATAATCGAGGATAGGGAGTATGGCTTTGAAGGATTTAGTAGAGAAGGGACAACTTATGTCCTTTGATGCCCTGCAAGATGAAAATGGGCTCCATTCCTCCCAAAAGTGGAGGTATTTGCAACTAAGACATGACCTAATTATGGCATTGAGGTCTCGCCCTTATCGCACGCCCGCCTCTCCGATTTGGTCTACCCAGCTTTGATGGGCACAATATAGACCATAGTCGTGGGCCTTAGCAGTTCTAACATTGTCCCCAACCCAACAACCCTCCCCGATTTCCAATAGTGACTGTGGCAACACTTAGAGCAAAATGGCAGGACAGGTGGTCCCAATATCTTTAAGATGGGATTGATCAGATATTTTGTTGCAGCTTGGTGTAGGATGCAGAGAGGCAAGACTGAAACTTCCCTTTTTTAAGGTTCTACATAAGTAGCATTTCACCCTAAGAAGACTACATTGTTGGGGCATGGCCAGCATCTCTGGCTTCTACGCCACTCAGGCAGTGCATAACAGGCTTCTCTGATAGGTCACTGGGTGGGACATTGGTTTGGCTGTTTGTGGGCCTGTTTTATGGTCTGCTGGTCAGGTGTATACTGCTGATTTCTCTAAAGTTAAAACAACAAACATTGCCTGTAGCAAGCTCAAATCCATGAAGTCTCCCATACCTTGTAAAACATCTGTACATGGTATCTTATCATGTTCTAAACTGCCGTAATTTACAAACATGGGACACTTTTTGGCTGTCTGGTTAGCTAATGGTGCCATGTTTATTGTAGTGACCGGTCCTAATTTCTGTCCCAGTCCAACAGTTATCATCTCTAGTTGCTGGAGATGTGGTGACACAGTCTGTGACGTCCTGTATATTTTGTGGTCCTGCCCAGTGCTGTTTCTAGCAGTTGTGCTGATTGTTGAGGACATGGTTCACATCTTTGGCAGTGATGACACTGTTTGTTCAGAGAAGGTAGAAAATGGTACACACCCCAACAATGGAAGACTGACTGAAGGAGAAGTTGGTAATGGTAGGAGAATGATTGATAGACGTTCATCATGTTGATTTATTTGAAGTAATATGTAACTGCTTTGATTTCCCGATCTGTTGCAGACTTAGGATGTGATCCCCACATTTTTATTACTTAGGCAACCTTCATGGTGTACAACTGAATGTCAGGAAAGGGATGCAAGATTTGTACTAAGAAAGAATGTAATACTTTTAACCGGCTTCCAGTGGCATAGAGGTTCAGTATCCAAATCCTTCTTTGTGATATCTCTCCTCCTCTAACCCCTCCACTCCCCTACCTATGCAGCTCTAAAATAAATTGCTATCCTAATTAATAATTTACACTCTAATGAATCCTCAAAATGTAGTCAGGCATAGGAAAAGGCATTTCCTGAATGTTGAATTAATCATCTGTCTACATTGAAGGATGGGCCTTCTAAGTCTGTGATTCTAATTTATTTTTATAGTCTTGATTACTGTTCATTTATAGCGACAAAGCCAGTATATTGCTGTACCTTCTCTCTCCCTTACCTCCCCTTTCTGAGCCCCACCATGACCACAGTCCTATTTTGGGTGTAGCTCTGTATATTATATACGAGATTGATACAATGTTCAATGAGCGACACACATCTTCTTTGGGTTTCTTTGGAGGACATATTTTTGGTTAACTCAGTATGGAAATATTTTTTTTAAATGTGTATCTTAAGTTAAAACAATGATTGGGCCGCTGACTTAGAGAAAATATCAGTCTGATCTGTTATAGCCCATCTGCGGAAAATTAGGAATTTATGAGAATGACAGCATGCTCGATTAATATAGCCATTTAAAAAAAACATTGGTGAGAAATAAACTGTCCCTATTTTATCAGTTGTATTTCGTTTGAAAAGCAATAGTGAACAACAAATTTTACAAATGCAACATAGCCTAATGTGACCCATCCACATGTAGCCTGGCCTCACAGTACTGAGATTAGGGCTGGGCAAAATAATGTACATTTCTCTTGCAAAATGTTGTGAACTTCTGAGTAAGCTTTACGAAAATGCCAGCATCACTTTATTTACCTGAGCATGTGCCTCGCATAAAAAATCTTGCAAGATACAAGCGGCAGACTGATTCAAAGGGGCAGATTAAAGAGACCCTTGCACCACATTAGCGCAGCCTTAGCATAATTTTTGTGACGCTAAGGTGTCCTTTTCCCCACGCCAGATTTACAAAGTGGAGCAATTCATGCATTACACCACTATGTGACCACTTACATCCTATTATACCTACGCTAGGCATAATGTGTGAAAGGGGGGAGTTCCCCCATTAAGAGACCCGAAAGAATGGGGCAGGGGTTTTAAAAGTTTTCACTGAAACATTTTTTCTGTCATTTTTAACGCCTGCTCGGAGCACTTAAATCATTGGATATCCTTGCACTTTGCTGCACTAGTGTCAACATTTTTCACACTAATGTGGCAAAGCACCACAATCAAAAATGTTGACGCTATTGTTCTAACTACCGCCATGGTGTGTCATATCTTAAATACAACGCACACATGGTGCCATTAGAGGGTGTAGGGGGAGTTCAAGAAAAGTGATGTTGCACTGGATGCAGTGCCACTTTTCTTAAATAAGGCCAAAAATGTCTTATCAGCAAGACATTTTCTTTGTGCACCAGTCTACCAATGCCATCTCGCAAACAATTGTTTTTAAATGTGAAATTCAGGTTAGCATTAAAAAAAGAAAATAATGCAACATTCCGAACTGTTTAATTTTGAAAAGTTTAGTGAATTTTGCAAAGTGGTAAATTCGCTGCAAATTTCACTGGCGTAATTAACATTTTACCAAGGCATAAATTAGATCCCTCAATATAACACCTGGGGCCAGATGTAGGAACATTCCAAATTTGCAATTTGCGAGTAGCAATTCAGAATGTTGGATGGTGTCCCTGACACCATCCGCGGCCCGCAAGGGGGTCGCAAAGGCCCACCTCATGAATATTCATGAGGTGGGTCGCAATTTGCGACCCCCTTGCGAGTGGCGGCCCTCATAGCGATTGTGGCCTGCTGCGGACAGCAGACTACCATGTCTGTGACTGCTTTTTAATGAAGAAGTTTTTTTTTTGTGATGCAACCCGTTTTGCTTAAAGGAAAACGAGATCCATTACAAAAACGAAAAATGAAACGTTTTTGTTTCATTTTTTCAGAGCAGGCAGTGGTCCATAGGATCACTGCCTGCTCTGAAAAAATGTTTGCAGTGCCATTCATAACGGGGAAGGGGTCCCATGGGGACCCCTTCCCTTTTGCGAATGGGCTACCACCCATTACAAAAGGGTGCAAACTGCGATTGGTTTGCGACCGCGTTCGTTGTCACAAAGCAATCCTGCTTTGCACTGCGACTCGCAATTAGGAAGGGAACATCCCTTCCTAATTGCGACTCACAAACCCGTTTTGCGATTCGGTAACCGAATCGGAAAACGGGGTTTGTGTATTGCAAAGTGCTTTTTGCACGTCACAAACAGCGAAATTCGCTGTTTGCGACGTGCAAAAAGCTTTGTACATCTGGCCCCTGATTTTTATCTATGCCCAACCTAGTCGCAATTCCCAGGTCGAGAAAATGGGGGTGAATACTAATATTTATGCCTATAATTAAACTGATGAGAAAACATTGAGTTGGTGAATCATACTGCATAAATGGTAGATATTAACATATGATGCTCATGAAATCAGAGCAGATGATATCTGGTAGTGCTCCACCTACAAACAGTGCAGTGATTATGGTTAAGAGCAGCCTGCTGAGTAGGTGGTCGCCACATTTTCTAAGAGAATAATTAGTTATTAAAATAAAGAAGATTAAAGCTCTCTCAACCTGTTTGATCTGCCATCAAACCATTATATGTTTGTGTCTATAACACAGACCTACATTGTTCCAGAGTGCTCCTAGTTTTTGCGGCGTAGGGTCCTCCACCAAAAAACAAAAGAGATCTAATTGCTTCGGCTTATTTTTTTTATTTTCTTAAACTTGGAAGCTTACTTCAAGAAACCAAAAGAAAAAGTTTGAGGTGCGAGAAGAAGGCTGAGGTTTCCTTAGCACGTTGCAACACATGGTGGTAAAAAAGAAGACAGAGAAAAGGAAAATAATTATGTTATAATTTGTGTTTGGCAGTGTTTGACTACTTTATGATTTTGGCACCTGATTTTGAGTCAGAACTGTAATAATCACTAACAATTTCTTCGGCTCGCAGGAAGGCATTAAATCAAAGTGGGATTTATTCAAGCAGACTGAGATGGAAGCATAATCTGCCTGGTCGGAAAATTGTGAGCGCTTACAAATAATTGACATTTCTTTTCATATTTATTATTTACTGCACTGGGAATCCGCGTAATGTAACCAAAACACGTATAACTCTGCCGTAGACCGTGTGATATTCCTATACCATGTCAGAAGTCTTTAGATTGTGCCATAATATGGCTATTATGTCAGATGTCACATCACACTTATACTTGCGCCAGAATAGCCACCTTTTTGGGAGAATATTACACAGTTGTACATATTTCCACCCAAATATTTCCTGTCCACTGCACTTGTAATGCAGGGCGTGGACTACGTTTGTGACCAAGTATCCCACTCCCAAAGTCTAAAATGTCCCTTGTTCTGTGACACCATTCTCAAAAAAACAACTCAGTCAGTAACCAATTCAAACAGGTGTGAGATCACATTTTGACTGCAACTCACATCCTCTACCTATGCAACGGCAACATCTATCAAGTTATGCATCCTACAGTAAGGTGCACCCAATTGCATCACAAACGCCAAACACATACTATCCCTCAGAACGACTTCAGTGCATATAAAAAATTAGCCAGTAGCACAATCTTGAGCAGCTGAGTCCATGTAAACGGCAGAAAGCTGTTCAAGCTTGGGTTTTGCTTAAAGATATCACTGCATTCTGGGAGTTTTACTTTTGTTTCTATTTAACTGACCCCATTGGACCAAACACCTGATTTAAATGATATGTAAAAGCAAAATCAAGGAATGGAAAAGTGGTGTCCTGGTGACATGGCTCCATCTGGTCACTACTGTTTCACAATAATACCCATTATGGTGCAGAGATTGGGGTTTGAAAAGTTCAATGACTCCTCAGTTGTATATAAAATAGACCACACCCTTTGCCCCATCTACAATAAAGCGGGAATGCAGTGATGTACATGTATGTACCTCCAGGAAGCTGAAGTGGCCTGTGCCTGCTGACTAGAGTGGTGCAGCTGTGTCAACTGTGGTACTGCATTCCACTGTAGAGCACAGACTAAGTGGAAGTCCTACTGTGGCGTGTAGCTCTCCAGAGAATGGGTGATACATCCCAACAAATACACAGTCACATAGGTGATCATTCCAACCGCGGCGGTAAAAGGCGCTTACCGCCGTTCAGAAGACTGCCATAACACCGCCGCGGCCGCGGTAAACCGCCACGGTCATTCTGACCCACAACAGTCAAACCGCCAAAATACAGACATCCACAAAAGTCCGCCACAACAAAGGGCAGCGAGAAACTGCCGATGACCAAACCTCCACCGTCACGCCAACAGAAATACACCCACACTATCACGACACACGAATCCTAGCGGCGGTCTTTCAACCGCAGTATTCCATTGGCGGTACACACCGCCGCGCTCAAAATACACACACACTTACAAAATACAACCACATTGGACAATTCAAAATACACACACCTGAGACACATAGACACACCACTCCCACACACCCAATTAAATATAAAATACACACCCACATCACCCACAAACCTCCACTCCTAGAGATTCGTGAACACGCACCGAGAAAAGACATCCGAGCACCCAGACGCCCAATTCACTGTCACCCAGCAATATTTGTACGCACTTCACACAACACAACAATACACATCACCACACTTAGCACCACACAATCCACCCTACACATCACCCACACCACCCCATGGCACCGCAAAGACACCCCAGGTTCTCTGATGATGAACTCAGGGTCATGGTGGAGGAAATTGTACGAGTAGAGCCACAGCTGTTCGGGGCACAGGTGCAGCACACCACCATTGCCAGGAAGATGGAGCTATGGAGCAGAATAGTGGACAGGGTCAACGCTGTGGGACAGCACCCAAGAAATCGGGACGACATCAGGAAGAGGTGGAACGACCTACGGGGTAAGGTGCGTTCCATGGTATCCAGGCACAACATCGCGGTGCAGCGGACTGGCGGTGGACCCCCACCTCCTCCCCCAGAATTTACAACATGGGAGGAGCAAGTCTTGAACATCCTGCATCCTGAGGGCCTCGCTGGAGTAGGCGGAGGAATGGACTCTGGTAAGGCAAATCTTAACTACTTCTTCCCCCCACCCCACCTGCATGCCAACTCATACCCCCACCCTCACCCTCACCCCCATCACATCCTACTCCTTGCAACTGTCTCACCATCACAACCCACCCATCCCAACACCTAGCCCTGCATGCGTCCACAAAACATGGACACCCATCACCTAAGCATGCCCACTGCACATACACATACAACCCCCCCCCAACCACCGTCACAACAGCCCCCACAAAGGAATGCCAGCACTGGGGTACACGGGCACCCACCCATTACACGCTATGACACACACAGAAGCAATAACCGTACTTTTATACCCCTGCAGGACCCGAACGCCACGTCACCGCGCAGGAGGGTCCACAAATGTCCACTCCACCCCCAGAAGAGGCCCACAGTGAGGACAGCAGCTCTGTATCCCTGGATCTAGATGACCAGCCCGGTCCATCGGGGACCTCGGGACAGTCGGTTCCCCTCACACAGCCACAGGCCACAGTAGACCTTCCCCCCTCTGGGAACACCAGCACAGCACCCACCAAGCGGGCCCATACCTCTGTCCCCAGGACACGTCAATCAGCGGTGTGTCCACCACTACAGGGAACCCAGGCTAACCCACCACCCCAACAACAACAGGGACCTGGGGGCAGTGGTAGTGGGCACACGGTCCAGGGGACAGAGGCTCAGGGAAACAGGGGAACTGGGAGGGCTGCTGTGCGACAGGGGGGGGACAGGCCCAGGGAACCCACTCTCCACGAGGCCCTCTCCTCCATCATGGGAGCATACCACTGCTCCCAGGAGACGATGGCGACGGTCCTGGCCAGGTTTCAGGAGATCCAGCTTCTGCAGGAGCAACAGTATATGGGGTTCAGGGAGGAACTAAGAAACATATGTTCCGCCATGGGTACCATCGTAGTTGCCCTGAATGAGGTAGTCATGACATTGCGGGACACTGTGGCACCTCAAAGGGCCCCTGACACTAGCATGCACCAAGAACTGCCTACCACCTCCGCCGGCGCTAGTGGACAGGAGGCCCCGACACAAGACCAACAGGCCACCAGAACCCCACCCCCTGCAGAAGGAGAACCACCCCGCAAGCGGGCCCTGAGATCCAGGAAGAAGACAGAGTAAGATGTCAAGACCCCCGCCAGCAAAGGATACCGCCCTGATTGTCATCCCACCGTCCCACATTGTCACCCTGTCCAACCTTAAACTGTCCCTGCTCCACTTCCCACAGGCATTTGGACAATGCACCTGTGAAACTGATAGTCTGGACTCTGCCATGGACAATCCTCCACCATCACCCCTCACCGATTTGCAACCACCCATCCAGTTTAGAGCACTTGAATGAAAACACTTATTGCACAAAACAATCTGGAGTCTGGCTGTGATTTAGAACAAATGTATTAGACATGACCGTGACAAAATGTTAATTCACATTGTGATGCTAACAAACCGCTGTCATACAGCTGTAGTCCATGGGGAAACAGAGCAGATGTCACGCAGTGGGGCCCACATCTCTGAAAACGGAAGGGAAAGTCACAACACAGTTACCATACACTGGGGGAAAAAGTCAGACAGTAGAGAGGTAGGAGTCATTAAGTAAATGTAATATGCCGGTGTCTACTCTTACCTGTGTGTCACTGAAAATACTGCTGTATTACTGTGTTCCTGTTCTCTATGTCGTCCTCTTCGGCTTCCTCCTCTTCACTCTCCACAGGCTCCACAGCTGCTACAACACCACCATCTGGACCATCCTCCAGCAGAAAAGGAACCTGGCGGCGCAAAGCCAGGTTGTGAACCATACAGCAGGCCACGATGATCTGGCACACCTTCTTTGGTGAGTACATTAGGGATCCACCTGTCATATGGAGGCACCTGAACCTGGCCTTCAGGAGGCCAAAGGTTCGCTCGATCACCCTCCTAGTCCGCCCATGGGCCTCATTGTACCGTTCCTCTGCCCTTGTCCTGGGATTCCTCACTGGGGTCAGTAGCCAGGACAGGTTGGGGTAACCAGAGTCCCCTAATAGCCACACCCGGTGCCTCTGGAGTTGACCCATCACATACGGGATGCTGCTATTCCGCAGGATGTAGGCGTCATGCACTGACCCAGGGAACTTGGCATTAACATGGGAGATGTACTGGTCAGCCAAACACACTATCTGTACATTCATGGAATGATAACTCTTCCGGTTCCTGTACACCTGTTCACTCCTGCTGGGGGGGACCAAAGCAACATGTGTCCCATCAATGGCACCTATGATGTTGGGGATATGTCCAAGGGCATAGAAATCACCCTTCACTGTAGGCAAATCCCCCACCTCAGGGAAAACGATGTAGCTCTGCATGTGTTTCAGCAGGGCAGACAACACTCTGGACAACACCTTGGAAAACATAGGCTGGGACATCCCTGATGATATGGCCACTGTTGTTTGAAATTACCCACTTGCTAAGAAATGGAGTACTGACAGCACCTGCCCTAGAGGGGGGATCCCTGTGGGTTGGCGGATGGGTGACATCAGGTCTGGCTCCAGCTGGGTACACAGTTCCTGTATAGTGGCTCGGTCAAGTCTGTATGTCAGTATGACATGTCGTTCCTCCATTGTCGACAGGTCCACCAGCGGTCTGTACACGGGAAGATTCCTCCATCTCCTCGCATGACCCAGCGGACGGTGCCTATGAAGGACAACAGCGAGCACAGAGTCAAGCAACCCACAGGTACGTAACCACAGCTTGCACATAACACGATTCCCAAAGCATTGAATGGCTTGTATGAGTGTTGGTGCATGGCCTAGGTATGTGTGACGCAGTTGGTAATTAGGCCATGTGGGCCCTTGAAATGGCGGCTGCCTGACCTGTGAAGTGCGACAGTGGGATGTGAGGTCAATGTGCTGGCATGGCACACCGCGGCGGTAGGCGGTCGAAGACCGCAGCGCTAAGCCGCATTGGTTAACATTGAACCCTATGGGTTTCAGGAGCCAATGACGATGTGCGCCGGCGGTCGCGGTACGCACCGCCGCGGTACGCACCGCCACGGGCGTGACCGCCATTTTCTATCTGCTTAATCACTCGATACCTGATCTTCGACAGGAGAGGACCTACACTGCAAGTGCTGCTGTGACCTCGGTCTGGAAGAGACAATGGCTCATGCGACTGGGGAAAGGGCCCCTGCCTTCACTGCGGAGGAGTTGGAGAAACTTGTGGATGGGGTCCTCCCCCAGTATGCGCTACTCTACGGTCCTCCAGACCAACAGGTAAGTACACTGGGACCATGCTTAGTGGGCAATGCCTGGGTTGAGTGGGGTGGATGAAAGATGGTGGGGAGGGGAGCGATTGAGGCATGCATCAAACGACAGATGAGAGCATATGCCACATGGCAAGGGTGGGGATGGGGGGCCACTCACATCGAGCATGCAGAAGGTGATGACAATTTTTCTCTCCCTGTACATGTCACATAGGTCAGCGCCCACCAGAAAGTCGCGATTTGGCGTGCCATCGCCAAGGACGTCCGGACCCTGGGGGTCCACAACAGACGGGGCACCCACTGCCGGAAGAGGTGGGAGGACATCCGACGCTGGAGCAGGAAGACGGCGGAGGCTCAGCTGGGGATGGCCTCCCAACGTAGGAGGGGTGCCAGTCGTCATTTGACCCCCCTGATGTCCCGGATCCTGGCGGTGGCCTACCCCGATTTGGATGGGCGCGTGAGGACATCACAGCAGACACAAGGGGGTGAGTACAAATACATTCTGCTGACTTTGCGCGCAGTGGAGGTGTCTGGGTGGGGGAGGAGGGCCGTGGGTATCCCTAAGCCAGGGCGATTTCTGTAGGCTAGGCCCCTCCATAAGGCATAGCCCTGTGCCCCCGCCCCCCACCTCTGTAGGGTGCCAAGTACAGGTATCCATAGCCCTGTGTCAGCTATGTGTGCAGTTGTCGTCCATAGGCTTGTAGGCCATGTCCCACGGATTGCGTAGTGGACCCCAAATGCGCGGCGTAGTGCAGGGGGCTTCTGTGTCTGTCTTGTCCGCCAACGGTAGCGGTAATCCATGCACTCAACATGTCTTTATTTCTCCTCCCCCCCTTTTTTGTGGTCTTCCTGTTCATGTGTGCATTAGCATCATCAGGCGGAGGAGAAGTGGCATCGGAGCACGAGGGAGCTGCATCTCACATGGCCATGGCGGGCCATGCAACTGACTCGGATTTCACCAGTGAGACGGAGGGCGAGGGGAGCTCCACAGCGGGGACTCGTGCTGATGTCAGTGACAGCGACTTGTCCTCTGTAGGGAGCTCCCTTGTGGTGGCGGCAACATCCGTGCCCCCCGCAACAACAGGTACAGCTGCCACCCAGCGCACCAGCACCGCCCTCCCAGCAGCCCCTCAGCGTTTGCCCCGTGCCCGCTCACCCAGGAAGGTGGGCATCTCCTTCGCCCCAGGCACCTCAGGCCCTGCCCCTGTCACCCCTGCTGCCCTCAGTGAGGAGGTCATTGACCTCCTAAGGACCATCATTGTTGGGCAGTCTACCCTTTTGAATGCCATCCAGGGTGTACAAAGAGAGGTGCACCAGAGTAATGCATACCTGTAGGGCATTCATTCGGGTCAGGCCGCCCATCAGCGATCGTTCAACGCTCTGGCCTCAGCACTGACGGCAGCAATTGTCCCTGTCTCTAGCCTCCCCCCTCCAACTTCCTCCACCCAGACCCAATCCCCTGTACCTCTGCCTATCCCAGACACACCTACAGACCAGCCTGCACACACCTCAACACCCAAGGGAAGCTCATCCAGACATAAGCACCACACATCACACAAGCATTCACACAAGCAACATCCACATGCAGACATACCAACAGCCACTGCCTCCACTGTGTCCCCCTCCTCCTCGTCTCCCTCCTCCCTCCTTGTGACGTCTCCACTGACACTTGCATGCACAACATCTTCAGCCACTACGTCCATCACCAGCACACCCACCAGAACACTCCGCACACGTGCAGTCACCACCCCCACTACCATTTACACGTCCCCTGTGTCCTCTCCCAAGTGTGTCTGTCACCCCCTCTTCCAAACTACACAAACGCAGGCAGCCACCCACCCAACAGCCATCCACCTCACGACAGCCTCCAGCCCAAGCACCTGCACCCAAAGACACCAGACTTCACACTCCTACAACCACATCCTCTTCCTCCACTCCCATACCCACTACACCTACCTGTCCCTCTCTTTCCAAATTGCTTTTCTTTTCCAAACTTGACCTCTTTCCTACAACTCCCCCACCCCGTCCATCTCATAAGACTCCAATCAGCACCTCAGCCACCACAAAACCAGGACCTGTGAAGACTGTTGTCCATGGACTGTGGAGTCCCCCACCCTCAAGGGCATCCAGTTCAGCTAGGAGCCAAGGCACGGCCAGCCCACCCCCGGAAAAGCATCCTAAGATTGCCAGTGCCCGGCGCGAGCGACCAAAGACCCCAGGGACAAAAATCCCTTCATTGGCTCCGGCAGGAAGTCGGGTGCCACCTGGCACACCGCCAAAGGTGGGAAAGGGCCACAAGCGTGCAGGGAAGGGTGGGAAGGACAGCACGCCCGACAAGTTCGGCAGCAGGACAGCTGGCCAGGAGGGCCCCACCAGCCCCATCCCAGGTGTGCAGGAGGACACCCACAGGCCCCTGTACTGCAGCCCAGGAGGGCCCCGCAAGCCACATCCCAGGTGGGCAGGAGGACACCCACAGGCCGAGAACTGCAGCCCAGGAGGGCCCGCAAGCCACCAGACAGATGGGCAGGAAGGCCCCGCCAGCCACATGTCAGGTGGCGAGTGACATCCATGCCTGGGCCGGATCCGCTGACCAGGACACTCATCTCAAGCACCGCTCCGCTGGGCACCGCCGTCTCAAGCACCGCTGAACAGGGCACCGCCGTCTCAAGCACCGCTGAAGTGGGACCTTCATCTCAAGCACTGCTCTGCTGGGCACCGCCGTCTCAAGCACCGCTGAACAGGGCACCACCGTCTCAAGCACCGCTGAACAGGGCACCGCCGTCTCAAGCACCGCTGAACTGGGCCCTTCATCTCAAGCACCGCTGAACTGGGCCCTTCATCTCAAGCACTGCTGAACTGGGCCCTTCATCTCAAGCACTGCTCCGCTGGGCACCGCCGTCTCAAGCACCGCTGAACTGGGCCCTTCATCTCAAGCACCGCTGAACTGGGCACCGCCGTCTCAAGCACCGCTGAACAGGGCACCGCCGTCTCAAGCACTGCTCCGCTGGGCACCGCCGTCTCAAGCACCGCTGAACTGGGCCCTTCATCTCAAGCACCGCTGAACTGAGCCCTTCATCTCAAGCACCGCTGAACTGGGCCCTTCATCTCAAGCACTGCTCCGCTGGGCACCGCCGTCTCAAGCACCGCTGAACAGGGCACCACCGTCTCAAGCACCGCTGAACTGGGCCCTTCATCTCAAGCACTGCTCTGCTGGGCACCGCCGTCTCAAGCACCGCTGAACTGGGCCCTTCATCTCAAGCACTGCTCCGCTGGGCACCGCCGTCTCAAGCACCGCTGAACTGGGCCCTTCATCTCAAGCACCGCTGAAGATGGCACCGCCGTCTCAAGCACTGCTCCGCTGGGCACCGCCGTCTCAAGCACCGCTGAACTGGGCCCTTCATCTCAAGCACCGCTGAACTGGGCCCTTCATCTCAAGCACCGCTGAACTGGGCCCTCCATCTCAAGCACTGCTCCGCTGGGCACCGCCGTCTCAAGCACTGCTGAACAGGGCACCACCGTCTCAAGCACCGCTGAACAGGGCACCGCCGTCTCAAGCACCGCTGAACTGGGCCCTTCATCTCAAGCACCGCTGAACTGGGCCCTTCATCTCAAGCACTGCTCCGCTGGGCACCGCCGTCTCAAGCACCGCTGAACTGGGCCCTTCATCTCAAGCACTGCTCCGCTGGGCACCGCCGTCTCAAGCACCGCTGAACTGGGCCCTTCATCTCAGGCACCGCTGAACAGGGCACCGCCGTCTCAAGCACTGCTCCGCTGGGCACCGCCGTCTTAAGCACCGCTGAACTGGACACTTCATCTCAAGCACCGCTGAACTGGGCCCTTCATCTCAAGCACCACTGAACTGGGCCCTTCATCTCAAGCACTGCTCCGCTGGGCACCGCCGTCTCAAGCACCGCTGAACAGCGCACCGCCGTCTCAAGCACCGCTGAACAGGGCACCGCCGTCTCAAGCACCGCTGAACTGGGCCCTTCATCTCAAGCACCGCTGAACTGGGCCCTTCATCTCAAGCACCGCTGAACTGGGCCCTTCATCTCAAGCACCGCTGAACTGGGCCCTTCATCTCAAGCACTACTGAACTGGGCACCGCCGTCTCAAGCACCGCTGAACTGGGCCCTTCATCTCAAGCACCTCTGAACTGGGCCCTTCATCTCAAGCACTGCTCCGCTGGGCACCGCCGTCTCAAGCACCGCTGAACAGGGCACCACCGTCTCAAGCACCGCTGAACAGGGCACCGCTGTCTCAAGCACCGCTGAACTGGGCCCTTCATCTCAAGCACTGCTCCGCTGGGCACCGCCGTCTCAAGCACCGCTGAACAGGGCACCGCCGTCTCAAGCACCGCTGAACTGGGCCCTTCATCTCAAGCACCGCTGAACTGGGCCCTTCATCTAAAGCACTGCTCCGCTGGGCACCGCCGTCTCAAGCACCGCTGAACTGGGCCCTTCATCTCAAGCACTGCTCCGCTGGGCACCGCCGTCTCAAGCACTGCTGAACTGGGCCCTTCATCTCAAGCACCGCTGAACTGGGCACCGCCGTCTCAAGCACCTCTGAACAGGGCACCGCCGTCTCAAGCACTGCTCCGCTGGGCACCGCCGTCTCAAGCACCGCTGAACTGGGCCCTTCATCTCAAGCACCGCTGGCCCATTGGCGGAAGGGGCAGGCCCGCATCTGTGTCGGGCAGGGCTGCACGAAGCACTCAGGGCACTAGTCCCCCTCCAGTACCAGTGGAGACTGTTATCCACTTGAGAGACTGTGGCTTTGCACTCCCCAGGATGGCACAGTGGGCACCCCACCCACTGTAGAGACTTGAGAGACTGTGGCTTTGCACTCCCCAGGATATGGCAGTGGGCAAGCCACCCACTGTAGAGACTTGTGAGACTGTGGCTTTTCACTCCCCATGATGGCACAGTGGGCACCCCACCCACTGTAGAAACTTGTGGGACTGTGGCTTTGCAGTCCCCAGGATGGCACAGTGGCCATGGAGGCCCCTCGTGGATCTGGCGTCGTGGACTCATCTGGCTGAGGTGCCCCCCCTTCCCTTCCCCCTGAGGTGCCTGTAGTTTTCCTATCTGATGCCCCTGCAGTGTTCTCTCCGTTGGAGGCAGGTATCCTGTGTGGGCTTTGCCCATGTGTTTTGGCCCAGTGGCCCACGAACAATGGCTGATAGACATATCGGACTGGACAAATTATGTATATAAAGTTATAGATGTTTGATATATTTTATACTCAGTCTTACAATATAATTCTATATTTACAATCATTTCCTTTTGCCTTTGCATTCTTCCTGGGGGTTTGGGGGTGTAACTGTGATGTGTTGCTGTAGTGGGTGAGGGTGAGGGTGGGTGTGTCGCATATGTGTGTCCCCGTAATTTTTGCCTCCCCCTCCCCTGTGTCGTAGGTGCAGTACTCACTGTTGTCTTCTGCGCCGGCGTTCGTGCTCCTGGTAGAGGAGCAGGAAGACAATGGCTGGTAGGATGAGTAGTTCGGGTTCCATGCTGTCCAGATTCCTCGTGGGGTGTATGGAGGTGAGCGTTTTCCGTTTGAAATGGCTGTTTCCGCCGTGTTTTTATCGGCGGGGGTACCGCCCCGGAAAAGGTGGCGGATTGGTGGGTTGTGATAGGGTGGGCAGTACATTGTCTCCCGCCTGTCTGTTGGCGGTGACCGCCGCGCTGTTTGTTTGTCCCGCCGTGGCGGGCGGTGTGTTAAAGTGGCGGTCTCTGTTGGCGGTTTCCGCCAGGGTCGGAATTGCATTTTTTTTTACCGCCAGCCTGTTGGCGTTTTGGCCGCCGCTTTAACACCGACCGCCAGGGTTGGAATGACCCCCATAGTCTTTGTGATAACTGAGGTGCTACACCTTCATTAAGCTTTGCCTAACAGACACTACACTACAACAGGGTGTGGGTTGAGTCAAAAGGACTCAGAAATCCTAGATGTCTCTGCCTCACAACTGCATATTGGCTACCTGCTATTAATTGTAATTTGTATGTTAAATTTTAACATAAATCTATTGCTTTTAATGAAACAGAACCACTAGGTGAGCAATCACTTTAATACGCTCAGGTGTGTGTTGTGATCTGAATCTTCCATACACCCAAGCTAACTTCCTTGAAAAGACTATGGGACATATTTACAAGCCCCTAGTGCCACGGGAACATCACTTTTTGTGACGCCCCTGTGGTGCTGTGCCCTGTGCCATATTTACAAGGAGGTGTTAAGCCACTTTTTGTGGCTTTGAGCCACCTTGTAAATATGGGCCCTCAACACAGTTTTCTGCGGCAGAGAGGTGTGCAATGGGTGTTGCTGTGGGTGTACCCACACAACACACACTGCTTTTGACACTGCCCCAGATTTACAAGGAAACATAATCAGAGGCAGCGCCAAAAACTGATGCCACCCCAGGGATGGTGCTAGCATGACACAATGAAGAGAAATGCTTTTATTTCTCCTCATTTTAGATTTTCCTATGTGTGCTGCAGTCTGAAGCACACATAGAAAGAGCAAAAGGCTATTATGATTCTCTATGTGCAGGAAGGGACATTTTCCTGTACATAGACAATCATCCCTGCAACACAGGCACCCTTGCATAATGGTGCAAGAGAGTCTGTGCTGGTAATAGGTAGCTAAATTTAGCGCCAGTGCTAGGGGAAATACACGGGTGAGCAGTGTTTTTGTAAATACAGAACATTCCTGTATATCTGAAGTGAAGCAGTGCGGCGCTGCCAATTGTGGCGCAGCGCCACACTACACCACTTCCTTGTAAATATGCACATAAGAGAGTTATGCTGCTGATTTTCATGTTCTGTAGCATTTAGTGCTATTTTCTTAGTGCATAATGCATTCTCTGGCCCATTTTGGACGCAGTGGTGCATTTTGAACCAAGAAAATAGAGCTAAATGCTGGATTACTCTGCTCACGCAATTATGCATAATTACGAGTAATTTTGCTCTAAGTACAAGTAATTATGCAAAAGAAAATTACATCAGTTACGTTCACCCCTAAAAAACACCCTAATTTGTGCGGTCTGCCTGGATGCCCCAGCAACAATGCATTCTAGGGGTAAGCTTCTTATGAAGTTAGTGCTGTCTAGATGAAATCCTTCTGAAAACACCCTGTCACTCCCTGAACGGTGCTGCAGAGTGTGGGAGAACCGTTTGATATGCCAAGGCAGAGATTTGAGGGTGTGCAAAAATATAAGATCAGAACTCAGCTTAGGGCCCCATTGAGAGACTTGGCACAGCAGGGCAAGGCATGTAGGCTTTGCTCGCACACAGGGGGAAGAACTGTCAAGACCTCAGAGGAGCCACAGCAACAGGACGGCCTGGATCTGACACCATTCGGGTACACAAAGAAGTCGAGTGAGAACCCCACGGGATGGGTCAACCATATTAGGTGGGAAGCCTGGCCTGGCAGCAGAGACCGTGATGTAAACAGTGGCAGCCCACCTTCTCCTGCCTCTAAAATCAGAAGGTCCACATATTAACAACAATGAGCAGGTTATAAAGAGGAGAGCTGGTGAGCTCTATAACTTTCAGAAGGGAGCCTCATTACGAAGGTTCCAGAGTACACCAGGGCCCTCATCCATGTCTGCTGGCTTATTCTGTCAACTAGGCCATCCCCGAAATGTTCTTGCCCCACTCCTTCCTGAGCACAACTAAGACTGCAGAAGCTTTGACCCCACTTATGAAGGGCATGAGAGCCATCATTACAACTACTACCCCAGAGTGTTGTGTGCCTCCTGCTGCAATAAAGGCTGGATATAGACTCTAACCACTGTTTTTGTAGTGGGCTTAGCTCTGTGATGACTGTGCTGAGGCCTGGCCCCCAACTCTATGTTCTCCTAGCAAGATGGCATGGGGTTAAGGCACACAGATCCTACCAGTGGTGCAGCAGAATAAATATGGCTTCTGTAGGGATATGAACAAAATGACATAAAAAAACCACTAAACTTGTATTTGAGGGGGGATTTCCAACTGTTGCTTAAAGTCCTAATGTTGGGAATCGAACACTTGATCCATCTTGGAGGGTAAGATCGATATGGTCACCCTTGACATCACTCTGATATATGCAGACAGTTCAAAGATCTCCCCTAGTGTAGCTGCTGCTGAAAAAACTCTAAAGGAACACTTGGGCACGCTGAAAGCCCTGCAGAGAGAGCTTTAGCTCCTCCAAACAACAATGGAAAGACTACATGCCAGAGTGAGGATGAAGAGGGCTGGTTGTCCTGCAATTACATCCAACTGGTGAGCCACCCGGCGCAATGTGGAGGTAGGGGACCAAAGTCTTTTATATAAGACTATTAAAATGAAAGTGCCCCCAGAAAATCTATCTGCCCACTTAATGATCGAAAGGGCCCACAGCATCCCAGAGGTACCACCAAAATCGGGATCCAGACCTGGACTCCTCACAGATGGTCCATTACAGCATGAAAATCAGGCAGTTTCTGGAATAAATACAGGAAGTGGAGGTGAGGTGGTGATCCTTTGATGAACCAAAATGGAACTGAGACAGTGGGATAAATGATTCATGATGCTCTTTCTGGTAAAGTGCAGAATTATCTCTGAGGGTTGATCATGGTTCTTCACACTTCTGCTTCAGTATGGGAGTGGTTGGAGGAGTGGAGACTGGTGGGACCTAGAAAACACAGCGTGAGACAGGTGCCAGCCAGGGTGTGGAGCCCTACAGATCTGAAAGAGAGGACACCAAGATAGTTAAAGCGGTCCATAAGAAAAGACCTAACCAAACTGTATTTCAGCTATTGGACTACTATTTAAACTTGTTGTGCTGAAGAGCTTGCATTGGTGGAGGGTGGTGCCCTCTATCATTCAACCACAGACCACTGGCACATTGGTTGTGTGGACTATACACAGCATCTTCTTTTGGAAACAGTTTAAGCTTTTATTAGGTTTCTTAGGGGTGACAGATGTCTCAAGCATTAGGGTGATGACCAGTTTTGAGTTGCAGCACGAAGGAGTAGGGGAGTAGGGTGGGGTGAATGAGTTGGGGGGTTGGAGAATGTTGGCATCACTGGGTAAGCACAGCAGTTATAAAGGGTGGAAAACAGGGAGAAGATTGTAGAGGGGACTTACCAAGTACCACCAGGAGTGATGAGATCAAATATACTCAGACTTGGCATACGCTCTTGAAATGTTAATGACCTGGAAAGTAAACTGAAGGTACAGGGAGCAGGTTCCTCTCGCACAAGATCCTGATGTAATCTACTTACAGGAAACTCATTCCATAGGAAACAGATGTGAATTTATGAGAAGGGACAGATATAGAGATCCGGTGCACTCTGGGTTTACATTCATCTCTTGAGGGACGGGAATTCTGGTATGCCGATTGCTGCCTTTAGTAGTGACCAGAAAATGGGTGGACCATGATGGCTGCTATGCAGCGATCTGTGGGGAGTGGTAAGGAAAAATTATTGCATTAATGTCTGTATACTTTCCATAAGGCCTGCTGTCTGAAGGACTGCAGAAATTGGACTACTGGATAGCCCAGGTCTCAGATGTCATAGTGGCCATTAGGGGATCTGAACTTCACACTACTGTGCAGTATGAACAGGGTCACAGGCTAGGGCCATCCCGGTAGGGAGGATACAGGTTGAACAGATTCTCCAGGGCTCTGGAGTGGTGGATATTTGGCAGGACTCACACCCCACAACACACCAATATTCATGTGTCATGGAGGGCAACACTCTCTCTCTAGGTTGGATTATTTACTGGTGCTGGGGAGCTGGGGGCACAGATTTGGGGATATGCATTACTTGCCACATGGTATCTCTGACCATTCCCTACTTATCACTGTCTTATACAGATAAGTATGGGATCAGACCCCAGAGACATACCCCTTGCTACCTAAGGGATTAGGAGGTCAAATAACAAATAACACAGTTCACTAACATATGTTTCCAGGAAAATGGTGCATCAGTTGCGGCTGAACAAACGTTGTCTGGGGCCTATGAAACAATGAAAAGAGGCCAATTCCTGGTGAGGCTCTGTAAAAAGAAAGTACAAAAACTAGAAGAGTTAGAGTTGCAGGTGACACTTAAGGAGACAGATTACATATAGTCACCAAGGGTGGACAAGTGGCATTAAACAGAGCTCAATGGAGATGAGTATGGACAGACTGCAGAGGGACAGGTGTGGGCATGTTTTGAACCACACAGCACAGATTATAAGAGGCGGGCAATAAGCCAAGTAAACTAACTGTATGGTTGGTGCAGAGATATGCAAATGTGAGGTGGAATAGGGGAGCCACAAACTACCATAGGAATAGGGTGAACACCTCCATAAATGTATTGGGCGATATTCTCAGAAGTATCTGAAGCACCTCTACAGGTCCCTGGCCGATGGTGCTGCAAGGGATCTGGGGTAATATTTCAGGGATATGCCCACAACGTTCACCCGAGAAAATGCAGCACGGAAGTAGGGGGAAATAGTCGATGCAATTAGGCAGACACAGGGTGGAAAACCACTTGGTACGAATAGCTCCTTGTGGAATTTTTTCAATAGTGCAGTAGAGCACATAGGTGGCCCACTTCTATGCATGTTTCTTGAGGCGCAGAGGTCAGATTTATTCTCTTGTGACCTATGAACTGACAATATCGGCCTCATTCACAAGAGGACAATCCCTCTATCTCTTCTTATTGTTGCTCAACATCGAGGTGAAAATACTAGCCACGGTTTTGGCAAACTGATTCTTTCAAGTGACAGTCCAGCTGAAAATCTGGATTAGTCTTGGTTTATGCCACTCTAGTCTATAAACCATAATCTTCATTGAATGCATGGAGTCTTAGCCAGGGTGGTGGTCCTTCAGGACCCAGCCGTCACTATAGTTTTGAATGCTGAGAGGGCGTTGAATACCTAGGCTTCATTTACAAGGCTCTGGCAGCACACTGCGTCACCGAAGCGTCATTTTTTTACACTCCTATGGTGCAGTATGCCAGCCCATATTCACAAGGGCACGCAAAGCCACCTTGCATGGCTTTTCATGACCTTGTAAATATGGTCCCCTTTCACACACAATACTGCTTGAAAGAGGAGTTCCATGGATGTTGCTTGGGGTGTTCCCATGGAATTGTAAAGAATCTGATGCACTCCCAGATTTACAAAGATCAGATTGCATCAGATTCCTATGCCACCTCTGGGGTGGTGTAAGGGTGATGCAATGAGGAAAAATATCTTTATTTCTCCCCAATTTTTCTGATATGTGTGCTGCAATCTGCAGCACACATAGAAAGAGGAAGACACCTGGGGGGCGTGGCCAACATGGCGGCCGGAGCGGTCGCATAGATCGTAGTTCCGCTCTCGGCCCATAGAAGGCATCCTGTACAAGAAGCCTCCATTCTTCTACACGGCAAGCATCGTTTGCGCAGCCATCGGGGCTTTCTGGCGCACCGCAGCACGACCCAGGAACCACAGAAACCACGGCGCCACAGCTGCGGGGACAGGCGCCTGAGCCGGGCACCGGAGAAAGCACCTCGCCGGTGCACATCGTCGGACCAAGTGGCTGCCGCCTGTCGCCCGGAGGAGGAGCGGCGGCGGCTGGTCTGAGGACTCCGCGAGGATTTGCGGACCCTGAGAGGTGGCGCTGGGCCCGGGGCCAGAGATCCAGGTGAGGACTTGCTGGATCTTCTGTCCTCTGTACAAATGCCCTCGTGGGAAGTGGATTATCCCTCTGTGTAAAACACTGCCATCACAAAACCGAAACAGTGTATATAGAATATGCAAATATGACACTTCCATACTGATAGTGAGTTCCGTTTCCAAATATTTGGCAGCAGCATGGAAAATCCGCAGTAGGATTACTACAGATCTTAACCCATCGGTCGAAGAACGGTCTAGAAGTTAGCAAACTAGTACCCTGTTATATTAATCTGGGATTTTAAATAAAATGATTAGTATGACCCTCCGACGATAAAAGACTGTAGCCCTGCGCATGATGGCTAGTGACTTATAGTTCCTTAGCATATATAATTTTATAAATCGCAAGTTGCACTTCACCTGATCAACTTATTTAATAGAACTGAGTAACTTATGGCATTATTTTCCACTGGTTGACCTCTAGCCTCTCCTAATAGGAGCTACTATATGCAGTTTTATGCCTTATTTTATATATTAAACTGTTTTAGAATGATCTTCATGTTTTTAACAACTGGTTAGCACTATTTTAGCACTTAGCCTTTTGCACAGGGTAAGATCCAGAAATTATTTTAAGAGTCTTGTCTTAATTATTTATGAAACTTTTTATGTAATTTTATGATTTTTTTCTCTCTGTACTAACTGCCAAATGTTTTTTCTACTAAGTGATGGTTTATGGTTTTTATCTTTTTGTATGTATGATCATTTCTAATTTTTCAAATGGTCCAAATTTGGACCGAATAAACTATTGATTGATTGATTGACTTGCTGGGGGGCGGCGGCCCTGGAGGCCCTTCGGCAGCTGGGCCGCGACCGCTAAGTGCGGCAGCACCGACTGTACGGGCCGCGACGCTGCGCCAGCGGGCCCCCTGGCGCTGGGCCTCTGGGCCTGTGAGACTTTGCCCTCTCCCCTTCGGGCGCGCGCACCCCAGGTCACTAACACAGCGCCTGGCGAGGCTGTGGACCGCCATCAGGGCAGGAGGCGAGCCCCGCCTGCAGAGGAGTTGGACCTTTGGCGGCACGGGCGGGTGCAGCCGTGCGGCTCCTGTGGTGGGTGTGTGGGCATGAAGCAGCCCAACAACTGAGGGCCCTCCGCGCCCCACAGTGACCTGCACCGCGCCCCTTCGGCTACGTGTACCGAGTCGCGGGGCCCCTCGGACATATGCTGGACCCCACATTGGTATTTGGAGGCCATAACAGCAGTAGATCAGTGCCGCGCGGCCCGAAAAGGGGCTGCACTGCGCGCAGTGATTACCCACAACAGATTGCGCCCCAAAACCACCGTCTGCTTTAGAACAAAGACAAAATTACTAAACCGGAGTGAACATCATCCAATTATATCAGTCCAGCCCCTCCGGAACCTGGTTTGCTCCTAAGCATATCTCGTGCCCACATTTAGGAAATAAGATTCCTGATCAGCAGTTGGCTAAAATAACAATCTACCATCTCAAAAAAAAAAAAAAGAGGGGGCATCACTCGCCTGGAACCCATGACCATATGAACTAAGAAACCATCCCCAATTGTACAAAACTAACGGCTCGCAAATTCATGTTAAATCTGCACTGCAACTTCCGACTGGTTCCACTCAGGGTGCAGATTAACTGAACATCGGTAAATATAGTCAATAAAACCTCCAGAACGACTGGAACACATCACATTGGCCCCGATAAACCAAGCCACATCAAGATCACTGATGGGCAAACCAAAGACTCCACGTGCGCCACCACGAAACATGGACTCAGACGAGCCATCTCCACCATCGGAGCCGTCGGTAATACACCAGGCACTAAAGAAGTTGGAGGCAACTCTACAAACTCATACAACGCAATTTGAGAAAATTCTACAGGCTATCCTAGACACCAAAACTACGCTAGAAGCAAGAATAGGATCAGTTGCTGAAGATGTCAATCTCCTTCGCATGGATCAACAAGCCCCAGCAGTAAGGGTAACAACACTTGAAGAGGATGTGAAACAGACAACACCATTGATAAAAGACCTCCAACTCCAACTAACAGCAATTTCATCTGAGGTCGAAGCCTTGAAACGCAGGACCGAAGACGCAAGGGCAGATCACGTCGGAACAACATTCGATTCGTGGGATTTCTAGAACTGGCAGAAGGTCCCAGCACAGAATTATTCATCGAACAATGGCTAACGGGCACAATATTGCAAAACAATATCCCGAAATTCTTCTCTGTAGAGCTAGCACACAGGGTCCCTGGAAGATCCCCCCACCGGGCGCCCAGCCCCGCCCGCTCATAGCAAGACTACTTAATTATCGGGACAGAGACCTCATCCTGCAATTATTCCAAAATTCAGGCCCTGTTAAGTATGAAAATGCAGAAATTACGGCTTACCCAGACTTTACAGCGGAGGTACAAATGAAACGCAACTCCTTCTTCAGGGTAAAAGAAAGACTACGTGAGCATGACATTAAGTACGCTCTGTTGTTCCCTGCCAAACTGCGCATACAGGATAACACTCGTACCCACTTCTTCACGACCCCAGAGGATGCCTGGACCTGGCTGCACGCCAAAGGCCTAGCCGACCCGATAAGCCTAAAGACCCCAACGGAGAAATGGTTATCCCAAAAGAACAAACGTAAACCTCGCAGGAAACAAGATACTAAACCCTCACTGGAACAGTCTCAAGCGGAGCGTACTTCACTACTGCAGGCCACAGTGCACTTCATCAACACATCTCCAGCTTCTTTCTCCACCCAAGACGAAGCTGAACTCGAGCCAGAAGCACAATATGACTCCACAGACTCTAACCGAGGCCCTACCCTCACGCCACGCACAGCAAACGATATCTGCTAGCCATGCAGGACAGGAACACCTCCACAACCTGAGACATGCCCTACCTCCATAAAAATCTGACTACCTTGCCTAGCTGATCGGGCCTGAGCGATGTGCGCTCAGTCCCTATCACTAACCTAAACAACAGACCAGCGGTCGTCGGAGGCCCCCATGCAGACGCACCAGCAACAAGAGCAATATGGGCCGGGAAACTCACCGAACTGAAAGCATGAACCCGAAACACCCCCCGCTCCATTTGGACTGGTTCACCAAGCTGGCAGACACTGGCTCACCTCTAGCCGTGTTGCATGCACATTCAGGTGGTCATTCCGACCGTGGCGGTCGGCGGTGAAGCGGCGGTAAGACCGCCAACAGGCTGGCGGTCTTTTTTCATGTATTCTGACCATGGCGGTTACCGCCATGGCCAGCCGCCGCTTCACCGTTCCGACCGCCACGGCGGTAATGACCGCCGGGCTGGAGACCTGGGTCTCCAGCCTGGCGGTCGTCACATACCGCCGCCGGTATTCCAACCCGCCTGACCCCGGCTTACCGCCATGGATTTCATGCTGTTTGGGACCGCCATGAAATCCATGGCGGTAAGCACTATCAGTGCCAGGGAATCCTTTCCCTGGTACTGATAGGGGTCTCCCCCACCCCCAACCCCCACCCCGACTCCCTCCCCTACCCCCCACACCACCCCTGCCACCCCCAAAAGGTTGCAGGACCCCCGTCCCCAACATATACACACACATACACGCACATATTCATGCACGCACTCATGCACATACACACCCCCCCGCATTCATGCACGCACTCATGCACATACACACCCCCCCGCATTCATACACGCACTCATGCACATACACACACCCCCCGCATTCATGCACGCACTCACACGCCCCCTCAACATACACACATGCACACCCCAATGCACGCACACAACTCACAACACCCCTCCCACCCCCCTTCCCTAGCGGACGATCACCTTACCTGTTCCGGTGATCCTCCGGGAGGGAACGGGACCCATGGGGGCAGCTCCGCCGACACCGCCACGCCAACAGAACACCGCCACAGCGAATCACAGGTCGTGATTCGCTGGGTGGTGTTCTGTTGGCGTGGCGTGGAGGTGGAGCTACATCCACTTCCCCGCCTGCCGCCAGTATGGCTGTTGGCGGCTCTTCGTCTGGAAACGGGCAGAACGTTGCCAACAGTCAGAATGGCCTGTGCGGAAGGCCGCCAGCACTGGCGGTCTTCCGTATGGCGGTCCCTCTGCAGTCTATTGAAAAGACTGCCGAGGTCGGAATGACCCCCTTAATGTTTTACATAGTTGCTGTTTTTTATGTCACTAAATGGAACCCACTTAGGATATACAATGTAGATCACGATCATAGTAATAGGCGTCACAACTGTGTTCCCAATACAAACACAGTAAACAACACCAAAGATGGTAAGCACCTATACACAATGCTCGCTGGGTATATCATGGCTGCACACAGCACAACGACGGCATGTTCACCAGTACCAATAAATCAGCATATACATCATGGCCCCTCAATCTCCACATAAAACCCCGCAATACAAAATAATCACATGGAACGTCACAGGTATGGCATCCACACGCAAACGCCAACGGATTTATACATACCTTAAGCGTCACCAGATACATATAGCTATGCTACAGGAGACTCACCTAAACGGGCCCTCACTGGAGAGCTCACGCGCAAAATGGCGAGGACAATTATACAGCACTACCTTTTCAACCTTCAGGGGTCCCATTTGTAATGTCCCGCACACAAAACGACCAAAACGGGCGCTAAGTGATATTAGAGGGGGCCTTGGACGGTTATCCCTTAGCATTAATCGCTCTGTATACTCCTAACACAGGCCAACGCGAATTCTTGTGGACACTCAATACTAGCAAACTTAGAGACCCAGCTGAGGTTAGCACATGGGGTGGGGACTTTAATTCAGTGTTGTACATACATATGGATCGCTCATTTCCCCCCCTCACTGCTGCCCCAGCCAAGCCAACATCCACCGATCTAGCAGAGTGGGCCTCCAATAATGGTCTGAAGGAAATATGGAGAACAGGCACCCCACGCAATGCGAATACTCCTACTATTCATCAGTACATAAACTACACACCAGAATAGACATGTTATTCGCAACACCTGACATAATCCATAAAATAAACACGTCAGGATATCTAGCCCCTACCATCTCAGATGACAACCCGCTATACACTACATTATGTTGGGGCCGCACGCACACTCGTATCCCAACCTGGCGCTTACAACCAGAAGCCCTCACAGACCCCCCCTTCCAAGAACAGATATCCAATTGCCTATCAAACTACTTTACGCTAAATAAGGATACCGCTTCAACGCGCGCTATCGAATGGGATGCTCACAAAGTTGTGGTTCGTGGCCACTGCCTGGCAGCCACTGTGGGAGTCAAAAGAATACTTACTAAAGAACTGCAAGAACTAGAAATCAAACTACGCAGGACAGAAGTAGAGGTTTCCACGAATATATCCTCTCTGGAGGCACTGAGCGCGCTCAGAAACAGTTATAGGGAAGCAGACAACAGGTTGTGTAAGCATGATTATAGACATTATCAGGCACGACAGCACGCAGAAGGGGATAGATCTGGGAAAATGTTAGCCTGGCTGGTTCGCCAGCCAGCGTAGTCATCAACTATAGGCGCGATTAAACTACACACAGGCCTCGTAGTTAACACCCAGGTCGAAATCAACACAGCATTCCATACGTATTATCGCACCCTATATCAACCCTCCACCTCCCCTACTGAATAGCAACTGACTGAATTATTAACAACGATCCCCCAAAATCTGCATATAATGAACAACACAGACATGTTAGACGGCCCTATTACAATAGAAGAACTTAGATTAGCTCTTTCTCAAATGGCAAGTAATAAAGCCCCAGGTCCAGACGGTTTGCCAGCGGAATACTTTAAATCACAACCCAGGCATCTTTTACAACCTCTCCTGGAGGTGTTCAACGAAGCGCACAACAGTAAGCAACTTCCAGACTCAATGAGTGAAGCACTAATAGTCGTGCTCCCAAAACCAGGCCGAGACCCCCTGGATGTCAGGTCATACAGACCTCTCTCCCTACTCAACTCTGACTGTAAACTTTCAGGGAAGATTCTAGCAAACAGATTACTCCCTTATCTACCAAATTTAATACACCCAGACCAATCCGGATTCATACCAGGTAGAAACACTTTTTTAAACATCAGAAGATTAATTCGCTAAATGCATAGTACCACTGCGGAGGAAGCAGTGGCCATGTCCTTGGACATAGAAAAAGCTTTTGATATGCTAAGCTGGAATTACCTTTACCGCATATTGGAGGCATTTGGTTTTCAACCTGGCTTTATAAACTGGATCAGGACATTATATCATAAACCCATTGCCCGAGTTAAAATGGGACAAATCATTTCCAAAGTATTTCCCATCGGTAGGGGCACCCGACAGGGCTGCCCGCTTTCTCCCTTATTATTCGCTATCGCAATTGAACCGCTAGCAATCAAACTCTGGAGTAACCCTCATAATTGGGGCATCCCAGAATTCAACTTATATCACATTGTGTCTTTATATGCTGATGATGCCCTAATTTATCTGCGCAAAAACTCTACATCTGTTACAGAGATAATGCAAATACTAGACAACTTTGCACTGTCCTCGGGATTACACATAAACTGGTCTAAATCATACAGTTTCCCCCTCACTCCTATATCACAAGAACAACAAAGGATATTACCCCAATATCAACTCACCTGGTCCCTTTCAACCTTTAAATACCTAGGTATACAGGTCTATCACTCAATGACGGACCTAAAGGAGGGTAATCTAGACTGACTGATTAGATCTACCCGCGACTCGCTGTCATTTTGGAGCTCGCTCCCACTATCCCCTATGGGCAGGACCGCCATAGCTAAAATGTTAATCCTACTGCGCTTCCTATACTATTTACCGCCCTCCCGATATCACAACCACGCTCATTCTTTCATAAACTACACTCCCTTCTGTCTGACCTACTTTGGGGCAGGGACAGACGGAGGGTGGCACTACCTATTACACAACACTCACAAGAGGAAGGCAGTTTAGGCATGCCAAACCTAGAATTATATTATGCTGCGGCACAGTTACAATGGATAGCACTATGGCTTAATAACTCAACCACCCCAGAATACTTAGCGCTGAACACATATACAGCACCACAAACAATCCTAACGACAATATTGTCTGGCCCCCCTTATCCTCCGAACAGATCCCCATTACTAGATGCAGCTTGATTCTTCTGGAAAAGATACGTCCAGGGCAAAACCAACTCCCCCCCCTTATTCTCCTTCGATACCACTATTCCAAATACCGATGGTACAGGACCTGGCATCCCATCATAATGTATGAGTTACTAAAACGTTGAATGTGGGAGACTTATATTCTAACTCCCATATAACCACTTTCGCTGAACAGGTGTCTGCTGGGAAAATGCAAACTGGAGCTTTCTTAATATGGCGCCCTCATTAAACTTGTGCGTAACTTCTGGGGTAGCAGTCATACCAAACCCAACGAATCCCTCTTACTTATAGCCCTCCTAACTATAGGCAACACTAAAGGTATTATTACAACATTATACAAAATACTTTTAGCAGGCGCTCGCACTAATTTATCCCCGGCTAAATCTCGTTGGGACATCGCCCTCAAAGCATTAATCCCCCAAAAATGTGGGAAGCTGCTCTTACCACGATTAAAACTGTATCATTCAACACCAGACTAAGATACACGCAATTTAACTATATCCATCAGGCCTACTTATCTCCAGCCCGTATCAATAGAATTTACCCCAGCGCTAAGTCAGAGTGCCCTAGATGCGCCACACCCTCAGCTAATTTTTATCACATGGTCTGTGAATGCCACCCAATAAATGCAAACTGGTAGCGCATTACAGAAACTACAGCAGAAATCGCTGACCACACGCTCTTCCTTTCCCCTGAATCGTGCCTACTGGGAATACGCCGGCGTCCCAAAGGGGATAAGCATCAGCACAGATTCATAGATCTGGCATTTGTGATATACAGGTATCTGATCGCTACACATTTGGAGGCCCCCCAGGCTCCTCCCTTCTCCGCCTGGCTCCGCGACCTACACAGTCGCACACAAGCAGAAGCCCACACATTACGACAACTACAACAAAAGGGCCAACTACAGGAAGGAGCTGAAATTTGGGATGGTTTTGTGGTCAAAATAGAAACTAGAGATGACATGTACCCCCCATGACCTCCCTCTGGCATGGGGGTGTCACTGTCATATTCCATCATTATACAAACGGTGCAAACAATAGCATCACCACCAGTGGGGATCTCCGGACACTGCACCAAATTATTACGTATAAGTCAGAACTACCCAAACCTCATGCCCGTTATTGACACCCAGACCTATACTAATTGCACATCTTTTGTCTCCTTGCGCTCAAACGTTGCCCTCACTATTTAAAACGCCATTACGCACGCACACACAAATGCTATAATCAGAGTGATTACAGTTATAGATTACACAGTTTTTCCCCTTTTCTTTTTTGTTTCCCCCACCTTGTTAATGCATATCGGCAAAGTGTTTTTTGTTCGCGCAACACCAAGTACATAAACACTAACGAATATATATAAGCGAAGAAATTGCATAATTTTCTTTCTTGTAATAAATGAAGTGCATTGATAGTTTCTGCACCTTGTTCAATAAACAGATAAAAAAAAAAAAAAGAGGAAGACACCTCTTGTGATTGTTTTTGTGGAGGAAGGTGCCCCTTCCTACACAAAAACAATCATCCTCGCAATGCAAGCATCCTTGTTAACGAATGGGCATATGCTGACCAACGTCATCATCCCTGAGAGCAGACAGCCAGGCCTTATCAAGCCGGGGGTATCTCAAAGAACTATAATGATGGGGGGACTAAAGGGTTGGCCCACCCCGATGACAAATATCATCTGGACTTGGTGAAGAGCAAACAAGACACTTGGGGGCATATTTATACTTGTTTTGCACCACGATCGCGTCATTTTGTTTTGTTACGCAAATTTGGTGCAAAACTAACTCCATATTTATACTTTGGCGCTTGAGGAACTGTGGCCAAAAGGGATCTTTAATACACGCATTTATAATTCTGCTCTTGTTTAAGGCCATTCTGGGATAGACTAATAAAACGCCAATCCAAGCATTTAAAATGACAATAGAGATAACACCACAGTTGGCTCTGCTAAGGATATGGAAAGAACGAACGCTATCTAAAAACTATCTTTTCTTTTACAATACCACTTTCATGGTGGCAAAGCATGATATAGTCAAACTATGTGATGCATCACCGAGAGCCAACATCTAGTCTCAGCATGTCAATTGTTGCATGCAGGCCAAAGAATCTATGTGCAAGGAAACAAGAAATTCAGCATGATCTGTAACCGCTAGCAGGAATACAGAGCTATAGTAGGAAAGACTCCAGCGGTGTGAGAGTATTTAGAATCAGAAACTGGCGCCACAATGAAGGGGAGATCAAGGGGTATTAAAAACACCTAATTCACTACCAGAAGAACATAGATGGGTCTTTCTGTAGGTTTTCTGCTGTTAAAAGTAAGATAAATTGACATATCAAGCTCAGATTGCTTCCATTCTCTGTATTTTGCATATCTGATATATTGTTTGGCTGGTTCTATCAGCATATGCAAAATTATGATCTTGTTTGTGCAAATGCAATAAAAAGATTTATTAAAAAAAAATCTAATTTACCAATGACACAAGAAATTACACATTTATGTTTAATCGCTCTCAAGTAAGGTGTACTGTATTTAAAAACACACTCAAACAATTTTTAAATGTGATGTAAAATAAAAATATTAATATTAATAGTATTTAAATAAATTACCTATATATGGTTATATTTTTGAATACAATAATTATATGCAATATTTCCACATCATAAAACCATTTGTGAAACATTTTTTAATACTTTTTTAAACTTCCATCAAACTTGACAGAAATTACATGTCAGAGGGTGTAGCTGTATTGATTGTATTGGAGACAGTATCCTTGTTACTAATGGACACAACGTAATAGATAGCAGATGCTTCCGTCTATTACCTACTATCTGTCTGCAATGTTGTCAGGCATATCCTATGGTGATAATGACGGTTTTTTAAGGAGGACCAAACTTGGTGGATGCATTATGAGTCCGTCACGGACAACTATCTAGGAAATCAAGGCCCATATTTATACTCCCTTTGCGCTGGATTAGCGTCAATTTTTTTTACGCTAACTCAGCGCAAACTTAACACCATATATATACTTTGTCGCTAGACCCGTCTATCGTCAAAATATCCCAGTGTGCGTCATTTTCTGGGTGCGTGAAACTGCCTTGCCTTAATGAAATGCAAGGTAGGCGTTCCAGTCTAAAAAATTACTTAAACACCTGTGCGGCATATTTATCCAACCGCGCAAAAATGGCGCACGTCTGGGAGGCGGAGCTGGAAAATGGTGCAAATCCCGATTTGCGCCAAAATGTAATGCCTGGGTCAGGGCAGGTGTTAAAATGGGGCAAACACACTACTACTTAAGGAAAACTCACACAAGCAACATCATAGGCTCAAAAAGGGAGACATGGAGGTGATACTCATGCAGCATGCATGAAGACGCAGAGCACAGGAGCAGCAGCTACCACCACACCAACATGGACCCCAAAGGCAAACTAGAAGGCAGGAAAGGATATTCAGGACCAGGACAACCCTTCAGGGCCTCAGGGAACATGACATTATCCAGAGGTGCAGAGTAAACTGGCAAGCCATACAGCAGCTGCTGCGCCACATTAAGCCACAGTTGGCACCCAGCTTGTAGACACCCCACATCATTCCACCGGAGACCAAGCTGCTAGCTGTCCTGCACATGTTGGCAAGTGGCTCTTTTCAAATCACTAGTGCCCTGGTTGCCAGGATCTCACATCCGTCATTTTCTGCCTTTCTTCCCAAGGTACTTGATGCCATCATCTCCCTCACACCCCGCCACATCAGCTTCCCCAACACACAGCGGAACCAGCAGCTGACCAAACAGGGGTTCTATCAAATTCATGGATTCCCGCGTGTGCTTGGTGCCCTTGAATGCACACACTTTCGGGTAATGCCACCTGCTGCAACCGAGCACCTATACCGCAACAGGAAGCACACACACTCCATCAATGTGCAGGCCATTGTGGATCACCGTGGATTGTTCACCAACATCATGGCAAAGTATCCTGTGAGTGTACATGATTCATTCCTCTTTTGCCACAGTACCATCAATCAGCACTTCCATGATGGACGATATGGGAATGGCTTACTTGTTGGTGAGTACAGAAATCTAGTTATTTACACACAGCACAGCAACCCTGTAGGACACACAACACATACACCACTACATTGACACGTGGCCAGGAAGAAACTGAGGTGTGACACTGGTAGTCATGTTTGATATCCTGACCCAATGGGATACACACCTATGGACAAATGACAGGTGCAAATAACAAGAGATGCCACTCTAGAGCCACACGGGACCAATTTAAAACCACACAGTGACAATAACATGGCCTTAACTGGCAGTACAATTTGGAAGATGAATCTTTCAATATCACATCAATGACACAATCACACACCCTTCCAACCAATATGTTCTGTGTAAGTGGTGTGTAATGTGTTTTGCTGCAGGTCAAACACCATGAGACACATAGCATGATGATGCTGACTCTGATGAAGGTGACATGGAATCATTGAGGCAGTACCAACATCTCACATCACTCCTGGGGTGACATTGCCAGCTAGCAATTAGGAAGTGGACTGTGCTATGAAAACATGTGAATGTGACACTAATACAAAGTGCACACTGCTACACATACGGATTGAGACAATTCCCCATATACATAACTGATGTACAGGCAGATGGACCTTCTGGCACTAAAACCTTCACCCCCACAACCACGTTAGCCAGTTTACCTGGACCAGGTTCAGTAGTGTAGGTACATGTTTGCACATGAGCCAACTCGGTAAGGGCACAAAAATAGGTTTGCATTGAACTTGTCACACATGGGATAATTGTGCTTTGTCAATTGTGAACACTTCAGTGCTGCCAACTTATGGAGATGTGTTGTGCATTGTCACCTAGCCAAATCAAAGGGCCTCACTGTTGCATTTCACCTGCAATCATACATGTCAAATTGAATGGGATGTTCAGGCCGTATACTGCAACCGTGTTACCACCACAGTGGAATTGATTGTGTGTGTGGAAGTATCATGTCACCTCCAGTGAAGGCACACAGACACTTCTTTCACATTACAGAATGCATGGGAGATACACACTGAACTGCAAGTTTCTAAATATACCACTGATATTGTGTCATTCAGCCAAAGACCAGTTTTGATAGTTAAACAACCCAATGCAGAAAGTACATCACAGAAGCCTAGGATCCCACACAATACCACGAACACTGATGAGTCACAGACGACACAAGATAACAACTGCCATGCAAAGTGATAATCACGGTGCAACCAACAACCAAATACTTACCCTCATTTTCTCTTTCAGCTGATCAGGGTTACGGGATCCAGCCATGGATCATGACCCCAATTGCCAACCCAAGCACAGCATCAGAGCGTGCCTATAATGAGGCACATCGTAGGACACGCACCATAGTTGAGAGGACTTTTGGCATTCTGAAGTCCAGATTCAGGTGCCTGGACATCACCGGAGGCAGCCTCCTATGTTCCCCTGAAATGGTCTGCAAGATCATTTTGACCTGTGCCATCCTGTACAACATTTGTGTGAGGAGGAACATTCCCCTCTTTGAACCAGATCCACAAATGCCTGAAGAGGAGGAAGAGGAGGATGCTGTCCGTGAAAATGAGAGGGAACATCCAAACACAGCTGCCGGATTGCGTAGGAGACAACACATCGTGCAAAACTTCTTCTAACTATAGTCACCATCACCACTTTGTTATCATAAGAAATTAAACACCTCACTTCAGCACTCAATCATGCTCTGGGCAATTATTTATGCATCACATGATCCCTAGGAATCATAATCAGAGTTTAGCCTCATGGAGCATTGCAGAAATACAGATTAGGATACTGAAAAAGCCACATCGCATTTGATGGGTATGAATGTACAGCAAACATCACACACAGTGTAAATGACATAAATCCTGTCCATTTGACATTTGAAGGGCAATGTCAGAGGACCACAGCTATGAGACACATCCATATTGCCAACATGGTCCATTGCAGCAAATGACACACAACTATGACACCATCAATCATAAGGTAAAAAAGTGTTTCATACATGAGGCAGTGGATGTGCAATGGCATTGGTAACAGGAACGTATGGCCATACCCTTGACAGCAGTAAGTGTGACATCAGCTATCTCTGCAAGGAGTATGTGTGACAAGAAGTGCATCAAACATGAAAATGGATAGCACAAGTGCCCCAGGTATGACTAGCATTGCTCACAAGACATGCCCTGTGCAGTCCATCCCAGATAATAAGTCCTGGCACTGCCATGTTTAAAGTCTCTGCCCACACTTCTCTAGCGGGCCCTGTAAATGTACTATCTGTACTCTGAGAATCTTCATCTACACACACCCAGACTCCCATTCTGACTCCTGTGTGCTTCCCTCTTCAGTATGGCATGCCACAGTCATAGTTCATCAGTTTGCATAGACTTCAGCCCCGATAATGCACTGCCTGGTAGTCAGTAGGACCTGTAATCAGCTGCCCATTGCTTCCCATGTGAAAGGTCCAGTAGGCCCTTTGAACTTGATTCTCAACTCCAGGACTTGTGAGAGACAGAAGGTGCACACACCTGTGAGCACTTCCATGCAGACCAGCCATTTCATCCTATCCTGCCCTTTCTGCTGCCTGAAACTGCTCAGAGGCTGCCATTTTCTAAATCTCCTTGTTGTGCATTGGCATACAAATCACTTGTGTACCAGAGCCCTTGGGGGATTGTGTAACGTTGCAGACCACAGCACAAACCATTTTTAGTTCCCACAGTGTTGTTCCTGCTTGTCCCAGTCAGAGTCTGCTCTCTGTGTATTTGCCTTGTTCATGTTTGTTCCTGACACAGCCTGCATCCTGTTAGCCAGACTGGTTCCAGGCTTTGCGTGAAACATAGAGGTTCCCTGTGGCAACATTTGTCTCATAGTTGCATATTCTGTTCGGGGACATGTATTTGAATGGCCTAAGCCAGCCCCCATCCCTTGTCTGGTTTTGCATATATTCATTAGTGCCAAACAGTGACAGTGTGCTATGGCTGTATGCATGGATTCGGTACGGTGCCTACAGCACAAAAACAAGGGTTGCTAAAGTGTATGCAAGGACAAAACATTTTTGTGCCCTGATGGTCCACACACAGATTCACTTCTGCAGCCACCTTTTGATGGGGCTTGCGTGGTGACTAGCTGTGAGATTAATCAGCACAGAGGCACTGATGTTCCCTGTTGCAGTGGGAATTTTAAAGCCCACCCTGTGTACAAATGTTGTGATGAAAGCTGCCTGTTTCCTATTACTGATCCATAAAGGGTTTGAGCACACCAAGGTTGCTCTGTCTCCAGCCTTATAAAAGCTCTGCAATGCCATAGCTGGACTATCCCCATGGGTGTCGTTAGTTGATCTTTGGCTTTAGGACAATTCTGTTTTGAAGGACACTCTGTTAACTCAGGGATTGGCTCCACAGACTCATGACTAGACCTGCACGCAACTGTGACAACATGGAGGC
Organism: Pleurodeles waltl; assembly: GCF_031143425.1. Lineage (NCBI taxonomy): Eukaryota > Metazoa > Chordata > Amphibia > Caudata > Salamandridae > Pleurodeles > Pleurodeles waltl. The sequence goes on along the minus strand of NC_090446.1, from coordinate 658,538,620 downwards.
CAATACTGACACAGGGTACACATGGCCACACACTTGAACTGGCCACCTTTGTGCAATTAACCACTGGAAATATGTGAACACAGGCAGCATGGTCTGCTGTTCCTCCACAGCCACAGGAGAAACATAGGTCCTTTACATGACTCAAACCGTGGGGTACATAACAATTTCAGGATTGGATTTGAGACTCTGTGTCACAAACACTATACCTACCTGGCATGTTCAAATGATGGACTCATGGGTAGTATACACAGAAGTGACCATGAAGTGGTATTCAACATTTCATTAAATGTGATGGGTTACATATCTGACATAGCCATTATCAACCGTCCTCTATCTATCCTGTGTATAGTTTGTCATGGGAAATGTTTTGTCCCCAAAGTCAAGGAAGTACACACAGCATAAGATGCAACATATATAACAAACACATATCATGACTGATGTACCTCAATGAATGGCATCTGATGGTTATACACAATTATAACACATTCATACATGCACATTACGCCAAAATGTTCTCATGACGTTCCCACAGAGGCACAACAACAATTTGAAGAGCCAATTCACAGACATAAAAACACAGGCCATGAGTCTATTTGTTTGGTTGCATAGCCTTGCTATCGTTTATTGATGCAACACCTGCTCAAACTAGGAAATTTTATTCCGAAATTTTGTGTTGCTGTTGCGTCAGTTAAGAGAGCTAATCCGGCACAACAACATGAGTATTATGGTCCGCAGTAGTATGGTCTGCCACATGTGCCCAAACACTAGAACACACACTGCAGGTCACATCATCCTATCTTTGTATAGTTATAGGCTGCATGCATGCAAAAAAAATGAAAAATCACACAAGCACAGTTCAAGACAGATTTTTTGACGCAAATGCATAAAAAAAGATACATATGCGTAAAAAAATAATGCATATGCGTTAAAAAATGACGATCACACCCATAATACATTGAATGGTCCCTAGCGTTAATTCCAACACCGCACCCCAGGAAATCAGTTACCCATTAAAAATGTGTTGATCCTTGAGACAGGAAGTGATGTAATAGGATATCCTGTTTACAGAAATGGTACAGTGGGTGTACTTTCACTTTGTAGTCTGTGATTATTCTAGACTGTGTGGCTGTGTCTTGAGTTGTCTTTGTGAATATTGTGGTTTTGTCTCCTGTGTGCTATTTTTTTTTAAGTGTCTGTGTTAATCTGTGTAAGTGTTTTTTGTCATTTATTGTGATTAGATTTGACTTTGTACTGTTGGGAGTGTGTTGGGAGTGTGTTTGTGGGTATGGTTAGTTGTGGTATTGTTGGGCTGTCTGTGGGTTAGTTATGTTTCCTTTTCATACCTTCTTTCCCTGTTTTTCCCTCTTTAATCTTTCCTATCCTATTTTGTTTTAGGTGTTGGGAAGGCCACATCTGGGGAGAATGGGTGAGGAGGAGCTAGGGGCTTTTGTGTGGCTGATGTGCCACTTCCTCCACCTGATGTTGGAGGCTGGAGGCCGGGTGATACAGGGGTATCACACAGAGGCAAGGAGGCTCAGGTGGGCAAAGGTGCTGTTCCACCTAAGAAGAATCTTCAACAGCCAGCGCAATGACCACCAAAATTAACATCGCTGGGCTGACCTGGTGGACCGAGAGCAAGACCTGCTGGACAACCTGGGTGTGGTGATTGGTGGCCCTGTTGGTGAGTACAAATTTGACTAATGTGTACAGTACAATGCTCTGGAGTGACAGTAGCAGATTTTGTGACATGCCGCATGAAATGTTTGTGGACATGTGGAATGTAAGTGGAAAAAGCTGTGGCCCTGATTCATACTAATTTTGCAACGCATTACCATCATTTGTTGACTCTAAAGCTGCACAAACTTACAAAAGGCAACTTTATCTTGTAAATTAGTGCCGTTTTGGCATCAAGAGATGGTGGTAATGCGGCACAAACAAATTAATGATACAGGGCCTGTGAGTGTACCAGGAATGGGATGTATTTCACATGCTAATACAAGGAACCAATGTAGTCCCCAGTTTTATTAAACTATGTCTGAACAGTATTCATGGCCATATGTACAAAGCTCTTCCTTACCTCTGCTAATATCTTAGGCCACTATTTCTACTTTGTTTGTGCAGCATTTGCATTATTTCTGGATGCCAAAGTATAGCACACTTGCTACAATCACATTTTTTGTGCTAATTTCCATAGCTGTAGCGTAAACAAATGAAGCAAATGCAACACCAAAAAAAGACACATCTGGCCCTAAGTTCATTGTTTCTGTGTGTTCCTGTCTGGATAGATAATCTTTCACATGGCAAAACCCAATTGTGCCCAGATGTTACCAGATTGTAGTAGCACAAAACAGGTTTATCTTGTGGCTTTTCGGAGTAGCCATTGAAATCCTATCATTGTGTAGCATGGCCGAACAACATTTTTACCTTGGGCGCAATTGCTGGAACAGAACTGGTGCAGTTACCATCTGTGTCACTTTATAGCCAAACAATTTTGTAAAGTGAATGGGTCATCATGTGATCCCTGCTCTTTGTGAATGCATGGTCACAAACTATTTATTTGCATGATGTTGTGCAAGGGACCACTGACTGCTTCCATTACACAATTTAAGTGATAAAATAGGTTGTTATTTTACATTTGGTACACCCTGCTGATATAGTGCAGCATATGTACAATTATTAACTTCTCAGTATGAAGGCTATCACAGACATGTTGGTATGCTAAGATCAGCCGGCCAGCATGCTTGTAAGTGCCGTCATTCCCAAGGTGCTTTCAAATAGAGGCCTACCTCATCAAGATTGCAGAAGTAGGACATTTGCTAACCCATGTTTTAATTAGCAGACAGTGTCAGTTCGGTTGTATTACCACAGATCACCCAACTTGGCATTTCTAAGTTAATGAATTTGGCAAAGTGTGATTTACAATACCTGATATTGGTGCACAGGGCCAGAATAGCACATTTAAGGTGCAATGACTACACCTGTGCCCATGCATTCTGTCACGGATGATCAAATTAGATACTGTCAGCATACATCTTTTTGTTGTTTTGAATCAGATAAATGGCCAATCCATGTTTAGCGTAACATTGTCATCAAGTAACACACATTATCCCTGCCATCAATTTGTCATAGGGGGCATATACAGCTCTGGATACACTGCCAATATGGCATATGTAACAAACATACAATACTGGCACAAATATAATGGACCATTGAAAACACAATAATTACTGAACACAAATCAACCCACATGAGCATCACACAGTAACTCATTGTCCCTTGATGCACAAGCCACAATACCTGAGTCACTGGTATTGCAGTGCACCAGGAATGTGGCATTGCATGTCTCTCATAATTACAAATGATGAAATGGAGTACCCTCTAGAATTAACTAAGCACAAAATTGAGTAATCATGATTGGCACCACATGATTGTTAGGGCCAGTGCTTGTATGCATATATTTGTCTATCACTCACTGGAGTGACAGTGTCAATGCATGTATGCAGTACTATGTCTGTTGGTGTGTCTGCGACTCTATCATATAAAATGTCACAGACAGTCATTTGTTGTTCCAAGTTTTGTACAGTGAGCATACATTGAGCACATATCACCCTCCCATGTTTTACAGGTAGACCCACCCCTATACAATTGGTGAAGTGGCTCAATTTGCGGACCCAGACGTGTCCAGTAAGTGTGAATATGTTTGTCCTGTGTTGTGTTTGCAGCTGTTGTGTGATTGACTCCTGTGTGGTGGACTCATAGAAAGGCATGATGAGCTGGCACGAGAGCTGATATGTGACTTGACTGGAGGTTGACATTTTGTTCCATGTTAGATTTAGACATTCTGCGGCAGAGAGTCATATATTGGGAGTCGAGTGCTGCACTATAGGCATGGGCAGGTGAACTGGGTGATTTGTTGCTACATGTATGCCAATAATAAATTTGGAGGTGGCCAGTGTCATAATTTAGTCAGCAAGTCATACCCTGATTCACACAGACCAGTGATGCATACGTTTTACACACAGACCTGAGCATCCCTGTTAAGTAATGAACATGAAGGACTGTATGGGTGACTTTCCGGCAGCATCTAGCTCCACATGTTGTACTCCATATATGTGGCTCTTGAGTGAAATGTCATAGGCGTGCATGCAGGTAAATGCCAGATGGGTGCTTGCATCAATGTGCTTGATTTTGGAAAGGTGTCAGTGAGATCTAATGATGTTGACAATTGTCCGCAGTTAGAAAAATGAATGTAGATGTGATTGTCCAATGGTTGACTCAATCCGAGTTGGCAGCCCTCTTTACCTGTGGTGGACTGACTAAACCCATGGACAGCTGTCCGAAGCTTTGTGGTTGTCCTTGATGTTTGAAAGTATGTGTTGCATGTCCATCCCACCCTGAGGTACAGGTTTAGGTCTAGAAAACATGTGTACCTAGGTATGATGATCCCAGTGTAGATGACAGACATGTAATTCAAACATTCATGTGTTCCAAACTACAATGCCCCCTCATGATTACCAACTGCATACCCTCCTGGCAGTTCCATATACAAATCACAGGTCTTGTGTGCCTTGATTGTCATCCTGAAGATAGTTATTAGTGGGGCTGGCACATGTGGAGTACTTGTAGCAGTACAAAAATGCACAGATCATTTAATTAAGTACACACCCTGTTGTGCATTGCTGTGCTGTTAGATAGTTGATGGGTAGGCTGCGTTGGCATGTCATTCCTCAGGGACATTCTATCATCTGTACTGTGATTTGGACTGTATGTGCTATTTTTGATGAAGTGTTAGAATATCATCTGTAGATGTATCACACAATGATGTCACTAATGTTTGGCTTTCTCTATTTTTACAGCTGCCAACATGAATGCCCAGGAGATACGGGAATTCCAGAGGCGGGCAGTGCGTTACCACCACATACTCGATGTGGAGGCTGGGTTCCGCAATATGGCACAAAGATATCACCATGAGAGAGCCACAGGGGTATGGAGGACATTTGCCCAAGGGGGACCAGCATTGCCCACAACTGCCACCACCACCACAGCTCAGACCACAGTGGCCCCAGGGATGATAGCCACTGTAGCAGGTCCCTCAACTTAATCTGCTCCGGGCCCACAAGCAGCACCTCCTGCACCTCCCCCTCCAACCACGGCACTGGCACCAGCAACAGCACCTCCAAGTGGTACCCAGACAACACCAGCTGCTGTGGTAGACAATCAGGATTTACAGACACTGAAATGTGACATGCAACGAATGTTGCACAGGATGGAAAGGCTGCAGCAGGAGGTGTCCTGCAATAGCAGGAGACTGTGGGGTATCAGAAAGATCCAGGGGAGGGCCAATTTGTAGCTTTTGGACCCTCACCCATGATTCCCTCTCCTCCCTCCTCTTTCCTCGTTCTTTTCTTTAGTGGGTTTAGGGGGCTTAGTGTTAGGTTAGAGTAGGCTGTTAGTTTAGATAGTATAAATGGGTTGGAGGGTGTTATAATATTACATTTTTGTTTGTGGGTGGGGGATGATGCTGGGGTTTATGTGTATAAAAAATATATATATATTTGTTTAGGATAAGTTTGTATGTTTTTAGGTTAGTATATGTTGTCCTACATGCGTCCCGTCATATAAGGGGGTGGGGTGTTGATTTTTAGAGTGTTTAGTTAAATGTGGTAAGTAAGTTTAGCTTAGGGTAGTTAGGGCCAGTTGTGGGTAATGTATAGTTAGGATAAGTTAGGTTAGTTAAGGTGTTTCCCCTAGTTTAAGTTTCCTTTATTACTGTAAAATAAAGTTTTAGGTACTCCTTTACAGTATGTGTCATATGCTTGGGGATCAGGGCCTTTGCATGGGTGTACAGTGTCAATTTAGTATTTCCATTTGTGTTCTGTCCTGCATCAGAATCCCATTATTGACATGGTTATTCCCAATTCCAAATGAGCTGTCACATTGGCAGCTACAACAAAGCTACTTCTCTATGCATCTGCCATCCATTGCACCCAACACTCAAGGTTACTATGGTTCCCAATGTGTTGTAAAGGTTGGTGTGTTTTTAAATCTGTCATCGTTTGAGTCCTGTATTGGATTCTTGGTCACTGTGGGACGTCTGCCTGCAGCCTGATGTTCATGTGAACCCTGATAAGCTGAGTGATGTTATAATCTTATGAAGTTCTGTATACATAACTCACACCTATCATTTATTACATTGTACTCCCAGGTTACATCATTTTCCATACACTTGTACACATCCATTCCTGCTGTATGGTGTGTGGGTGATTAAAGTTTACAGTCAGATGTCACATACATAAAGATTGTCTTGAAGGGAATGTTGGCCACATCCAGTTTCATCTTATACATACTTAGGAGCTGACTTTTTCAGTTCTACACAGCATTATACTGTTTGTTCTAATTTAACTTCAGAAATAAGCATGAGGAAGCACAGATGAATATAAAATCCAGACCCCAGTGCATATTTATCAGCCCACATTCTTTCTACACTGCTCTATTGACATTCTATGGCCATTGACATGTTGCCTACATCACAAATCTCCTACACAGTTGATGTGTCACATTACACAGAGACAAAGTGGTTGTGTAAGTGCTATTTATTTTAAAGTGCTGTAGTGCAATATTTAAATAGTGCAGGATTGTAAGTCCATTAGTGTGATGCCTTCTATTGTGATGCAACACAAGTGCAATGGTGAGGGACATGTCATTGGACATGCTGGGGTGAAGTGTCATTCAGTGCAGAGGAACATGAATTGCCAATGAGGTAGTGACAGACAATTGCAGTGTATATTGGTAAGGTAAACAGTGTGCTGGAGAACAGTGCATGTTACCAACTGTAGCAAGACTGGCATGTTAACAAGCACAGGACATAGGAAATCAGTGCCCATGTGGCATGGACTTGTGCTACCGGGTACTTCTACGGGTGAAGGTGATCTGTTCCACGTCTTCGTCTTCTGATGTGTGTGTCGTCTCCTCTGCCCTTGGTGGTGGTGGGTTTGAAGGGGCAATACACACTTCAGTGTTTGAAGACGTGGACTCAGAATTCCCGGTAGTTGCCAACTGTGGGGCTATTAAGGACATTCCTGCAGCAAGGAGGAGCTGCTGGTTCTTGAGTATAGCAGCTACATCACTGTGGTAGGCAGCCAGGTCGGCCCTGACGGGGTCATGATTGCATTCTTGCACGCAGTGAAATGTTTGGAATGCCAGGTGTTGTGGCAACTCCCTAACTGCTGTGGTGAAATCCCTCACACATTGTTGTAGTCCTTGCAGGAGGGATGGTAGTGCTTGCATGGCTGCTGCCTGTTCTGCAGATGACATCATGCACATGCGCATCCCCTCAAGGCTGGCTGCCATATTTTGCATCACCACCCGCACCTCCTTGTCCAGCTCCCGCTGTACTCCCACTACTGTCCTCTCCTCAAAGGTGGTACCAGTGTCCTCAGAGTCCTCAGCTGGGTTGGAGCTGGCAGGTCGTACTATTGGGGTGGTTGGTGGTTCCTCTGTGATGGCTGCTGCATCTGTAATCCTCCTTGTGACTGAAGGTGGGGTCTGGAGGGTTCCAAGGACATCTTGGAGGGTCTGCTGGCTAATGTTTGTCAGTTCATCATCCATGTCATCAGGGAAGTTCAGGACAGGCATATCCACAGGAGAGCCATCGTCCTCTGCAATGAGATATTGTACAATTAGTGTGTCTGTGTTGTGGCAGTTGTAATGTGACGTCACTGACTTCCTATTAGTGAGACATTGTAATCTTGGTTCCTGTTCATTATTCCTGTCATTAATATTAGTATTCACACAGGCCTATGCCCCACCTGCATGTCACATGTAGTGTGGGCAGTTTGGGGAATTGTCTGCATCACATCCTCTAGGTGTAGGTTCTGTCCAAATTGTATGTTGCCACCTTCTTGTCCTACTCAACCCTCCGTCTACTTCCATTAGCATGGTGAGGCCTTGCACTGGCTGTGGGTGTTCTGATGCTACCTGCACCACACTTATCAATATGGGACTGACCCAGTCTCTGATATTTCACATACACCTATATGTTGCTGAGACCAGGCACATACTATGTATAGCATTGGCATGGCAAGATACAGGTGTCAGCATTGGTAGTGTGTCATGTTGATGTTGGGGAATGTGTGCTACATTGGAATGCAATGATGGGACTGGCAGTGTTCCATTTCCTCTAATGACTGTGCTGGTGTGTTTAACTAGCTAGACACACATGTCCTCCCCCTCAATGTTGTTGTCTTAGCAGAATGACATTTGGGGTGCCGCAAGGTGGCATTGCAGCTATTGTAACCAAGGCACAGGGTAGACCCTAGAATGTGAAGCATGAGTATGCCATTACTGCTGGGTACTTCATAACGTAAGTAACAATACCTGATGTTTTTTGCGCCTGTAGACATGAGCATTTGACAGGATTTACACTTTGTTAGAAATTACAGGGGATTGCTAACGTCGTCATCCGGAACTCTCTATTTTGGGTGTGTTTGATCCATGGGCACCTAACTGCCATTTGCTACTTGACCAGCACACACAGCACAGGTGGTAGTGGCAACTGTTGTCAATGGTACATGCCACTTGCGGATATGGCCTGAGACTGAAAATTGAGCTGTTGTGTGACAGCAGGCCCGTTTTACATTCTACCCTACCCTCCTGGACTGGCTTGGCATTTCCAACAGCCTTGGCACGGCAGAGTACCCCCATGCAAAGGTTGTTGGTGTAGTGTTGTGCTGTGCCCCTGGTTTCACCTGCACAGCCCATGCACCCGTGCAGTGCCCCTTTACCCTTTCCACTGCCGAATTTTCAGGGCTGACATGCATTGTGTGATAGGTATGTCCCTCCCCCTGCTTACAGGTACCATTTAGGCATTTTTGTCCCCCATGCAACTTACCCTGCATCTGTGTTGTTTCCTGGTAGTCTGCGCTGTCCTGTCCTTGAATCCCAGTGACAATCTCCTCTGGGATGACGGCTGCCAGCATCTCCTCCATCTGGTCCAGGGCCTCCTGCGGTGCTGGACTCCCACCTCCAGTCTGCAATGCTGCCTTCCTGTTCCTTTCCATTTTTTCCTTGGTCCTGCACTTGCAGCCAGGCCAGCGTTTCTTGCACTCAGTGAATTTTCTCCGTATTTCTGCCACACTGTTTATCTTGTCCACAGTTTGTTGCCAAATTGCCTCTCTCCTCCCAATTGGCAATTTTGAGGTGACAAAAAGTTAATGCTGGTGTTCGGTCACCTCTTGCACCTGTATTTCCTGCTCCTCTGCACTGAATCAACACTTCCTTTTCTTCTTCTCCCTCTCCTGGGTCTTGTCTGGGTCCTCCTGGCTGGTTCCTGGTCGACTGGGGTCTCTCCTGGCTTCTGTGATCCATTCTGGGGCTCCTTAACATATTTTGCTGTGTTTGTGCCGCTTTATGACACTATTGCGGGGAAAAATGGCATGTATCTAGTTTGCGACGTCGTAAACCGGATTAAAGTCATTTTGTCCATGTTAACATCATTTTGCTTTACGACGTGGCGCAATGGTTAGAGTAAAAGAAAATGACTCTAACCGGTGGTTAGCGCCACGGAGCGTCAAAGTATAAATTTGATGCCCTGGTGGCGCAAAGAAATGGCCTTAGCCAGCGTTAAACTTTTTGACGTAAAACTGCGTTGGCGCAGTTTTGCATCAAAGAGTATAAATATGGCCCCCAGTGTACTTTCTTTTTTGGGTGAACACGCTCCCTCATTGGTTAAATGATGGTTGGAATTCATCGGCTATAGACGAAGGGCCATATTTATACTTTTTGACGCAAAACTGCGTTAACGCAGTTTTGCGTCAAAATAATTAGCGCCGGCTAACGCCATTCTGAAGCGCCATGCGGGCGCCGTATTTATTCAAAGACGTTAGCCGGCGTTAGCCGCCGGCGCTGCCTGGTGTGCGTGAAAACAAACGACGTACACCAGGCACCGCCGGCGTAGGGGGATATGGAGCTTGGGCGCCAAAAAATGGGGCAAGTCAGGCTGAGGCAAATTTTTCGCCTCAAACCCGATTTGCGCCATTTTTTCCGACTCCCAACCCCCACTGAAATGACTCCTGTCTTAGCAAAGACAGGAGTCATGCCCCCTTGCCCAATGGCCATGCCCAGGGGACTTGTGTCCCCTGGGCATGGTCATTGGGCATAGTGGCACGTAGGGGGGCACAAATCAGGCCCCCCTATGCCACAAAAAAAAAAAAAAAAAAAAACTTACCTGAACTTACCTTAATGTCCCTGGGATGGGTCCCTCCAGCCTTGGGTGTCCTCCTGGGGTGGGCAAGGGTGGCAGGGGGTGTCCCTGGGGGCTTGGGAGGGCACCTCTGGGCTCCTTCCGAGCCCACAGGTCCCTTAACGCCTGCCCTGACCAGGCGCTAAAAAAAGGCGCAAAAGCGGCCGTACATCATTTTTTTTGACCTGCCCACTCCCGGGCGTGAATTTTGCCCGGGAGTGTAAATACGGCGCACATGCCTCGGAGTCAATTTTTTAGACGGGAACGCCTACCTTGCATATCATTAACGCAAAGTAGGTGTCCACGCTAAAAAATGACGCAAACTCCATGGACTTTGGCGCTAGACGCGTCTAATGCCAAAGTATAAATATGGAGTTAGTTTTGCGTCGGAATTGCGTAAAAACAACCAACGCAATTCCGGCGCAAACAGAGTATAAATATGCCCCTAAGTGTCCTTTGACGGAAAATCCATCATATTCACATATGTCATGAGGTACTTTGCCTCCTAACCACAATCAGTACAGGACTTCCTACTAGATATTTTTCTGCTGGGATACACCATGGCTGAAGGAACAAGCAACTGGGCCCGAGCTTTACACCTGAGGAGTTGGGGAGTTGGGAATTCTTCTGAAGGGGCCTTTGACCAACTACAGCCAACTATAGGGCACAGCAGAGGGTCAGGAAGATGAAAATAAATAAAAAACATAGGCCCATATTTATACTTTTTGACGCTAAACTGCGCTAACGCAGTTTAGCGTCAAAAAATTTAGCGCCGTCTAACGCCATTCTGAAGCGCCATGCGGGCGCCGTATTTATGGAATGGCGTTAGCCGGCGCTAGCAGACCGGCGCTGCCTGGTGTGCGTGGAAAAAAACCACGTAGACCAGGCAGCACCGGCGTAGGGGGAAAATGGCGTTAGGGCGTCTTAAAATGGGGCAAGTCAGGTTGAGGCAAAAAAATCCCCTCAACCCGATTTGCGCCATTATTTTCGACGCCCAGACGCCATTTAAATGACTCCTGTCTTAGTAAAGACAGGAGTCATGCCCCCTTGCCCAATGGCCATGCCCAGGGGACTTATGTCCCCTGGGCATGGTCATTGGGCATAGTGGCATGTAGGGGGGCACAAATAAGGCCCCCCTATGCCACCCAAAAAAAATTAAAAAATATAAAAAATTATACTTACCTGAACTTACCTGAATGTCCCTGGGGTGGGTCCCTCCATCCTTGGGTGTCCTCCTGGGGTGGGCAGGGGTGGCAGGGGGGGTCCCTGGGGGCAGGGGAGGGGCACCTGTGGGCTCATTTTGAGCCCACAGGCCCCTTAACGCCTACCCTGACCCAGGCGTTAAATAGTGGCGCAAATGCGGGGTTTTTTGACCCGCCACCTCCCGGGAGTGACTTTTGCCCGGGAGTATAAATACGACGCATTTGCGTCGCCGTCATTTTTTTAGACGGGAACGCCTTCCTTGCATCTCATCAACGCAAGGAAGGCGTTCACGCAAAAAAATGATGCTATTTGCCCATACTTTGGCGCTAGACGCGTCTAACGCCAAAGTATAAATATGGCGTTAGTTTTGCGCCGAATTTGCGTCGAAAAAAACGACGCTAATTCGGCGCAAATGGAGTATAAATACGGGCCATAAATTTTTAACAATTTTAACAATATTTTCAATGTTGGTGTACGTGATATCCTGAAGTCAATGTGGCAGATGAAATGCCTGTTGTAGTAAGTGTGAAATGCACTGTCTTGTCCTCATTTTGAATTTGGCACACAGGAAAATTCAATACAAATGTATTAAAGTGCTCTGTTTTCAAAACCATATTTCTGCGACTTTCTTTGAAGCCGGGTGGATTGTGAACTTTCCAACATGAGTGCTTTAGGTGAACATCCAGGCTCCCCTTGCCAAACGCAGGTCTGACCCCAGCCCTTCAGACTAGCGTCCTTGCAGTGACGAGGCCAAAAAAATTCCACACTGTCAGGCTTTGGTCAGTGCCTGGCTTTGGCATGGAAAAGCTGAACGCTTACCCATACCTCCATTGTGTCACAAAGCACGAATTTTTTTTGGGGGGGTGAGTATAACTGATTTGCCTATTGCAATATCAGAGGAAATGATGCCTCTCCGACAGTTGCGAGAGCGTTCATACCACCATTTTGGTAAACAGGGTACTGCATCACATTGTGATAGAGTTTTCTGCCCACCAAAATCAAAATCAGGCCACATAAACTTATGCATAAGTAGGACTTAGCCTGCAGGCACAGATTTGACTTGAATTATAACATTCTGTAACATGACAGGGTTCCACCAGGTAAGCATTCAGATAAGACAACGTACTGATGTCTTAATTTAGATTCTGGCGGACGGGATACTTTGTGACAAGTATGGAAGACATCCATTCAATCTGTTACAAGTGCCAAAGGATATAAACTGGCAGTCCTCTTTGTGATGGTGCGTTCTGTCTGCCAAACTCTAAGTAAGGCTCCTAGTGTTAAAACACAAATGTCTGTGATTTCTTAAAAGAATTATAATTCATCAGCCAGTGATCAAATATCAGAACAATATATGTAAGGTTAACTTTGCATATGGTTTCATAATGGGATTGTTTAAATGTGTGAGGTTACTCATTAAATGTTTGTTATTGGTTCTCTTTCTTAGTTAATATCTCCCTTGCTGTAGGTCAATTGCCAAAAACAAAGGTCTGTTGAGTCATTGGCAGGAGTGTGTGCCATCAGGGGATCTATAGGTGATGGATCATACATAGCAGGTAATGTTGAGAGGAACTTCTGCGGTGGACCAGCCTCATTGCCTTAAATCATCTGGGAAGCTCCTCCCAGCATAAACAAATGGGTAAGCATTAAATGGAACCAATGATGTGCCACATTCCTAAGGTGGTGCACCCTGCCTTGGCAGGGGAGCTGAATGCCCTGGAGCAGTGACAAGCGAGTGAGTTGGATGTGCTTTGTAGCAACTGAAATTGGTTATTTGTCTGGACAATGGTTTCTGTGTCAATACTAACAATGTTCATTAATTCTCTGCATATTGGTTTGCATGTTAACTTATTGATGAATTAATGAATGTGGTAAGACACGTTTATGTAGCAATCATGTGATAAAAAATAATTTATTGTGAATTTTTTTGTGATGTTAAACATCACAACATTCTTTACATTATTTAGAGATTGGTGGACAGGATACTCTGTCAAAATGTGGTGGATATCCAGTATACGGTATTTCTAAAGTATTCATGTCTATGTCACATTTTATACTGCACATCCACAATATTTCACCTGAATATATGATCGACCAAACTGTAAAGAAGGCCTTATTTTCTAAGGTTGAGTCTGTTTCCTCTTTCCCCATAATCAGTGTAAAGTAGCCCTGCCTTCAGCTTACTGATTGTTAGTAATACCCCTCTAGTGTGTCACAAAGGGGAGGGCCTCAAGGCACTTTTGCCAGGCTGAGGGGCTCAGTGAAATCCTGAGCCTGGCAAAGTTCAGCTGAAGCAACCAGGAGCCGTGCATTGAGTGAATGCCTAGCTCCTGGCTGCCTACTTAAACAAGAAGAGTGCCTCTCAGGCTGACCTTTGTTCAGCCTAACAGACACTCCTCTTTTTGGGAAAAAGATGAGGATGTGTGGCTTCTCAGCCCATGCGGATGGGCAGTGGCTGGTGACACTCTCCTTTGTTCATATCAACATACATTGTCTAATTCCATCATCAAACAACACACAAATCATACCTATGCCCTTTGTGTAGCACAAGGATTGTGATTTCATGAATAGCAAGTAGGCTAATGGGCTGGCAATATAGATATCTACAAAACAACTTGAGGGGATGCTTGTTGTGGACATCTAAGTACTGGGCAAGTGCACTCTCATACTTTTTTTCACAAAACAGGCCAAGGGCTTCACAAACAGGCTGGGGTGTCCTTTGCCATTGACATATCTTCCCTGCTCCAATTCCGCCAACACTGGTGTCGGAACTTTTGTTTCTTAAAAAGCTCTCAGGTAGGCAGATAGTACTGCTGGATGCCATCCAGGTTGTCAGTAAGCAGTTGGAGAGAACATCTGTTCTGCCCCATTTTCTCTACCTTCACCAATTTTTCCCTCTACTCCAAATCCTCCAGCTACACCAGTTCCCCCACCTGCTACTAATCTTCCATCTCTATAAGTTCCTCTCCACAAAACTTCATCATGCCCCAAGACCAAACCGTACCCCAGGACATTCTCTTGCTCTATGCATTCATCCTCCAATAGGTGCAGGCCTGTTGACCCATTCCCTACCTCCAATAAATTGAAGATCACACCTGATTCTAAAATGTTGGTGCCTGGTTAACCATCTGCTCTGCAATGATAGAGAGTCCCATAAGGAGGAATCTTTGATGAAATTTGGGAGATAGGCACGAAGGCTGGAGCCTTGTCTAAAGATAAAATTAAGTTTGAGATTGTAATAAGACAATACTTAAACCACTCCTCCCACACACAAATGTTTCTTTTAAATTATTATCAATTCCTTGATTTTCAAACCTTTTTGTCTACTTTTTAATTGTGGCATTGGTTGTTGAGAGCGCCTTTTCTCCTCCAGGTAAGGATTAGAAAACGTTTGCACCAAGGTCAATGGGATCTTTGGACCCAGTGAAGAGTGTGGTAAAACCAAACACATTCAATCAATCTCCATCAATACAACAACAAATATAAACACCATAACCAACTGGGTCATGGAAACAAAACTCCAATCAGTGAAACGCTTCAAAGCTTTATTACAACCACAAAGCTAAAGTCATGTAAATAGTGCGCAAAACTAAGTTATAAAGATAAATAAAAACCATAGGCTCGCCAAATCTCTGAAACAAGTTTAAACTACTCCACATCAATACCATTAAACACTCCAGCAGAAATATGCAAACAAGCAGTGATAATATTTGTGCAGCTGAAGCAGGTTTAAATTCATTATATGGTGACATCAATCATTAACCAAATTCAAATATCAATTCCTTAAATTTTTTGGGGGTGGTTACCGCTATTGCTATTGCAAACTAGGGCAAGCATGCATGGTTTCAGACTAACACATGCGGACAAAAGCACAAGAAAAGAAGACAAGAATAATTTGGAAAAGTCATCTATCTTGGTTTGGTTTAGACTAACTAATAAAACGAAAAAGAAAACAGGTGTCAGCTTGCTAACTAATTAAACTAAGGCAAAGGAACAAATAACGTTGCAATTTTATACCTTTCCTGGAAACAGCATTCAGGTTAGATTCAGCAACAGCTCCAGCTGAATGCATCAGGAACATCATCAGGGGGAAATGCAGAACACAAGTTGCATATCAGGAATATGCATTGGACATGATGAACAATCAAATTCAAAAGGGCAATTCAGCAATACAAGATGGACTTAAGAACTTAACAACATAAAAAGTAAGAAAGGGACTTAACAGTGTGGGGATTAAACGAAGACAGACTAAAAGTTTCAAAAGTCTCTGCCTAACTACAAATATCCAATGTAATTTGATTGGTTCACCGCGTAGATCCATATGTTGTATTATGACAATGTTCAATAAAGACATCTCCCGATTCTCCCTGGGCAGGTGTGAAGTCATCTCTTCTTCTATGTGTCACCGGCAGTAACTAGCAGCTCTATAAATTAGTTGATACATTCCAGAATCTTCTCATGGCTCAGGACAGCTTTCTCCTTTCACATGGGAGCTTGCATTTAAACAATGTTACTGCTTTGCTTTCCAGTCCTCATGTTCTGAGGTTGCAACAAGTCAAGGCTATGGCAGAATGAGCTTACACACAATACAATAGAACTCTTTACTAAACATGTGAAATGACCTAATGAAAAAAATCAGGTTAAAGAAAAAGAAATGATTCAGCTTTTTCATTACTGCAGTAAATATAAAACTTCAGGCCTAGCTAGGCTTTCACAAGAAAGTCAATGCATTAACCATATTGGTGCATGTGTTGACCAATGGCCGACATACCCACACCGTCCCTGGTGGGGGCCACAACCACTACACAAGGGAGGGGTTTTAAAAATCCTCCAGTGCAAAGAACAGGAGGATTTTTTAAAATTTAAATTCCCTCGAGAAACATGGAAGAGCTTCCGTGTCTCCCCCCGCTCAATCAACATACACATCTGTGACATCAGTGTGTGGCAAGGTGCGCTGACATCACAAAATGTTTTCACCACCAGAGCAGGAAGCAGTAGGTAAGCCCTCTTTCTACTCTAGTGGGAAAAATGGGCCTTCTATTCAGGAAGGCCTCATTTGAAAGATTCTCCCCTTTCAAACAAGGCCTTCCTGAAAAGGTTTCCGGGCTGTGGTTCACAGGTGCACTGCAATCCACGCTCAAGCACTTGTTTCTTTTCTTTATGTATTGTGCTGCCAATATAACAGGCTCCGAAATGCATCAGGATTTTTGCCTAATGAAAACGAAATAAACACGCTGCTGCAAAGAGTCACAGTACATTGTTTTTCCAACTTCGAGGTTTCTCCAGTGTTTGCTTGACAACGCGTATGTGGATTTATAAGGGTTCGCCACCCTGCCACTGACTCACCGCTCTTTAAAAGGCTGGTTTACAGGCAATTCTCAAATGGTGGATATATATATATATTTGTACATATATATATATACATATATATATGTACATATATATATATATATATATATATATATATATATATATATATATATATATATATATATATATATATATGTATATGTACATATATATATGTATGTATATGTACATATATATATATATGTGTGTTTTACATATAAATATATTTGCGACCGGTTGTCGCGCAGTGTGCCTCTTCAAAGCAATGGCCATACTCCAACTGACCATAGCTTTTAGGCAGCAATAAAAATGTCAAGATAACTCTTGTGATTATGTTTGTGCTAGAGAAAGAGTTTGAAGTTTTGTCTAGTGGCAGTTTTGATGACATAAAGTAGTGCAGAAGGTTTATATGCCTGTTCAAAGAACAGATCTGTATTTTATGTGAATAGCTGAGTGGATTAGTAAACTCAGCCCTTACCTGCAGTTTAAAACAAATGAAACATATGTGCTCGGGGGTTATGAAGAGATGAAGGGCACTTTTGCTTGTGGTAGTGAGGGAATCCGAAGAGGAGGTCATTGGAGTGGGAGCATCAAAATGATTGTCGGACTGGGGACCATCAGTGCTAAAGTCTGTGATTATGGTATGTGACAAAGTAAAGCAATTGTGTTTTTTTTGTGTTTTTCAGTGTCACAAAGGTGTGGCTTATGTGGATTTCCCAAGTTTCTTTACCCAGAATACCCTACAAAGGTGAAATGTTGAATAAAAACTCTATTTTTCCTTGAATTTCTGTCACGCAAACTAAAGGAATATGCAGGGATCCACAAAATTCCTACCACCCAGCGTTTCCCAGCTTGTCCTGATAAAAACACTACCCCTCCTGTGTTTCTGTGCCTAGTGCCTGTGTCAGGAATGGATCACCCCAAAGTCAAAAGTAGCCCTCATGTAAGGACTACCATTGACTGTTGTGCAATCCATTCCTGTCACTGGCATTCAGCCCAGGCACACCATTGGGGTACTGTTTTTATTGGGACAATTTAAGGAACGCTGGGTGGTAAGCAGCTTGTGGATCACTGCATATTCCTGTAGTTTACGTCACAGCAATGCAAGGGAAAATAGTGGCTTTATTCAATGGTTTACATTTGCAGTAATTCTGTAGAAAAAATACTTTGGGGAATCCTCATAAACTATATCTCCCTGGACTCCCTGGACTCCCCTTTTAGAAATTTCTGGGTTTGATCGATTTCACTATATGTTTCCCGATCCCAGGACTAATTAGTACACTCACCTTAGTTACAATTATCACCACAATACATTTTGGGACCTTCCCTGTCGCGGGCACTAGGCCTACCCACACAAGTGAGGTACCATTTTTATTGGGAGGCTTCGGGAAAGGCTGGGTGGAAGGGAGTTTGTGGCTCCCCTCAGATTCCAGTACTTTGCATTGCTAAAATGTTAGAAAAATGTGTTTTGTTTAGACAAATGGTGAGGTTTGCAAATATTTCAGAATGAGATAGAATCCAAGCTTCGAGTTATTTAAGCACTGAACTGTGGGTGAGGGATTTGGAAGCTCGCAAATGGAATTGTGGAAGCTGCCATGGCCAAGCGCTGCCTCCCTGTTTGCTCGTGGTGCTTGAGGGGGAGAGAGGTCCAAGCAGGCGGTAGAGAGCTCACCAGCATGTCGTGGATTAAGTTAAGTTTCCACACAGGGATAAAATACCTTTGTTTCTCTGCTCTATTATTATGACTGATTATTTATGCCTGCACTGTGTTTATAACCTGAAGTATTCAGCTCGTTTTTATTTTGCTTTCTAAACCTATTAGTGTGAACTGCTACAATAACTGAAACATGCATTTTGGTGTGCAGTAAATCAAAGCTTATCTGAAGTATTCAACTCATTTATATTCTGCTTCCTGAATATCGTAGTGCAATGCATTTTAGTATACAGTTAATCAAAACTTATATCTGTCAATTAATTCTTTGCATATATATATAAATAGATGCTTTTCATTGCTATTCTTATTCTATTATTGTTAATGTGCTAAATGCCTACATTTTACCTGCAATTCTAGTAAAGCTAAATTGTATTTCTAATTGGCGAGTGGTCCTTCATTGATCGTCCTTGTTGACTTATACCGAACAGGTGTCAACCAGACACCTGGATAAGACATTTGGTACCAGAAGTGGGGCATAAGTCAATAATGCCTCTTTGGGGACGTAAGAAAAGTGAGGCAGAGAGTGGAAGGCAGCATGGGGCAGAAGTCAGATCAACTCTCGGGTGGTTAGCAACTGACCCGTTCTCTGGTGTGGCAGGACTCCTGAACCGGTGGGCAGTGCCGGTGGTTAGATGAGAAAGTGACTCCTCTCTTAGTGGAAGATGCGGTTGAGAGTGAGAAGCTAAGAGGGGCAAAGCTGGAGCTGAAAGCAGCAGGGCAAGTGGGATGGCTTTACCTGTCTGCGCTCCGTACGGTATACAGGAAAACATTAACACACAATGCAGAGATAATAAAACTGCGGGATGAGGTTGCAGCCTTGCAGGAAAGGCAGTTACTTATGAAAGAGACCATAGAAAGTGCAGTGACTCGGGGTGATCAAATGGAGGCAAGGTGCACCGCATTAGCAGTACGAGTAGCAAACCAGAAGAGTAGGCAGAAGCCTAAAATGCCCTCAACTGTGCAAGTGAGGGCACTGATACGCAAACAGAAGAGTAGGCAGAAGCCTAAAATACCCTTAACTGTGCAAGTGAGGGCATTGGTACACAAAGAAAATTGGGATCCACATACTTGGGAGGATGAGGTGGAAGTACGTGTAACAGAACTAGGTGGAGTTGAAAGTGGAGAAGGACGTGTAGGTGAAATTGAAGGTGAAAAGGGAGTGAATGGCGGGCAAATACAGAATTCTTGTTTGGTAAGAGATTATACGCAGAGTGAGTTGTTGCCGAGAACCCGTATGTTAAGGCAGATGCCTGCAGAGCCTTTGTTTAAATGGTTGGTGAGGTTGTGGGACACTGGAGCAGAAGATGTATTCAGAATCCTTTTACGTTAGGTCCCATCACAGAAGGAGACCCGTTTGAGCTGGAAATGATAGTACAGGATGATGTAGATGATGTAGTGATGTGAAGCCTATGGCAGAGGCAGAAAAAAAGAGGGTACCACAAGATTGGGCCTTAGTGGAAATAGAATGCATAACTGATGATCGGCCGGTCACTTTAAAAACATGGGTCCCCTTACTAGGTTGGACAAGAGAAGGAGGGGTTGGCAATAAAGTAGGCAGAGCGCAGGAGTTTGCCATTGTGAAGTGGAAATGGTATCTGCAGCAGAGGGCAAAAACCGGGCCAGCAGGAGTATCGAAGTTACAAGAAGATATGCTGGGGGCAGTGGACTTACAAGCAATGGTCCCCTCACCAGAGCCATCTGAGATGGAGTCCTCACCATTTGAAACAGCCCCGCCTTTTGAACAACTCACCGAAGAAGAACGGCAAAATGTATGGTTCACAGATGGTACCGCCCGGTACTATCAAGGAAAAAGACAAAGGCAAACAGTCGCATTCCAGCCTGCTACAGAAACGCTGTTGCTGCGAGGAGGAAATAATGGATCAAGTCAGCTTGCGGAACTGCAGGGGGTAGCAGCAGTAATCGAGCAGGCCCCCATCGGAGAGAAAACGTTTGTGTACACTGACAGCTGGACCACCTATCAAGGACTAGTAAGATGGGCCCCGACTTGGCGCAAGGACGGATGGAAAATCAAAGGCACCCCCATTTGGGGAGGTGAGCAGCTATGGGAAGAGATGTGGGAGAAAGGGCACAAATGTCAAATCTATGTGGGACATGTGGACGCCCATTGCCCTTCAGACACCTCTCTTGCATCTCTATTCAACAACACTGCAGATCAGATGGCCAAAACACGAACAGTAATCATCAATGAGGAGGCTGAAGCTGCTCTAGCAAACTGGGCTCATGCAACATCGGGACATCTAGGAGAGAATGGCACTTATGCATGGGCACAGCAACGACAGATTCCAGTCACTAAAGAACAGGTCCAACAAGCAGTACAAGAGTGCCCCACATGAAACCAGATAAAACAAATGCCCCTGCAAAAGAAGCCTAGCGGCCATATCAGAAGAGGAACTGCAGCCGCTACAGTGTGGCAATTGGACTATATTGGGCCGCTACCAAAGGAAGGAGGAAAAAGCTACGTATTGACCATGGTGGACACCTACTCTGGCCTTATGTTGGGTATGCCCTGTAAGTCTGCAGACCAAAAGTCCACTTTGCGAGGGCTAAACTACCTGATAAAACATTATGGGGCACATGATGAGATCCAAACAGATAGGGGCACACACTTTTCAGGGAAAACAGTGCAGGGCTGGGTGCAGGAACAGGGAATTCAGTGGATTGTGCACCTTAGTTATTATCCACAAGCTGTAGGCATGATTCAGAGATATAACGGATTGTTGAAAGAACAGCTAAAAAAGTTATCAGCACATGATAGACTTTCTCAAGTGATTTGTTAACATGCGTACACCCCTCACATTGAAGAAAGATCTGCCCCCCCGATAACACCCAGAGAGGTGAGGGAGGATTTGGAAGCACAGGAAGAAAAGAATGGGTGAACCATCCAGGAAAAAAGCCAGAGGCAGGAGAGCTATTGAGTCAAGGGGTCGGGAGTATGTATATTATACTTTTAAAGAACTCAAATGTACCTGTATTTGTACATGCAGTGAGACTTACCCCACGGTCGTAAATGATGACATCTGCATCGATGACGTGGTTCATGATTATAACCGGAAAAAGTGTATGAGTCCAACCGAATATAGTCTGTCATGTCACTTGTGCACCTCTAGCAGCTAACATAACTGATGACCAGGGAAATGTTTTACTTTGCAACGTGGAGGTACCTGGAGGCAAGTGGATGGCTGCCAAAGCTGTGACCTGGAAGGTAACTGGACAGCTTATCCGACATGCCAATGGACTGAACAAGGTGGAGAGGACGCCAGCAACAGGACAGGTTTTGAGTTACATGCTAAACATGATATGTAAATATTGTGATACAGGACACATGGTGGTTGTTACATTGAACAATAGAATACCAGCCTTCATGTTTTACATAACCGAAAGACGCATGGTTAACAACTTAAGCAACGTTTCTATAATGCGATATAGAATAGGATGTAAGCAAGTTCTGCATGCAAGCATAATTAATCGTATTGTGTTACAGATACATTTTGTCAAGGGGAATGTCTCAAAGTATGATCTATTATGTGCACCATGGACACCACAGTTATGGCCCTTGCCAAAGTTATGCAATATGAGAGATCTAGGGTCCTTGATAGCTGGGGCCACCGGAATCGGGATAGGGGCCCTGAATTCTTTTGATGTTGAAGCCATTAGGAATAAGCTATCTTCTACAGGATATAGTACAGGAGAGGCCATAAAAGTAATTTCTCAATGGGGGCCTACACACTCACAAGAAGTATGGAAAGTCTTGCGTGGGTTTTATCGTGATTGGCAATGGCATAATTTCCCTTATGAACAATTTGGAAAAGGCTTTCAAAGCACCCAAACAATGTCCAAAGGAATTCAGTGCATACTATGGTAAAGTGTTGTTAATAAACAGTATGTAGACTTCAAAGCGGAATGGGGACAGCTTCAAGGTGAATATT
Organism: Pleurodeles waltl; assembly: GCF_031143425.1. Lineage (NCBI taxonomy): Eukaryota > Metazoa > Chordata > Amphibia > Caudata > Salamandridae > Pleurodeles > Pleurodeles waltl. Next base: position 658,516,167 of record NC_090446.1, on the reverse strand, counting down.
GGAGACAACAATTGCATTTGCCTGAGGAAATATGGGTAAAGCTTATACAATTCCATTGTGAGGGAGAGATGTGTTATGCTCATTTTGATATAGCTAGAAGTAATCTTCCTCCTGAAATATGGTGCCACTTTATATTGCTCCCAGTAGTAATAGGTGAAGAATGGTGGATACCTCACACTGACAAAAAATGGATTGATCAAACAAATCACACCGTAGATCCCACTAGATGTGCAGATTGGTCTAAGGGGTGGGTACGTACCCACACTGGACGGGCGCTAGACCCATGCCTTCACCCAATACCAGGAGAATGCGAATGGTTACCTTATACTATTAATGCCACAGACTTATATCAGATAGGAGCAGAGAGTATATGTTATGTTACTAATCATCTCTTACTTATTAACGGATTTATACAAACCACCGGAGAGCAAGTAATGTGTACGCGCAATGTTATCAGCATTATTGACATAAGCACTCACATCTTGTACCGACCAAGTTCACCATAACCACATTACAGACGAAAATGCGTGTGCAGTTAGAGTGGAACATCTCGCTTGTTGTTAAGCTACCCAGATAAGAGGCAATCAAGCACTACGCACAAGTTACCTTTGCTAAATTTGATATGGCAGCTAAATACACCAAGGATACAGCCATACTGATGACCATAAACACTAAACAGCTTATGCACACGGCTTCATGCATCCAGCAAATAACTGAGCACCATTGGTATGACATCTTCTTAGGCTGGGCACTAGGAGCTATAAAGACGCTAACTATAGTGTTACAACAGCTAATTTGGTTATTGATTGTTTGTGTTACGCTAATGACTATACTATGTAGACTATATGTATGTATTGATTGTTTGTGTTACGCTAATGACTAAACTATGTAGACTATACGTATGCACAAAGCAGTTTTCATACTAAAGATGCAAGCGCTTAGAATAACGTTGACCAGTATTAGTAACAACCTATCTAGAGGAATGTCAAAGCAAATGATATCCGTTTCAACATGCATCACGCTCATCTAAGGGGTGGAGTGTTCAGTATTTAGGGAAAGATGCGGAAGACATTGTAACGCGAAGGGTTAATTAGCTTGAGCAGTGTAGATGAACGTAATGTCTGTTGAAACCCCCTCCCAAACATCGTGGAAAAGTTCATGATATTATTTTCACGCTTGTTTGTGTAGAAGGCTCCGTCTCAACCTTGAGAACGAGAGTACAGGGAGAAGATGGAATGTAAACAAAGGCTGGAGCAGAGCAGAGCAGCCAAGTACTGATAACATTAGCTAGAAAATGCCAGAATGAGATAGAATCCAAGCTTCGAGTTATTTAAGCACTGAACTGTTGGTGAGGGATTTGGAAGCTCGCAGATGGAATTGTGGAAGCTGCCATTGCCCAGCGCTGCCTCCCTGTTTGCTCGTGGTGCTTGAGGGGGAGAGAGGTCCAAGCAGGCGGTAGAGAGCTCCCCAGCATGTCGTGGATTAAGTTAAGTTTCCACACAGGGATAAAATACCTTTGTTTTTCTGCTCTATTATTATGACTGATTATTTATGCCTGCACTGTGTTTATAACCTGAAGTATTCAGCTCGTTTTTATTTTGCTTTCTAAACCTATTAGTGTGAACTGCTACAATAACTGAAACATGCATTTTGGTGTGCAGTAAATCAAAGCTTATCTGAAGTATTCAACTCATTTATATTCTGCTTCCTGAATATCGTAGTGCAATGCATTTTAGTATACAGTTAATCAAAACTTATATCTGTCAATTCATTCTTTGCCTATATATATATAAATAGATGCTTTTGATTGCTATTCTTATTCTATTATTGTTAATGTGCTAAATGCCTACATTTTACCTGCAATTCTAGTAAAGCTAAATTGTATTTATAATTGGCATGTGGTCCTTCATTGAGCGTCCTTATTGACTTATACCGAACAGGTGTCAACCAGACACCTGGATAAGACATGGGGCGTTTCCTGTAGTGGGCACTATGCCTACCCACACAAGTAAGGTACCATTTTTATTGGGAGAGATGCAGAAATGCTGGATGGAAGGAAGTTTGTGGCTCCTCTCAGATTCCAGAACTTTGCATCGCTGAAATGTGAGGAAAATGTGCATGTGACAGAACCTGGTGAGAGCCCCACTAGTCACCTCATTCTGGATTCCCCCAGTGTCTAGTTTTTAAAAATGTGTACGTTTCCTAGGTTTTATCAGGAGACTTGGAGGAGCACAGAATAGAAGAGCAAGTGTTATTGCCAATTGTCTTTCTCTACATTTGTGCCTTCCAAATGTAAGACAGTGTATAAGAAAGAAGTCGTTTTGAGAAATGCCCTCTAATTCACATGCTACTATGGGTACGCCCCAAATTCAGAGATGTGCAAATAATCACTACTTCTAAACTCCATATTTTGTGCCCATTTCGGTAATACAGAGGTTTTCTTGATACCTGTTTTTCACTCTTTATATTTCACAAAATTAACTGCTGTATACCTGGTATACAATAAAAACCCATTGCAATGTGCAGCTCATTTATTGGTTTTGGGTCCCTTGGGTTCAGGATGAACCAACAAGCCCTATATATCCCAGAAACCAGAAGTGCCCAGCAGACGTAACGGTATATTGCTTTAAAAAATCTGCCATAGATGGGAAAACTTACAGAAGAAAATGTAGACAGAAATGGCTGTTTTTTTCAACTCAATTTCAATATGTTTTATTTCAACTGTTACTTTCTATAGGAAAACCTTGAAGTATCTACACAAATGACCGCTTGCTTAATTTAAAATTTTGCCTACTTTTCAGAAATCCACCATTGGTTTCACACCCATTTCTGTCACTAACTGGAAGGAGGCTGAAAGCACAAACAATAGTAAAAATGGGGTATGTCCTGGTGAAATGCAAAAACTGTGTTGGAAATGATGGTTTCCTGATTCAAGTCTGCCTGTTCGTGAAAGCTGTATTTTGGTAAATTTTTCGGTTTCCTACAGGGGTACCCACAAAATCTATGTACCTTTAGAATCCCCACTATGTTGGAAAAAAGTATGTAAACTTAGCTGCGATAGCTTATGTGGTCAAAACGTTATGGGGGCTTAAGCACAAACTACCCCAAATAGTCAAAAAAGGGTTCAGGATTGGGGAGGAAGAGGCCCAGCAGCTAAGGTTTTAATATAACCATGAACAAAACATGAAAAATATAAAAACTCATGAACATATCTCATTAATAATATATCCTAAAATGTATAAAGCATTTTCATTTATTAATTGCAATCTTTGATAATAAGTTACACTAACTACGACTGAAATGTGCATTTATTTTTCTGCATTTTTCTGTACTAATAACTCACATAAATCAACATAACTCATAGCTATTTTCTAATCATAATATTTCATTCTAATGACTAATTATTCTCAAATATTGTTATAAATCAGGTTAGTATTTAATGAACTCGAGTGGGTACAATGTTTGCCATAGTAAGCATGACACACACCTACAGTGGGCACAATGTTCACCATCAGACAAGATGTCTACATGTTAAATAAAAATTTGTGCATCTCTTTTAGGCTTTCAAATGTGAATGTAAGGTCACCTAATACTGACTTCTGTGCCAATAAGGCATTATCAAAATTCCACTCTAACATTGTTGATGAAAACAGTACATTTTATACCATATTTGTTTGTGCATTTCAATATTTTGGTTATGTTAATGTTAACCATTTGACTCAAATTCCAGGTACTGTGATTTCCTAGGTGTTGCACTGTGGGAGATGTAGTTCATCCCCATTCCCACTCCTATTAACAGGACTGGGAGTGGTGTTATGAGGGGCTAATGTGTGTGGTGTGAAGAATGGGGTTGTTGTTGGCTTTGTTTTACATTGTTACTTGGGTGACAACTGTGGGTATATCTTCAGGTGTTGAGGTTCATGTAAAATAATTTCCATATATAAAGTATGAATACTACTGGGCTCCCTATATGAGTGCACTGTCTGATGTGTGGGTAGGTATCCTGCCTTTTCTTTTTGGTGCGATGTTTAAACTCATAATATACCAGTAAGTGGATTTTGGTAGCATCCATTTGGGGCACATGGTTGTATCATATGAAGGGATGGTTTGAGGTAAGTAGTAGTGTGCCCTAATTTTCTTTTTTTCTTTTATGCTAAGGAGCTACCCTTAAGCCTATGGACCCCCGGCAAATCAAGTATTCTACAACAGTAACAATGGTTCTTACTGTTATTATTTCAAAACAGTTTTACACTAAAGGATCAATCACCTCATACAATAAATGCAAAACCAAATGCATACTAACAACCATCACATTTGCTTTGTTATGTAAAATGTTTATCCACAATTGTCATATCCCAAGTCTTGCCAATGTAGCGTAGGTTCTCATTATACTAATGAGGCTACAGGATGTGGGAGACAGGATCACATGGATTGTGGCTACTTAGTAGAATTCAACAACACATGACGCCTGTCAGCCTAATACGGGTTCTCCAGCTAACTAGCAGTGCCTCATCTCTGGCCAAGATGGTTGGGGAAACTGGGCGCATGACAGGAAGACTCCTGACGGGATCGTGGTCAATAAGATCCCATCCCTTTCTCTCAGTTCTCAAAAAGTCTCATACAGGCAAAGACAACAGAGGCAGAATGTAGTTCAATAAGGATTTATTGAAGTAACTGCATCTTAGATAAAAAGGCATGTATTGCAATAACTGGGATGAAAAAACACAATAAAAATAAGCAGGTAACTAACAGAGTAAAACACACGAATAGTCCTACCATACTGTCACTAAGGATAATATACATATATATATTTCTCCTATCTACACTATGGGGGTCATTACAACATTGGCAGTAAAAGCCGCTTACCGCCGTGCAGAAGACTGCCACCACACCACCGCGGCAGTGGAATTCCGCCACGGTCATTATGACCCACTGCTCGGAATTTGCCAAACTTGAGACGCCCACACAAGTCCGCCAAACCAAAGGTCAGTGATAAACTGTCGAAAACAAAACCTCCACCGTCACGCCAACAGAAATACGCCCACACTATCACGACCCACGAATCCACGCGCCGTCTTTCAACCGCGGTAATCCATTGGCGGTACACACCGCCACGGTCAAAACACACACACTCTTACAAAACACTGCCACATTGGACAATTCAAAATACACACACCTGATACACATACACACACCACTCCCACACACCCATTATTATATAAAACACACACCCACATCACCCACAAACCCCTACGACCAAAATACCAAAAGAAGGCCAGAGAGAGACACTACAAACTACTACCAAGCATCCACAGGCACACAATACCATCACCCACATAGCTTCCATGCACCTCACACAACACACCACTAAACATCACCCCACTTATCACTACACACACCACCCCACACATCACCCACACCACCCAATGGCACGGCAAAGACACCCTAGGTCCTCTGAGGAGGAGCTCAGGGTCATGGTGAAGGAAATCGTCCGGGTAGAGCCACAGCTATTCGGATCACAGGTGCAGCACACCTCCATAGCTAGGAAGATGGAGCTATGGCGAAGAATAGTGGACAGGGTCAACGCAGTGGGACAGCACCCAAGAAATAAGGATGACATCAGGAAGAGGTGGAACGACCTAAGGGGGAAGATGCGTTCCGTGGTCTCAAGACACCACTTTGCGGTTCAGTGGACTGGCAGCGGACCCCCACCTCCTCCCCCACAACTAACAACATGGGAGGACCAAGTCTTGGCGATTCTGCATCCTGAGGGCCTCGCAGGAGTAGATGGAGGAATGGACTCTGGTAAGGCAATGCGTTACTACTATATCCCCCACCCTACCTGCATGCCATCACATACCCCCACCCTCGCCCTCACCCCATCACTCCAACTCCTCACAAATGTCCCAATATCACAAACCACACATCCCAACACCAATCCCTGCATGCAACAAAGCATGGACACCCTTCACTAATGCATGGCCACTGCACATACCCACACACACCCCTAAACCACCATTTCACAAGGTCCCACACAGGAATGCAAGCACTGGGGTACACGGTCACCCACCCATTGCACACCATGGCACACACAGATGAAATAAACATCCTTTTACACCCCTGCAGGACCCCTACCCAAAGTCACTGGACAGGAGGGTCCACACATGTCCACACCACCAACAGAAGAGGCCCACAGTGATGACAGCAGCTCTGGCCAACTGGATCTAGATGACCAGCCCGGCCCATCTGAGACCTCGGGTCAGTCAGTTCCCCTGACACATTCACAGGCCACCACAGAGCTTCCCCACTCTGGAAACACCAGCACAGCACCAACCCAGCGGGCCCATACCTCTGTCCCCAGGACACGTCAATTAGCAGTGTGTCCACCACTACAGGGAACCCAGGCTAACCCACCACCCCAACAACAACAGGGACCTGGGGGCAGTGGCAGTGGGCAGATAGTCGAGGGGACAGAGGCCCAGGAACACAGGGGAACTGGGAGGGCTACTGTGCGACAGGGGGAGGACAGGCCCAGGGAACACACTTTCCACGAGGCCCTCTCCAACATCATGGGAGCCTACCACCATTCCCAGGAGACGATGGCAACGGTACTGGCCAAGTTTCAGGAGACCCAGCAGCTGCAGGAGGAACAGTATTTGGGTTTCAGGAAGGAACTCAGATCCATCAATTCCACCCTGGGCACCATCGTAGGGGAGCTGAAGGAAGTCCTCAACACCAGGAGGGACACTGTGTGGCACAACAAGGGGCCCCTGACACTAGCCTGGACGATGAACTGCCCACCACCTCCGTTGGCGCTAGTGGACAGGACCACCACACCAGCACCCCACCCGCTGCAGAGGGAGAACCACCCCGCAAACGGTCCCTGAGATCCAGGACAAAGACAGAGAACGATGCCAAGACCCTCGCCAAGAAATTAAACCAACCTGATTGTCATCCTTATGTCCCACCTTGTCACCCTGTCCTTCCTCAAACTGCCCCAGCTCCACTTCCTATGCCCATTTGGGCAAGGCGCCTGTGAGACTAATAGACTGGACTTTGCCATGGACATTCCTCCACCATCACCCCTCACCATTTTACAGCACCCTCCAATATTGAGCACTTAAATAAATACCCTTAAAGCAGAAAACAATCTGGAGTCTGTCTGTGATTTCGAAATAGTGTATTAGCAATTACAGTGTCAAAATGCTCTTTCAATTGTAATGTCAACATACCTATGTCACACAGCTCTAGTCCATGAGGAAACAAAGCAGATGTCACACAGTGGGACCCACATCTGTGAAATCATAAGGGAAAGTGACAACTAAGTGACCATACACTAGGTGAAAACGACAGACAGTAGAGAGGTAGTTGTGTTAAAGTACATGTATAGGCAGGTATGTATTCTTACCTGTGTCTCACTGGAAGTATTGCGGGATTACCGAGTTCCTGTTGTCGATGTCCTCTTCTTCTGCTTCCTCGTCTTCACTGTCCACAGGCTCCACAGCTGCCACAGCACCTCCATCTGGACCATCCTCCTGCAGAAAAGGCACCTGTCATCGCAAAGCTAAGTTGTGAAGCATACAGCAGGCCACGATGATCTGGCACACCTTCTTTGGTGAGTAGAATAGGGATCCACCTGTCATATGGAGGCACCTGAACCTGGCCTTCAGGAGGCCGAAGGTCCGCTCTATAATCCTCCGAGTTCGCCCATGAGCCTCATTGTAGCGTTCCTCTGCCCTTGTCCTGGGATTCCTCACTGGGGTAAGTAGCCATGACAGGTTAAGGTAACCAGAGTCACCTGCAAATGGCGATGGACAACTGTTAGACACACACTAACCTGTAAGGATATCCCCAGACAACCATTCCCACTGACTTGCTTCCAGGTGCTCACCTAATAGCCACACACGGTGCCTCAGGAGTTGCCCCATCACATAAGGGATGCTGCTATTCCGCAGGATGTAAGCGTCATGCACTGAGCCAGGGAATTTTACATTCACATGGGAGATGTGCTGGTCTGCCAAACACACCATCTGCACATTCATCGAATGATAACTCTTCAGGTTTCTGCACACCTGTTCACTCCTGCGGGGGGACCAAAGCCACATGTGTCCCATCAATGGTACCTATGATGTTGGGGATATGTCCCAGGGCATAGAAATCACCTTTCACTGTAGGCAAATCCTCCACCTGAGGGAAAACGATGTAGCTCCGCATGTGTTTCAGCAGGGCAGACAACACTCTGGACAACACGTTGGAGAACATAGGCTGGGACATCCCTGATGCTATGGCCACTGTTGTTTGAAATGACCCACTTGCACGGAAATGGAGTACTAGCAGCACCTGCACTAGAGGGTGGATTCCTGTGGGATGGCGGATAGCTGACATCAGCTCTGGCTCCAACTGGGCACACAGTTCCAGGCTTGTGGCACGATCAAGGCTGTAGGTGATGATCACATATCTTTCCTCCATTGTCGACAGGTCCACCAGCGGTCTTTACACCGGAGGATGCCGCCATCTCCTCACATGTCCCAGCGGACGGTGCCTATGAAGGACAACAGCGAGCAAAGAGTCAACCAACTCAGAGGTACGTACCTAAATCTTACACAGAACACGATTCATAATCCGAAATTTGCATGTATGAGTGTTGAGGCAAGGCCTAGGTGTGTGTGACGCAGTTAAAAATTAAGCCATGTGGGCCTCGGAAATGGCCCCCGGATGTGAGGTTGTACACCGTCGCGGTAGGCGGTCGAAGACCGGGGCGCAATTCTGCATTGGTTAACATTGGACCCTATGGGTCCCAGGAGCCAATGACGATATACGCCGGCGGTGACGGTACGCACCGCCGTGGACGTGACCGCCATTTTCTATCTGTTCAATCACTCGATACCTGATCTTCGACAGGAGAGGACCTACACTGCAAGTACTCCTGTGACCTCAGTCTGGAAGAGACAATGGCTCGTGCGTCTGGGGAAAGGGCTCCTGCCTTCAAACCGGAGGAGTTGGACAAACTAGTGGATGTAGTCCTCCCCCAGTACACGCTACTCTATGGTCCTCCAGACAAACAGGTAAGTACACTGGGAGCATGCTGTATGGGCTATGCCTGTGTGGAGTGGGATGGATGAAAGATGGAGGGGAGATTGAGGCGTGCATGAAACGATGGTGAGTGCATGTGCCACATGGCAAGGGTAGGGATGGGGGCCAATGACTGTGACGGTGCAGTTGGTGATAACTTTTCTTTTTCCCCTGTACAATTCATGTAGGTCAGCGCCCACCAGAAGAAGGACATCTGGCGTGCCATCGCCAAGGATGTCCGGACCCTGGGGGTCTATCACAGATGGAGCACCCACTGCCGTAAGAGATGGGAGGACATTCGCCGCTGGAGCAAGAAGACAGCGGAGTCCCAGCTGGGGATGGCCTCCCAACGAGGCCCCCCTGATGTTCAGGATCCTGGCGGTGGCGTATCCGGAGTTGGATGGGCGCTTGAGGGCATCACAGCAGCCACAAGAGGGTGAGTACACTCTCATTCAGCTGATTCAGCACGCAGTGGAGGTGTCTAGGTGGGTGAGGTGGGCTGTGGGTTTCCCTAGGCCAGGGCGAGTGTGCTAGTTAGGTCCCCTTCTTCTGGCAGACCCTGTGGCACCCCACCTGTGTACAGTGCCAACTACACCTAGTCAGGCTCCTGTGACATCCATGTGTGCAGATGTCGACCATAGCCTTGTAGGCCATGTCCCAGGGATTGAACAGTGGACCCCAAGTGCGCGGCGTAGTGCAGGGGGCTTCTGTGTCTGTCGTGTCCGCCAACGGTAGCGGTAATGCATGCACTCAACATGTCTTTCTTCTGTCGTCCCCCCCCCTTTTTGTGGTCTCCCTGTTCCTGTGTGCATAAGCATCATCAGGCGGAGTAGCAGTGGCACTGGATCAGGATGGAGCTGCATCCCACATGGCCCTGGAGGGCGAGACTATGGACTCGGAATTCACCAGTGGGACGGAGGGCGAAGGGAGCTCCACGGCGGGGGCAGGAGCTGACACCAGTGATATGGACTCGTCCTCTGATGGGAGCTCCCTTGTGGTGGCGGCCACATCTGTGACCCCTCATCTACAGGTACAGCCGCCACCCCCACACCCGCACCGCCCTCCCAGCAGCCCCTCTGCCTTTGCCCCGTGCCCGCTCACCCAGGAGTGTGGGCATCACCTTCGCCCCAGGCACCTTACGCCCTGCCCCAGTCACCCCTGCTGCCCGCAGTGAGGAGCCCATTGACCTCCTCAGGTCCCTCACTGTTGGGCAGTCTACCATTTTGAAAGCCATACAGGGTGTAGAGAGGCAGTTGCAACAAACAAATGCATTCCTGGAGGGCATTCATTCTAGTCAGGCAGCCCTTCAGCGAGCTTTTCAGACTCTGGCCTCAGCACTGATGACAGCTATTGTCCCTGTCTCTAGCCTCCCACCTCCAACTTCCTCCACCCAGATCCACACCCCTGTACCTCAGCCTACCCCAAGCACACCATCAGACCAGCGTGCACACACCTCAACACACAAGGGAAGCTCTGGCAAACATAAGCACCACACATCCCACAGGCACTCACGCAAGCATCACACACATGCAGACACACCAACATCCACTGCCTCCACTGTGTCCCCCTCCTCCTCGTCTCCTTCCTCCCTCCCAGTCTCGTCTCCACTCACACCTGCATGCACTACATCTACAGCCACTACTTCCATCACCAGCACACACACCACCACACCCCACTCACGTGCAGTCACCACCCCCAATACCATTCACATGTCCCCTGCGTCCTCTCCCAGTGTGTCTGTGACGCCACCTCCCAAGATACACAAACACAGGCACACACCCACACCCACCCAACAGCCATCCACCTCACGACAGCCTCCAGCGCATGCACCTTCACCCAAAGTCACCAAACATACACCTCCTACAACCACAACCTCTTCCTCCACTTCCAAACCCCCTCCAGCTACCTGTCCCAGTGTTCCCAAGAAACTTTTCCTGTCTACCCTTGACCTCTTTCCCTCACCTCACCCACCCTGTCAGTCTCCTTGGTCCCGACTCTCCAGGTCCCAACCCAGCACCTCAGCCACATCATCTCCGGGACTAGTGGTGCCAGTGGTCACCGGATTCTGGAGTGCACCTGGCAGCAGGGCAGCCAGTGTGGCACGGAGCCACAGCATGGACAGTCCCCAATCTGTCAAGCATCAAAAGTTGGCCAGTGCCCGGCGGGAGAGGAGGAAGAGTCCAGCCACCAAAGCCGCTCCCAAAGGGAAATGGTGGGAGTGTGGAGTCAGCTGCGACACCTTCCAAGGTGGGGAAGGGGCACAAGAAACCCGGCAAGTCTGGGAAGAGCATCACAGCGGAGAAGACCGCCATCATCCCCGCTGTCCAAGAGGCCACCGCCATCATACCCGCTGCCCAGGAGGCCACCGCCATCAGCCCCGCTGGCCAGGAGGCCAACGCAATCATCCCCGCTGGGCCAGACAGAACCGGCAGCACCAGCCCCGCTGGGCCACACAGCACTGCCAGGACCAGCCCTGCTGGGCCAGACAGGACCGCCAGCACCAGCCCCGCTGGGCCACACAGCACCGCCAGCACCAGCCCCGCTGGGCCACACAGCACCGCCAGCACCAGCCCCGCTGGCCCAAACAGGACCGCCAGCAGCTGAGTCGCTGCCAAGGACCCCGCCGCAAAAAGCACCTCTGAACAGGACACCGCCGCCACAAGCACCGCTGCCAAGGACACCCCTGCCACAAGTACCGCTGAACAGGAAACCGCTACTACAAGCACCGCTGAACAGGACACTGCCGCCACAAGCACCACTGCCATTACACCCCCGCCACAAGCACCGCTGAACAGGACACCACTGCCACAAGCACCACTGGCCCATGAGCGCCAAGGGCACTGACGCTACTGAGTCCGCCACGAGCAGGATGAAGCACTCTGGGCACAAAGCCCCCTCCAGAACCAGTGGAGAGATACATCCACTCACACAGTCCTTGGCAGGATGAAGCACTCTGGGCACAAAGCCCCCTCCAGAACCAGTGGAGGAAGTCATCCACTCACACAGTCCTTGGCAGGATGAAGCACTCTGGGCACAAAGCCCCCTCCAGAACCAGTGGAGAAAGGCATCCACTACCTCTATCCTTGGCAGGATGAAGCACTCTGTGCACAAAGCCCCCTCCAGAACCAGTGGAGAAAGGCATCCACTACCTCTGTCCTTGGATTGATGGAGCACTCTGGGCACAAAGCCCCCTCCAGAACCAGTGGAGAAAGGCATCCACTACCTCTGTCCTTGGCAGGATGAAGCACTCGGGGCACAAAGCCCCCTCCAGAACCAGTGGAGACTGTTATCCACTTCTGAGACTGAGGCTTTGCACTCCCCAGGATAGAACAGTGGGAAAACCACCTCACTGTAGAGACTTGAGAGACTGTGGCTTTGCACTCCCCAGGATTGAACAGTGGGCAACCCACCCACTGTAGAGACTTGAGAGACTGTCACTTTGCACTCCCCAGGATTGAACAGTGGGCAAACCACCCACTGTAGAGACTTGAGAGACTGTGGCTTTGCACTCCCCAGGATTGAACAGTGGGCATGGGGCCACCTCGTGGATTTGGCGTCGTGCACTCAACCGGCTGAGGTGCCTGTTTTATTGCTATCTGATGCCCCTGCAGTGTTCTCTCCGTCATGTTCGGGTATTGAGTGTGGGCCCAGTGTTCCACGGACTTCAATGGAGCAATACCTGGACTACTATTCTTGGTGTATATATTTGTTAATATTGTATATATATTTTTGCATACTGGATTTTAATATATTACAATGGTTACACTCATTTCCTTTTGTCTTTGCATTCTTCCGGGGGGTTTGGGGGGTGTAACTGTAATGTATCAACATGGATTAGTGTGTGTGGTGTAGTGGGTGAGGGTGGGGGTTGGGGTGTTGCGTGTGTGTATCCCTGTTTTTTCCCTCCCCCTCCCCTGTGTCGTAGGTGCAGTACTCACCGTGGTCTTCGCCGCCGGCGTTCGTGCTCCTGGTAGAGGAGCAAGAAGATAAGAGCAGGGAAAATGTGAAGATCTGGTTCCATGGCGTCCTGTTTCCTCGTGGGGTGTGTAGAGGTGAGCGTTTTCCTTTCTAAGTCCTGTTTCCGCCGTGTTTTTGTTTGCGGTGAATCCGCCCCGGAAAAGGTGGCGGATTGGTAGGTTGTGTTACTGTGGGTGGTACATGGTCCTCCGCCTGTCTGTTGGCGGTGACCGCCATGCTGTTTGTTTGTACTACCATGGCGGTCGGAGTGTTAAAGTGTCTGTCTTTGTTGGCGGTTTCCGCCACGGTCGTAATTAAAAAAAATTCCGCCGGCCTGTTGGCGTTCTTACTGCAGCTTTAACACCGTCCGCCAGGGTTGTAATGGCCACCTATGTCTTGACCACAGCGTAATAAGCCTAATCTGCCCTTTGGGGTTTCCCCTGGGGGTACACCATCCCTCATACCTGGAGGAAGAAGCCTGTAGTCTAGAGAGACACCGTCCCCATGTGGATCAGGGGTCCGGCCATCTAGGCAAGTAGCTGCAGCAAAGCAATCAGCATACAGTTGTGGTCATCTGGCTGGAATCTCCCTATAACTTGCCTGGGACAAAGGGGTGTTTTTATAATAAAACAACTGACATTTTAAGAAATGGTCCCCACATATGTGTGTTTGATTTCTGTAAATGTTGGAGACAAAGCATGCCACGTTTGTCGGCAACCCTATCTGACTGTAGCCTTGAGGAAAGCAGAGTGAAATCAATGTCCTACGAAGAACGTAATGCTTTCCTAGGTGAAAGTACAATGAGATAAAGAAAATAAAACAACACCACAAATTGCTACTGCTAGAAAAATAAAGTAATGCTGAATAAAATGCAACAGGATTAAAGTGCACAGTGGCAGGTCTAATTAGCATAAACAACATGTCTAAAACATGGCTAAAATAGCTATACAACACCATAGACTTGAAACAGTAGTGCAAGGTGTCCCATGTGAAAAAACAAACACAAAATAAACATAAAAAATCAAATCCTTGGTGAAAGAGAAAAGTGCTTATGTGTTTTTTTAACAAGCAACATCTAATTTCTTTGATAGTCCACTGGCCATATTTGCAGTGTTGTTTGTTAATACTGTTCATGGCATTCCAACCCTCAGGGCCTCATTACGTGTCTGGCGGTCCTGGGAGACTCACGATGGTGGTCAGACCGCCGCAAAAGCAATGGTCTGCCCTCCATATTATGACCGTGCCAGAGCAGTCAAGATCTGACCGGCGGCAGCTAGGTTGCTGCCAGTCTACAGCCTGGTAGTCTTGGCAGTCGTGATCTGCCATGGCACCGCTGCCCTTCGGGTTACTCTTTCTGCCAGCCTTTGCATGGACCGCCATGCAAAGGCTCGCAGAAAGGGGGCATCAGCTTCGCATGCGCTTGGCATAGGCAGTGCAGGGGCCTCCATGGACAGCCCGTCGCGCTTTGTCTTGCCCGAATGATGGGCAGTGAAAAGTGCAACAGGTGCTGTTGCATCCGACCACCGCAACATTGCCACCGGCTCAATTACAAGCTGGTGTCAACGTTGTGGTGAGTTTCCCACTGGCCCAGCGGGAAACTCAAATAGGGCCGGCAGAGGATGACTGCATGCGTGGTCATCCCAATGCAGGACTTTAATATCAGGGATGAAAAATTATGCAACATCTGAAATGGTAAGTATGCAGGTCATGTCCACTTCATATTTGTGAATGTTACCAATGTTTCCTGAGTGGCCGGTGAATTAAGTTGATAGGCAAATTCTGGCTAAACCTACTTAGGGTGGTAAAGAGGGTGCTTCATTTTCAGTGGCTAATATTATACTTACTCGGGGAAGTAGCATTACCCAGTAGAGTCAGTAATATGGCTTTATAATACAAAAAACAAATCAATGAATAAATCAAATGGATGATTCCTTCAAGAAAGACTTCTTGTTTTAAGAGTTCGGGGCCTGCCCTCTAGATACTACAGAGCAGTTACACGGAGCAATGAATCCTTCCAACAAGGAGGCTGAAATGTCAGTCTAGAAGAATCACATTACTCCAAGCGACGCTGGAGCACAACGTGCATGTCAGGATCATTATTCTCAATGACACTAAACGTTGAAGAATATGGGCCAATGAGGCCATCATGAATAAGACATACAAACAAAGGAGTAGCCAGAAAATTAAAATATCCCCCCCACACTTTGAACTAAACCTCTGATGGTACCAAGCAAGTGAAGAAAATTAGCCCCCTCCTTCCCTAGAAAAGCTCCCATGCCTCTTCCATCTATCCACTCATCATTTCAACCTTCCATCAACCTGCTGATATCCACTATTTCTTCTTTAAATTTCATCTGTCCATCCATCCATCCACTCTGCCATCCATCTTTCCATCTATCAATTCTGCCGTTAACCTATCTATCCATCTCCTCTGCCATCCATCCATCCATCCAACCATCCATGCTTTGACATCTACCCATCCCCTCTGCTGTCCATCCATCCTGCCGTCCATCCATCCATCCACTCTGCCATCCATCCATCCATTTTGTCATCCATTCCTCATACATTCATCCACTCTGCAATTCACCAACCTCCCATCCATCCATTTGTTCATCCAGTCTACCATTCATTCATTTGCCTTTTTACCCACTCATCCTTCAATCCTTTTACTCTGACATCCTTTCACCTGTCCATCCACCTACCCATTCAGTCATTCTTTCACCCACTCATTCACCTACTCACTCCTCCATCTATCCATTCATTCATTCACTCTCTCATCACCCATCCTTTCACCCTTCCTCACAATCAATATTTCTTCCATCGTTCACTCCTAGTTGCAGAGAGAAGAAGCCCATAAAGAACATCAACCCCGCTGTAGCTGCTAAAGTGGGGTGGGGTGGGGTAGGGGGTCAGGAGACCTTTGCAAATGAAAGAACGTTTTGTGAAATTGACTCACGGTTAGACGCTTCAGTAGTGTACCAAGATCGACTGAAAAATAGCAGCATTCCTATACAGTCATAAATAGCCATATTCCAGAAAAAAACAATCATCACATTATCTATGTAACTTTCCAGACAGAGGCTTGAAGCATGGCATCCTTGCATGGATCAACAGTGTTAGAGACCTGTAGTTGACAATGACAGTTAAAGAATACAGACTAATATGGACCTCATGAATTATAACCTGTAATGGTATGTGTGTATGTTATCATTGTTAACTATGTATTGTACCAATACACCTCATAATTGATGTCACAAAAGCCCACAGCTGTGTCAATAATTGGCCTCTGACTAAGGGGGCCATTCTGACCCTGGCGGTAAAAGGCAGTTACCGCCGGTCAGAAGACCGCCATAACACCGCCGCGGTAACCCGCCACGGTCATTCTGATCCATAACTGCCAAACTGCCAAAAACCCGACCTCCACTGAAGGCCGCCACATCAGCAGTCAGCGATAAACTGGAGATGACCAAACCTCCACCGTCACGCCAACAGAAATACGCCCATGCCATTCCGACCCACCAATCCACACGGCGGTCTTTCAACCCCGGTATCCCATTGGCGGTACACACCGCTGCGGTCAAAATACACACACCTTTACAAAACACAGCCACATTGGATAATTCAAAATACACACACCTGATACACATACAAACACCACTCCCACACAATCAATACGATATAAAACACACACCCACATCACCCACAAACCCCCACAAATCGAAATTCAGAGACAAGGCGCAATACACAGAGAGAGAGCACAGGGAACGCAAACCACAACACACACAGGAACCCAACATCATCCCCCACACTACATCTACGCACAAAACACCACACACCACTACACTCATCACCACAAACACCAGCCCACACCTCATCCACACCACCCCATGGCACCCCAAAGACACCCAAGGTTCTCGGACCAAGAACTCAGGGTCAAGCTGGAGGAAATAATTAGGGTAGAGCCCCAGCTCTTCGGCACACAGGTGCAGCACACCACAATAGCCAGGAAGGCGGAGCTATGGCAAAGTATCGTCGACAGGGTCAACGCTGTGAGACAGCATCCCAGAAATCGGGAAGACATCCGAAAGCGCTGGAACGACCTACGGGGGAAGGTGCGGGCGATGGTGTCAAGACACAACATCGCTGTGCAGAAGACTGGCGGCGGACCCCCACCCACTCCACCCGAATTCACAGCATGGGAGCAAGAGGTCTTGAACATCCTGCATCCTGAGGGCCTCACTGGAGTAGGCGGAGGAATGGACTCTGGTAAGTCTAATCTAAACTACTTCACCCCCCCCCAACCACCAGCATGCCAACCCACACCCCCACCCTCACCCCCAACCCCCCAGCACATATCCTCCCTGCTGTCTCACCAGCACAACCCACCCAAACCAACACCAACCCCTGAATGCCAACACAAACCATGGACACCCATCACCTAAGCATGACCACTGCACATACCCATCCCCCCCCAAACCACCCTCACAACTCCTCCCACAAGGGAATGCCAGCACTGGGGGACAAGGGCACCCACAATTTGCACGCCATGGCACACACAGAAGCAATAACCATACTCTTTTACCCCTGCAGGGCCCGAACGCCAAGACACCGGCCCGGAGGGTCCAGAAATGTCCATCCCACCCCCAGAACAGGCCCCCAGTGATGACAGCAGCTCTGTCGACCTAGAACCTGATGACCAGCCCGGACCATCGGGGACCTCTAGACAGTCGGTTCCCCTCAGGCAGCCACAGGCCCCCTCAGACCTACCCCCCTCTGGAAACCCTAGCACAGCACCCACCCAGAGGGCCCATGCCTCTGTCTCCAGGACAGGTCAAGCAGCGGTGTGTCTACCACTACAGGGCACCCAGGGCAACCCACCACCCCAACAACAACAGGACCTGGGGGCAGTGGTAGTGGGCACACCGTCCAGGGGACAGAGGCCCAGGAACAAAGGGGAACTGGGAGGGCTGCTGTGAGACAGGCCTAGGGAACCGACTGTCCAAGAGGCCCTCACCACCATCATGGGAGCGTACCACCACTCCCAAGAGACGATGGCGACGGTCCTGGCCAGGTTCCAGGAGATCCAGGCCATGCAGGAGGGCCAGTACATGGGGTTCCGGGAAGAACTGCGCAGCATCAGTTCCGCAATGGGTACAATCGTGGTGGCACTCAACCAGATTGTCACCACATTGCGGGACCATGTGGCCCCCCAAAGGGCCCCTGCCACTAGCATGGAGGAAGAACAGCCCACCACCTCCGCCGGCGCTAGTGGTCAGGAGGCCCTGACACAACAGCAACGGCCCACCCGGACCCCACCCCCTGCAGAACATGAACCACCCCGCAAGAAAGGCCTGAGATCGAGGAAGAAGACAGAGTAGGATGTCAAGACCCCCGCCATGCACGGATCCCCCGGGATGTCATCCCACTGTCCCACTTGTTCACCCTGTCCAACCTTGAACTGCCCCTGCTCCACCTTCCACAGGCATATGGACAATGCACCTGTGCGAACGTGAGTCTGGACTCTGCCATGGACATGCCTCCACCATCACCCATCACCCTTTTTTAACTATACACCAATTTTTGCACTTCAAAAAACACAATTATTGCACAAAAACCATCTGGAGTCTGCTATTTTTTTTTTTTAACCAAATGTATTCGATATAACCAACCAAAAATGTCCAAATACATTGTGATGACAACATACCAGTGTCACACAGCGGTAGTCCATGGGGAAATAAACCAGAGGGCACTCCGTGGGGACCACATCACTGAAATAGGAAGGCAAATTCACAACTAAGTTACCATACATTGGGGTGAAAGGTCAGACAGTAGAGAGCCAGTACTGTTACAGATATAATAAAATGCAGGAGTAGATTCTTACCTGTGTGTTACTGGAAATACTGCAGTATCACTCTGTCCCTGTTGTCTGTGTCGTCCTCTTCGTCTTCCTCCACTTCACTCTCCGCAGGCTCCACAGCGGCCACAACACCACCATCTGGACCATCCTCCTGCAGGAAAGGCACCTGGCGTCGCAAAGCCAGGTTGTGAAGCATGCAGCAGGCCACGATGATATGACACACCTTCTTTGGTGAGTACATTAGGGATCCACCTGTCATATGCAGGCACCTAAACCTGGCCTTCAGGAGGCCGAAGGTTCTTTCTATAATCCTCCTAGTTCGCCCATGGGCCTCATTGTACCGTTCCTCTGCCCTTGTCCTGGGATTCCTCACTGGGGTCAATAGCCAAGGCAGGTTGGGGTAACCAGAGTCACCAATTAGCCACACACGCTGTCTCTGTAGCTGTTCCATCACATAAGGGATGCTGCTATTTCGCATGACGTACGCGTCATGCACTGACCCTGGGAACTTGGCATTTACATGGGAGATGTACTGGTCAGCCAAACAGACCACCTGGACATTCATGGAATGATAACTTTTTCGGTTCCTGTACACCTGTTCATTGTCTTTTGGGGGGACCAAAGCCACATGGGTACCATCAATGGCACCAATGATATTGGGAAGGTGTCCAAGGGCATAGAAATCACCCTTCACTGTAGGCAAGTCACCCACCTCAGGGAAAATGATGTAGCTCTGCATGTATTTCATCAGGGCAGACAACACTCTGGACAACACCCTTGAAAACATAGGCTGAGACATCCCAGATGAAATGGCCACTGTAGTTTGAAATGATCCACTAGCCAAAAAATGGAGTACTGACAGCACCTGCACTAGAGGCGGAATCCCTGTGGGTTGGCGGATGGGTGACATCAGGTCTGGCTCCAGCTGGGCACACAGTTCCTGTATAGTGGCACTGTTGAGTCTGTAGGTGAGTATGACATGTCGTTCTTCCATTGTCGACAGGTCCACCAGCGGTCTGTACACGGGAACATTCCTCCGTCTCCTCGCAAGTCCCAGCGGACGGTGCCTAGGAAGGACAACATGGAGCACAGAGTCAATCAACCCACAGGTAAGTTCCCACAGCCTGCAGAGTACACGAATCTCTCTGGATTGAATAGCTTGTATGAGTGTTGATGCAAGGCCTAGCCATGTGTGACGCAGTAGGAATTAAGCCATGTGGGCCCTTGAAATGGCGGCTGCCTGACCTGTGAAGTGTGACAATGTGAAGTGAGGTAATTGCGCTGGCGTGGCACGCCGTGGCGGTAGGCGGTCGAAGACCGCGGCGCAAAGCAGCATTGGTTAACATTGAACCCTATGGGTTTCAGGAGCCAATGACGATGTGCGCCGGCGGTCGTGACCGCCATTTTCTCTCTGCTTAATCACACGAGACCTGACCATCCACAGGAGAGGACCTATACTGCAAGTGCTGCTGTGACCTCGGTCTGGAAGTGACAATGGCTGCTGCGACTGGGGAAAGGGCCCCCGCCTTCAGTTCCGAAGAGTTGGAGAAGCTCGTGGACGGGGTCCTCCCCCAGTATGCGCTACTCTACGGTCCTCCAGACCAACAAGTGAGTACACGGGGGCCAATGCATAGTGGGCAATGCCTGTGATGAGTGGGGTGGATGTACGATGGAGGGGAGGGGAGCGAATTACGAATGCATGGCACAACAGATGAGAGCATGTGCCACCTGGCAAGTTTGGGGAGGGGGGGCCACTCACATCGAGCATGCAGAAAAGTGATGATGTTTCTTTTCCCCCCCTGTACATGTCACATAGGTCAGCGCCCATCAAAAGATCTATATTTGGCGTGCCATCGCCAAGGACGTCCGGGCCCTGGGGGTCCACAACAGACGGGGCACCCACTGCCGCAAGAGGTGGGAGGACATCCGCCGCGGGAGCAGGAAGACCGCCGAGGCTCTGCTGGGGATGGCCTCCCAACCTAGGAGGGGTGCCAGTCGTACCTTGACCCCCCTGATGTCCCGGATCCTGGCGGTGGCCTACCCCGATTTAGATGGGCGCTTGAGGACATCACAGCAGACACAAGGGGGTGAGTACCAGCACATTCAGCTAAATTTGCGCGCAGCGGAGGTGCCTGGGTGGGGGAGGAGGGCTGTGGGTATCCCTAGGCCAGGGCGATTTCTGTAGGCTAGGCCCCTCCGTGAGGTATGGTCCTGTGCCCCCGCCCCCCACCTCTGTAGGGTGCCTAGTAACGCTATTCATGGACCTGTGTATTCTGTGTGGGCAGTTGTCGCCCATAGGCTTGTAGGGCATGTCCCGGGGAATGAGTAGTGTACCCCAAGTGCGCAGCGTAGTGCAGGGGGCTTCTGTGTCTGTCCTCTCCGCCAACGGTGTCCCCAATGCATGCACTCAACTTGTCTTTATTTCTCCATCCCCCGCCCATTTTCTTTGTTTTTCGGTGAATGTGTGCATTAGCATCATCAGGCGGAGGAGAAGTGGCATCGGCGCAAGAGGGAGCTGCATCTCACATGGCCCCGGAGGGCCATGCAACGGACTCCGACATGACCAGTGAGACGGAGGGCGAGGGGGGCTCCACCACGGGGACCCGTGCAGACGTCAGTGACACCGACACGTCCTCGGATGGGAGCTCCCTTGCGGTGGCGGCAACATCCGTGCCCACCGATACTACAGGTACAGCCACCACCCAGCGCACCAGCTCCACCCTCCCAGCAGCCCCTCGGCCTTAGGCCCGTGCCCGCACGGCCAGGAAGGCGGCCATCTCCTTCGCCCCAGTCACCCCTGCTGCCCTCAGTGAGGAGGTCATTGACCTCCTGAGGACCATCATTGTTGGGCAGTCTACCCTTTTGAATGCCATCCAGGGTGTGGAGAGGGAGGTGCATCAAAGCAATGCATACCTGGAGGGCCTTCATTCGGGTCAGGCTGCCCATCAGCGATCGTTCAACGCTCTGGCCTCAGCACTGACGGCAGCGATTGTTCCTGTCTCCAGCCTCCCTCTTCTAACTCCCTCCACCCAGTCCCACTCCCCTGTTCCTCTGCCTATCCCATCCACACCTACAGACCAGCCTGCACACACCTCAACACCCAAGGGAAGCTCATCCAGACATAAGCACCACAGAACACACAAGCATTCACACAAGCAACATACAGATGCAGACATGCCAACAGCCACTACCTCCTCTGTGTCCCCCACCTCCTCGTCTCCCTCCTCCCTCCCTGTGATGTCTACACTCACACCTGCATGCACACCACCATCAGCCAGTACACCCATCACCAGCACACCCTCCACACCAGTCCGCAAACGTGCAGTCACCACCCCCACTGCCATGTACACGTCCCCTGTGTCCTCTCCCAGTGTGTCTGTCACCCCGCTCCCAAACCACACAAACGCAGGCAGGCACCCAACCAACAGCCATCCACCTCACGTCAGCCTCCAGCCCAAGCACCTGCACCCAAAGACACCAGACTTGACTCTCCTACAACCACATCCTCTTCCTCCACTCCCATACCCATTCCAGCTACCCTTCCCATGGCTCCTAAAAAACTAATCCTCTATAAACTGGACCTCTTTTCCTCACCTGACCCACCCCCTCCATCTCGTAAGAGTTCCAAAAACACCTCAGCCACCACCAGCCCAGCAACTCCTAAGAACGTCGTGGCTGGTTTTTGGAGTCCGCCCTTTCCTTGTGCAGGGACATTGGCCAGCAGCAAAGGCACAGCCAGCCCCCCCCCTGGGAAGAGGAGCAAAAAACTGAAGGGCAGGCGCGACAGGCCTGATACGCCTGCCCCCAAGGAGGGTAGCCTTGCACCGTCACCTGCCACATCGGGTAAGGGAGCCAAGGGCCACGGAGAGTCTGCCAAGGAGGGCAAGGGCAGCAAAGCGCAAAAGGCAGGGAGCAGCCGACCTGGCCATGAGGGCCCCACCAGCCCCATTCCGGGGGTATCGGAGGAGACCCAGGGCCCCAGGACTCCATCACAGGAGGGCCCCGCAACGGAAAGGTCCGATGCTGACTGAGCAGGAAGTATTGGCCAGGTGTGGTTCACTCGAAACAGAAGACAGGCACCGCTGAACAGGGCCCCGCCAAGACAGGCACCGCTGAACAGGGCCCGCCATGAGGAGCACCGCTGAACAGGGCCCCGCCGTGAGGAGCACCGCTGAACAGGGCCCCGCCGTGAGGAGCACCGCTGAACAGGGCCCCGCCGTGAAGGGCACCGCTGAACAGGGCCCCGCCGTGAGAAGCACCGCTGAACAGGACCCCGCCGTGAGGAGCACCGCTGAACAGGGCCCCGCCGTGAGGAGCACCGCTGAACAGGGCCCCGCCGTGAAAGGCACCGCTGAACAGGGCCCCGCCGTGAGAAGCACCGCTGAACAGGGCCCCGCCGTGAGGAGCACCGCTGAATTTGTTTTTATCGGCGGGGCTCCCGCCCCGGAAAAGGTGGCGGATTGGTGAGTTGTGATAGGGTGGGCGGTACATTGTCTGCTGCCTGGCTGTTGGCGGTGACCGCCGCGCTGTTCCTTTGTGCCGCCGTGGCGGTCGGAGTGTTAAAGCGGCGGCTTGTGTTGGCGGTTCCCGCCAGGGTCAGAATTCCATTTTTTGGACCGCCAGCCTGTTGGCGGGTTGGCCGCCGCTTTAACACTGACCGCCAGGGTCAGAATGACCCCCTAAGTCTTGTGTCAAAACAAGCACTCTGGTTTGTCTGACTAATTGCGTCCCCTGTGTCTATAACTGCATGCATTCATCGGTATGGGCAGGTCTTCAAGTCGTTGCATCTATTATGACTTGAAAAAATATTAAGTAAACAGATATTCCTCCTTTAACTGTTGTATAATACTATTGCATAAGATACCCAGGATCTCTAGAGTGTTGCTTACCTTACTGGTCTTGCAAGGGTTCTGGAAATGCCCCAGCTTTCAAACCAGAAAGGACCTTGATAATCTCCCCAAACCGAAAGTATCTGGGCTTACTAGCTTCCTATTTCATGTGGTAGATCTCATCTAACCATATATGTTACTATTGATACACTATGTTATATTACGTTACATTATGTTATATTACATTACATTATGTTGCGTTACATTACATTATGTTATGTTGTGTTATGTTATGCTATGTTTTAGCGCACAACTCACCCAGGAGATCCTAATGCTGAATCAGGAGCTGTATGGGCTGAGCCAGTGTTGGGACTAGGTGAAGGACCAGGACTTTAATCCAGTACTGAGGGTGAGGCTCCGATATGCAGGGGCATATCGTTCCAGGCTTCAGGAGTGAGGTAAGAGAATGCATGACCACCAGACATGTTTCTGTGTATGCCAGTGGTGTATGCGAGTAGAAGTCCGGCTGAGCAGAGGTGTCTGGTAGGTTTGTGTAAGTCTATGAGGCTGTTGAGGTCAGTGGGGCCAGTGTTATGTAAGGTTTTGTATGTGTGGATGAGGGGGTTTGTGAATTGTGAGCCAGTGGTAGATCTTTGAGATGCAGGCTGATATGATTGAAGGTTAGTTGTATGACGCTGATCCTGGCCACTGAGTTTTGTATGGTCTGGATTTTTCTGTTCAGTTGAGTGCTGAATACAACATCAAGTGTGTTGCCATAGTCCATCTTGCTGATGATGAAGGAATGGGTGACGGTTCTGTTAGTGTTGGTGGGGAACCATTTTAAGATCTTCTACAGAAACTTGAGAGTATGGAAGAAAGAGATGGTGACTGCCTTCACATGAACAGTCATGGTGAGTTGGATGTCCTGGTGAGTCCAGTTCTGAGGGTCTTTGCAGGGAACGCAGGGAGGGGTGTGGTCCAAGTTTGGCAGGCCACCAGGTGAAGTCCTAGAGCCAGGTGTCTTTGTCAAAGATTACTACTTCTGTTTTGTCGGTGTTGAGCTTGATGTAGTTGGTTTTCATCCATCTAGCGACCTTGGTCATGCAGACAGTGGAATTGGTCTGGGTGTTTGGTGTCTTGTTAGAGAGTGTGAGCTAGAAGTTGTCAGCATAGAATATATGTTGGAAGTGATCCTTTCTGCAGGGCTATCCCCAAACCTTTTGCCATTCTCCTCCTATTTTTCTGACCCTCTTTTTGTTGGCTTTAGGACTCTGGGCACTTTACCACTACTAATCAGTGCTAAAGTGCATGTGCTCTCTCTCCCCTAAAACATTGTATAATTGGCTTACACCTGTTGGGGCCACAAATAACCATGGGGTGGGGGCCAAAAGGCCTCCCTCCTTCACTTATTAAATGGTGGGCCCTGGGAGATGGAGTCCCCTGGGACAAGATCAGCCCAGGGAAGGGGGCTGTGCGGGACCCTCTCCCCCCCAAAAAAATATATATCTTAAGGCCGGGCACTAGTGGATCAGGTCCCCGGGGCCAAAAATGGCCAGGGGAGGGAAGCAATGCGGCGCCCTCCACCCCAAAAACAAATTATACGTCTAGGCCCTGGGGGATGGAGGCCCTCTTGGTCAAAATAAGCCAGGGGAGGGGGCCATGTGGCCCCCTCTTCCATTTATTGGAGGCTGGATCCTGGAGGATGGGGTTCCCTGGGCCAGCTCAGCCTGGAGAAGGGGGCACACAGTGATTTCTTAAGATGTGACGGTGGGCCATTTGGTCAGTATGGTCCTCTTGGTATAAGTAGAAATGGGCAGGAGGGCTGCAAGTAGAAGGGTCCATTTGGGGCTTAAAGTTTTCATAGATCCCGGTGAACTTGTTGATGAAATATAGGGTTAGATGAATTTTCATAAAACTGTCACAATTCTTGTGGCAACAGTATCAAAATGAGTGCTTTACAATGGAATCTCTTCACAACTTCAAGATTATTAATTTTGGATGCTATAGCTGAATGTCTTCTCTAAAACACATGATCACTTTCTGATCTTATCTTATTAATTCATTTGCCTGCATCTAATTTTTCTTTTGGAGTGGACAAGAGAATAGCCTTTCCAGTTCTTGTAAAGAGGTACCCCTGAAATACTGGAGTAAAAGGATAGGACTTTGGGAAAGGCTCAATATCACAATTAGCTGGTTGATTCTTTTATGTGTAAAACAGGGATGTTTCAGAAATCAGGCAAGGCCAATCATTCAATTAAGCAGGCTTAATAGGTTTTAAAATGAATTACTTGGCTACCTTTCTTCTTCATGTAGTGTTAATTTTAAAAGTTAATTACCTTTAATTTATACAGCTCTTGAGCTCACACTCTTAATAGGGTTGCTAAGTTTTATGGGACATTTGCATTGCACTTAAACAAGGAACAAAGTGTATTAGAACACAACGTTCCAGAGTTTTCAAAGTCTAAGCTAAAGAATTTCACTCAGCTTTTCTATTGTTGATGGGTCATCTTCACAAATAAAAAATAGTTTAATAGAATCTATGGCTCAACAATTGGTTACACTGAGTACTTTTACTTGTTCTATTCCTTACAAAATAAGGTTTGTTCCACCTTGCTACATGCACCATGTGATGTAGTAAAAAGTAAAAGTTCTCCTCTTCTTCACAGAATCCACCCCCTAAGATCCACCAGTTAGGGAGGATAATGAACTATCCTTTATCCCATCGCTCCCTCTGTTGTCCACAAGCACTAATAATCTGGGTTGTGATCAGGAGGCAAGAAATGGTACTCGGAATAATGCAGAATACTAGTAGGTATTCAGCACATTGTCTCCTTTACCCTACCTTTTTCAATTTCTTACATAATGTGAAAATTCCACAGTACGGTATTCACAATCTGATCCAGACAGAATACACCCACACTTAGGGCCAGATGTACGACCCAGAGTTTTGCGACTCACAATTTGCAACTCATTTGCAGTCACAAATTGCGAGCCGCAAAACCATTTGTCCAACAGTGTACTTTACACTGTTTGTGATTCCCAATGAGGGTTGCAAATTACCTACCTCATTAGTATTTATAAGGTAGGTCGCAATTTGTAACCCTATTGGGAATGGTTGCACTCACAGGGATGACGGCCTGCTGGAGACAGCAGACCACCACGTCTGTGACTGCTCTTAAGTGAAGCAGTTTTTTTTTTATATGCAGCCCGTTTTCCTTAAAGGAAATGGGCTGCATTTCAAAAATAAAAATGAAAAGTTTTCTTTTCATTTTTCCAGAGCAGACTGTGGTCCCTGGGACCACTGCCTGCTCTGAAAAAGTATTTTCGCTAGCATTCACAAAAGGGAAGAGGTCTCATTTGCGAATGGGTTAGCACTAATTTGAAATTGGTGCTAACTGTGATTGTTTTGTGACCGTATTCACTGTCAAAAAACAATCCTACATCGCACTGCGACTCACAATTAGGAAGGGAACGCCCCTTCCAGATTGAGACTCGCAAACTATTTTTGCGATTCAGTAAGTAGATTACTGAATTGCAAAAAAGGGTCTGAACATCACAAAATGCTTTTTTCTCATCACAAACGGCCTGATTCTGCAAATCGAGCTGTTTGCAACAAGAAAAAAGGTCTGTACATGTGGCCCTCAGTAATGGTACTGATCTATTTATTTAAAGAAGTATATTTCTAAAAACAAAATCAGTCAGAACCAACAGCAATGAGAAGACTGTTTTCAAATCCTAAAGATTTATTGTCTGCTATATTCAATTGACAATTTTGAATGTAGAGGGTGCTGCCTAAGAAACCGATTTACAGATATCCTGGATTAAAGCACAACTAGCTTAGGCCCATGAGTCTGACATTCCACAAGTGGGCATGCCTGGAATTAGACCAGAAAAAGCAACATAGTGAGGTGCAGAAAATAAAACAAATACAGTTCAGATTGAACCTCTCATCAAGGCAGAGGAGGAAATTAGATGAACCCCACAAAGAACTCCAAAGTAAAAAATAGATTGTCACAGACCCTGAGGTCTGCAGAACAAGAAATGTCAACCTGCAGAACAAGCAATAAATGGCTCTAGTCACACCCAACAGAGGCAAATCTTTTTTTATGTTCTGAGGCACAGAGGAGATGTGGCCTGGTGGCGTGAACTGCTGCTTTTCAAACCTGGTGACACAGTTTTGAATCTTGGTCTCTAATTTAGGTTCTACATTGTGTGATTCTGTTCAAAACATTTAATAAATGTTGGATGATGATGGAGCAACAGGTATTTGATCCCTCTGCCTCATTTCCTATGGCCTCCTCCCTGGGTGTTTGTCCAGTTAGGGTCAATGTTTCAATCAATCAGCATCACATTGCAGTACTGGAAGAGAATGGTCAAGGCAAAATCAACCTATGCCTCGCCTTTTACATCAATGTTAGGAAACAAAGATTTGTTTACCAGGAATACTGTACGTGGTTTGTCCAGTGATGGACTGGGGCCTCCCTTACACTCCAAGATCTTAAAACAAGGGACAAGTGTGAGAGTGCTTTCTGGTTGGGAGTACCAATGTCTTTTGAATCACTCAACGTCTTCATTGGGCCTGCCAGCAAGTGATGTGGTTAGACCTGTTCACAGAGGGCAAGACTAAAAAGCCTTATCACTGCTATATAGTGTGTTGGAAGTTTCCGCTTCAGGATATATGCTACTTCTCTAAGTGGAGAACCAATCTTGATGCTGAGACACCAGAGGACCAATGGATGCCAATTTGACAGAAGGTGTCTATGTCCCCTATAAAATATTGTTCTGATTGTACTTGTCTTCAGTGCAGTTAGCACACATGCATGAGGGCACCAACATGTGAATCCCGAATGACATACCTACATCTTTGGTGGGCGTGCCCTGATGTCCAACCCTTTAGGGAGGTGGTGTTGGCCCAGATCCAGAGTATCAGATGGCCAGAGTTGGGTATGACCTCCCTGATTGTCTTCCTTGGGGCAGTGGACAACAACGGTCTCTTCCCCCTTAACTCTGCAATAGGGAAACTTAGGGCCTGATTTAAAGTTTGCAGAGGCGGTTACTCCATCACAAATGTGACAGATATCCCATCCACAGCATTACATTCCCATTATGGCCTATGGACATAGTAATACAGCGGTGGGATATCCATCACATTTGTGACAGAGTAACCCGTCCACCAAACTGTAAATCAGGCCCTTATTTCCCAATTCTTACTTGCAGCCAGGCCTACCTTTCAGACAGAAATGGGAGAGTCCAGAGCCCACCACAATAGCTGCTTGGTGGAATAAAGTGTGGAATATTTTTGCAGTGGAAAGACACACACATAGGTCATAGCATGCCCTGCTCCATAGTGGAACAGGAAGAAACCCAATGACGAAGCATGCCACCAAGGGGTAACCCGGTGGGTGAGGGTTTTTCTAACAGGAAAATCCTGTTTCCTATCCATCCTGTGGTTGTTCTTCTAGCTAGGCCTCTTTTGTAATGTAATACTACAGTAGGATTGAAATCATTTTTGGAACACAAAACTATTTAATCAGGAACAATGCAAGAGTAAGGAGCATTTCCTGTAAGAGATACCAATTCTCTAAGCCTACAGGCAGAAGTAATGGCTACAAAATCAAGGTTCCAATGTCAGAAGCTTCAGATGCACTTCTACGGGTTTAAACTAAGGTAGATGTAACGCTTTAAGAACTAAAGGCAATCTCCTAAGAGGAACTACTTACTTAACTGTAGGGTTTCATAAGGTTAATCTGTGCACCAGCTAAATCCAGAATTCTTCCATGTTTGGCCAACCCACCACAAACCGTACACACTGCTTTAACTGCAGACCACTGAAATCTAAACATAGAACGGAGAAGTCCTAACCAAATATATCCTGGAGGAACTGTAAGACATTGCAAGACTCACATGAGTAGGTAACTATGGCATTATCTTGAGACAAAGACATAAAGGATTCCAGTGATTTTTATAAGTTCATTGTGATACATCTCTTTGAGATGGGATGAGGAACCTAGAGAAGAAGAAAAGTTTTTATCTCCAAGGAGCCCTCCTTTCAGCTTCCAAAAAAAGAGAGATGAAGTCTCTGGAATGACTGTAGAGACAGGAGTGGTGCGGTCAATGGACAATGACTAAATGGAAACATCCATTATGGAGATTTGACCAGATGTCTTACAACCTGAGGCAGGGTAAAAAATGGACTACTAAGTGGACCTCAGACTTCTCTCTGAACAGATATGCTGGGCACTTCGCTATTAGGGAAACAGAGGGAGAAGAAGACAGTGTCACTGCGTACACTCACCAAGCCTCTTCTTCAGCACATTGGGAGAGAAAACAGAGAAGCAGTGGGTTGCTGGTACTCAAAAACAGTGCCAACAGTGAAGTCCTGAATCTGGCACATATTCTTCTGAACATGTTGGAAGCTGTAGCCAAGATATCTATCTCCCAATTATGATATGAGGACAGGGATAGAAGGTTATGTTCTGCTCAACACCATATATGACAGGCTAGAGGAGCTAAGGCTGCATAACATGCTTTTTGATGGGCTATATATGCTTAATCACACTGTCATCTGTTGAAGTAGAATTGCATGACTCCAGAATTCAGGAGCAATCCAAAGAGGGTATCTTAACACTGCCACCAGTTCCCTCCAGCTAAATCAATGTTTCTTTTCTTAGAGGACCCAACAATCTTGTGCTGTGAGAATACCACACCTGCTTCCAGGGTGGTCAAGAATAAAGGTAGTAGGAGAAGAGGCACACTTCCTTTTCTGAATCAACATTTTCCTTAGGAAAAGCATTGTTTGTTTTGCTAATAACATTGGCACTATTTGCCCGGTCTTCATAAAATTTTCCAAAAGAAAAGTACATCCACCTCAGCTCCTACCCAGAAAGATCCAGGGCGATCTGTCAAGCGAGGACCAAGAAAAAGAGGGGCATAAACACTACTTTCTCATTTTATATCCCATAGGAAATGTTGAGACACACCACAGAAAAAACAGAATTACACCATATTTGGAAAACAAGTTCGAATTTTAGTCAGAAAGAATGTTTTTCATTATTTGGTATAAATCAGTTCAGACGTTTTATGAGAAATTCATATTTTAAGAGACGCTCTGGTGGACATGAAGGTATTTAAAAAAATAATGCTATCTGGACGGTCGGTAACCAGATATGCTCTGATTGGTGCCAATCAATCCTGATTAGCTGTCCAGAACATGGGCAACATGTTGTAGCAGTCATTACAGGACTCTGGGACATAGTCCTCTTTGAAATGTATTGTAGTGAATACCAGGTTTTCAAACGCACAAAAAGGGGCATTTATAAAGGCTGTTAACAGATTTTAGTCACAATATACATCATTTGTTGGTGTTATCATAATATTTTTCGGAACTGTGGTGTGTCCTAAAGCAACTTTACCCTTTAAAAAATGCTGAATCTCTGCTGGGATTTATGAGCATGTTTTAAAGAAGACTGTTTTGTCTAATGAGTTTCTCATAGAGATTATGGAAGGTGCTCGAGAACTTAAAATGAGAGTACGTTTTATATAAGGTCACAATAGTTTCCTCAGACATGGAAAAATAAAGCCTGATATTTTGAGTAAAACATACTTCCAACACCATTAGCAGCCTATCAGTTGATCCATTAGTGTTCTACTACACCTTCCTACAGTGTTCCAATGAAAGAATTAAGTGCTCATATTCTATATCTATAACAAAACTGTGGCACACACAAAGCCATTTTGATTAAATAAAAGCTCAAAAGCTGTAACATGTAAAGCATTTCCACCATAAATGAACCATAGGAGTGAATTTGTTTTTTGTCAGTGAAATATGGTTAGTGCCATAGTTCTATGAGTTCTCAAATACATATTTTACTCATCCATTTCAGTAAAACATTTTGACATGCGTACTGAAATATACTCTCAAAAGAAGCAGCAGTCTGTGAGTTAACTCCCTTCTGATTCACACTGTTTTTCTCAGCCACGTGAGAAGAAAGTCTGACATACTGAGTAAAATGTACTTATGAACTTCCAACAACAACAGCAGCATATCGGGTGATTGCAGAGTATGATTCCAGAGTACTCTACTGCCGCTTTCACAGTGTAATAACGAACACTAGAATGCCAACATTCTGTATTTATATTTGAAACTTGTTTTATTGTTTAATTGAGAACGGTAAAAACATGATGCTTTATAGTCAAAGACCATGTCGTCAAGGGGATCTGACAATGCAACGGCTGACTGCCATCCTCATATTTATTCCAAACTCTCTGTAAATCTTTAGCCCTAGCCTAAGGGCCCTCAACCACTGTGTGAGTGTTTTCTCTTGTGGCAATCAGGTGCAGCAGTCTTAGGTATTTGGGGCCTGTAAGTTTGTTAAACTCTATGGGAAGTAAACAATGTATGGGGCCCATAGGTCCTGCTAGCCCTATGGATCATTGTAAGCACTGGTGCAATTATAATTCCGCTCTCGGAAGTGGCAGAATTTGGTAACTCTGCATTGCATTTGTCACACAGAGTTCCTGCCAAATTCCACCAATCAGCCCTTGGCAGATTTATTCTGCCATTTGTGCCTCCTGCTGTTCACAGGAATAACATGAGGCTGTACAACACACTCTTTCGAGCGTGAGCAAGATTTGCCTGCGCCTGGCATGATTTCTGGTCTTCACCGACCCTTTGGTGCCATTTAGTAATGCCGGCGACAAGAGCGGTCCATCAGCGGGTCAATGTGTGCTTGTGAGCGTGAGCAGATTTGCCAGACTCTGGAGTGATTTCAGGCTGCCACAGAGCCTTTCACTGCAATTTTGTGATGCCAGCAGGCACAAGCGGTGAGGGTTGCTTCTCAAGTAGATTTTCTACTCGAGAAGCAGCTGAGTCAACTTGAAAATACCTTTTCGAGTGAATATTCTACTCAAACAGATGGTTCAGACAGTTTTGTAGTATGTAACACATTTTTTTATTTTACTTTTTTTTCAACAGGAAGCGCCACAGAGACTCCAACTTCCTCTTTCTGTCCAGAATGCTCCTTCCAGTGCTTTGTCCATCTCCTGGCCACTTTTCATTTGGATTTTGAGTTTAAAGGATCTCTTTCTTTGTCTGAAATTCTTACTGGCATTGGACTGTAGTACATCACAACAAATGAGTTAAAAAGCCTTTAGATCAGGGTGTTGTTTGATGGAGGGCATACACCAGTATATATGTTTACCTTTAATTCAATTTTTAAATTTGATTGGGGTTTTGGTGGGGGGCCTGGAGTTGCAGTAGAGACTTATTTTTCCATACAATTTTGTAGCTTTTATAAAGAAAAAGGGTTGCACTATTAAGTATGTTTTCCCCATGTTTGTGAAATGCAGTATTCATTTATTTTACAACACAGCCTAGTCAGCCCACAGGCCATGCAGCCATTAATAGGCATTGGGTACCCAAAACAACTGTTTCTGTGGTGTATGTTGTTTTTAAAACATCTATGCTGTAGGTCAGGAAAGGAATTGGATTAAATGCAAAATTTATTTTTGTTGAAATCTCAAATTTTCTTTTGGGAAAAAGTGTATTTTGGTGGGTTTTAACATTTTAATGCCTTGGGAGGATATGTGTTGTAAAGGTTTTATAGCTGCCTTGATTTTCAATTTTGAGATTGTTGAATTAAAGGTAGTGCTTTCTTGTTTGTTTAATATGCCTCCTTTGTCTGCCCAGTGTGTATGTGTGTGTGTTTGTGTGTATGTGTGTGTGTTTGCTGTAGACCATCATTTTGTATTTGTCCTCCATGTCATGTGGCCGGCAGTCATTTTGTAGAGTCAGTGTCCATAAGTTTGCATGTGTTCTTTGTTGTCCATGCTTCCTTGCTTGTGGATATTTGAACTTGTGACTGGTGGCCATTTTGGGTAGTAGAAAGTGTGGCTTTGCCATAGGCCTGCATGTGGTGTTTGTTGTCCATGCCTCCTTGATTGTTGTTGGTTGAACATGTGGCCGGAGGCCATTTTCGGTAGTAGTCAGTGTGCTTTTGCCATAGGCCTGCATGTGTATTTTGTTGTTCATGCTTTCTTGCATGTTATTGTTTGAACATATGACAGCAGCCATTTTGAGTAGCCAGTAAGTGTGTTAAATTATTTTTTCTAGTTTTCAAAAATATTTTCTGGCAACACCAATAGAAGAGGTCCTTTTTGTTTTTAAATTCATTTTTTTAAACTTTTATTCCTGATATCAGATTAGTGTGCTTGAGGATCATTGTATCATGTTTGTACAGTGTATGTACTCTTAGGCCATAGATGCACACCAGCATTACTTTTTTAATGATTATGTCATTTTCCCTGCATCCCCTGCCTGCCACAGGCACACAACAGTATTCATTCTTTTAATGATTATTCCATTCCACCTGCTCACCCTGCCTGCTATAGGTCTCTCAGGCCATAGGCACACAATAGCATTCATTTGGTAAGAATTATTCAATTGTTCCTGCTGGCGCCTGCCTGCCACAAGTGTTTTACTTTAGAGGCACATAAAGAAAACTTTTCAATCTGTATGTGTTATCCTAATTGAAATATTATGTTATGGTTTGGAATGGATACACTAATGTTGTTAATTATTTGGGATAAACTCACTAAACCTCACCAAAATATATGGTCTGAAAGAATAATTCAAACTGGAAAAGGGATAGAGGAGGGTAAGAATTCAGACGTTTTGACTGAGAAATTATAGTAATAGGATGAGGCTGGGGATGAGTAAAGAAGAGATTGAGGAGGGAAGAGTATGTGGAAAGGGGCTAGGGAGATCAGTAGTAGAAGGGGTTTTGGATGAGTCAAAGGTGAGATAAATGAGGGAGAATTTAGTAGGGTTGTTTGAAAGATCATAGTAGTAAACTGAGGTGTGGGGTGAGCTAGATGCGATAGAGGAGGGGGAAGAGCTTAGGCAGGGTTATTTCCGAGATCAAGTAGTAAAATGGGTTTGCGAATAGCAAGAAGGGGGATGGAGGATAGATTGATACAGAGTAAAGTTTACGATAGAGCACATTTTATTTTATTGTATTTTTTTTATTTTTTTTATTTTATGTATTATTTTTTTTCTCTATTACAGTAAGACTAGAGTAATAAATGAATAGATATGTAAATACATAATAAGGGAATATATGTCTAAGGAAAAAAATAATGGGTATATTAATATGAGATGTATAGTAGTATTGTGTAAACACAGACTTTCAGGATTTGAAATATTTGATGTCAATTTATAAGTGTACTTTTCAAACATTCATTTATCTTTCCTTACCTTTTCAATAGCGAAATGCTTGCTGAGAAAATAGTTAAGATAACATTTGGTCATTGTGATATTAAAAAGAAAACAGGGATTCATAAGTATCTAATAAAACAACTTATCTAGTAGCTATGCCATGGCCTATGAACATGTTAAGCATACAATAATATACACATACATATTTATATACACACACATATACATATACATACATGCACACACACGCAGACACACATACATACATTTAACTGTGAGTAAATATACATTTGTTAAACAGGGTAAAAGAGTGTGTGTATATCGTATTATTATGAAATAGAAACTATACATATTTCTTAAAGACCTCTACATTTCTAGAATATACACATAATCAGATTATAAATATTTATCAACACAGACATATGCAGTCCATTGCTGTTTGGACGTGGTGGTTATGAAGGAAAGAGACAACTCGTGAGTAATCTTCTGAAGAAGAATTTTCCATTTGCCTCATGTAAGTATTTTTGTTTTGGAAGTATTCAGTTTGAGATGGCTCCAAGTCACCAACTAATCAACGGCTCTGAGGCAACTGAAGATTTGGGAGTTTTCAATGTCTTTAGGACATTCCAATACAAGGAGTATTTGTGTCTCCTCTGCATAGTTGTACCATGTGAATTGAAAATCATTGATCAATTCTGTTAATGACATCATGTAGGTGTTGAAAAGCATAGGTGAGATGATTGATCCTTGAGGGACCCCTGCTTTTTTGAGGTAGGATTTCGACAAGAAGTGGGGGAGAATATTTGATATTAGTTCTGTTTTGAATGTAGGATATAATCCAGAAGAGAGCAGTCCCTTCTATGCTGGCTGCATGGAGTCTTTGAATTAGGGTGTCATGGTAAACAGTATTAAAGGGAGCTGTGAGATCCAAGAGAAGTAGTGCGAAAACTCCATTGCAGTCAACTGTGTTTTTAAAATCATCCCAGATTGCTATGAGTGCAGATTCAGTGTCTCTTCCATGGCGGCATCCAGTTTGGTAGTCTGAAAGTATGGAGTGGTCTTCAATGAATTGTGACATCTGTGTGAGTGCTGCTCTTTCTATCAGGTTGCCCAGGAAAGGTCCATTTGTAATTGGTCTGTAGTTGTTGGGGTCATGCAGGTCCAGGTCTGTTTTCTTTAATATTGGGTGTATGTATGCCTGTTTTAGGTCTGCAGAAAAATTCCCAAAGTTAAAGAGTTGCTAATGATTCGTCTTACAGATGGGGCAGCAAAAGTAGATAAAAGAATGTTCTTGAAAATGTGTGTGGACAAGGTTCAGAAGGGCAGCCGGAATGCCTGCTTGCTTTGACCAAATCCTTAAATTCACTTTGTGATGTTTGTTTGAAGGAGTGCAGAGGCTATGTTTGTTTACTCTTGAAGGGGATTTTAGGAAACAGGTTGGTGCTGATGGTTTTATTTTGTTTTAAATAGGAGTACAATGTGTCTGCCTTGGTTGTGTAATGGATTGCCAAGTTTTTTTGAAAATTCCTGACTAGTGGGATGACTTCCTTCCATGCATTTAGGTTTTTTAAATTAATTCAGAATTTTATCAAGTTCTTTAGTTGCGGATTTACTATTTTGCTGTCTAAGTAGTACCCTTTTTTAGTTTTTATGATTTATGATTTGCATAATCAGTTAACTTTGAGTAGCTGAAGTTTGCCTTGACTGTTGTTTGTTTTGTGCCAGGTCCGTTGCAGCCTCCTGATTTGTTGCTTGATTTTTTTCAATTCTGTGTTTCTCTAAGGTGTTTGTTTTCTTTTGCCCTGTTTGGTGTTTCTGAGTGGTATTAGGATATTGAAAGCTTCCTGTAGCCACTCATTAAGATTTTTAGCAGAATTTATTGTGTCTACATCTGTGTTGGTTGTTAGTTGTGCTTTTAAGTCTTCAAAATTGAGTGGGTTTCATTGTTTATAGATTAATGTATGTAAGGTGCTATGGGATGTGTTGATTTGGGATGTTTTATATCAGAGAGTTACCAATTAGTGGTCTGACCATGTGATTGGTGTGATGCTTTGAATGGTAAATAGTTCAAGGGTTTGCAAAAATGACATCTAGGATGTGTCCAGTGATGTGTGTGGGATTGTGTACAATCTGAAGTAGGTTCAATGTGACTAGGCCAGTGGTGATAGTTTTTTGATGGGGCAAATTGGGTTTGTCAAATGCTTAGGTGCCCAAGAATGCATAGGTTAGAGTATAATGTTATGAGGTTTGAGACTGGTCTAGAAAAGCATAACTGCTGCATTTCTATGGTTTTGTGCAAGGAAATTCAGACTCTAACTATAAAGTCTCTGTTACCTTTGTTTTTTTTCAGTAAATAAAACCAAAGAAATCTGTTTATTCACCAGCATGTTTTTGGAGAAGCACAACTGTAACATTATTATGTATTAACTTACAATTCTGATGGCCTTGCTCTTCTCCAACTCCCTCTTCAATTCTACTACCCTATGTCCAAACTTAGTTTTATAGGGTTTGGCTGATATGCTCTGGCAGATGGGACACACTTGGTGGATATGGGTTATCCCATCTGCCGTATCACAGTATAAGTGCAGAGAATATAAATGATGAACTGTAGAACAGCGAACAGCATATTTTATTTGTCACAGAGTATCCCATTCTCCAAACTCTAAATAAAGCCCTTAGTTCCACATTATACCCAGGTCTTCAGCACATATTATTCTCAAGAAATATCTTCACTTAGCAGTGGGGAAAATGAGTTCATAGGAAGGTAAATTATAAGGACTGGGATAAGTAGAGGTTTAGCTAGGGAATGATTAGGTGTCACTGATCATGTACTACTCTTTTGCTTAGTCACATTGATTGATAGGAGGAAAACAATTGGGAGCATCATGGAAGCCATGAAATATGACTTCAATTGGGAAGAGAAATGTTGCATAGACATCACATGTTGAGATTGAATTGACATTTTAAAGTAGACTGGGCCAGAAGGACAGAATGATAACGTGAAGTACTCGTAGGTGACTGAAAAGGCACTGGAAAACAAGCCTTGTCTTCATTTTGTGCATTGCAGGCTCAGTTCCGTTATGCCACTGTGCCACAGCAGACACACATGATTTCACTGTCAGCAATGCAACACCAAATAGAAACTGTGCTGCAGTTTTAGGTGATGAAATTCTGAGAGAAGGTACTGGACTCTGGAGGTGATGGGAGGGATATCTGCCTTGCTTAACAAATACAGTATTGTCAGTAAGAAAGCACTTATCCACTTATCCCTTTCACCACTGGGATTTCTTTCTCTCTCCCTTGACAAGCTAGGCCCCCTTTGACCTCCCTGCATTGACGGCACTGCTGGTGGTCTGTGCACCTAGAGAAAATCACAGTGCACCCATTCTAGGTACTTTTTAAAAAGGATAGCCTATTCCATGGTTCATAACCCTAAACCTCAAAAAAATAACATTTCTAACTATTTATACATCCCAAAGAATGATATTTGCTTTTCTGCCCACCTTTGATGCGTCAAGTCAGTCCTCATTTGTGTATTGCACATATGGGTGATTGAGACTACGAGCTACATAAAGTCACAGAGAAGAACGCAACACACCTGATATACTACCATGGTAAGAGTGAGGGACATGATGAGTTGACAATTATGACTGAAGTCTTCAACTCCACTACCCTCCTGTGTTCCCAACTTCCTACCTCTTCCCTGTCAGGCTTGCAATAGCGAAATGCTTGCTGAGAAAATAGTTAAGATAACATTTGGTCATTGTGATATTAAAAAGAAAACAGGGATTCATAAGTATCTAATAAAACAACTTATCTAGTAGCTATGCCATGGCCTATGAACATGTTAAGCATACAATAATATACACATACATATTTATATACACACACATATACATATACATACATGCACACACACGCAGACACACATACATACATTTAACTGTGAGTAAATATACATTTGTTAAACAGGGTAAAAGAGTGTGTGTATATCGTATTATTATGAAATAGAAACTATACATATTTCTTAAAGACCTCTACATTTCTAGAATATACACATAATCAGATTATAAATATTTATCAACACAGACATATGCAGTCCATTGCTGTTTGGACGTGGTGGTTATGAAGGAAAGAGACAACTCGTGAGTAATCTTCTGAAGAAGAATTTTCCATTTGCCTCATGTAAGTATTTTTGTTTTGGAAGTATTCAGTTTGAGATGGCTCCAAGTCACCAACTGATCAACGGCTCTGAGGCAACTGAAGATTTGGGAGTTTTCAATGTCTTTAGGACATTCCAATACAAGGAGTATTTGTGTCTCCTCTGCATAGTTGTACCATGTGAATTGAAAATCATTGATCAATTCTGTTAATGACATCATGTAGGTGTTGAAAAGCATAGGTGAGATGATTGATCCTTGAGGGACCCCTGCTTTTTTGAGGTAGGATTTCGACAAGAAGTGGGGGAGAATATTTGATATTAGTTCTGTTTTGAATGTAGGATATAATCCAGAAGAGAGCAGTCCCTTCTATGCTGGCTGCATGGAGTCTTTGAATTAGGGTGTCATGGTAAACAGTATTAAAGGGAGCTGTGAGGTCCAAGAGAAGTAGTGCGAAAACTCCATTGCAGTCAACTGTGTTTTTAAAATCATCCCAGATTGCTATGAGTGCAGATTCAGTGTCTCTTCCTTGGCGGCATCCAGTTTGGTAGTCTGAAAGTATGGAGTGGTCTTCAATGAATTGTGACATCTGTGTGAGTGCTGCTCTTTCTATCAGGTTGCCCAGGAAAGGTCCATTTGTAATTGGTCTGTAGTTGTTGGGGTCATGCAGGTCCAGGTCTGTTTTCTTTAATATTAGGTGTATGTATGCCTGTTTTAGGTCTGCAGGAAAAATTCCCAAAGTTAAAGAGTTGCTAATGATTCGTCTTACAGATGGGGCAGCAAAAGTAGATAAAAGAATGTTCTTGAAAATGTGTGTGGACAAGGTTCAGAAGGGCAGCCGGAATGCCTGCTTGCTTTGACCAAATCCTTAAATTCACTTTGTGATGTTTGTTTGAAGGAGTGCAGAGGCTATGTTTGTTTACTCTTGAAGGGGATTTTAGGAAACAGGTTGGTGCTGATGGTTTTATTTTGTTTTAAATAGGAGTACAATGTGTCTGCCTTGGTTGTGTAATGGATTGCCAAGTTTTTTTGAAAATTCCTGACTAGTGGGATGACTTCCTTCCATGCATTTAGGTTTTTTAAATTAATTCAGAATTTTATCAAGTTCTTTAGTTGCGGATTTACTATTTTGCTGTCTAAGTAGTACCCTTTTTTAGTTTTTATGATTTATGATTTTTATAATCAGTTAACTTTGAGTAGCTGAAGTTTGCCTTGACTGTTGTTTGTTTTGTGCTAGGTCCGTTGCAGCCTCCTGATTTGTTGCTTGATTTTTTTCAATTCTGTGTTTCTCTAAGGTGTTTGTTTTCTTTTGCCCTGTTTGGTGTTTCTGAGTGGCATTAGGATATTGAAAGCTTCCTGTAGCCACTCATTAAGATTTTTAGCAGAATTTATTGTGTCTACATCTGTGTTGGTTGTTAGTTGTGCTTTTAAGTCTTCAAAATTGAGTGGGTTTCATTGTTTATAGATTAATGTATGTAAGGTGCTATGGGATGTGTTGATTTGGGATGTTTTATATCAGAGAGTTACCAATTAGTGGTCTGACCATGTGATTGGTGTGATGCTTTGAATGGTAAATAGTTCAAGGGTTTGCAAAAATGACATCTAGGATGTGTCCAGTGATGTGTGTGGGATTGTGTACAATCTGAAGTAGGTTCAATGTGACTAGGCCAGTGGTGATAGTTTTTTGATGGGGCAAATTGGGTTTGTCAAATGCTTAGGTGCCCAAGAATGCATAGGTTAGAGTATCATGTTATGAGGTTTGAGACTGGTCTAGAAAAGCATAACTGCTGCATTTCTATGGTTTTGTGCAAGGAAATTCAGACTCTAACTATAAATTCTCTGTTACCTTTGTTTTTTTTCAGTAAATAAAACCAAAGAAATCTGTTTATTCACCAGCATGTTTTTGGAGAAGCACAACTGTAACATTATTATGTATTAACTTACAATTCTGATGGCCTTGCTCTTCTCCAACTCCCTCTTCAATTCTACTACCCTATGTCCAAACTTAGTTTTATAGGGTTTGGCTGATATGCTCTGGCAGATGGGACACACTTGGTGGATATGGGTTATCCCATCTGCCGTATCACAGTATAAGTGCAGAGAATATAAATGATGAACTGTAGAACAGCGAACAGCATATTTTATTTGTCACAGAGTATCCCATTCTCCAAACTCTAAATAAAGCCCTTAGTTCCACATTATACCCAGGTCTTCAGCACATATTATTCTCAAGAAATATCATCACTTAGCAGTGGGGAAAATGAGTTCATAGGAAGGTAAATTATAAGGACTGGGATAAGTAGAGGTTTAGCTAGGGAATGATTAGGTGTCACTGATCATGTACTACTCTTTTGCTTAGTCACATTGATTGATAGGAGGAAAACAATTGGGAGCATCATGGAAGCCATGAAATATGACTTCAATTGGGCAGAGAAATGTTGCATAGACATCACATGTTGAGATTGAATTGACATTTTAAAGTAGGCTGGGCCAGAAGGACAGAATGATAACGTGAAGTACTCGTAGGTGACTGAAAAGGCACTGGAAAACAAGCCTTGTCTTCATTTTGTGCATTGCAGGCTCAGTTCCGTTATGTCACTGTGCCACAGCAGACACACATGATTTCACTGTCAGCAATGCAGCACCAAATAGAAACTGTGCTGCAGTTTTAGGTGATGAAATTCTGAGAGAAGGTACTGGACTCTGGAGGTGATGGGAGGGATATCTGCCTTGCTTAACAAATACAGTATTGTCAGTAAGAAAGCACTTATCCACTTATCCCTTTCACCACTGGGATTTCTTTCTCTCTCCCTTGACAAGCTAGGCCCCCTTTGACCTCCCTGCATTGACGGCACTGCTGGTGGTCTGTGCACCTAGAGAAAATCACAGTGCACCCATTCTAGGTACTTTTTAAAAAAGGATAGCCTATTCCATGGTTCATAACCCTAAACCTCAAAAAAATAACATTTCTAACTATTTATACATCCCAAAGAATGATATTTGCTTTTCTGCCCACCTTTGATGCGTCAAGTCAGTCCTCATTTGTGTATTGCACATATGGGTGATTGGGACTACGAGCTACATAAAGTCACAGAGAAGAACGCAACACACCTGATATACTACCATGGTAAGAGTGAGGGACATGATGAGTTGACAATTATGACTGAAGTCTTCTACTCCACTACCCTCCTGTGTTCCCAACTTCCTACCTCTTCCCTGTCAGGCTTGCAGCATGCACCACTACTTTATCAAGGGTTTGTGTTGTTCATGTGGCTAAGGATTGTTTTTTGCAGGGATGTATCCCTTCCTGCACAACACAATCCAAAATGCTGTGCTGTGTAACATGGCAACCTGGCACCCTCATGGTACAAGGGGAACCTAACTGCATTTGCATGTTAGGCAGCACTTGGTGAGACAGCGCAGTGAGAGAGCAGGAATAATATCAGTGCCACTGATGCACTCAGCACTGTATTGTTAAACCATGGCATATTATTATTACATCATGTTCACATTCCTTTAGAACAAATACAGGGGATGCAACTGCAAGCACTCTCTGATGCCAAAAGGCCAATTTATTTATGTGAACGGCCCACAATAGATTTAAAAACCTCTTGCAGGAACATAGTACTACCGTCCTAAATATAATGTACTTTTTGGATTTGCACTAGAGGGCACATGTGGCCACCGTCCACAATCATTGCTGACAAGTTAAATAAATATATATGTATATCATTACAGGAAGCTATCTCTCTATATAGTGCACTAAAAAGAAGTACACCATGCAGAGAGTCCAGTGGATCCCCAATTGGTTTGCAGAGGCTAAAATAGATATGACTAATGCTCTATATTTTGGTATGGTGGGCGAGCAGTTAGGCTTATTGGAGGGTAGTGCTAAGCATTTATTGTTCTCACAGAGGCACTACATGAGACACACACTCAAAGAATAAATTCTAGACCAATTGAGAAAAATAGCACTTAATTTTATATATACTTTAAACCCAAGAACTTCGTTACAAGGTAAGGACATTTTTAAGCAGAAATTCTTTTCACTTGCAAAAATTGACACAGTGCACTTTCAGAGTTCTTCAATGTTAACCCTTGGAAGGAAAACATATTCAGCAAACAAGCACTTTACGCCCAATCATGGGACTAATCTTTTAGACTTAACATGACTACTGGGCAAGCTACCAGATGACTCTAGGCAGCACTAGGGCGGCCGGGTGCAGAGGCGTAGTGTGGCATCGGGTGCTCAATGTATTTCAATGGGGATTGGTCCCCGTGGATTTAGGCTGCAAGCTCTGGCTGAAGGGGCCAGTTGGGGACAATCAACAGTTATGTTGCAAACATGGGGATCTCAAGGATGTAGGTCCAACTTTGGTCCTCTTCACCAGGGCTCAGGGGTGATGGATGCAGGGGTGTCCTTTGGCGTTGAGTTTCCAGGAGCTCTCGAGGTTGGGGGACCTGTGGTCTGAAGCTACATGCGTCGTTGTGGAGCTCAGGAGGGGTGAAACCACAGCGGACTTGAACTCAGGACAGCTGGGGGATATCGTTGACACCAGGGGTCCACCTCAACTTGGGCCGATGGGGATGGGTGTAGTGGTTGTTTGAGGCATTGGGTTTCTCTCACCACAGAAGAGAGAGAGTCAAGGAGGGATGAAACCACGATGGGCTCAGACACTGGGCAGCTGGGGGACCTTGCTGGCACCAGAGGTCCACTCCCAGTCAGGTCGGTGACAGCGCATGCAGTGGTGCCTTTAGGTGTCCGGTCTTTGCAGTTCAGGATGCTGGATAGACCTTTCTGAAGAGCTGGTTGGGAAGCAGGTCCCTTACCCGAGGGACACTTGAGTCTTTTTTGAAGGCAGACAGTCCTCCAGGTTTCTGGTGTTTCAGCTGCAGGACGAGGCATCTTCTGGTGGAGAGTCTGTCAAGGAGGGCAGACAGGCTGGTGGGGTTGGTACCAGGTCAGCTGGTCCTTCTGCTCCTCTTGTATTGGTTCATCTCTTCTTTGTCCTTTTCTTCTTAGGTCCTCGTGGTGTGAGTTCTGGGGTTCGGGGGTACTACCTAAATACCCAATGTAGGGGTGTTACAGGGAGTGCCAGGTGGCAG
The DNA here is from genome assembly GCF_031143425.1 of Pleurodeles waltl. Lineage (NCBI taxonomy): Eukaryota > Metazoa > Chordata > Amphibia > Caudata > Salamandridae > Pleurodeles > Pleurodeles waltl. The sequence continues at coordinate 658,471,971 of NC_090446.1, read as the reverse complement.
CTAATGGGTTGACCCCCTTTAGGGTGACTACACCCCTTCTATGACCCCTTCTGTTGGAAAGTGGACATAACCCTGATCCTAGTTGCGGAATTCCTTCCAAAACAAGATTGAGGAATTTAAAAAGTGGTGTTCACTTCAGCTTGTCCACCTTAGGGATGGGACTGGCATGAAGTGGGCACACCTCCTCATCTGCTTACTTTTCCTACCTGTCTTGGTGCCAAATGTGGGGTCCAGTCAAGGGGATGATCATCTCCGCCATTTGGAGAGACCTGGGTAGCATTACAAAGGCGGCTAGGCCTTTGAAGCTTCCCGTCCTGGACTGTCCACCCTGCTTGGAGGAGGTGTCAACACCGCTGCCCAGTGCAGGCTTTTGTCTCTGGTTCCCGAGAGTGCTGGCTCTCAACTCAGGGGGTCAGAAATGTGGCTAAGGTGGCTGAACGTGTCAGGGCCAATCAGTTAACAGACTAGTAGCTGGTAGGTCTTCATGGGGCACCTCTAAGATACCCTCTAGGTACATGTATTGGTAAATCCAACACTGGTGTCATTGTGGCTTCACTAATACAAGATGTTTGATACCAAACATCCCTATCTTCAGTGAAACCATCATGTAGCTGGGGAACTCGCAGCAGCCAGTACCCAGCACATGTGTTTAAAATGGCTTCCCTGGTCACTTACTATGTTTGAGAATTGGCAAAGACATAGCAGTGGCATATCTGCTTTAGCAGGTATGAACTCACATGTAATAAATTGTAGCCTGCCTTAGGGTTGTAAGGCCTGCTAGAGGGGTGACTTACATACATTAAGTGCAGTGTTAGGGGACATGGCACACAGGCTGTGTGTCATGTCGTGTTTTCACTTTTATCGGCAACAGGACATGCAGCCTGCAATGGCAGCCTGTCATATGCTTGGTGAGTGGTCGTTTAGGGTGGTGCAATTCTTGCTGCAGCCCTTAGGGAGCCTCTTTGGTACTCCGGGCTCTAGGTACCAATGGTACCATTTACAAGGGACCTACAAAGGATGCTAAAGGTTTTGCCAATTGGAGAAACAATTGTGCAGTTTTAGAGAAAGGGATCTGGCACTGGGGACCTGGTCAGCAGGAACCCAACACACTTTCAGACAGAATTACCAGCAATGCAAAAAGTGGGGGCTAACCATACCAAAAAGGGTGCTTTCACACAAACATTATCGATATTTACATGTTTTCCATATAGGTGCGAGTTACAGTTACCTTATCGCACGAGTTTTAGTTACTTTAAGTAACTCTAACTATAACTAATGAAGTTCTATGGTTTTGTATGTTTAAAATGTGAGCCTAACGTTTTTTAAAGTGAATATATATATACATATTGGCTTTATCTCTGGTGCCTTCTGACGAATCTTTATGAAATTTTCCAAATAAAATGTGCCCAAGGGTCTTGTTATACATGGAACGTTTGGGTCTGTCAAGTACGGCAGAGAAAAAGGGGGATCAAAAAAAGTGTGTTTCCCTTTTTAATTCCCATAGGGAATTTGAACATGACTACAGACCGAACCACTCAATGTAATTACACCAAATTTGGCATAAATGTAGCTTTTAGTCAAGAGATCACACTTATTGGTATTTGGTGTAAATTCATTCATTTGTTTCAGAGGTATTAAAGGAAAAAGGCATTTTTATATCTAAAAGGGTGGATCCTCCTTGGTTCCAGAGGAAAAGCAAAGCCCTGATAAACTCGCTATAACCTGACAGAAAAGTTTCAGCTGCCATTTTGTTTTTCACATTGGGTGGGGGGCTTCAACATAACAATAAATTGCACCACCACCATCCACAGTTTTTTTTTAATCAATAATTTTATTGCAAATGTTGCAGTCTTATTATGATTGATGTTGTAGATATTGTTATTACTGATGTAATATGTGGGATAAGTAGAAGTGCATGACGAGGGAGTGATTTAGTGACTTATGTCATGAGTTATAGTTACCTGACATGACTCTAACTATAACAGTTGAATGTCTATTGTTTTGTGCGAGTAAATTCAGACCCTAAATATTACATGGCAGTAACCTTTGTTTTTTTCAGTCAATATATATAGATATGCACACACACAGACACACACACTCACACATACATACATATACGCATTACATAACATTACCTTACCTGATCATGCTGATTGAAAAGAATATACTAGAATTTTTTGGAAACAAAAATATTATTTACTCACTGGACAGTTCCATACCTTGCCTCCATGTTTGTTACATTTGCAATATTAATTTACTTTACTATATGGCCCAGTCTGCCATCCTGCAATCCAGCTAGTAGGCTCAATATTAGTAACCAGTGCAGGAAAGAACTGTTTCTGTGGTATTTGTGTGTGTTTTTTTTTAAACAACATCATTTAGGGCAGGGATGGCATTTGATTACATTAAAAATGTGGGTTATTTTTTGTATTTCACTTTTTTCCTGCAAAAAGTATATATGTTGGGTAATATTTGATGCTATGTGTGTTTTGTGTAATATTTTAATAGCTCAGTTAATTTTTGTGTTTGGCATTGTTGAATTAATGGTAGTGCTTTCTTCAATGTTACAATGCCTCCTTTATCTGGTCAGTGTGTGTGTGAGTGTGTTTGCCATAGGCCACCATTAGTCTTTGTTCTCCATGCCATGTGGCCACTTTGTGTAGTCGGTGGCCATAGGTCTGAATGTGTTTTTTGTTCTCCATACCTCTTTGCTTACTGTTGTTGTGTGACCATGTTGCCAGCAGGCACTTTCTGCAGCCAGTCAGTGTGCTTTTGCCATAAGCCTGAATGTGTTCTTTGTTTTCCATGCCTCCTTGCTTGTTGGTTGGGCATGTGGCTGGTGGCCATTTTGTGTATCCAGCAAGTGTGCTTTTGCCATAGCCTTGCATGTGTTCTTTTTACTCCATGCCTCCTTGCTGGCTGTTGATGGTTTGACCATGTGGCTAGAGGCCATGTTTGTAATCAGACAGTGTGCTTTTGCCATTGACCTGAATGTGCCCTTTGCATATCATACTCAGAGCCATTGGAATTTTGTGATTGTGCGGCTGTGGCTATATTGGTATAGTGAAAGATTTGCAGCATTTGTCATATAATCCTTATTCTTCTGCATAATCTGCATATTTTAACAAAAAAGTTTGTTTTTAGTTCAAACAGTTCAAATGTTACTAAAAATGCAGCACACAGAACGGCCGTTTGAACAGCTGTACTTGACATCTTTTTGGTACTTAAAGATATTCATGGGTATTAAAATGGTACTAATAAGGTGCAACCAATGCCCAGACAGTGGTACCAAGTTTTAAAATGCTGAAATAATTAAGTAATACTATTTCAAAATGTGCTGCAATATGCCGTATAGTTTGCCTGTTCTTTCTGCATAATTTACTCAACCCTGCTGCATAAAATTTGGCCCTTTTCTGCTGCATAATTACAGTGCCCTGACCATACCTCCTTGCATGTTGGTTGACCACGTGGCCAGTGGACATTTTGTGTAGCCAGCTAGTGTGCATTTGCCATAAACTTGCATGTGATCTTTGTTTTTCATCCCTCCTTGCTTGCTGTTGTTAATTGACCATGTGGCCAGCAGCCATTTTGTGAAGCCACCCTTCACCTATTCCAGTTTTCAAAGCCATTTTCTAGAGAGATTTATAGGAGATGGGTATGGATTTTTGCTTTGGTTAATTTTTTTTGCTTTTCCCTGATATCAGTTTAATAATATGCTTGTGGTGCATTGTAGTATATGTATATTATGAATATGATTATGATGAACAGTGCTTTCTATCACATTCATTTATGCATTTTTCACCTGCACCTCCATTCCTCCTAGTTTCTCATACTCCTGCAGTACAAACAACAGCAATTAATTTACATTTTTAAAAACTGTTTTATTTTTTTTTAAATAAAAAATATATTTTCATATTTATTGTAATTTTATATGTTCTTTTATTTTGTATTTTAATTTTTAAAACTATTTTTTATTTCTTTTGTATTTGTTTTTTACATTTTGCCTTTATCCATTCCTTACTGTCATTGGCACACAGCCGCACAACAGCATTCTGTTTTTTTAAGTATTATTCCTTTCCACCTGGGCCCCCTGCCTGCCATTAACAGTCTTAATTTTTGAAGGATTATTCCACTTTCCCATGCATCTCCCTGACTGTCACAAGTGTCTTCCTTAGAATAGATGAACATAAAACAAGTTACATCTGTGTGTTGTTTTTCTTAATGGAAATTACATTTTATGGTATTTGATTTGATTTGATTTGGGTTTTATAGAGCAGGCAAGTATCCAGGGGCATCTTGGCGCAAATGCTTTGTTAATGTGATGTGTTTTGACTTTAAAATGGTTGGATATATTGTTCGTAATTATTTAGGATAATAACATCAGCAACCAAATTGTCTTTTTCTTTACAAATTCAAACTGCAACAATACCACATTTCACTAAATGTTTTTCTTGCTTGTTTGCGTTAGGTTAAAAAAAGAAGCAACATCACCACAGTCCTGCCGGACAGAAGGCCTCTACAAAGACAGATGACCACACAACATGTTTCGTTAGTCATCCAACCTCTTCTGCTTGTGCAGTGAGTGCCACTGCCAGCTGTTAGCTTTTCGATGTCCCCAAAGAAAGGTGGTGCCAAGAAAGCAGACAGTGAGAAGAAGAAGCTTTCCACCACTGGCGTGCCAACCGCAACCTTTTTCTGGAAACTTGTGCCTGCTTCACCAACCTCTGGGGAGGAACCTGGGACCAGCACTCCTGCATCAATGGCACCATCCCAACTTAAGCCCAAGCCATTGTCTTTCAGAGAGGCAGCCAATGCAATCCTGGCGATGCCGATGAGCAGTGACATTGAATTGGATTTGTCCGTTTCGCAAAGTAGTACACAATTGTTTCAGGAAACAGAGCAAAGTGGACAGCAGCCACAGCCTGCAATAGTAGATCTTCCTGAAGTTGGAGCAGAACAGGAAGATGAGCTTCCTGCAAAGCAAGAACTTCCTCTTTCAGAACCATTGGCTCCCAGATCTCCAGCAAGAAAAAGGAAGGGTACTCAACATCTTTTCCAAGCACCTCTTATGATAATGATCTGGACATGGATTGGACCGCGGCAAAGTCTGAGACACACGAGGAGAGGCAAGGAAAAAGAACACTTCCTGAGATCCTCAGAATTATTGAAGACGATGAGGAGGAGGATGTTCCAGTCATTGTTATAGAAGCTTGCCCAGAGGAAACCAACATTACCCTTCCTATTCAACCTGCTCTGAGGGAAATGGCACTGATACTCTCACTAGCTCCCGTATTTTTAAGGCCTTCCTGGAGACCTACATTAACCCCTACCTCAGTAGAAGTATGCACTGCGAGAGGCAATCAACAAACCACCCGCATACCTCCAGTTCTTTTTGAGGCATTGGCACTGGCACACTAAGAATGTTCTCCTCCCCAGTTTTGGACATTTCAATATGCTACATTTGCCACACAAGTGTTTGTCAAGGTAAGCCTGGTTCAAACTGGAGCCTGGTGCTGGAGGCTAAATGACCCATGTGAAAAAGTATCAATCAGTCCGGTAGGAGGAGCACCTTAACAAATTCCTACAAGTGGTGGGAGTGAAGGGGATTAGGGAATCATCAGCTCCAATCATGGTGGGAGGTACTGAGGAAGAAGAGGGTGACATCTTTACAAAAAGCAGCCTAGTCTCCAGCAGTGGGCCAGTACCACCTGCCTCAGCGATCTCAAAATGGCACAAGAGTCAGATGGAGATGCCACAGCATGTAGTGACTGTCCCAAAATGCACATTGAGTCCACCACTTCCTACTTCTTGGAAGTCGCTTATGTCAATGGCCCAGTAAAGAAGAAAATCGAGGGTGCTAGTATGAGATTGTTTAGGCAGGAGGTGCCCTATGACCATAACCACCCAATGGCACTTTTGTACAATGGGAAGCTGGCTAAAATGTTAGTGCTGGACCTCATCCCCATTTCTTTTGCAGAAGGAATTGGGTTTTTAGATTTTGTGGTGGCCATCACCCTAAAATGAAAGGTTCCCAGTCAGGCCTATTTTGCCAGAGTTGCTGTTCCAGTGCTCCATCACGATGTGCTGCAATTGGCTGGACAAGCTTTGCAGCAAAGTGCTGATCACACTATGCACCTGACGACAGACATCTGGACCTGTTGTCAGGCAACTGATTGCATGTGTATCACTGCACACTGTATCTCTTTTGAGGGAGTTAGGCAACAGCTATCTACATGTCTCAGCACTGAAGGTGCTTTTTGGCATCATGCAACAGTGGCCATGCTCGTCATGGAGAAATCCCTTACAGCTGTAAACATCTTGGTTGACTTTAACAGCAAGGTGTGCTAATGGCTGCGACCCAGAAGTCCCAGAATTGGGTTTGATGCCATGGACAATGGCAGTAATATAGTCAAGGTCATGGCAGATGGTGGTTATTTCAGGGTGCTGTGATTGGCCCTTTGCATCAGCCTTGTTGTGCAGGAATTTCTCAAAAAAGAAGCCAAAGTAACATATTTACCACCTGCAGAAGAATCTGCACTCATTTCAGCCATTCTTTTAAAGCCTTGCAAGTAGATGAGGATCATTGAGCATGCTAATAAAGTACCAGTTAAAGCCCTCATACAAGAAGTGCCACCACTTTGGAATTTGACCAACTACATGTTGCAATGTCTGTTTGAGCAGTAAAGACAGATCAATGACTATGTCATTCAAAGAGAAGGGGATGCAATTGGGAAAAGCATGACCCTGGATGCGGAAAAATGGGGCCTAATCAAATGCCTGACACAGATGCTACTTCTTTTTGAGGTTTTCACACAGGAAGTCAGCGAGAACATTATGATGGGCCAACCATCTGCTACAGCAGCAGTTAAAAAATGTGTCTGAAAGGTTCCTACTCGCATGTGTGAATGAAATCGCAGAAGTGCGTGCCTTGTTTGAGAGCATAATGCTTCACCTGGATGTTAATAGCAGGCTGCAAAGAGACATCATGTTGTCCAAAGAGTACATCTGTGCTACCCTACTTGATACACAGTACAAGATAATTCTGGTCACTTTCATTCCTTTTTCTGAAAGGAATGTTTCAAAATACAAGACGTGGATTATTGAGCAAGCCAGAGATCTAGAAGAAGTAAGGCTGAAAATTAGAGTCCCACTCCGATATTCTGGGGCGCTGCCTTCAACTTCCACAGCAGCCCACACCAGCAACGAGAACACTGGCAACAACTACAACATCAGGAACAGAAGAATTGGCCCCAACCTCTGCATTGGCTTGGTTTCAAGTGGCAGGTCTTAAATCTTGTACAGAAGTGAAGGCACGAGAGGTAGAGCAAATGGCAGCACAAATGACCATTCAGAGGATGTTCCAGGAGTATCTGGATGACCCAAAAGAGATCTATATGGATCAAAGCCCATTGGTGTATTGTTATGCGAAGATGTGCCAATGGCTTGCAATAAAGTATATCTTCCCCAGTAGCCAGTGTGTCTACTGAGTGTGTATTCAGTGTAGCTGGCATAGCTGTAACAGTGAGAAGGATGGGTGTCTCTCCTCAAAATGTGGAAAGATTGACCATTTTCAAAATGGACTCACACGTCATACCACAAAATTACACTGTTACCGAACCAGCACAGGAGGAGGAAGATGATGATTGCTCAGACTCAAGTGTGTTAGCTGACCAACTTCTGGATGAATCACTGAGATTGAGGATGAACTGTACTTCACTGACTCCATATGCCACCATAGTACTTGTTATAATTATTTATTGACAAACTTCTTTCTTATCCAAAAAAAGTATATAGATAGTGGAACATTATGTTTGTGTTTATGTTATGAAGCCCCAACATTTTTAGGCATGTGTATGACCTGATTGGAGTTGGACTAGTGTGCAGTGAAGAAGCCTCCCCATTCCCTTCAGACATTGAATACACCTAGCAGGGCTGCCTCAGAGAATCATTGGTTTATAAGACTGTCAAATTCCAATGCGTTGCTTGCATCAAAGAGGTGATACAATTGTGTAACTACCACCTTAATTGGATTGGAGGAGGTAACTATTGCATTAACCCCTTCGCTGCCAGGCCTTTCCCCCCTCAGGTGCCAGTCTTTTTTTTGGCTATTTGGGGGAGGGCACACCTAGGCCCTCATAACTTTTTGTCCACAAAAGCTACCCACGCCAAACTTGCATCCTTTTTTTCCAACATCCTAGGGATGTTAGAGGTACCCAGACTTTGTGGGTTCCCATGAGGGAGACCAAGAAATCAGCCAAAATACAGTGAAAATTTTGTTTTTAAAAATAAAATGGAAGAAAGGGCTGCAGAAGAAGGCTTGTGTTTTTTTCCCTGAAATTGGCATCAAAAAAGGGTTTGCAGTGCTAAAATCACCTGCTTACCAGCTGTTAGGAACAGACAGACTTGAATTAGAAAACCCAATTTTTCAACACAATTTAGGCATTTTTCTGGGACATACCCCATTTTTACGATTTTTTGTGCTTTCAGCCTCCTTCAAGTCAGTGACAGAAATGGGTGTGCGACCAATGCTAGATCCCAGAAACCTAAACATTTCTGAAAATTAGACACAATTCTGAATTCAGCAATGGGTAATTTGTGTAGATCCTATAAGGGTTTCCTACAGAAAATAACAACTGAAATAAAAAAATATTGAAATTGAGGTGAAAGATTTTTTAAAGCAATATACATTTACATCTGCTGGACTCTTCTGGTTGCAGGGATATATAGGGCTTGTAGGTTCATCAAGAACCCTAGGTACCCAGAGCCAAGAAATGAGCTGCACCTTGCAGTGGGTTTTCATTCTATACCGGGTATACAGTTAATAATGGGGTGAGAAAGCTAGGGAAAACAAGGCGCTCGAGTTACAAAAGGACCACAGATCTCAAGAAAAGTGGATGCCTGCACGAGGGTAATCACCCAACCCTCAAATTGGTTCCAAAGGAACCATAAAACTAATCATGAAAAGTGCGGTACCTCTTATGACAATCCGTAAACAATTTAGTTTCTGTAAATAACAGATACGTTTATAACTTTTTATAGATCAAACACTCAATTCCTTGTAATTCATCTACCAAATCCCATCATTAATTGTTGTGCATAGTATCATACATTGTTATATTTTTACATAAGTCAGACCAAATTGTAACAATCAATTTATTGTAGTTTGTCCATATTGTATATGTGATCAAGCCATGATTCAAATCAGCCAACACGTGTTTCGTCTCGGGACAATGTTTCCTTATATCCCCAACGACTTCTTCAGGGCACTCGTCTTTATCAATATGATTATGGGGGGGGCAAAAATGGCCTAAAATCATTTGCCCCCTGGGGAGCGGCCCTTGCCAAAGGGGCCGCTCTCCTTATGTGCAAGTACAAAAAACGTATGTGTCAGTCCCTGGTGTCTAGTGGATTTCTGTGACCCCCCCAGGGCACATCGGCCTAATAATTTTAGGCCAATCTGCCCTCATGGGGGGCAGAAATGGCCTAATAATAATTTGTCCCCCCCGGGAGCGACTTTTGTCCAAGGGGTCGCTCCCCAAACATAAAAAAATAAAAAAATAATAAATAAAATTATCCCTGGTGTCTAGTGCATTTCTGCCCCCCGGGTGGGGCAGAAATAGCCAAGAAATAAATTGCCCCCCGAGGAGCGGCCCTTGCCCAAGGGGCCGCTCCCCTTATTGGAAATAAAAATAAAAAAAACATTCCCTGGTGTCTAGTGGCATTTCTGCTGCCCAATCGCATTGCATTGCATTGCGATCGGGCAGCAGAAATGCTCAGAGAGACATGAAAGGAGAGGAAAGGCCTTTCCTCTCTTTTCATGCTTCTCTGCCCCCTCCACTTGATCGGAGGAGAAATGCTTTTGCATTTTTCCTTTGATCTGGCGCTGGAAGCTGAGCTTCCAGTGCCGGGGGGAGGCCTCTGATGAGGTCAGCATGCGAAAGCCCGCTGACGTCATCAGATGCCACGAGGGGTCACGGGGGGCGGGGGTGGAAGGGGAAGCAATTCCCCTTCCATCTCTGACCAGGGGAGGAGGGTGCTCGGCCATCGGGGGGAGCACTAACACTCCCCCCCTGGGCCCATAGCCGGACAAGGTGGTCTCGTCCTCGCACCGGGCAACCGGTGCCGGGGACGAGATCACCTCGTCCTGGGCACAGAAGCTGTTTATGAGTGATGATATAGTAAGGAGTGATTACGATTGATGATTAATATTATGTGGTTTTAACTCATTTGTAAACTTGATTTCCATAATTTGCAATGTTTGGGGCCTGATGGGTGATCATTTTTCCTGAAGGTGATTGACCCTTTCAAACTTAGTGAAATTTACCTGTAGAGTCCACTCCATTTTTTTTGGTTCTTCAGAGACAAAACCAATCACTTTAGCTAATAAACACAAATCTTCACAAAATACTCCAATTCTGTTTCCCTACTTGTTCTTCAACAGCAGAGCACTACAGGTTTATCTTGCTCAGGTTGGGAGTGGGACAGAGTTATTTAGAGTCAGGAGGAGGATGGCAGGACTCAGGGTGGGACTACAGCAACATCCAAAAGAATGATGTTATCAACTTTAAAGGGAACCATGATGATGGTGATGATACTCTGAGACCTAGTTCTCAGCTCTGTGGACTGGAGAGAGGTGCATTCATTTGGGAAATGCTACTGGAGTGCGGTGCTGAGTGTGTGTGCTGCACTGCTGGCTTAAACATGAAACCCCTTTTATGTTCTTGCTCTGTCTCTGAGTCTTCTTTGTACATTCCCCATGAAGCCTACCTTCCTTATATCCTTCTCCTTGACTCTACAATACAGTTTCTGTTTTACTCGCGGCAGAACTTCTTCTCTCCTGCACGAATGAAAAGAAAGACGCGCAAGACTCCTGCTAACCTACTGGATCGGTTCAGCCAGGCACCCAAGAGGAATGGTCAATCTGAAAAGAATGCAGATGCACCGCCCAATTTGGCAATACATTATCATTTTTACTTTTTTTACTTTTGTGGAGGGTTAGGGCCTAAGGGTAGTGTGAGCTACCCAATAAGGTTTCAAGGAGGGTTCCCCAGGGAGGGTTTGGGGAAGGGCAGTGCACTATTTGCCTTAATGATTCGATTCAGGTCACAATGGGTGGGGAGCAGATGGGGAAAAAGAGAAAGAAATTGAGTCCTTGCACGATTGTATAACTGTTGAGGTCAGACAAGAGTTTTTTATTAACCGGGTAAGACATGATGGTGCATCCTGGTGATATAGTTAAAATAAAATTTTTGACCTGGAATGTGAATGACCTTAGGGTGAGCAGTAGAAGAAGGAGAATCTTGGAATTCCTAAGATTGTCCGATAGCCAGATAAGTCTCCTGCAGGAGACCCATTTAAGATATGAGGAGTGGATGAGGATTCTTAAGTCACTTTGCTTGTACTAATCAATCTTGCAATGTGAAAGGGGTTGCGATTATAGTAAAGAATAGCGTTCGAAGTCAGCTGACAGACAGGCTTCAATACACTTTAATATCCTATTATGGTCCGTGGACGATCTGTGCCCACTTAGTGATCTTTATGAGAAATTGTCCAGAAGAGCTCAGAACATAATAATTGCTGGCAGAGACTTTAATGTTTTGCTTAATCCTTCCCTAGATAGGTCTATGCCCCGACCGGCTTTTAGTACACCTAGCATGAGAGTTTTCTTACACAATATGATGGAAAATTTTGACCTGATTGACCCTTGGCAAAGCAGAATGGGTCAAACCAAGGAGTTCATTTTCTGGAATAAGAAGCTTGGGCATGCTTCCAGAATTGACTTCTTTCTGATAGACATTAAACTTCAAAATAACCTAATGGCAATCTCCCACCAGCCAAGCCATCTCTCGGACCACTCTGCTGTTCAGCTGACTATAAGTCTATCTGTCTCTCATACTTGCACTAGATGGACACTAGATCGCTTCCTTTTGAGAGAAGAAGATATTGTTTTAAAGTTGAAAAGGGACTCCAAGGAATTTTTTTAGATCAACTTAGGCTCTGCTCCACTAGCCACAGTTTGGGAAACATATTAGGCCTTTATCCGTGGAAAACTGATTTGCTATGCTGCCTTTTGAGCCAAGAGAACCAGAATAGCAATAAAGACTCTCGAGGATAAACTTTACACTCTGCAAGCCCAAAGGCTATCCTCTCAGGACCCAACAACGCAAGCAGACCTGCAGTATCAGATCCAGGAAGCCCAAAATTCACTTGAGGTCTTGCTAGAATCAATTGTGAAGAGTAGATGGGAAGCTAGCAAACTGGCAAATTTTGAGTATGGTGAAGGCTGTGGCAAGTTATTAGCTTGGAAGACTAGGTCTGATAACAGGAATAGGATTAAAGGAGTAATACTAGGCGAAACTGGCAGAACCTCGTCAGAAGACCAAGACATTATAGAAGAATTTGTCAAGTTCTTTCTCAGCTATATAGATTCGACTCAGTGATTTCAGCAGAGGCGATTGAAGAATGGTTGAAGGGAGACACACTTCCCAAGCTAGATTCAGTTAAGAAGCTGAGCCTCAATCAATGCTTTCTCCCTTGTGAGATAGACAGTGTTATGGCTGGTTTGAAAAATGGGAAGGCTCCCGGTCCAGACGGAATGCCTGCTAAAGTATATAAACTCCTGAAAGATGAGCTTGCGCCAATCCTGATTCAGCTAATGAGCTCGATTTTTATAGATTCTTCACCGGTTCCGTCCTCTTGGAATGGAGCTATTATTACTTTAAACCTAAAGTCACAGAAAGATACTAGAAAATGTGAGTCCTTTATACCTATTTCTCTGCTTAATAATGAGTATAACATTTTTGCACAATTGTTGGCAAGGACGTTGGATAATGTGATCAGTGATCTAGTCCATGTTAACCAGAAGGGCTTTATGAGAAATTGACATTTAGGGGATCTGACCCATGACCTAGTTGCTGCAATTGATATTGCATCCACCTACAATATGCCTTTAACCATCTCCACAATCGAGGCTGCCAAGGCTTTTGACTGAGTAAACTGGCCCTTTCTGCAGGCGGTTATGGACCGTAACAACCTGGGTGACAATTTTTTTAATGCAATTAAAACTATTTATAAGGCCCCATCAGCTCAGGTTCTGGTTAATGGTATCTTATCCCCTCACATTAAGATCGAATGAGGGACACAACAGGGTTGCCCTCTCTCCCCTCTTCTCTTTAATCTTTATATTGAGCCTCTGGCCAGGAGAATCAGGGCAGACCAGAGAATTGCACCTTTTTACTTTCATGGCTGGGTCCGGAAGGAAGCTCTATATGCGGACGATCTTCTGATATACACACAGAACCCCCAATGTGCTCTCCCAGCACTTTTGGAAATCATTGCCAGCTTTGGAGAAATTTCATGTTACTTAATTAACGCAGATAAATCTGAAGTAATGACTTGGAATGGCCCTTTGGACAATCCATTGGAAAAAGATTAAATCCGATATCTAGGGGTCAAAGTGGTCAAGAATTTAGCAGAGGTGGCCCAGGTGAACTTTGAGCATCATCTAAGGGAAACAAAGAAGCTACTCCTTCAATGGTCCCATCTATGTCTCTCTATTCTAGGCAGATCTAACTTAATAAAGATGGTGAATCTACCAAATTTCACCTTTATCTTTAATGCTATCCCTCTATCTTTTAAAAAGGAATGGTTAAGGCGATTGCAGGGGGTGTTAGTTAGCTTCATTTGGTCCTATAAAAAACCCACAATAGCATGGAAATAATTAAGAAAGAAAAAGTTTGATGGGGGAATTGCCCTTCCGGATTTTCAACTCTATTACTGGGCATTCCAGCTGAAAAATGTTAGATCACTTCTTTATAATAAACACCTCTCCTCCCGATTCCAGGCTCTGATAGGATGCTTCCGAGACCAGGGTACACAGTTTCTTTATAAATTTGGTCATCCCAAGTATTGCAAAAAGGGTAGGCTTAAAACTCCCTTTAATGCTTGTAGTATCTGGTATGTAGTAAGAAGAAGATTGGGTATCCCATATTATAGTGAGTTGGCCCCAATCTGGAATTCTCCTGGTACTCCGATGTGTCTCCAGGATGTACTAGCTAAACCACTGATAGAGGGAGGAATTGTGCAGTGGGGACAATTAGTCAGTGGGGGCGTGGTTAGCTCTTGGGAATCCCTATCTGAAGTAACCAACACTAAATTATATGGGTTTAAATACCTGCAAATTAAAGGATGGGTGCAAGGAGAACCTGAGGCTGGGTGTTCTACAGGATGGGAAAAGGAAATTACCGGTCCATTAAGCCAAAAGAAAGAGGTTTCCAAGTGGTATTGGGCATTTATACAAGCTGAAGAGGCATCTAGCCCACCCTCTGCAGAGGGATGGGAACTGGAGTTTCCTGCACTTGATCTCCCTTATCTCTGGCGGACTTCTATGAAGAGTCTCTGGTCTGTGGTTAAATCTGCCCCTTTGCGGTGGAACCACTTGTTCACCATGTATCGGGCCTACTGGGCCCCTAAAAGGTTTGCTAAGATAATTTCCCAAGTTAAGAGCGGCTGCCCAAAGTGTGATTTAGAGGAGGCAGATGATATAGCTCTTTGGTGGCAGTTCCCAGGGATTCATACTTTTTGGGAACAAGTGGGTAACTCGATTTCATCTATTATAAATAGGAGTAGCGAGATAACTCTTCCAATGGTGGTATTTGGGTTATTTGAGACCGCTTAGAGGGGTCTATGTGATAGATTGGAGAGGCCCTTGATGCATCTCTTTTTCTATTTGGTTCTGATAGCCCGGCTGGAAATATGTATCAAGTGGATCTCTAGTCTCCCCCCCACTCATAGGGATTGGTTGTTGTCAGTTAAGAGAATCTCTGATTTAGACTGTAGTAACGGCTCAGAAAGGTCCCTTAGATTGTGGGAGCCCTTTTTTGTTTTTTTATAGAACCACCTCGGTAGGCATGAGGCCAGTGGGAAATAACTAGGCTTGAGTCTTGGTTTTTGGATGAGCCCAATGATTAAGCCTCTAAGATCTAATAACCTGGAAGTTGGGGGCGGATTAGCTCTGCCCTCTCCCCTAAGGCTGATGGGGGCATTTTGCTATCTGGGGCCAGGTGGTCCACCAGGCCGAGACCCTGGTTCTGAACTTGATGTGGTTGATCTTGTCTGTATATGGTTATATATGAGGACTCAAAAAAAGAAGAAAAAAAAGAACGAAATAACGATCCCTACTCTACTGCCTTGTTTGGAAATCCTTTCTTAAAAATGGTGTGAGGATGGAATGATAACTGAAAGGAAGACATTAATGGCAGTCTACAACCCAGCTGAGTTACTTTAATCATAACAGTTGTGGTTGGAATCACATAAGTGGCACATGGGATCTATGAAGCCATTTCAGAAACTTTGCAGATTTCTCAGTGAAAATTATTTTTATGTGGAAACCCAATCAGATTGTTTGTTTGGGGGTTTGTACTTGCGGGTTATAGTGGAACATGCACAATGAGCTGCAATGAGCAGAGACTGTGTGTGGCCATGAGGAGGAATGAACACAACTTTGGAACCTTTGGGAAAAACTGTATAGTGTACCAATTGTCATAAACCAAGTTTGTGATAAGATTTAACAAAGCAGAACAGCAGCCAAATTAGTAGGAACGGGTGATAAATTCCGCTCCACCAGCAAAGTTGGTGGAATTTTGGCCACTCTGTGCTGCATTTGTAACACAGGGTTCCAGCCAAAATGCCACCAACCACTGCATGGTAGAGTTTTTTCTTGCATATGGCTTGCTAATGGTTAAGTTAGCGAGTAAGAATGGGCTTCTCCTAGCACGAATCTCAGGCACTGGGGGCAGGAAAGATCTGGCAACTGTTTGTAGTGTGAAAGCTGCTGCTCGAGTAGAAAATCTACTTGAAAGGCAGCAAAATCAATACAAGCAACACTTGCCGTTGACACTGATTTTCAGCACAGAACAAGCTTCCCAGCACTAAAAATCAATTCAAGCATTACAACATGTTGTTTTCCGCCTGTTGTGGAACTCCTCAGAAACTCATAAAGTTTTCATGTAGCTCTGCAGAATTCCGCCGAGTGAAACTCTGCAAGTTCAGCCTACCACTACAAATTAGCACAGAGGTTAAACGCCGTGTCAACCTAAAGTGAGGAAAGGATCTGTCATGAAGCATCAGGAAGGTGTGACTCTTCTGCTTATTTTGACAAAGAGATAGAAAGAGGATTAAGTTCATACAAACTGAAAGCTAGGAAATCAGGTTACCTGGAGGAGAAACAGAGAGAGTACAGAAGTCAAGCAAAGGGAATCTAGCAAGTGAATCTTACATCCTGAGGACAGGATCTGAAACAAAGTGTGTTATTCTGAATTTACATGATGTGACCACCAATGTTCCCTGTAGGATGCACGTGCATGCACCATAACTTCTCATGATTGTGATGTGCACACGCCTCACATACCACATGTTGGACCATTTCCAGCTGCTGTTTTTAATAAGTATTGGCAAAGCCAATTGGCCCAATTCACAAAGGCATTTACGAATAGTATCTTTAGGTCCGCACTTGGGAAAAATCTGCACCCTGAGTGCAGACCTAAAGATACTACTCATAAATGCCCCTTGTGAATTCCCAGAGTCGTTAACCTAGATATTTAGGCCTCATTATAACCCTGGTGGTCCATGATAGAGCGGCGATAATAACGCCAACAGGCTGGCAGTAACTACTGCCAAATTTTGACCATGGCGGAAACAGCTCAGACAGATAGCCACTTTAACACACCGACCGCCAGGGTGGAATGAACAGGCACCACAGCAGTAGCCGCCTACAGCCAGACGGAAGTCAGTGTTCTGCCCACTATATTATGAGACAGGAAACTACCACCTTTTCCGGGGCGGTACCAATGACATCAAAAGCTTGGCAGAAACACTGCACAGAAGGGAAACAATTCACGTGGGGAGACTCCGGGAAGAACCACGCCGCCAAGGAGCCCGAACTGCTTATATTCCCAATTCCCGTCTACATCCTGCTCCACCACGAACATCAATGCTGGCGAAGACAACCACAGTAAGTACTGCTGCCTAGCACACAGGGAAGGGAGGGAGGAAAAAGAGAGTGACACACCCACGCAACACCCCCACCACCAACACCATACACACAAGCAGATGCAGTAACATAACATATTGACCCCGTACCCACTAGGAAAAATGCAAGGACAACAGCAATAGATCAAAGTGAGTGCAATAAGATAAATATAGTAGAAATATGTGCATCCAAATCCAAAACTATATACATATTTACAAATGAAAGGACACTGCCTGTCCAAAATGTTCGTGGGCCACAGGGCCACATTACAAAGTCCAAGGCCCCACTTGTCTCCTGCAACAACACGGAGAGAACACTGCTGGAGCATCAGTTCAAAAATAGGCAGGCACCTCAGGGGGACAGGGAATGGGGGGCACCTCAGCCGGAAGATGGAACAAATCCACTGGTCCTGGAGGGGGCACTGTGCCCTGTGCTTGGTCCTGGGGAGTGCAAGGCCACAGTCTCTCAAGAGGGTGACTCGCCCACTGGCTCTGGAGGGGACATCGTGCCCTGTGATCTTCATCCTGGGGAGGATGGGGTGAGTGGATGGATTCTCCCCTGGTTCTGAAGGGGGCATCATGCCCTGTGATCTTCATCCTGGGGAGGATGGGGTGAGTGGATGGCTTCTCCACTGGTTCTGGAGGGGGCATTGTGCCGTGTGATGCAGGTCTTGGGGAGTTCAAGGTCACAGTCTCTCACCTGGGTTTCATACCCACAGGATTTGCAGGGGCAGCCCGCACAACAGCCCATGGATACAGGACTACACACTGTCCACCGGCGGTGACAGCTGCTCAGTGGTGGCAGTGGTGGTGGTGGGGGTGGTGCTGCTGTTGGTGGTGTTGGGGGAGGCTCCAGCCCATCCCCTGCAGCCTCGGACGGCTGCCCACTGGTGCTGTAATTGCTGGTGGTGGTGCTGGTGGTGGT
The DNA here is from genome assembly GCF_031143425.1 of Pleurodeles waltl. Lineage (NCBI taxonomy): Eukaryota > Metazoa > Chordata > Amphibia > Caudata > Salamandridae > Pleurodeles > Pleurodeles waltl. The sequence goes on along the minus strand of NC_090446.1, from coordinate 658,454,018 downwards.
GCTGCTGGTGGAGCTGGTGGTGGAGGGAGGTTGCAGCCCATCCTCTGCAGCCTTGGATGGCTGCCCACTGGTGCTGCTGGTGGTGGTGCTGGTGGCGGTGCTGCTGGTGGAGCTGGTAGTGTGGGGAGGTTCCAGCCCATCCCCTGCAGCCTCGGACAGCTGCCCACTGGTGCTGCTGCTGCTGGTGGTAGGGCTGGTGTGGTGCTGCTGGTGGACTGGTGGTGGGGGGAGGCTCCAGCCCATCCCCTGCAGCCTTGGATGGCTGCACCACCATGGTTGGTGGTGTGGGCTCCGACTGAGTCCCAACAAAAGGCCCCTTGTCTTTTCTGCCTGCTGGTGCAGGCCCCTTGCCCTTCCTGGCAGCAGCTGGGGAGTCTTCCTTCCCCTTACAGGCAGCAGCTGGGGATTCCTCCTTGCCCTTCCTTATAGCAGCTGGGGGTGGCACCTTTCCCTTCCTTTCAGCAGCTGGGAGTGGTTCCTTGCCCTTCCTTACAGCAGCTGGGGGTGGCAAATTTCCCTTCCTTTCAGCCGCTGGGGGTGGCTCCTTGCCCTTCCTGGCAGCACTTGGGGCAGGCACCCTTTCTGTGTGGCTGCCTGGTGCCCGGGATCCTTTCCCACCAGGAGTTGCTGTGGACACTACTGGGCCCGTGGACTGGGTGGCTGAGGTGCTTGCCTGGGTTTTACACACCCTGGCCAGACGTGAAGGACTGGGGGAGGATTGGGAAGGAAGAGGTCAACGGTCGAGAGGAAAAGCTTCTTAGGGACATTGGGACGGGAAGAGGGAGAAGGTTTGGGAGTGGAGGAAGAGGGAGTGGTTGTGGGAGGTGTCTGTCTGCTGTATTTGGGTGCAGGGACCTGGGTTGGATACTGTTGTGAGGTGGATGGCTGTTGGGTGTCTGAGTGCTAGCGTTTGTGTACCTGGGGGGGAGGCACGGACACAGTGGGAGAGGACACAGGGCACATGTGCATGGATGTTGAGGTGGTGTCTGCAGGTGAGGTTTGTGTTCCGCTAAGTGTGGTGGTGATGGTGGTAGTGGATGAGGATGTAGTGCATGCAGGTGTGAGTGTAGACATAAGTGGGAAGGAGGAGAAGGAGGAGGAGGAGGAGGGGGACACAGTGGAGGCAGTGGATGTAGGTATGTCTGCATCTGGATGGTTTTTGTGTGAGTGCCTGTAGGATGAAGTGTGGTGCTTGTGTTTGCCTATGCCACTCTTGTGGGTTGTCCTGTGTGCATGCTCGTCTGCCTGTGTGCTTGGGATAGGTTGGAGTTGAGGGGAATGGGACTGGGAAGAGGAATTTGGAGAGGGAGGGGGGAACAGGGACAATGGCTGCCATCAGAGAGGAGGCCAGAGCCTGGATTGATCTCTGTTGGGCCACCAAGCCAGTGTGAATGCCCTCCAGAAATGCATTGGTCTGTTCCATTTGGGTTGCCAGCCCCTGGATGCCATTCACAATGTTTGAATGCCCTACTGAGATGAATTGCAAGAGGTCAATAGCCTCCTCACTCACGGCAGCAGTGCTCACTGGGGCAGGGACTGACCCTCCTGGGTGAGTAGGCACGGGCAACTTGCTGAGGGGCTGCTGGGAGGGCGGTGCTGGTACGGGGTGGCAGCTGTACCTGTAGCTGGGGTGGGCACAGAGGTGCCCACCACCACCAGGAGCTTCCATCTGAGGAGGTATCTGTGTCTGAACTGTCCCCTCCAGTCTCCGCTGTGATGCTTCCCTTGCCCTCCATTCCACTTGTGCCCTCACCATCGGTGGACTCTGCCTCCTGGGCCCTGTGGGAATCAGCTCCCTCTGTCGCAGGTCCTACTGCTCCTCCGCCAGATAATGTTAATGCACATAAGGACAGGATGACAAAACAAAAAGGGCGAGAGAGCAAAAGGATACACTTGGTCAGTAGCTGCACCAACACCGCAGTTCGCATACATAACACACTCACACACAGGGAACAGCCCTACGAACTAGGCAATGCACTACCAGTAGCAATGCTAGTCACCAGGGCATAGGGAGGGACACATACCAACAGCTGCAGCATACCTGGGACCCACATAGCCCTGTCCAGTAGTGGTTGCCTACTAGCCACGTTGGAGGAAATTCACATCAGAACCCTGCCCAACATGCAACCTACTCTGCAATGTCAGGCCTGGCCTAGGGGAACCCACAGGCACACATCCCACACCCGATACCACCCCACCAGGCATAGGTAGTGATGGTGGGCACTGTACTCACCCCCTTGTGGCTGCTGTGATACCCCCAAGTGCCCATCCAGCTCCGGATAGGCCACCGCCAGTATGCGGGCCATCAGGGGGGGTCAGGGTTCGACGGGCACCCCTTCCTCATTGGGAGGCATCCCCAGCTGGGCCTCCACCATCTTCTGTGCCCAGCGTCTCAGGTCCTCCCACCGTTTCCGACAGTGGGTGTTCTGCCTGCCGTAGACCCTAAGGGTCTGCACGTCCTTGGGGATTGCACGCCATATACCCTTTTTTTGATGGGCGCTGACCTGCAGGGTAAATATACACAGGGAAAGGTATTAGTTAGAACGTCCTGCCTGTTACACTCATGGCCCACCATATCCCTTCCCATTTCCCTTATGCACAGACATGGCCCAGCATACATGCTGCATGCTGCCCAGGGCCCATCCACCAACCTCCCCCAACATGAGGCATTCACACACAGCACTCCATGCATTCATGCCCCATGCATCGTGCTCACAGTGTGCTCACCTGTTGATCTGGAGTCCCATACAGCAGTCGGTACTGGGGTAGAACCCCATCCACCAGTCTCTCCAACTCTGCTGAGAAGGCAGGGGCCCTTTCCCAGTTGCATCAGCCATGGTAGGTTCCAGACACAGTCACAGCCGCACATGCAGTGTAGACCCTCTCCTGTTGAAGGTCAGGTAGCAAGTGAGAGTTCAGATAGAAAATGGAGTTGACGTCAGCGGCGGTGCATACCGTCACTGGCGGCGTACATCACCACTGGCCATTGTACCCCAAAGGACCCAATAAAAACCAATGAGGAGTTGCACTGCGGTTCCCAACCGCCTCCCGCAACGGCGCACAATGTCAGCGGAATTACCTCACTGTCACCTGTCCCTCCATACAGGACAGGCGGATGCCATTTTGGGGGTGGGGACAGGCCATTGATCCTAACTGTGTCACAGTTCACAATTGTACATTCAGGATATATACCACTAATAAATTATAAAAATCTCATCATGCATTGAACTGTAGTGGTTACAATGTACAGATGATGACCGGCTCCTCACTCTTTTGCCTCATAGATTACAACTGCTGCGGATGACTAGGAGATCGAGACATCCCCCCGTGTACAGACCCCTGGTGGACTTGGCAACAATGGAGGACAGGCATATCATTCTCACCTACAGACTTGACAGGGCCACGATTACATAGTTGTGTACCCAATTGGAGCCTGACCTGATATAAGCTGTCAGTCAACCCACTGGGATCCCCCCTCTTGTGCAAGTTCTATCTGTGCTTCATTTCCTGTCAACTGGTTCTTTCCAAGTGACAGTGGGCTTGGCAGCAGGAATGTCACAGCCAATGTTTACAATAGTGCTGACAAGAGTGTTGTCTGCCCTGATTAAACACATGCAGCTACATCATTTTCCCCCAGGAGGAGGATTTGGCCACAGCGCAGTGCACAGTGCATATGGGACATATCCCCAACATTATTGGGGGAATTGATGGAACACATATAGCATTTGCCCCCCCCCCCGGCGAAATGAACAGGTCTTCAGAAATCAAAAAGGTTTTCACTCGATGAATGTGCAGATGGTGTGTTGAGCGGACCAGTACACCTCCCATGTCAATGCTAAGTATCCTGGGTCGGTGCATGATGCTTTTAACCTGAGGAATGGCAGCATCCCAAATATGATGGCCCAACTACAGAGGCACAGGGTGTGTCTAATAGGTGAGCCCTGGCTACCACCCAGTGGATGTTGGTGTATGAGTATGGTGTGGGCCATAAGGGTTAGAGTTTGGCTAACATTGTCCCTCGATATTTGCAGGTGACTCTGGTTACCCCAACCTCTCATGGCTACTAACCCCTGTGAGGAATCCCAGGACAAGGGCAGAGGAACGTTACAATGAGGCACATGGACGAACAAGAAGGATAATTTAATGCACATTTGGCCTCCTAAAGGCGAAGTTTTGGTCCCTTCATCTAACAGGTGGATCCCTGTGCTACTAACCCAAGAAGGTCTGCCAGATCATAGTGGCATGCTGTATGTTGTGCAACCTTGCCTTGAGACACCATTTGCCTTTTTGCAGGAGGAGGAGGCTGGAGAGCACTGTGTGGCAGCAGTGGACCCTGTGGACAGTGAAGATGAGGAGGCAGAGGATGAGGATGAGGACAACAGAACTGCAGTGATTCGGCAATACTTCAAATGACACACAGGTAAGACAGTGTAACTTCACATTTCATTGACAGTTTAATATTTGACATTGTCACTGGCAGGCTGTGCATTCCTTCTTCTATGGCCACTCACTGTACCCTTTGGCATCTCTATTTGCAGATATTGGTGGCCCACTATCGCTTTCCTATGTATACATTACTGTACAGTTGAATTGCAATGTTTAACTCTTGTTAAACAAATACATACTTAAATCATTTGACTTACTCCATACTTGTATTTTTTCAAACTGTGCTTATTGCAGTGCTCTGAAGAAAAGTGGGAAGTGCAATGGGCTGGGTTGATGATGGAGGAAAGTCCAGGGTAGAGTCCAGTCTATTTGTAGCACAGATGCATTGTCCAAGGGGGCAAAGGAAGGGAAGCAATGGCAGTTCAAGGTGGACAGGGTGACAGAGTGGGACACAAGGGTGACAATCAGGAGAGTCTAATTCCCTTGGCAATAGTGTCTGCCTTCTGCCTGGATCACAGGGAACATTTGCGGGGTGGTTCTCCTTCTGCAGGGGCAGGGGTGCTGTTGGCCTGTTGATCCTGTGGCATGGCCTCCTGTCCACTAGCGGCAGTGGAGGTGGAGGGCTGTTCAGTGGTCTGGCTAGTGGCAGGTGCCCGATGGTGTGACACTGCCTCTCTCATAATGTTGGCCTTGTCTGCCAGCACCACTGCAATGGAGACCAGGGTGGTGTTAATGGACTTCAAGTCCTCCCTGATCCCCAGGTACTGTCCCTCCTGCAGCCGCATGTTCTCATGCAACTTGTCCAGGATCTGGCCCAGCGTATCCTGGGAATGTTGGTATGCTCCAGGATCATGGTGAGTGCCTCTTGGAGAGTCAGTTCCCTGGGCCTGTCCTCCCCTGGCGCATAGCAGTCCTCCCAGTTTCCCTGTTGTCCTGTGCCTCTGTCCCCTGAACAGTGTGCCCACTGACACTGACCCCAGGTCCCTGATTGTCCTGGGTTTGTCGGGTGCCCTGGGGTCACTGTAGTAGTGGACACACTGCTGATTGACATGTCCTGGGGACAGAGGTATGGGCCCGCTGGGTGGGTGCTGTGGTGGTGTTTCCTGAGGGGGGAGGCTCTGTGGTGGTGTGCGAATGTGCCTTGGTAACCGACTCTCCGGAGGTCCCTGATGCGCCAGGTTGGTCATCCATATACAGGCAAGCAGAGCTGCTGTCATCACTGTGGGCCTCTTCTGTGGGGGGACTAGATGTTGCTGGCACCTCTTCTCCTGTGACATTGGCTGGGATACCTGTGGGGATGTAAATGCAGTGTTATTGTTTCTGTGTGTGCCATATTGTGCATGTGTGGGTTACCCTCTATGGCTGTTATTGCCCTGGCAGCTTTGCCTTGTGTGAGTTGTTATAGGGGGCTAGCTG